>NC_073701.1:7060884-7715051 GCF_023634085.1 Falco cherrug
AGGGGAGTAGGACTGAGAATGAGGATTTCCCCAAGCCCAACAAGAAGCCTTTCCTACAGCCTCCGAGGAAATTGGTGACTGACCTCCTGGAATATTTTGAAGGCAAAAGGCGGCTCATCGTAAGTAACTCATTCATCTGAATCTTATTACCTAAATGAAGTCATATCTCCCTCCTAGTAGGAATATGCGGAACAGAAAGTTTACGGTGGCTTTGTGTTATTCTTTTTTGGTGCTTCTGTTTAAGAGGTAAAAATTCTAGACCCAAACAATCACTTACAACAGGGAAGGTTTTGCAGCCTTGTGTTGGAAATCTTACATTCAGTATGCACATCAATCAGCCAGAAATTAGGCTACAACCTCTTCCCAGTCACTTCCACGAGCCACCATATAGCCGTCAGATTATTTTTTTTTTGCCAGGGGATATGTAGATGCCAGGATCTGTATAGTAATGATTGGCAAAATGAGGTTCCAATGTGGCTTACATCCATTCATCGCTTTGGGGTACTTGCCAATGTTACCACATGTCGATGCCCAGCACGTCCTGCCAGCTGGCACACCTGTTTTATATTGGTGCTGGTGTCCTCAAACTGGGAGCAAGCCAGGTGGCTTGGCAGTACGAGGGCATGTCCGACTGAGGATGTGCACAAAGGCGCATAAGACCAGATGCCCTGAGGTAGGGTTGTTACATTTGCTATCCTTTCTGATGGGAATTTGGCATTCAAATCTCCTAGGCATCTTCAGAGATCCTGTGCAAACTTTTATTTTGGTTTGTTTTTTTCTCCTGCTGTTTTTATTAAACTATTACACTATGGTAAGTTTTCAAGCCTGAGAAACTCAGCATGGTCTGGAGTTACTTGTCTCAGGGTTTAATAGCGTTGTATGTTTTTCCAACTACTTATCTAAAAAAACCACTTCACCTGGGACAGGAAACAGTTTTAGCTGTAGTACAAATGTTTTTTCTGGCAGATGGCACATACCCTGAAAGGTACACTTTGAAAAACAGTTCTTTAAAAATATAATTGTGGGAGCTGGTTTCTTGCAATTATTCCACTGCAAGCTGGCTTGTTTCACAGTTATTGTCCAACAGTCAGTGTCACAAACATAGCTTTGACTTTCATGCCCCATATTCCAAATCGGATAGCTAAGATGCCAAGCTAAGATTTTAATCATTAGAATTTAATTAATCACTCTGCTGACGATTCACAGACCTGAGCAGAAGGCACCTTTCTTCTCCCCCTCCCCATTCTTCCAGCTGTAGGGGCTTTGCAGAGCTAGCAGACTTGTGTTCGCCAACATGTTGAAGTGGAGAAAAGCCAGATATTTGAAAAATCTGAACTTGACTGAATTTTGCAAATAACACCTATTAGTTACTTGTTAACTAATACTTAGACAAATCAAAGGTCTGAGAGAGAAACTGTACAGAAATTTGGGATCTTTGAAATTCGGTCATACATCTCAACGTTGTGGCTTCCAAGCATATGTGTAGCATCAGGACAAATAAAAATAAAGCTACAAAAAGTGTCCAAAGCAAAGCTCACAGATGTCAGGCTGCTAATTCGTTACACCAACACAGTCGTGGCAACTTTAAGGATGGCCTGAAATTTGAACCTTCTGATACTAGGCCACTTCTCAGCTGGATCTCCAAGAAAAAAAAGAGTTACACAATCCCAGGTTTTCAGGCCAAAACTCACTGAAGGCAAATGATTATGCCATGCTGCGCTTTTCCAGTATCTAATACTATCATCAGCCTGCTTGCTCTGAAGTTTCTTGGAGAATAGATTTGATTTGCTCATCAGTAAAAGTGGTGGCTGAACTCTACTCTTTGCCCCGCATGGTACATGTGGAAAACAAAGAACTTCTCAAGCTTCTTTATATCCACACATGTGCCTATTTGCATCCCTTCCTATCAAACTGTTCAGTTCCCTTAGGGTCAGTCCTTCCAGCTAGACGAACTCGGTCATCCATGAGTCTTCAAACTCCCACCCTAGAGAATTAGCCCACGCTGCTGCAGAAGCGGCGCGACCCTAGTTACTCCACACAGCTTTGCTATTCTTCGTCCTTCAGCCGCTTTAATAGACTGGTTCCCAAGGACATGGTTCCAGTCCTCTCCCAAAAGTCTTTTGAGAGGGACATGGGGTTTCTAAGTCCTACATATCATTCAGGATTTCAGATTGCTGATTTCAGTGTGAATCATCCAGAATTCTGAAGGCTGTTCTGGGTTAAATTCAATTAATGAGAAATGGAGGAACTAACTCCAGAAACCAAAAAAAAATATGCATGGGCTTTCAGCCTCACCTCTGTATAGGGGGATTTTATTGCTGTCTCACTAATGGTGAGGAATCTTAGTTTAGTGAGTCTGAGTTTTTTGTTCATTTCTCCGTGGTGATGAAATGCTGATTGACAGTTCATATATAACCCACGTGCACATATATGCACGTGTACATACACACACGTGCATGCGAATACAGACAGATACAATGTCTATACTGCCTGGATTAAAACAGTCCTGGCACAGAGCTCTGAAGCTTGCTTTGCCTCTTAAATGTTCTATAAGGTTTGATGAAGTGGATCAAATTCAGACTCGACTGTGCGTTCCTGTTTATGGCCTCCGAAACTAGGAGGACAATACAAACCAATGGTCTGGTTTTGATCTCAGTCCTCAAATCCTTGTCATGATCCTTTTTTCATTTGAAGCATTTCTATGCAATTTAAAAGCAATGTGTTACATGTTACGGCCCAGAAATCAAATCCTCTTTGTGTCCGACTCTCATTCACCTGCATGTCCCACCACTGTAGTCATGCCAGGGGGCCTCTGCATAAATGAGAGTCAGATCTCACAAGCCCAGAAATGCCTCTTACATTTCAGTACATTGATGAACGGGATTTATAAGGGGTATATCATAAAAATTAGCCTCCGGGTCATACAAACATAAGGCGGCAGCTAGATGATCACACTTGTTCCAGAATAAAGCATAAGTTTGCAACTAAAGGATTCCGGTGATTGTTTATGACCTTAAGCCATAAAATTTGGATCCAGTTTACAAATCTTTTGTGTTTGGGGGATCGGTGGCAGCTGCTTGATTGCAGTTCAGTGCTGCCAGTTAGAATGATTACATCACTAGAGCTGCGGCATTCTTCTCCACCTTCTGCTGGGAACTGCTGCATGGGACCACTGCATGTGGTTACACACACACCTTGCCTGGAATATTTGCAAATGGAGGACCTAAGCTGTGTGCCTTAAACTTTTTAACAATTGTTAGGAGGCTTTGAAATAAGTACTCTGTAGAGGTTTTTATACTTTTGTTGATGTAATTGTTCCTCCTCCTGCTCTTCCCCCATAGCCGTGCCTTCCCAGCAAACAGAAGTCCCATAAGACATCAAAGGGGCTTAGAACAAAGAGAAGCTAAATCAGCAGCTTTCAGATGGGGTCACAGTGGCCTTAGCAATTCATAGCAATATGCCCATCAGTTACATAAGTATTCAGGTAGCCCCGGCTGTACTCACCCCATGACAGTTAAAAAGCCACCGGGAGCCCTGCCTGGACCATGGGATGAGGCCAGAGCTGCTGCTATGTTCCCAGTGCTTCCACCATGAGTGAGTAGGGGGATTCCTAGATTCATAGCACCGCTGGAGGCTGTGAGGGAGATCTGGTGGGACTGGCAGGGCAAGGGATAATAGGAAAGTACATGGTTTTCCGTAAAACCTAGTGCCATTTCTTCTACCAGCACTATGGAGAGGCAGCGGAGGAGCCGGTGCCACCAGCTGGCTGTGCTTCCAAAGGTTTTCCTGTGGCTGGTTGGATACCTTTGGGTCAGACCTGGGCCTAAAGGTACACTCCAAACACAGATTAATAGAATAAGGCTACAGAGCTGTCAACAGCTCTATGGAAAAGAAAGCCCAGTTCGCAGGCAGTGACTAGTTCTCCTTCAGTAAAATACTCATCTGCTTCATTCTTTACACTAAACAAGCTCTTTTGTCTCTGCCACCAACCAGCTGATCACAACCCCCAAGGCGGACAACACCATGTATGTACAGCAGCGAGACGAATATCTGGAGAGCTTCTGCAAGATGGCAACGAGGAAGATATCAGTCATTACAATTTTTGGCACCATGAACAACAGCAGCATGAAAATTGACCACTTCCAGCTAGGTTCTTTTTTTTTTTTTTTTTTTTTTAATAATCTTTTTCCATCTCATGGGCACAATACAAACAGCAAAGGGAGAAATCTCCCCAACTTGGGTCAAGATCTAAGCGAGATTATTTGTAGTGGTCCAGTTGCACTTTTGAACCCATTCCTCCTCCTTCCATGCTACTAACTTTTGTATTTACAGAAGTGTCTCTGTTATTTTCCATGTTTAGGTTTCCAGTGCTGTAACTTGAGCACCTTCAGCTTTCTTTGTGGGAATTCTTAAATCCAGCAAAACAGTGAAACAGTGAAAAGGCAGAAAAAATGCGATGAGGGCATGGGGCAGAAAAAGGAAATTAGGCTCAGCTCTACCAATATTTTGAATACCAACTTGGCTGTCTAACTAAATGGCTGCCCTAACACAGTGCCCCCCCCCCCCCCTTGGTTTTTGCAAGGCATCAGCCATGGATGGCTAGATATTGGCTAGCACAATTTAAACACTGTTTAAAGAAACCGGCTGTTGTCATGGAGGGGAGGAGACAGGGGGCTGGAAACTCTGAAGGGAACTGTATGAGATTATATTCAAAACTTGGCCCAAGTTAATCCTACTTTGAAGTTCAACACCATTATCTCCCCACTCTGCCATATAACATTTCCTCAAGCCTTCGCACTCCTCATAAGGTCATGGAAAAATCTTCATCTTTCAGGGGATTCAATGGCTAAACCCAGGACAGAGAGAAGCATGCTAGTTAGGCCCCTTGCTGTGAGTTCCTTTCCTTCCCAGGATCTACTTTCCTAAGCTTTAAGAGCTGATTTTGGTATGTTCACGTAGTGAATATTCTCCTCCACTAGTAAGGGGAGGTCCAGACCTATTTTTCCCTCCGTAATGGTAAACATATTAATTCAGAAGATTTCAACAATAGCCTCTAGCTACAGACAACCTTACAAATTTACACCAGCGTACCCGATATATTAAGAGGTTTACCATTTGAAGTCTTATCCCCTCTCAGTACTTGTAAAGCAAGATGCCCGTCAGTGCGACTGCTTATTGCTGACTCCTGTAAAGAGGTTTATCTTATTGAAGACAGAGATTTTGGAGGCACTATAAAGCAGATTACGCAGGACTTGCAAAGTAGCGCGTTCACCCATATTTAGTACCACCTTCTTTACATACAGCGTTCCCATGTAGACGGGTGACACTGGGCATCCATCTCTCTTAGGCAGCTTTGAAACAACTGGTATCACTGTTCAGGTCCTGGGGAAGCACCCAGCAAAGCCAGTGAGAAGCTTTCCTTTTGTCACGGTAGGGTTTGGACAAAGACTTCAGGTCCCAGTCCAGCAAAGCACTTTTGAATCACGTAAACAAACTCACTGCTGGCTGTGTCTACAGGTGAACAGCACAGCCAACGCTGTGCTGGACAAAGGCAAAGAAATAGTATAAAAGCTGCTAGTTTTGCTTGTAAGTCCACGGCATCTTTCCTCTGGAAGTTTATCTGGCTTTACCAGACCTTGAGAAGAGATGTGTGATGGAACAGAAAGCTGAGGATCCCACCACCTCCAGGGTATTTCAGGTCTGGCATACAACAGGCCAGAACATCACAGCTTTCTGTCTGGCTTCCAGTTGTGCTACGCTCAGAGGGACAGCACCTAGGGGGGACCAGGAGCCTCGTGTCCCCGAATGACAGTGAGTCACAAACCCTGCCAGACTGTCCATTTGTGCACCTCCCTGACAAATCTGGAGTGGTGCAGGATTTTCCACATCATGCCAAGGTTACTCAAGGTCACTTTTTGTGTACCTAGATCTATCTGCCTGTCAGTGGACAGTTTAGGACTATATTTAGCTCCGGTCTGGCTAATAAACAGGCATTGACTCTGACATAGACCATACTCTTTCAGCCTGTTCCAAACTTAATTTACACCCAAACTTTCCCCAAACCACACAAGTGTATGTAACAGCTGAATTCTCACAGCAGGAATTAACTTGTTGAAGAAAAGCAGGAGACTTTGAAGGGTGTTAGTTAAGCTTTACATTAAGTTCACCTTACATTTTTGCCAAAAACACCAAATCCTGAGCTTTTTTAAAAACTTTGAATAATACAGACATCCTTCTATTCTACCTCCCCTTCTCTCCAACCCTTCCTGCTCGCAGGGCCTCTTCACGGCTCATTCTCACTCAGCAGCAGAGGCAGCAAAAGCTCCTAAGAAACATTTTGTTCACATTATTTATGCTGTACCAAGAAGCCTTAGCACTCAGCATGATGAGGTCCCCTTGTAGTGCTGCATCCCGGGACTGAAATACAAATGACAACAACAGAAAAGTCCACAGAAAAGACTTTTCTCTTGAAATTTCACACATTTAGAAGTAGGGAGTGAAAGAGAGCTCATTAACACCGTTTGGTCAAGATCATACCGAAACCAAGAAGCATTTCCCAGTTTCCCAGTGAAACGACACAAAAGCCAAGTGTCACTGCAGAGGTCTTCTCTTCACCCTGAGTTAGCCATGGGGTCCGTTTTCCCCAGCTCATGGGAACAGGGCTTTAGTCAGCGGAACACCAGCCCCACGCCGCCTGCCTTACAATCACAGCCAACACCTAGGCTAGTAGGCCACTGGACTGCTACAAGAAGATGCTGAACTTCTTTGCAACCTGATTTGAATTATTTCTAAAGAGTAACTCACCTCCCCAGCCTGTCTAGCTGCTAAAGATGCATGGAGAAAAGCTTCCACACTCTTTCAGTGACCTTTTTAGAAAGAGCAAAGAGAGCGAGGACTTTGCAGGTAGCAGCAGACAGTCTCAGCTCCCATCGTTCTTCGTGCTGATCCCAGATGTCCTTTATGAGGTGGAGGTCAGGGATGAGTACTGAATTGGAAAGAGGTGATTAGATTAGCTTCTTTTTTTTTTTCTCCCTAGAAATCACTTCCAAGTTTGAAAGGCAGGTTGGCCTTTGTGGCTTTTTTTTTTTTTTTCCTCCCCTGAAACATTTTTCTGTATCATTCTTGTAATTTAACTTTCTTCTTTACATGTTTTGAAAGCAGGAGAGCCATGGGTCGGTTGGTCTGAGGTACCGCACCATACAGCTGTTTTCCATCACATTTCACAGTAGCATCTTTTGCATTATTCTACCTCCGTATAGGCCAATGAGATAGTCTTTCCTTTTGTAGGGTATTGTTTGCAGGCAGAAGTATGAATTTTTGGTCTGTGTTTTAATGGTCACGCTTGCCATTAGTGACATAGAAATCTCACTTATGAAGCACTGATACATGATTTACATATGTTTTATGAAGTGAATAACCAATTAGCCCCTCCAGCAACCCAACCAACGGAGAATTTATAACATTGCCTATAATTCTTTACAAGACTTTCAACTGTGGTACACATAACCATGTAAAATCATGTAAATTACCTCTATAGCTTGACTAAATTATAACATTTTCTGGTTGGTTGGTTGGTTGGTTGTTTTCTGTAAGAAGTGGATCCAGGGTTTGAAACGTAACGCTCAGCTTCTGATTCAGACATCTTCCCAAAGTTTTAACTCAGAAGTTTCATACAATCTATTATACAGATTGGATCTACTGCAAAATTTGAATCAGATCAGTCTGGTCCTTAAATAGTATGGATATTTAGAAAATTATTTAAAATGTCTTATAGCATAATGAATCAAATCTTTTCTGTTGCTGTGTGCTCAACTTGGATCAATTAAACTCATCTCTATTTGCTGAGGAATAACGGTGGAGCAGGGGACTGGAAAGCTGTACCTCTGGATTCTAGCTCTTGATCAGCTGCCGTGTCTGTTTGATTGCAGGCAGGTCACTTGGGCCGTGGCTGGGATTTCTAAGTGAGGATATAAATATTTATAGTGGTGTCATAGGGCATAAGCAAGTAACATTTGCAGAGAGCTCTTTGGTGCCCAGGTGACATTTCACTTTCTGTGTGATTCAGCCTGTCTTTAGCTTTCCAGGCTCGCATGCATACGGATGCCTGTTCCAGCATCGTTGCAGCTGTAGAGCGCAGTGCTGGATGCTACAGCTGAGGCTGAGCTGATGACATGGATGCTTTCAGGATTTGGCCCTAACACACCCTGGATCCAGGGGAAGTAAGGAACCTCAGCATCTCCACAGGCTTGGCTTGTACATGCTTCAAATCTCTGTCTTTAGAGGTCTTTTTCTCCTCAACTGTTTCTGAATGTTTTCTTAGGGTACAGCAGAGAGCAGGTACAAATCCTTCTCAAAATTAATTATTTTCCTGTCAGTGTGCTAGAATGGGAAAAGAGCATCAACAAGCAGATGGAAGAGAAGTGCCACAGCAGGCTACAGAGAGAGCTGAAGAGCTAGGACTGCAGTACTCATGACACAGTTCCTGGTTTCTTGTAGTCACTAAACCTCCCATGTAATTTTTTAAGACTGGCAATGTTAACGGTAGTGTCCTGGCCAACCTCAAGCTGTTCTAGCTATGCTGTACTGACCCAAATTCTCCATGCTGTTTTATTTGGATATGGTGCTTTCCAGCTCCTGTCCTAAATTGTTTAACAGTTTCTATTTTCTATTCCTGAAGTGGCTGCATTTCAGGAGCTGGTGAAATGATTAGTACATGCATGTACATGTATAAGCATATTGGAAAAATCTAACAGATCTTTCCAGGAAAGAGCAAGGCAACCAAGATTTTTCAAAAGCAAGTAGAAATGTTGAATACTAAAGGACGCGTGCCCTAGGATAGGCTGATTTTCAGAAAATACTGGGATTGAAAACTGGACAGTTAGAAGCCATAGTGCCATACTGATGCTTTTTAATATCTTGCCTATGCAGCAGGAAAAGGGCTTCTGGGAAATTAATTTCCCCCTTTCTTTCAAGGTGAAATTAAAGGCAGAGTGCTGTGTGATTCCATGACTATTCCTTTGTCTCACATTAAGATAACGAAAAGCCCATGAAAGTGATAGAGGATGAAGATCTTGTGGACCAGCAGCTCATCAGTGAGTTGAGGAAAGAGTACGGAATGACCTACAATGACTTCTTCATGGTGCTGACGGACACTGACATGAAAGTCAAGGTGAGGGTTTCGACTCTCTGAAAGAAAAGGCATTGGGAAAATATGAAAAAAGAGAAAAACTTTAGGAAATTACACTACAGGCTTGCATGTGAAGCACGTAAGAGACTGATGCAGGACTTGGTCATTGCTGGAGGACAAGAAAAGGATAGTAAGGGCAATTTTCAGGAATTAGGTAGCTACCTTAATTTTCTGCAGTTAGGAGATTTCAGGAATTGTGGTTTCTGCTGGAATGGTGAGCTGACACCATAGGAACAGGACTCCCCACTTGTTGGGGGTTTATTGTAGTGCCTGGCATTCTAAAACACACAGTTTGGCTGCTCAGTGGGATGGGAGCACATTGCTATGGACAATACTCAACCTGAATGGCCTTACAAAAGAATATAATGACAATTTGTTGCCTGCAATGGCCTGGCCTTGTCACATTAGGCAAATAATGAAAACATGCCACTTCCAAAAAGCAGTTTGACTGCAAAAACAGTTATATTTCCCACGCTTTCTAATCTGTTCTAGACCTTGTAACCTGTGTGAAAACAGGAATACTTGAATCTCTGTATAACCTACAGTGCTGTGATACATGCAGGAAGACTGCTAGCACGTGCAACCTTTTATCCATCTGTTCTTTTTTCTTAACAGCAATACTATGAAGTACCCATAGCAATGAAGTCTGTGTTTGATTTGATTGACACCTTCCAGTCACGAATTAAAGACATGGAAAGGCAGAAAAAAGAGGGCATTGTCTGCAAAGAAGATAAGAAGCAATCCCTTGAGAGCTTCTTATCCAGGTATTACCTTCTGTTCCTCTCTGCTGCTAGTTCTAATAATTATTCTTACTGGAAAAATACCCATCCTACTATTTCTGTGATTTTTTTATTTACAGTGTTAAGCAAATACAGAGATGTAGCCCTAGCTGAATGCACCCTTGTACAGAGCACTGGAAGTCAGGACGCATGTTGTGTTTCCTGACTGCACATTCTTTGGACACTGACTTTCTGTACCTCAGTTCCCCCCCCCCATGACCATGGAGATAATAATGCTAATTTGCATTAGAAGAACAAATAAGGATTAATTCACAGATGTTAGCTCAGTGTTTTGAATGCACGAAGCACAGTGTTTATGTGTTTCAATCATCAACCATCACAATCTCATTAATCCCATTCTAATCCCTTCCACATAGATCGAATCAGTAATTAATTCTCTGTAACTTCCTTCTTATCCTGCTTGAGATAACAGTTGATCTTTGCCAGTATTAGTCATGCATATTATTAAAGGTCTTGCAGATGTCTCTTGCAAAATGTTTGGGAGACCTTCCGCAGAAACACAGGTCTGTTTATACAGTCTCTATATGCCACATTACTGCTTTACCTGCAAGACCTAAATTCCAGGCAATAAACATGTCTGGATTGTGGGAATTCAGATCCAAAGAAGAGCTGTGCAGCTAGAGCCCTCTCTGTCACAGGATAATCTACATGAAATTAAGGCTACCCCATTACTCTAGGCTTTACCTGTTACTACCGCATCCTCCTCACCTACTGCCAGAATCCATGGGAACACATTGTTAATGCCTGATGGCTATAAAAATAATGGAGGTGGCATGATGGATTATGACTTGAGGAGGAAAGGAGCAACAGGTGAATGAATAGGTTGTTGATTCATAAACATTTTAAAATTCGATGGCCACTTCAACAGAAAGAGAACCTTTAACAAGATCCACCCCACCCACCCCAGCACCTCCTGTTTAGGTCTCACTGATTCATCCTCAAGACCACCAAGAACAACCACAGTTTGGAAACTGCTGACCAACACAAGAAAGAGCTTGTATGCTGGGAAATGACAGGCCCCAGATCCTTCTTTGCTTAAGAACAGCCCTAGTAACAAACATACTTTAGAAAAACAGGCAGGAAAAATGCAGAATGTTGCATCTATAAACAGAACTGCCACTGCACAGAACGCATTTGCTGTCTGTGAAAGAAGCATCAGGCTTTAAATGTTGGGTGGGCTACACTAGCCACATTAACAGAGCAGATTCCCAGCAAAATTCATTCCAGCTTTGTCCAAGATTACCTTCCCAGCTGAACAAGAGTCCTGGCATCATCTTCCTGGTGTTTTGCTCATTGGGGAGGTCAATAATAATAAGGCAAATATTGTTCTTAACAAGCATGGCTGAATGAAAGAGGACCATGAGAGCCAGAGCTGGCTTGGGTGATGCTTAAAAGCCGTATGTATCGGGAGTATCCTTGAGTTTTGGGGCGGGGGGGGCGGGGGGTGGGGTGGGGAGTCTCCCTGTAACACTAAGACACTGGCTGTGCTGCTCCCTGGGCTCACAAACAAAAATGGGATGCAAAATAGGTAGAAGAGGAAGAAAGGATGCACACAGGGGGAAGGGTCTGGCAGGTTTGCCAGGACAGAAGTATTGGCCTGTGGCTTCTGGTGTCAGAAATAAGGCATAAATCTGTACATTAGTGATGGTGAACGAACAGCTGTGAAAGAGTGAATTAATTTCTCAGTAAGACATAGCCCCAGACAAGGACACCAAGTACAGGGATTGCCTGGGGCAGGGGGATAAACAGCTTGAGTGGCTTTCAACCCTTTTCAGCTCTGTGCATCTCTAAAGGAGATGCTAAAAAAAAAAAAAACAACCCAGAAAGCAATTAAAAGTAGCTTAAAGCAGCTCACAGATAAGATTCCATCCTGATTTATGCCCTAGACAAAGTATGATCCAATTCACCCAAATGACATTTTCAGTCACTGTTTACAGGTAGCCAGGGGCTTTTGCTGTGCAAAATATCACAAAGATTATTTTTTCCCCATTTTGCAGTATAACACCACAAGATTTCCCTCTTTTTCTTCACATCATGTATGTGATGCTTAACGCTTCGCATTCCTATTCACATAACTGTATATACATGCCCAGGACTCTTTGCTGTTTCTCCTGGCCCAGATTAAAATTAGAGTCCTCCAAATCCTTGCTTTTCAAGGATTCACTTTTTGAATGATAAAAACCCACACAGTATCAGTCAGTCAACAAGACAAAGACATCAGCATCCCCTGCTCTTCCAGCAACTTCTTCTATGACTTTGAGCAAGTCCCGCCATATTTTCTGCTTCCCTCACGTGGAACAGAACTGACCCATTGCATTAGCCTTTATTTTGAGATCTTCACATGGTGCTGCAGAAAGGAAGGCTATTATTATAACGGAGTAACATCTGCATCCATTTAAAAGATCATTTCCTGCTATAAAAATATCCCTGCAGCTTTGCAAATTCCTATAAATCTGATTTATTTAGGTTTAGTGAAGAAGTATCTATTCAAAAAAAGAGGTTGTTTGGAGAGTATTAAACCCCTCTATAGTCAGAGTTTTTAAAAGTTTATGGCATTGCCTTTCCTTGAAAGAACAATGGAAGGTGCTCCTTGTGCAAAAGTCTGGTTAGATGGGGCATCCCATATTAAAGAAATATCCACGGTTTATCTTATTGCCCCACGCGTGCCTTAAATAGGCACAGGCTCACACAGCCACGTACTTAACAAACAAGCTCAGATTTAAAACCGTGTTAAAGGTATTTCGAGCAAGTGTGGTACAGAAGAAAAAGAGGTCAGTGAGTATTTACACAGAAATATGAGTTATGTCTGAAATGAAGATACACCCTAATTCTCAGACAGCCCTTGGACTGCAAAATAACTGTGTAGTTCCAACAGCGGTGAATGACGTAAAAGCTAAATGTCTAGTGAGGAATTCTACAGGAATCTTTCTTCTCTTGAACATACACTTCTCAGTGTTGCTGTAACTACTGAAGGAGGCTTTCAGCAAAGATCACAAGCTTTGCAGTGTTGGTTAGGTGAAGCAGCAAAACTGCAGACGTTTCTTTGAGCATTTTGGAGTCGTAAAATTCAAAACAAGCTTTATCCTCTCCCAGTGATGGATAGAACTGGGAAGATCTCCCATCAAGCTGTTACTTAGAGGTTGTGAGAGGTATGACATATCTCAGCCTACAGAAAACAAAAGCGCTGAGACGGCTCGAGTTATGTGTCACGACCATGCCCTGTCGCACTCTCTTCTCTTTTCAGGTTCCGATGGAGAAGGCGGCTGGTGGTGATATCTGCTCCCAGTGATGAGGACTGGGCTTATTCCCAGCAGCTTGCTGCTCTCAGTGGACAAGCCTGCAATTTTGGTGAGCCAAAAGAAATTATACTCTTGCTCCTCAAACCCACATCCTTCCTGGTGATGCGATAGATTCCTTTGCTCAAGTCTGAACCCAGACAGTCTGAGAAGTCTGACAACTGAAAAGTTTGCTGTAGCTACTCCAAACCCAAATGGAAAAGATTGTGCTAAGCAGGTAGTACAGCACACCCTGACAGCTAAGACAGCTAAACAATGTGTTCCCTGCAATCATTTCTGTAAGGCAGAGAAGCCTCTAAAGCTTCTCTTCGGGCTTGTACTTCAGGATATAAATCGGGGTTTTTTTTCTTACTGCACAAATTAATGACACCAGTACAGTGCTTTGGGAAGGGCAGGTCCTCTAAGACCCAGCTCAGAAATGGGCCAGGTATCAAGGAGATGCATGGGGCATTGGTATTTTTTTCTTTTCCTTCTTGCTTCATTGCCAATACCTGTAAAAATATTAATGGAAGCTGCTTTAATCCAATAAGGGCCCTCCCATCCCCCTCACTAGGTACTTAAGATCCAGCTACATAGTCAGTGGAGAGAGATGGGCTCGTCCAGGAGGCAATTAAGAGCAAGATCCAGAAACACTTTGCTCTTTCCATTACAAAGCCCAGAGAGACTTACTCCTTAACTTAGCTTCTGAGCAATGCAAATACCATACAGGGACTAGACTCCTGCAACAGAATGAAACAGGTCCCATTCGAAAGCTGCTATTTCAATACATTTCAGTTATGCCTGAAGGGAGATTTGCACAGTATCACTGTTTATTCATAATCACTTGACTTTCATTCCAAGCATCAGCGTCATCTCCTTTGGTAACTACCAAAGTAAGCTGACACGGACCACTGTAAATTGCTTTCTGAAGAACTGAATGTAACCAAAACAGTTCATTGTCTCCACCCTTGGTTAGGGACAGCTTGAAGGAGATCCAGTGAGTTCCTAAAGCATCTGTCCTCAATGAGTGTTTTAACTAAGTGATATGTTTCCAGGCATCTTACCCCCAAGTTGTAAAAAGAGTTACATCAAAGATTTTGTAGATAACATGAACTCATGTTACACAAACAGTTTTGACAGCCCCTAAGGTTTGACAGCCTCCAAAGCAGAGGCAACAGTTCAAGCCCCTGCCCAGAACGAATGAAAGAAGCAAACACCTGTCACAAGCTATTCCCCACAGTCATTTGGAGTTTAACTGTGATAGGTTATATGACCTCTAAATACTTCTTTGCTCTGTGTATGACAAGTAAAAACTTTACTGGTGAACAAAGCAGTGCAGAAACATTCTGCATTTGGGGAATGGCCTCTGCAATTTACTGCTGTGTCTGACGCTTGTATCCCTGTGCTACAGAACCACACCAAGTGCTGTCATCCCTGGGACACTAGCAACAGCTTTTATGCAACTGATGCCACGTTTACTTGACACACTAGCTTATCCCCATGTTTGGGACAGGTGATGTAAGCCTCCACAGAAACCAGTGACTCTTCCTCCTAGAGGGCTGGCTGAGACTGGGCCCTAATTTAGCATGCATAGACCTGGCTGATTAAAATCTGCCCAAGAACAAGCAGAAAGGTCTGGTCTGACTCAAACTCTCCTTCATTTCCTCCACAGGTCTGCGACATATAACTATCCTCAAATTGCTAGGACTTGGAGAAGATATTGGAGGCGTCTTAGAGTTGTATCCAATTAATGGTGAGTGACTGTTCCCAGTTTCTTCAGTACTTCGCATGAAGGGCATTACATAGTGCTGTTTCTTTGCTGTAATTTCTTTAGAGGGCTGAGTATAACTGTGTTTTTCTCTTTGGTTCTGTTTCTTTTAAGAAACAGGATGCAAAAAGCTTTCTTGATGTTCCTATGCTAAATATTATATAGCTTCTTCCGGACAGAAAAGCCCGAATATCATCTGGAAGTCATCTCGTGTCTTTATCTCCCACAGTCCCAGGTACACTCCTCTGCCTGCCATGCTGTCAAGGACAAAGGGATGTCTGAGCCTTTTACACGCTCAGGAGTCTGCATCTGCAGGGCTAACGGAACACAGACTCAGCAGGTTCTCTTATATGGGTCCCTGATTCATGTTCATGGAATGGTTTGAGCTGGAAAGGACCTTTTGAAGTTCATCAAGTCCAGCTCCCCTTCCATGGGCCAGAGACATCTTTCACTTGATCAGGCTGCTCAGTGCAGCCTGGACTTGAACACTTCCAGGGATGGGGCATCCACAACTTCTCTGCATGACCTGTTCCTGTGTCGCATCACCCTCATCCTAAAAAAACTCATCCTTATATCTAATCTAAATTCACCCTCTTTCAATTTAAAATCATTACCCCTTGGCCTGTCTCTATGGGCCCTGGTAAAAAGGCTTTCTCCATCTTTCTTATAAGCCCCCTTTAAGTATTCCACTTGCATCCCAGCAGGCTACTTTCAGGTAGCTACTCTTGTGAGATCTCCCTGTCAGGGTACATTTCAAATGCTACAAGTTCCTCGGCTACCTAATCCCAACAACCGCCTCCATCAGTGGAGGCACAAAGGCAGGAAGGAGCTTATCTGTCCCATCGCCACTCTGACTGCTCTGTACGTGAAAGTATCCTATCCTTCTACCGCAGATAAACATTAAGTCCATGCCTAAGGAAGAATAACAACAGAGGAAACAGGTATCGTACTTCTTCCATCAAAACTCTTACAGCCTCTGCTTACTTTTCACTGAAGGACTTCACGACCTTGGCTACAGTTCCTATTTGTTACGATCAACAGACCTCTTTTCAATTAATGTGAATTCAATATGGGAGATCAGACAAGTAAACTTCTAGCATGTGTCCTCCTGTGAGAACCTCTACAGATCCGCAAGGTACCTTTGATTTGTCCCAAACATGGCCCCTATAGCTTTGTTTGATTCCACTTATCTCTTGTGTGGGGAAAAAGGTAAAGTCTTAATCCCTATCCATCCCTGCAGTGACAGTCACAATCCTGCAGACCTCCCCCCAACCCATTTATTTTACAGACTGCAGCCTCTGCTCACTTGGTCATTTCTCACAGAGTTTATTCCAAACCTGTGACCAACCTTGTTGCCTTTCTGACTCTTTCCCCCAGTGCTGCCATATTCTTTTGAGATGAGAGAACCAGACTTCCATGCAGTGGTCAAGATGCACACAAACAATAGGTTTCCATAGTGGCGTAATAATACTCTGCTTTGGGTTTTATTATTTTCCTCATGGTTTATAACATCTGTTTTGGCTTTTGACCATTAGTGAGCACTGAACTAGCCTTTCATGAAACTCTCTTTCATAGCCCTAAGATCTTACTGCCAAGTGATAACGGTCAGACTCCATCTTTCTTATGTGGAGTTAGCAAAATTTTCACCATGTGCATCATTTTACTTCAATCTGAAGATAATTTCTTCCATCATTTTATTAACCAGTCACACAGTCTTACAAGGGCTTTCTGCAATGCTTCACAATCATCCCCTGCCCTTACTAGTCTGAGTATCCCCACACTCTCAGAACACTTCCTCATCTCCCTGCTCATTCCTTATGTCCGTCATTTACAAATACACTGAACAGCACCAGTCGCAGCACTACCAATCACAAACTTCACTGGCGACCTCCCTCCACTCAAGGAACCCATCATTCACTCCCACCTTTCAACCAAGCTATCAAAGGTCCTTTTGAAGCCTTCTGGAAATCCGCGCAGCTTGTACCAGCCAAACCACCCTTGGCCACCTGCTTGCTGACCTCCTTCAGAGAACCTCAACAAGTTTGCAAGGCAGGACGCCACTTTGTAAGAGTCCAGCTGCCAAGCCGACTGTGCATATGCATGTGTGTATACCTGTGTGTGCGTGTATAGGTGTCCACTGATCCTAGCTGCCTTACAGTTTCCACTCATTTACCCAGCACTGACTTCTCATTTATAAGCCTGCAGTTCACCAGATGTGTGCTAGAACATGTATTTTTATAGTAGACATACTACCTACCACATCCCATGTCTCACATGACAGTTCAAGAGTGAGGCTCTGTACTGCCATAAATGACCCAGCAAATTCATCCTGCAGTTCTTCACACTATCACACTTCAATTCTTGTGATTTCTTTCACTGTGACTGTTTCTCACATATGCCTTCTGCATTACGTGAACCAGTGAGCCAAGCTGCATACAAGCCAAAGAAGTGCATGTGTGTTGGGTGACAAAAAGGTGTGCCACCCTAGTAGCTTCAGCCTAAGACACGTTTACCAAACCTAATCAAACTGTTGAAAATACATCTTTAGTTCACAGTGGAGCAGTTTCATTTCGGAACCAGGAAATCCTGAACTTGTAAATGGCAAGAATCTTAATGTTGCCAACTGTTGGGTTGTATCCTATGTCACGTTGCTAACTCGCTTACCTACAAACCATGATCATTGCCTAAACAAAATACCAATGCTGTTTTCATGTGATCACTTTCTAGGAAGCTCTACTGTAGACCGAGAAGATATCCCAGCTAATTTGGTGAAAGACATTCGAAATTATTTCCAAATTAGCCCAGAATATTTCTCCATGCTTCTAGTTGGGAAAGACGGAAACGTCAAATCCTGGTATCCTTCTCCAATGTGGTCTATGGCGATCGTGTATGATCTGATTGATTCCATGCAGCTTCGGCGACAGGAAATGACAATTCAACAATCCCTCGGCATGCAGTGCCCAGATGATGAGTATGGTGGGTATGGTTACCATAGCTATCACCAGGGATACCAGGAAGGTTACCAAGATGACTACCGTCACCACGGAAGTTACCACCATGGATATCCATACTGAAAAGAGCAACTTAGCCTCCAGCTGCCTCGTGTCTGTCTTCTAATAGCTATCCAAGCAATAGGTGGCCGCTTGCAGAAAGTCTTCCCAGGCCACCTAGGTATCCATGCCTTGTTCTTCCACTGTTCAATCAAAGGACTTCGCTCATTTACCTTCTCAAAAACACAGAAGCCTTTACAGTGAAGCAATTCAAACCAGTAGTATTGAAGCTTTAAACAATAAAGACTCCTTTATATTTTTAAACCTTTATAAACAAAGGGCATCAGCAGGTGCTGTTTGTATTAAAACCAAACAAAAAAACCCACAGCCCCAAGTCCATGGACACTACTGTAGGGCAGGACATGAACTGTCCAACAAATATTGCAATGCTCTTTTTACTATTGTTTTCTAAGGAGGAAAAAATAAGTATATTTATTGGAAAGTGAGATTGCATTGTGCTCATGAAGAGAAGCAAAGAATCACACTTCAGGACTTTCCCAGAAAAGGAAAATTAAAGAAGCGTGGGGCAGGCTCTTTAATAATTATAACAATAATAATAAAATCCTTTTGAAGTACCTTGTCTAAAAAGATAGCATCCCTTCTACAGTGCATTAACATTGTAATTAGCTGACTTCATTAATGAAAATACGAATTTATGGCTATGGCAAGATTTGCTCCTATACAATACGACGTAAAGTTCTTAACTACAAAGCTGCTGCATAGCCATTTATTCTCTTAATGGGGTCCATGTTCTCTTACATCCTGCCCACCTAACAGTTAAAGCCAAGTTAATGAGAGCTAAGTGGAAACACCAATCATAGTTAGCACTGTCTGAAACACAGAAAACTGAAAAGCGTTATTTTCATCAGAAAAAAAACGAGGAAAAAAATCTCATTCGCATATATTTTAAATGAGTTGTAACTAGCTCTCTATAATAATGTCTTTAATTAAACTATTGCTCTAAATTTCAAATTTCCTTCTACCTCTTCTTCTCATACCCTCCCCATGAAAAAAATAATCTAGACTAAATGTCTGTAAAATTGTTTGGGAATAATTTGATCTGCTACTAAACCAGCTCTATTTCTGCCACACTTTCTGAAATGGTTTTCTTCTCCCTTCTCATCGGTGTCTTTGGGCTTTGGATCTGTTGCACCACCCTACTCCTCTGAAACCAGCGCCAGGAACTGCATGCACAGCCATGCTTTCAACACCATTTGGATTAGATTTCTGAACACTAAAGACCCAGCAGAAAGATTCAGGAATATCCGGAAGGGAAGGTATCGTGCAAGTATTCTTAGTGGCACAGTGGCCACTTCTAATGATGAAGGCATGCCTGACCAGTCACATTTCTTTTTATAATCCATGACAGGGGTGCACATGTATAGATACATGTGACAGGGCACTCTTACTAGGTTTTGCCGTCACAGCAGTAGCACAGGAATAGAGAGAAGCTACAGACCACCAGAGCACATCCCACAGTTTGAGTCTTAGCATTTTCCTGATTTTCTTTTGGGTTTTTTTTTTTTTGCCCAGATGAAAACAGAACCGGGCAAAACAAGTTCACTCAAAACCAGATGCTTTCGTCAGAAAGCTAGTCACAAAAGTCAGACCTTGCTTACCCTTCTGAGTGTCAGAAAGGCAGACCAACGTGGAGAGGTCGCAGGGTCAGTTCTTCCTTAGCTTTCCAACCCTGGTCAGCCCCTGGAGCAGGCTGCCCTCCATATCACAAGGTCTAGTCAGCACAGGGTACAGCTCCTGACTTACCTGTCTCAGGTGACTGGAGCTAAGTGAAGGCAGGCAGGCATTTGACAGAACCATTCTGAAAGGACCTGCTGTCTGCAGAGAGCTTCCAAGCTCTCATTAACTACAGCACTTCCACAGCTGAAAGCAGCAGAGAAATTTAAAAAATGAATAGGAGCTCTGAAAAAAGATCACAGAACTGAAAGGTTTCTAGAAGGAAATGGGAGGTCCCGTAGCTCAGTTTTAGAAAACAAGTGCTTATTGCATCAGTAGTAAGGTCAGCTGCCTAACTTTCTTTGCCTAAAGCAAAAGCAAAGTGTACCAGACGTCCAACAGCCACCTCCTGTACACAAAAAGAGAAACACCTCTGGGATGTTCTCTTTCAGGTACTCATTTTAACTTTTCTGTAATCTTGTTTTCATGTAATGTCTTTAAATGAAAGCCCTTTTTAAATCACATTACGAACCCTGGGAACTAAATGTCCTGTGCTGAGCAGGAGGAGACAGCTTACAAAAGAGAGTGCAACACCCGACCCACATTGCTTCCCCCCACGGAATTCAAAGTTAAGTTGTGCAAGTACCAAACCCAGCCTAGGCATTCAGTGGAAGTTGCACTAAGAAGACAACTCCAGAGAAGTTGTCAACTTATAAGAGAGGTTGGGATGGGCTCTTAACCTAAACTACACATTCAAATGTTCACAGAATTTTAGGAAGACTCCGTTATTCTGCCTTGTGGTGCTGATTCCTGCCTTCATTACAAACTGGCTCAAAATTACCAGAAACTGATTTACAGCAGTGATTTAAAATCCTGATTTTGCAACCTACCTCTCCTTATTAAAAACTAAAAGTAAAGCCTGAAGGAACATCAAGCCAAAAAATCCTTTCAAAACCAACATATAGTCATCTTAAAGACTATAAGCATTTGGGAGCTACAATACTCCAAAGACTTCATTTTACAAAACACAAATCAAATCTAAAGCACTAGATCTATCCCTGCAGCATCACTCTGAGGATAAACTTACTGAGATTATTGTCTTATTTCTACAGCCCTTAATGGGAAGATTCCACATGACAAAGAAAAAAAATATTCTTATATTTATGTGATTTGATTCAGCTTCAAGAAGGCTGTTTTCATCCCACAGCCTGTCCCTCAAGCACCATGGCTCAGTTGCTACATTCACAATGTAGCTGAAATTACAAAAAAAAAAAAAAAAAAAAAAAAGCGCGCTTTAATTGGCATGTTATAAACAAGGGAACACCTCTCTCTGACTGGGAGGTTTTGTGAACTATTTCCTGAAACCTGGAGGGAGGAACATAACATCCCCAGCAGCAATTAAGTTCAAACGTTTGTGAATCTGGGCTCTAAACTACAGCTTAGGAAAGGTCTCTGCCCAATGCATTCATTAAAGACTATGTGCCAAATGAATGCCGCTCTCCACAAATCTCCCCATAAATTTCCCTATTGTCATCTGAGAGGAAAAATAGTAAGCCTTCCAACATGGAGTAGGTCAAAAAACATACAGTGGAAATACTTAATCAAGTGGGATTCACATGATCTATTTGAAATGTGTAGCTCTATAGAATAGCTCCCCCTTGCTAACCAGGGCTGCTCTCCAGCCAACTATCGTTTACAGTCACTTCCTTTAACAAATTTCTTATACACACCAAATTTGACTATCGCCACAGACAGTACAGCTACACAGAATTGCATGTTTATACTTTCAGGTTACTTTATACACTATTTTTATTGCCACATCAATGCAAATCCTTCCGTACTTTTAGACAGCAGTTAACATGCTTGTTGCTGCAAAGGGGGATATACAGTTCTCTTCCATTATTAAAAGAAACCTGCCTGGCCAATTCAACAGAATCTCTGAGACCTCCAACCTGACGACAACAGAAAGATTTCTACATGTTAGACAGGACCAACTCCACAGTGCAAGTTAACATTGGATCAAAAATTATATACCTGATATCTTTGTGAAATCTAAGACTTTGACAAATACGTCAAGCATGATGGCATCGGTGAAATTTATAGAAGGAAAAACCATTAAGCAGGACAAGAGTTGAAAGCAAGAACTAAGTGCACTTTATAGAACTGCAGAGCAGTCATTTCCATATTTCATTTGTCTTAATGCAGATATTGCAGCCAGGAAGGGAAACATATGGGTTTTAAGACAATAATCTTTAGTTTGCTGCTCTGTGGTTAGAGGTATGAGGCTGATTTCTATGTTTTGACTTCACACAAGGCAAAGTTCTCTGGAAAATTTCATGTAAAAAGCTACTGCTCATGTAAATGCAAAGCAATCTAAAGCTAACAATACTTTCCCTCTTCTTGGAAATACCTGCTAAAGTTGGTAGCTGTGATTGAAAAAGGCAATGAACTCAGGCAGGTATCTATTGCAAAGCTGTATGTAATGGAAAAGAAATGAAAATGTCTTACTGCAACTAAGTCTTTAACAGTTTGGGCTCTTTTTTTTTTTTTTTTTTTTTTTTTTGTGTTGAAGTTTCATTTCCCAAAATGGGACACCATAAACAAATGAAAACCATGTTTCTGGAATTTACATTGAAATATGCTTTCTTATTCATTCTGTATAGATGCAAACTAGGATTCCTTTTGTTGAAATATGGCCTACTATACAAGCACAGTGAGTTTAGCTGTAAAACATATTCCAACAGTAATTTCACGTTGTACAGTTATTCTTAATATATGCTAGAAAAAGTTAATACTCCTGGAAAACGGAAGAAATGAGATACTTTAGATTCATAGTTTATAACTTGACAGTCATTGACTGCATATGGAAACAGGCTGCTCCTCTTGATGGATCAATGACAGGAGGTATGTTAATTAATATAGCAATGAGTCATCAATACAGTATGCATAAGTAAGCTGTTATACACAGTGCCTGGAAGCAGGATGGCAGAGGGGAACAAAGGCAGGACTGTCTTCAGTCCACAAAGAAATGCATCACTAACCAATTACTATACACTGTGGTATGAGGCTTTGACACTGAGCTCATTGCTTATCTTCTTAAGAATTCTCTTCACAGTATCTCTCAACTATAAAAGATGCATTTTTGAAGGGAGGAAATTATAAACCAAAATATTTTCCACTGTTCTGAGAGAAGAGGCTTTAGGCACATACCAAGAATCTCTTATCTGCATCCCCTTTCCCTTCCCCCTTTTAAAATTCTCTGAATTATTTGGAACCTATTTTTCATCTCACTCAAAATGCAATCCAGCAGACGCCTCAGCAGTGATTCTGAGATCACTATGCCTGGCACTCTGCAGAACAATTTCTCTACAAAACGAATGCAAGACCTTACCAGTCTGACAGGGTGGAGCAACACCTGTAAACTCAGTCCTCCAGATGTTGAAGGGCATCACTGTAGCTGCATAATACACTTGCTTTCAGACAGCAGCCTCAGTGCAAACTAAGGCTTCACACACTGCCTTTCTAAACACAAAAAAAGACCCCATGATGTATTCATGCTGTGTAACACACTTTTGTTTTATTCAAGCTCTTTCAAATTTAGGCCACATAAATTGCATGTAAAATTCACTATTTGCTACAAAGGCATGCCAAATTTCCATTTCCCCACACACTGGAAGACAGGCACACAACAGTCTCACACTGAAAATGTGAGGAGATCTAGTGGCTGAAGCCAGTAAAATCTGTTCTGCTCTCAGTCACATCAGAGAAAATCAGAAAGAAAGGACTCCATAGGAGTCAGTACAGAGTTACACGGATGTACAAACACAAATGAAGACAGAATTAAGACCATTCAAACTCAAATCTGCTCGACAGATCAACATACCCTTAACACAAATTATTGATTTTTTATACATTCTTAAGTGAAAATTTGATGAGGTTGGTTCAGAAGGACTCTTCTACTCAGCCACAGATATGTCAATCTGAATTGCCAAAATACAATAAACCAGTCAATATGCCCCATTATTTATGAGGTTATTAGTAACATCATAAGTCCTGAAAAGAAAACTTACTGGACCATTTGTACATTGGAAGATGCAACAGAAACATTAATCAACACTCATACCACTTCTGCAAGGTGGAGAACTGTATTATCTCTGCTTTGCTAACCAAGGAATTCATACACAAAGTTGCAGTGACATCAGACAGTCAACCGAAGTGGTGAAAGACATATGGTTATAGTCCAGGGCTGCCTTCCACAACGTAGAACATCATCCAGACTACCGAGTCCAGGGTCCAAGCCTGTTCTTGTTTTCATCAGTTACAAATATTATCTCTTTCAGCAGATTTTGAACTCCTGATTTACATGGATAGGAAGAGGGAATACAACTCTCCATACATATAGCTTGAATGTTTTCCTCATCCACCTCTAACATCCAGCACCAAAATAGTCTCAATTGCTCCACAAGTGGGGAAAAATAACCCTTCTCTATGTTAATAAAATATGAACGTTCTCTTACTAAGAGTAATAAGCACTCCCCTGAGCCAGCCTTGTGCTAGAGGGACTCTTCATCTGTATCGATGTCACTGCTTGGTTTGTTCAATCTCTCAAATTCTTCTCCATCCTACAGGAACCAGAAGCAAAAGAGAACAATGTGAGCATTGTTATTAATACCAAAAAAATAAAAAAAAAATGTTGAAGGCATCATTTACATAAAACAAGACATTTTATTTTAAATCTCTTATCAATGTGTTGTAATCTTGCTCTAGGATATATATGCTTATAAAAAACATCCCCTGTATCTTTACCATTTTCCAGTGACTCGCTCCCTAGCCTATTCCTTCATCAGGAAGCTTGCCCACATAGTGTTATTTGTTTTTACTACAGCTGCTCAATGTAAGCGCTAAAATAGATAACGCCTGGTACACCAAAAATATATGACTTTGTGTTATTTACTTCTTATTAAACACAACCTGAAAAGGCACCAGGTGCAATTTCTGGAAAACATCTCTTCCAAGTTTAACGTTTCTTGGCAATACATGGAGACAGCACTCTCTTCTGGTTGCGACACGTATTACAGAAAACAGCTGTACACGCATATTAAAAATACAGACATGAACCCTTCCCCGACAGACTGACTGCTGGGCTCAGCTGAATGACATATCAAAGAGCAAGCCTGCCATGCTCTGGTTAACTAGATTACTATTCAGATTAAAACAAAACACACTAACAGGCCTGGGGGCAACGTTTTGTAAGAAAAAAACGTGTTAAAACTCTATGTTTAAACACTACCTTTTGGTCTTCAGGTATCTTTGACTGTTAAGGCTGAAAGAACTTAACATCAAATCTACCAACTCCTTCATGATATAGGCTCGGCTACACAGATTTATCCATTCTACTTAAGTACAATTACTTCCCAGGCTTCAATTTCTGGATACCCAGTGGCGTATTTTGGTTATAAAGGTTTCAAGGAAGGATTTGTACAAACGTAACATCACTTGTGGAACTGTCTATAGTCACAGCAGGAAAGCAATGCTTACTTAAGCTTCATGAGCTGAAAAAGTGGAATATGCAAAGCAACACCCAATCAATGTAAAAGATTTTGAGAAATACCCAGGGGGTTTTGTGTTTCAGGGATGAATCCGGTCATGTAAAATGAATCTTCCAAACATTCCATGGTGTAAATGGAGGTGAAACAAACGAGAAACCAGAGGTGGCAAGAACTGAAAAGCCTTACCCCACTTGACCTCTCCCATGCATCTCCTTTGACGAGTTTGCCCCTTTCCCGCAGAGTGGCATATTCCAGGCCTCTTGGTTTACTGGCATTATAGATGAATATGGAGAGAAGCACCACAGGAGCTTCCAAAAAGAACTCTAGAGAAGGCCTGAAGTCAAAGATGATGAAAGAGACGGTGGTGATGATAACAGTGGTGATCTGAGCAGTCATAACATGGAACATATTGTCTCGGAACTTCAAGATGAAGGCTACAGACAGCCCCAGGAAAGCTGTGACAAATATGAGAGCCACCGAGAAGATGTTGTGCCCATAAAAGAAGCCGCAGTTCCCTATCTGCCTCCGGTCCTTGTCCCGCAACCCCAGCATAAGCCCATTGAACAGCACCCCAAACGCATAGAGCTTGCTGTTCTGCATGAAGATGCTTTCAGCATGCTGATCCCCATCTTTCAAGATCTTTTCATTGTAGATGTTAGCCAGTGCAGAAATGAAGCACTGCACTAGAATAAGCAGATGGCCCAGGCTGAGGCGGAGAGGCTTCAATGCTCCTGCCATGGTACTGGTGACATTCCACTGGAAGCTGTGAAGGAAACTTGGTGCTACACAGTTGCCCTTTTCCAAGCATGCTTCCTCGGGTCCGGTATAGAGAAGGCAGTGGTTAGATGGACTAAAAAACATACTGTGATGGAATCCGTGTACAGCCAAGCTTTGCTGATGGCCTCCAGTTCCTAGAGTCAGGGCAACGATGGACAGGAATAAAATCACCAGAGATGCCCACTGTACCCAAGAGAGTTTTCGCCTAGGAGTAGACAAAAAAAGCCACCAACTTCAGAAACACAGTGGCACAAATTAAATTACAGGAGAACAAGCTCTATAAAACACATGAAAGACATCATGCCACAGGGTAAAGAAACAGATGCAAAGAAAAATCTTGTGTTTTTAGAATCAAGACTAAAATGCCAAAATGCAGCATGCTTTGCTATGGCAAAGGGGGGCCAGGCTAGAAATCACAGAAATACAAAATGGAGTAATCTGTAGAGACAATTTAAGGGAAGTCTTTCAAGATTGTGTTAATTCTAGATACTAACAACTTAAAAGCAAGCGTTGTCTCCATCTGAACACAGGTCTGATGGATAAAAAGAAATCACAGACATTCAAATAAGTACTCTCTGTCTTGGGTAAACTCTCACTACATTTCACTTTTCCCCCATGATTTCGTGCCCTTTTCTAGTATTTTATGATGGTAAATTATATAAATCTACGAACATAATTTATAAGACCGTTAGAATGATTTATACTATTTTTTCACTCAATCCAAGCCTCTTTAACTTGGGGAAAATCAAAAATTTGGATGATTAAGTAAACTGTGACATCACAGGAAACATAAAACTAAACAAATGAGAAAAAGCATTTCAAGTCAGACTATCAGACACTGTTTTGGTATATTAACACCTGTAGGAAAGGCATCTTTGCTCCATGTTCAACACAAGTGACTTTTTGAGTCATATCATTCCCCTGTCAGTCTTTTCTGAATCTAAATCATACCACACAGAGCACAAATCAGGTGAAGCTGAACATATATGACAGAGCGTCTGGCTTTTGTCACATGAGTAACAGACATACAATCACTTTTTAAAACTTACTGTGCAGTTGACCAGAAACACATCAGGGCTAGCACAACATTACCAAAGACACCACTATCTTTCCCTCTTAAATACCCCCTCTTGTTAGATGACATTCACATTCAATTAAGAATTACAGCAGACTGTAAAGAAATACTGCTAATCATGACATGTGAGATTTAATGTTCAAAGGAAAGTACCCAAACCTTAATTCTGACCATCCAACAACTATATAATCATGATTTCAGTTGTTCTATTACAGCTGACCAAACATGTGGAGATACGTAAGGAATCCCAATAAACTATTATTTCCTGCATCTTCAGATGTAGAAAACAAAGCCGTCTCTCCAAGTTGGTATAGCCACAAGAAAAGAGAATTACTGTTCCCATCAAACAAAGAGAAAGAATGTAGCTTAACTTCTTCATCAATGCTAGGAAGATATAAAATTTCATTTACTTTAGTAAACACTACTTACTTTAGCACTATTCTGAAGAGAAGAGCCGTTGTTATAATGACAAAATTTGAGAAGAGTACAGCCATTGCCTAGAAAGAGGAGGAGGGGAACAAAGTTATACTCCAGACATAGTATGGCTGTCAAAAGCCCACCAACTTGAAGAGTTCACCGTTCAGCAAGGTGCCAGAGTGAAAAGCATCATCCTGATATTGAACTTTCTTCCTTACCCAAGCGGTAGAACAACACGCCCCTAAAACAACATTCAAGTCCATTTCAGAATGTCAGGTAAACCACAGAGCCGAAGTTCCACTGTAGTGGGGAAAGCTGCACTGAAACAAAGATGTGAAGAAACCAACCCAGCGGAAAACTTACTTAACAAAAAAGAAAACGGTGTAGTTTTCTGTCAGATCAGTTCCCCAGCCAGGTTGACCAGTCAGCTGCAAAAAGAGCTGCATCAGCACAAAGGAGGAAGCTGCTTCAAAATGAAAAAAGAAAAGAATAGGAGAAGGCAAGGCTGCTTCTCGCTGCAGTGCCAGCTTGCAGCATTCATGAAATTCCAGATTTGCACAAGGTACTTGCAGATAATAAAACTTCTTGTATGCCAAATGCATTTTCTGCATCATTTATCAAAGGTAAGCAGGTACTCAGCTTGAATTTTCAAGACTGCAACTATACAAAAAAAATTAAACTATTTTAAAGTATAACTGAACACAACCCTGAAGTTCCTGTCTAATTTGGGAATAGCTGTATAATAATGACAGTGCCCTAATCCATGGCCACGGCCAAGCTGCAAACTCCTTGTGGCAAGGACTGTCCTTTTGGTCTCTGTTTTAGACGCTCCATACTGGGACACTGAACCAAGAAAAGGCTCTTTTAGGCACTGCAGTTACCATTAAAGATCAGAATCTACCAGGACCATTGGGGAAAAAAGGTTCTTTTGGGGAGGAGGTGGGGGTGTTTCTGAAAATGTGTGTCATTCAGGGATGCCTTGTGTAGTCGGTACACATACAAAAAAATCTAAGCATCTTTAGTCTTTTCTCCAACTCAGCCTTAGAGTGAGGTCACTTTTTTAGACAATTTTACACAAAACCACATATGGACTCAGAAATGTAAAACACAGACTTTATCTTGAGCTTTTTCATCTGTACTTCCACATTCCCAATTCTGCACAGCAGAGCCGTTTTCATTTACCAGAGGAAAAGCACAGGCTCTTTCTTTTCCATTATCTTAGTTCCACTCTATTCCAACATACTATCTCATGATTAATATATCTCATGAAACACAACACAAGGCCTCAGGTAAGCTGAAAATTGACACGAGACATCTGCCTAAGAAAACACAGCTTAATTTTCTAACTTGCAAGTTTACAACTCAATAAATATCTGTGTTAGGTGAACACTGTGGAAGGAGAAAAATACTGAACAAACAAGTGAATCTGGCAGACACCACTCTAGAAAAAAGAGGCTTGGTGCAAAATGTACAAGTGTTCTGTGTATACTCTGGTTTTGCTTTACAGTCAAAGCCCCCCATCCAACATCTCTGGTAACATAACACAATCAAAATATATAGCAGGACAGTTACAAGGAACTAATTTTGAGTCTGTTTTGTTCTCCAAAGCCTCAAGGGACTTCTGCCTTAGATGAGGAGGAGTAAGACAAAAATTTACCAAAGATCATTGTGCCACTATTTCACATGTCACAAAGTCTCTACAAAGTCAAATCTTACCACTACAAAATGTTAGCCACTGAAAAGTATCCATAGTTATAGCTGAAGCTTCAAGAGAAAAGTCTCACCAAAGCAATTCCACACTTCAAGCAACTGCTCACCCAGGTACTACTTAGTCCCAAGCTTAGTTTTTTAAGTCACATGAAGCCAGTTCAGTCAGGTGTGGCTGCCTTCTTTCAAGCATCTTGCCCCTCTGCCTTTACACTTACATGGTCTCCTACACTGTCCAGGTATTCTGTCTTACAGGTATTTTAGTTATCTCTTTTAGCACTTGTTTACCATAATGTTAGAATTTCAGCTAATCCTTATAAAATATATCCAGTTAAAAGGTGTAAGGTGCTAAGAGTTCTAAAAAAGAAGAATCTCAGAGCACATAGGTCCTGAGGGGAGAGAGACAGGGTGTGTGTGTAAAATATAAAACCTATGCATATTACAAAAGATTACTTTAACTGAGCCAAATCAAGTTGCTTAAGAAAGCAATATTGTTTAAGCTGAATTTCCTTCCTGAAGTAAAAAAACCCAATCAAACAAAAAACCCACACATGGCAAACCACGGAACCAAGCTCCCATGCATGTTATTTTAAGATATCTGACTCTTGATTTAATTAGATTTTTTCCAGACAGGTCCTATTCCAGACACTCATCTGTCCCTGACAGAAATGTACACCTAAAAGGACAATATTTCAAAGACAAATTAAAAAAAGAGAAGTAACGGAAACATTTATATTTAATTTTAATGTCAAACAGGGGCAGCCACAGTATTTTATAGCAAGCACTAACCATCTGTTTCCATGTAACTTCAAACACAGATTCTGAACCAAAAATTATCCTAGCATGAAAATAAAAGAAAGCACAAGAACTGTACTATTTACTGAGCATATGCAGATTCATCCAAAAGGATGAAAGTACCTAGAAGAAAGTACCAATTAAATTTTGTGCTTAAACATAACTACAAACAAATGTAAAAATTAAGAGTCAGAGTTTTCTTCCTCCTCTCCACAGTTCCTGTTACACTTCCTCCATTTGTGGGGTAACATTTATTCACTTTTCTTTGGAGTCAGTGTGAGAGGAAAACAAGTCATTATGTGAAGCCACACAGAGTGGTAGAAGCTGCACAGAAAAGTGCATGTCAAATACTAGCGAGATAAGCAAATGCATTAAAAGACAAATACAGAGTTGAAGAAACCAAAGGAGGGAAAAGCACTAAAAACCTGCCTAGTACTTAAGCAATTCAGCCTATTTCTAAGTCAATTCAGATGGAGAAAATACACAGACAATGTCCTCTACTGAGAGCTGTACAATACTGACTAGTGGGCAAGAGTATGGAAAAGTCTGGCTGGTCAGTTAACAGATCATTCTTTTACCTGTAAATCTTGCCTTGCCAGCGTTACAACTGCAGATAGTCTAAGGGCAATGTTACCAACCACTAAGATATCGGAAGATACTTTACTCAGTGTATGTATACTTACTGGCTGGAGGTAGGACAGTACGTAGAAGACAATCAAGTTATCCAAAAAGTAAAGAAAGGCAGGAATTGACCATTTCATGGAATTACAAAAATTCTTCCAGGAAAGACATTCAAAGGGATGATCCAAACAACCCTCTACAAGGAAAAGAAATCAATAAGAAAGATATTTTTTGTCGTATCAAAAGCCCATTCCCTTGTAACAGAATAGGTACCACTGTTCTGTTTTTAGGAACACCGCTGGACTGAAAAAACTAAGGTACCACAGTCCTCTGACACCATAGAGGACAAACCTAGGGCAGAAAACACAACTAGAGCAGCAATCCTGCATGTACAGGCATTTACCTCCTTGCTTCAGCAGAGAAAACATCATATTACCCCCATCAGAATATTCGTCCGCTGGGAGCAAAAAACCAATCAATTACCAACCATTCTTTGAGGACCAAAAAGCACCCTGAAGTCCCCACACAATAGCAACATCATTACTATTATCTTCTGATGATTATCAGTCAAATCTCAAACTGAAAAAACGACACAGAAGCAGATCTGTGTATATAGCACCCCAAAGACAGCCAGTAATGTCAGAAACGCAAAATAATCCAGAACTCAGTATCTGCAGCACACAGCACATAACCTGGGTAAAACTAAAACATATTGGAAGAAGGATGAAAGAAAGGACAAGCACAAAGAACGATATTTACTTAGGTATTGAGGCCACACGCATGACGAGGAAGGCTGTGATAAACCTTAGACTACTCTACAGCTGGTGACAGAAGTACTTTGTTAGCACAGGTTTAAGACTACACAATGTTATCTAATAGTCTTCTGAACCACCGACACACTGAGTTCAGCGAAACTCAGACATCTGGAAGAAAAAAGTTGGGGAGGGGGCAGAGAAGAAAACCAGAAAACGTACTCAGCAGTAGCCAAGGATGGCACACACTGACTGAATACATTTACTGTCTTAGGTATGTCTGTACTAAATGGTAGAGGTGAAAATTTCATCAGCTAGCCAGAGCTGCAGCCATCAATGTGGAGAAGCCAACAAAACCAGCAGTTCAATTTAACATGAGTCTCCAGTGCCTTACACCCTCTTCCAATGTCAGCGTCTGTTCTCTACCATTTTAAAATACTATGAAGTAAACCTCTCATCCTTTCTACATCAGGACAGAAAGTCCAAGAAAGAAAAAACGGCCTGCAATGCAAAACCAGTAGCTAGTGAAGCCTGGCACTGCTTTCTCTGAACAACAGCCCCAAGATTTGTCTTCACAACAAAGCTAACTTGAATTCTAACATTGAATTCTAACATTGTTGCTTCTGACTCAAATACCACTAAACACACACAAAGCCTCTTCAGTAGAAGGTGGCAGTGTTTTTAAATAAAAGCAGTCAGAACAGAGGCCAATAACGGCCAATCCTTGAGTTAGAGCAATTTATAAGCTTATGTTCGGTCATGACTTCAGCAAGGTGATTCCTATTATCCTTGCATGATACCATATTAAAATTCTGAAAATGTTAAACTTTGTTACACTTTCTAATTCAACTTACCTGTCTCCACTTCAGCTACTGCACACACGCAACTCAAGAACACCTGAATTTACAGTGCAAAGTAGAGTTATAAAAGTATAGTTATAACTCTGCATGGAGGACAATTCCAGTGAAACTTACTATCAGGACCTACTCCATACTACTACATGTATGTAAATCCATCATTAAAAAAACCCAAAATGCCCCCACCCGCCTACCCACCAAAAAAAACCCACCAAAAAAAGAGATCTGAAGTAAAGAAAATCTTAAGCCAACACATTTTAGTTATTTTAAACATAGGTACTCACCCTTTTTCTTAACCCATAGTGCCAATACCACACACAGGACCAGTTTTACTACTTCAGAACATATGTTCACTGTTGTAGGAAGGTAATCGTATTTATTATCTGTGGGATTCAGCAAATCATAGAAAGCACACAATCAGATCCTGTCTCCTGCATCCATAATTAGAGCAATAAATTATTTTAACACACACCCCCAGTCCCAATTTTAGCCATTTTCCATAAATGCAAAAGGTTATGCCAGCACTTTCATTATAAATATTCCAATTTTTATGATATACAGCTTCCTGAACAGCCTCCTTTCCGGGTTGAAGTCTTTCCTTATTTGGTCTCTTTCACAGTCCCAAACCATTGGCTTACCGCAGAACTTTTTGGAATAACTCAAGAACATCTATGTTTTAAAGAAATTTAAAAAAATGGGAATGTTTTCCCCAAACAGCAATATGCCATTTTTTCCCCTCACAAAAACCAGCTTCCAGATGACGCAGCCTTCTTCCAGGACTGTATCTTTGTTAGCATACTTTGCTAAAACTTGGCAAAAGGAGAAGCAGTAATACCAGCCAGTTACAGCACACCCACTATGATACCACTTTCCTCCTAAGCCTGTTGCAAGACAAATATTTCGGTCAAGACATGTACCATCAATAGTACTTACACAACAATTTAGTTTTTGAAAATCAGCTATAAAATAATTCACTACATCTTTTAAGGGTGAATCTCCACAGGGATCATACACCTTGCAACCCAGATCATAGCTTTATGTTAGACCAGTGACTATACAGAAATTTTTCCAATATAAAAATACACATCGCTGTTTACATAATAGAATATTTATGCCGGGAGCTCCACAGGTGGAGAACTAGGCTCTTGAGTATCCATTTCACTCCACACAAACTCCTTCTTATTCAAGGTACATGACGTTTATTGCCCAACAGCACCTTCATTGGCGGAATACTTCATCAGGAGGATTCGACTTGACCCCAACACAATAAACACCCCTCCGAGCAGAAAGGTATAGATGGTTGTCTTGGAGCAAAACACAAATCGATTACAGCACTTGGTCTTCATTCTGCTGTCTTACTGTCAATGCCCTTTGGATGACAAAATCAAAAAATACATTGTAAGCAGTGCTTCCAAAAACTGATTAAACAAGGTGAAATGTGTGTATTTCCCTGCTTTGTGTTATTTTATACAAAGATGCTTAGATTACAAGCCATAATCTCATTCTGCAGTGGTTGGGGGGTGCGTGGGTTGCTTCTGTTTAAATAAAATTAGGAGAGAAAGAGAAGGACACTATGAGAACCAGTAAAGGGGGATAAACAACGTACACACAGCAACCCAAAAGACGGCACAGAGGCCAGTTTGTCAGAAGACTGCACCTATGGAACACTGATTAGTTTAAAGGATTAATCAAGATACAATATTATTTTTCTGTAATAGTTTTATAAGTGGCTTTGTTCCCAATTGCAGCAAGGAAAAGTTTTGCAGCTGTAGAGCGAGCGCAGCATCTCGGAGGTCACCTGGCGGTTACTCAGCACGGGCCCGTGCCCAGGAGGCAGGGGAGGAGCAGGGATGGCCGGGGGCAGAGCTACCTCCAGCGCTGCCGTTACGCCTCACCGACCCGTTAACGGGCTCCCAGGCCTGAAGAGCCAGCTACCAGCCGGCCAGCGCCGGGGGGGGCTGGGGAGCCCCTTGGGGCGGCTGCCGGCGGGGCGTGCGTTAACGGCTGCCGCAGCTCGCGCCGTTCCCCCGGTTCCCCCTTCGAGCCAGGCCCCGAGCGGCGGCTCCGCGGGCCCCGAGGGGCCACAGGCCCAGCACCCACCTGGCGGCGGCAGCGCGGCCGGTAAGCGCCACCGAGCGCCCCCCGCGCTGCAGGAACACCCGCCCGGCGCTGCCGAGCGCCGGCTGCCACGTCGCTACCTCAGGTTGCGGCGGAGAGCGGAGGCGGGGCCGCGCACGGTGAGCCGGGCGGCAGCGGCCCGGGGCTCAAGCGCCACGGCCAAGCACAGCGGGCACAAGGGGGGTCCCGGGAGGCCGCGGCACCGCGCTCCCCCCTCACCGCCGCTGCACGCCCCCAGCGCCCACCACCAGGCCCCTCCGCCAGCCCCTCCGCTTCCCCCGCCGCACCGCAACCGGCGCCGCGGCCGCGCCCCCTCCTCCCCACCGGCCTCACCTGGCGGGGCGGGGCCCTCCCGCCCGGCAGCGCGCGCCCCCTGGCTGGCCGCCCAGCGCGGCCCCGCGCGCCCCCTCATTCTCTTTGACAACCGGCCGCCGCCACCGCCCCGCCCACGTGACCACGGCTCCACCCACCCCCCCGCTCCCCACGGCCGGCGCGGCGCGCATGCGGACGAAGAGCCCCCCCAGCACCTTCCCGCCTCGTCGCGCGCACGCGCCCCGGGGCGTTAGGGCCGCCGCTGGCCCGGGCCCGCCCCCGCGCAGGCGCATCGCCGCCGTCACCGGTGCGCGACATGGGGTGGGCGGAGACGGAAAAAGCCCAGGGAAGGGCGGGGGGGGGCGCTGTCATGTGACCCGCTGGGGAGGGGAGGGGAGGGGAGGGGGGCGGTGCTGTGCTGCCGGGGCGGCCGCCGCCGCGGAGATCGTTATCCGAGGGGCGGGGGAGGCGGCTGTCCTCTTGGTGGGGCCTGCCGGCAGCATGCAGAACGTCATCAACACGGTGAAGGGGAAGGCCCTGGAGGTGGCCGAGTACCTCACCCCCGTGCTCAAGGTGCCTGGCGGGGGGCGGCGTGAAGTGAGGGGAGGCGCGCGCCCCCTGAGGCGCTGGAGTTGTTAAGGGCGGGGGGGCGACAGGGACGGGGAGGACGCGCCCGCTCTTGCGGAGGGGCGGCCGCGAAGCACTGAGCCGCCGGCGTCGCGGGTAACGTTGAAGCGGCCCCGGCGTCCCGTTCCCCACCCCCCCACCCCCCGCCGGGTGTCGCCCGCAGTGCGGCCGCTGGCTTGTTATGGCTGCTCCCGCCTGCGCCGGCATTGCCCTGCCGCACCGGTGGGCTGTGAGGGGCGCCCGGCCTCCCCGGGGCTCGCTCCGCCTCGCCGGAAGGCGGCCGGTGGCGGAGGCTTAGTTCCTCGTCTGGGCCCTAGGAGCTCCCGTTGCGGCGGCTTTACGCAGCCGGCGGGGGGTCTCCGGGAGTGCGGCGCTTACTCCCGGCCCCGGGGGAGGCTGTGGCGGCGGAGCCATCGGCCCTCGTCCTGCGCCGGGGCGTGCGGGGTGGAGGGAGGGTGACTCGGAGCTCACCGCCCAGCGGAGGTGGGAGCACTCACCTGGGACGTGCAGGCCTTCGGACACCAGGTGTTGCTGGTCCTGCTGCTCCAGGAATAACTTATTTGTTGCTGTTTTCTGTTAAAGGGGCTAAACTTTAACTGGTTGTGTGACCAGGAATGGAAATCCAAAGGTGCTCGTGTACTGATAGGCTTAAGCCTGGTTTCAGGAATGCGTTGCAATGGTTATTTTGGGTAAGAGTGCAACTTCTTCAGCTGACATAAGACCCAGGGCCTGAGAAACTGAAAAGTCCTTGACTTAGTATAAACATTACTTAACAACGACTAAAAACATCAGTGTGTTATCAGCATCGTTCTCATACTAAATCCAAATCACAACATTGTACCAGTAACTGAAAATTAACTCCATCCCATCTGAAACCAGGACGATATCCACCCCTTATTCCATACCATTTATGTCAGGCTACGCTTTCCAACACACCATCACTTTCCCAGTCTTTTGATAGAAACGTACGGTTATTATTCCCTTAGGCTATGGACTATCTCTCTAAAAGTCCCATTGAGTTCGTTTAGTCCAATGTTGGGCTCCGTAACAGTCTGTCAAGGCAGGAAAGATGGTGCTAGGTGTTGCCTTGTATGTTGAAACCAGTTCTGATTCTATCACTGCTGCACTTGGTCTGGTTTCATCAGAGTTCATTCTTCGTTAATGTGGCAATTGGGAGGAAGTCAGGTTCAGGTTTGCAAATCCGGAATGGCAGACGGGCACTGCGTGCATACAGAAGTGACAATGTACAGTGTTGTATAGCAATTAGCATCACACAATTTGATTTATTGACTGTTTTCACCCAAAATCGATTCCCCTTGAGGGGATAATTTTCATTATGTGAGCAGGTCTAAAATTATGTAGCATAGCTTATTTCTGTATCGGTGTTACTATATTAATACAAGCCTCTGCGTTAAAGTAATTGCGAATAGTAGAAATGGGCTGTTTAGTTCTTGAGAGTGAATTGTAATAGCCTCCTTGTAAAGGTGGACAGCATATCTGTTATGATTCCTGTTGTTGCTTATTTAGGTGGAAACAAATCTTAAGTGTTTTCCTGCAGTTGTTAGACTACATCCCATCTTACGCCTCCTATTTACAAATGCTTTTTTATGTAAAACCCACCTTTGTGTGTGAATGCTTAACTTGTCAGCAGTTCTTTCACTACTGATTTTCACATTTTTCCATGTTTTTGAAAAAATACTTCTACTGTAATCGTTTATAACAGTAGCCTCTCTGCCTGTGGTTTTATGGTGTGACTTTCTATATACCTTGTACTCTGCAGCTTTAGATCTTTGGGCAGAAGACAGGGATACTTAATTATTAATTGAACTTGTCCCTCTGTGGTATATAGTACGCCCTTACCTGGATAGTGACCTTTCTAGAGTTGCCCACCAATGTGACATATATGGGATGCAGTGAAGCTGTGGGGTGGAAAGGTGAAGTGACCTGTTTACCATAGTACAGTTGCTGTTGCACAGCTGGTGTAATAGTGGAGGAATTCTTGTGCCCAGGTGTTCTACTGGGAGAAGGCAGAGTAGAACTTCCACAAATGGGAGGTGGTAATATTATGTGTATGTGTTCCCTTTAAAGGGATTGAAATAAATTCTCCAATTTGGTAACTTAGGAAAGAAACTAGACCTGTGTCTCGCTGATTTACCTACTACAGAATATACAGAGATGAAAAAGTGCATTATTTACCCTCAGGGAACAGAGAGTGGATATTTTGTATGTTTTTCTTTGTGTAATTCCAGAAACACAAGTTTGTTCATGTTGCCTACAGCTTGTAGTTAATTTTGCAGTTAAATAGTAAGTTGTCTCCACTGTAGTGTTGCATAGTGTGTTATTGAGAATTCTCAGTTTTACAGCAATTCAAATTGCAAAATTAGGGTTGTTTGAGTTTCTTTGGTTTCTGTTAAATAGCGTATAGTGATGTTATGGTATTTATACAACTGCTGGTTTGCTTTTCTTGATCTTGTTCTTAAATGTCATCTTTAGAAATGAGGGAGAAAGGAAGTAATCAGTATGAAACAGGTGTGCTTATTTCCTTGTACATAGCACGAGTGATAGCATACACCAGGGCAAAGCATCAATAACCAAGTCAAGCAGTGGCTGGTTTTCTTTAATGGTTTCTTAATGGTTGAATAAGGTGAAGTTGTAGCTAAAAGTGAGGTACTTTACAGTTCCTGCTTTTAGTCTTGATAGAAAAAAAATCATGAGTTCTTTAGGGAAAGAAGTTATTCAGTAATTGATGATGCATAAACTTGAAAAGTCAGCTATGCCATGGTTGAAATTTTATCCTTTTTCAAAAGCCCTTCTTAGGTAGCTCTAATGCTGAGGAACAGTAGGTTTCCTTGGTGCTTGAGATTTTTCTGAAATGAAAAACCAAACAGAAACAGAAGTCTGAAACACAATACACTTATTCTGTATTTAAATATGCTAAAAGATATTGTATCCTTAAACTTCATAACTGTTGTCTTTAATGCAGAAGTACTTAATCTCTCCGTGCAGAAATAAGTCATGTTGCTGCTTGCCATCAATTCTGTCGTCCATTAAAAAACATGACAATATAAGACAATCAGAACTGTTTCCATGGGATGCATAATAAAAGCACAGAAATTACTATATAAAAAAAAGCTAAAACTAAAGACTTTCTACATAACTTTTCCTACCACAGACAAAAGTCAGTTTGGTCATTCATTTCATGGCCTTTCTTAACTGCAAAGCATCATACCGATGCATTGCAGTGCTGTTCAGTGCCTAAACTAGTCCCAAAGTCCTGACTGTGAGAAACACTAATTCCAATTTGTCTCTTACTGGCAAATGTAATATTCAGTGCCAGGGATCTTTTCTTCATTACTGATATAATTGACTAGAAAAAAAAAAATAAAATACTTTGTGATCTTTTTTCATCATATCCCACATTCTGCTACAAGTAATTTTGCTGAGCCTTGCATTATAGGTTATGGAAGTAAGCTGCCTCTCAGCCCTGCTAGTGGTTGCCTCCAAGCAGATTCACAGATCACTGTGGACAGAGCTAGTTTCAAGTCAAAACCAGAGCAGATGTTTGTCTTACCAGTAAAGTGGGGTACTTTGATTTGTCAGCAGTTGTCAAAATTTCTAAACTTTCTTTATTGCAGGAGTCCAAGTTTAAAGAAACTGGAGTAATTACACCAGAAGAAGTAAGTATTTAGAAACGTTGAAATATATTTTGAAAGTAATGATAAAATTTACTCAAAATGACTGTGTTAATCTCAAGCAGTTCATGTCTTTGCCAGCTAATTATTGCTTCTTGGCACAGTTTCCACAAAGTGGAAGTTCTAAATGGCCTTTTTACTCTATAGATGAAGTAGATAAACAGAATTCCTCTTGAGATGATACTTGACATCTGAATGTGGGATGCTTTTTTCCTGTATTATGCTGTGAGAAGCTTGTGAGGAAGCTCGTGCTGGGTCAATAGCTCTGTTTTGTGTCTTGGAAGTTCAGGACTAGAACAGGAATATATCAATTTCAGAAGTCTCTTCCATAACCAACTCAAAGGGGAACTTGTATCTTGGGAATAGTCTTTGCTTACTTCTCTTTTGGTCCCTTCCAAGGCTCTGGCTAAATTATTACATGTGCTTGTCCACACCACATATCTAGTAATTATTATTTTTTCCCTCCTCTTCTCTATAGGCTGCTTCAGGCTGGTTGTATTTTGGATTGCAGCCAAGCAGTTGTAGTTTTTTAAGGAGTCTGATGGGAAGAGAAATAAACAGATGTTTTTTCTAGAATAGTAAAAACACTGATTGTGCAGTGCTGTTTTGACTTCCCTGTTCTGCTTTTTCTCTTATTAAAGTGCTGCTGTTCTGAAAATACATTGTCTTTACAGAGGTATGAGAAAACAATATTAAGACTGTTAGGTAGAATGAAAGAAAAATGAGACTGAATGCACAAATGTGAAGATGAGATGGAAAAAGATGGAACAAATGATGACTGATGCAGGTAGATAAGGTGGACAGAAGCACTTTTTCCTAACGTTGGTACCTAGCATTTTTTTGTTATGTTGCATGGCAAGCAAGAACTCGTGCTTTCTATGATCCAGAAGAGTAGTGCCTAGAAAAACAGGCTTAGCAACGTGTGTTCTGCTGTTCTGATAACCATACAGATGTGTGTGTGTATAGAAATGCTTATATATTATATAATATGTTTGTAATTATATTGTATATAAAACACGTATAACAGTGAAAGTCTAGACAAATGTTCTACTAATGCTTAATCCCTTCTTGACCTATGGGAGAAAATTTTGCAGTAGTACTGGAAGAAAAGGTACTTTCTGTTGAACATGGCAAGAACCACAGTATGTTGTGTTAAAGTCTGCACCATTTAAACACTGTTAAGAATGTGAATGGCCTGTGTTCTCTGTATAAAGTTAGATGCTGATAGGATGAAGAAATTGGATCCTTCAAAGCAGTAGTCAAGGGAAACACTTAGAAAAGTGTTTCCTAACTTAGAAAAGTTAGAAAAACAGCAAGATTTGTTTTTTGTTAAGTTTAGGTGAGACTGGAATGTGGATCTGCTGATTGTCCCTTTGACAGTCTTTCCTCTTTCCTGATGATTTTCATCTTTATAGAGTCATGATTGCTAAAGAAGAGTTGAAAGTCATCGATAATGATTTTAGGATGTTATCTTCGAATGAGTTTGGATTTCTAGGGTAATGAATCTCAATTCAACTGTATTTTAGTCTGAGACGCTGACTGTTTTACAGACATTGTGGGGCTCCTGTGGCGTGCCTACGAAGATGAATCAATTAGCAATAAGGCTAAAGATGACTCATTAATCAAACTCAACACCTACTCCCTCTTTTCATATATGTGTACTTGATTTAATTGCAACAAATTCTCACCTGTCATGAGTTCTTAATAGTTAATACCTCAGAAAGATAACAACGGGTTTAATTTTATGTATATAAAGCATAGGCGTAATATATTGAAAATAATTCTTCCCAGAAATAGAAGTTGTTCTCTTGCCACTTCTGCAATATTGATTCAGGTGTGAGATAGCATTAGTGCTTGTGAAACAGAAAATGAAACCAGCTAGATAATTTTGCTACCTAGGTGGAAGAAAATGCAAATAAAATTTCAAGTATTGTTTTACATTTTTGCATCTGTTAGACCTACAAAGTAAACACAAAGATTTTTTTCATCTTTAATAATATATTTTAGCAGTGGTGCCACAGTGTTCCAGTTCCTTGAACAGAAAACTTTAAATAATTCTGGAGTTTCATGTGTTATTTATTATTACATAAAGGCTAATGAGTTTTAAAATTTCCATACGTATTGGAAGGGATTACTGTTTTCCTTAAAGTGAAGACTTCACTTTTGCTAGAGACTTCTGTTGGAAAACGGGTGAAAGCAAGCACTTTGCAGAGATTAAACCTGTTAATCCATGTGCAGTGCATGTTGTGGAGTTTTCCACTACGCTGATACGCCTCGCTTTGGAGGACATGGTGAGAAAATGGCTGACACGCTGCAAGCCTGTTGTGTCACATTACAGGAGCTTTTGGTCAGCTTGGGGGTATGTTGTTATAAACTGGCATTTTAAGGCAAGAAAACAGCTGTAGCAATTGATGTGCACCTCATTTACAAAAGTAACTGGTGCAAAGACCACACAGATCACTTCTCTTAAGTGCAGGCTTGCCTTCCTCAATTTATGTGGACAAAAAATAAGCTCAGTGGGTTAGACTTTGCTGGGTGGAGTTTTGAGTTTGTACACAAGTCTAGCATGCGTTTTCCAATATCACTTTGAAATAGTGATGTAATTTTATAAAAGCCTTTATCTCTCATACTTAGAACAAGTACAGTGAAGATTTTTTAAAGCTATTTCTTCAGAACAAAGTTATACATAGGGTTTTTAAATGTACTAAGTACATGGTTATCCATATTAAGTTAACATCAGTGGTGAACTATTATAGTACTGGTTATCACTTAAAAGGTATACTGTTTATTCCTCTGTTGCAGTTCTCTCTCCGATTCAATGAATTGGTGTCAGTCACACTTTTCTTCTTGCTGCAAGATTGTTTTGAACACTGAAAGAGAATGACATATTTTTTTACATTAAGATCTTCATTGACTTTCTTAAACTTTGAAGATGGCAAATAAAAAGAGTTTCTTCATCACAAAGTAAACAATGTTACTGGGTCTAGAAACTTTTTTGCTTGTTACAAGACTGATAGTAACACCACAGCTTTTTAAACTTTTATCTGAATTGGCTGTTGTGCTTAGTATGCATTTCCTTCAGGTGAAGTTGATTTAGTCTTTGGGTTTTCATGGTTAGCTGAGAAATGGAGTTAAAGCATCAGTCATATAAACAGTTGTTAGTTACATAGTTAATCTCTCAAAGGGATGTGCAACTGAAATACTAATATTGATAAAAAATGGAAATTATTTCCTTATACCATATTTAACTGTAGGTTTTTTCCTGTCTTAACAGTTTGTTGCCGCTGGAGATCACTTAGTTCACCACTGTCCTACTTGGCAATGGTAAGTAAAAACAAAAGAACTGTAGAAAGCTAGCATCCCTAGCTATGCTTTTATGTGTTTCTGTTGGATGCAGCTGTACAGTTGTCGTGTTCAGAATAATCCATGGACTCTTCCAGTAGAACTTCTGCTGTTTTTCTGATGAAGCTATCTTTAAGTCAGGCAGGACTTATATATTACTCTGTGTAGCAGTAGTTGAGATGAGAATTTGTTTGGGGATTTTTTGTTTGTTCATTTTCCTAGGGTTTTAAAGGAAATAAGCTGGTGCATACTGTGAATGCTTTCATTGCTTACCTGCAGTAGCAGCATGTGTACCTACACTTGCCTTGGTGACTGATGATTGAAAAAGCAAAGGCCAAAGGCTGTGTGCAGCTGGAATTGATAGGAAGTAGTTGTAATTGGTGTATTTTAGACAAGCATTTGTTAAGTACGTTCAAGTTAGCCCACATCAGATCACTTTGTGCAGTGCTGGCCCTTGGAAATCCCTTATCTTTCATGTACAATAAGGATGCAAATAAGGTGCTTCCTCATGTTTTACTGGTGTCTTGCATTATAAAACTAATCAGTGCCTAGATGGGCATTGCCTGTGCAGCTGGTGTCATCAAGGTTCTTGGCTCTATACTGGGCCATGAATTGCTGAAGGAGGAGTTATTATGCTTGAATCATTGTTTCTTGCCCTTTTACTGTCTCCTTCAGAGAAAACATGTTGAGTCTGGTCTATGTGCCAGCAGTTTGGAACAGGCTATTTAGAATGTTACTCTCTTTTCAAACCAAAAACTGCTGAAGGTGAAAGCAAATGCTTGAGTAATGTGAGTCAAAGATTACTTGAGTTCTAGTGACTATGGGCAGGTTTTATATCTATAGAGGTCTATTTCTTGCTTTTTCTGAAGTTGTTTTCTTCAGACATTTGGGACTATGTTGTTGCTGATCCTACAAAGTTTCATATAGACTAGATTTTTCTGTCAACCCATCTTTGCTTGGCCATTTCAAAGTGAAAGTAGTTTTTGAAGCAGGGAATAGTTTTGACCCCAGACTCCATGGTTTAGGGATGACCCACCTTTCTGACCCCATACCTATATCGAAGTCTTTGTATAGGGAGGAGTAAAGTCATAGCGAATGGATTCTGAGAACAGGTCAAGTATATAAAATGTTCCTGATATACACTGAAAATAGAAGGTTTCTTTTGTTTGCAGATCATCAAATTCTCAACCCTTTATTGGTTCTCTTCATTTTACAGGGCTTCAGGAGAAGAACTAAAAGTCAAGGCTTATCTGCCAACAGACAAACAGTTTTTGGTAACTAAAAATGGTAAGGCTGAAGTTTAAATACGTGTTCTTAGTGTTGATAGCATGGTTGGCTGTGCTGCTAACTCTACTGATTGTCTGTAGTGACAGGGGAAATAAATATCTTGTACTTTGGTTGCTTTGGCTTTGCAATATTAAAAAAGTTTTTCATGCATATCTAAAATCTTTTCCTTAGACCAGTTGTTAGCAGGGCTTTATACTCATAATACAGTTTGCCTTGATGAAGTAGAAATGAAGTTTAAACATTATAAACCTCCTTGTCTGTCTTGCCTTTCTCCTGTCCTTCAACTCATATTCAGTGTCAAAAAGGAAAATATATTTATTTTGCTCTTTCTTTTGGAAAACCTAGGCTATTGAAGTGTTTCAGAAATGTCTTGCAAGGTGACACTGATACTTCTAGTTCAGATATGTAATTAATGTTACTATCCCTGTCAATAACAATAATATGAAATAAATTTTTAAATAAAATTTTGATCAGCTTTATGGTTGTGTATATATAATACTTGTGGTGACTACCTTTTTAATGGATGAGAAGGCTAACATCTTGACACAACCATGGAGAAATAATTTTCTGAAAAGATCTTGTATCAAAATGTGTCAAAGATAATGCCATCGGATGAAGCTTTAGTACTAAGAACAGCCTGGGGAGATTTTTAGCTGCAGTGGGTTGTACTTTATACTTGGATTTAACTTGCTGGCTGTTGGAGTCATGCAGTGCACTATCATGTGAAAATGCTTACAGTAGTGTTGGACAGACTTTCCTAAGATGGTCCTGATGGCTGGATGGCCAAGTGTTCTATGTTGTTTCTCTTGTCCCCCTACTTCCAGGGTCCCTCATTTCTCTGATCCTTCTAGATCACGTTTCAAAATAATGTGTTTTCTGCTGATAGTCATGCATTGGCACTACCGCCTGAGTAAAAAGTTGTGGGCTACAGGTGAGGCCAGGAAGCATCCTACAAACCTCATTGTGGAAGTCTTTGGAGAACGTCACTTTCACACCACTCTCCTCCCTTTGTGAAAGGTCTAAGAGCAATTTAAAAATTCTGCACTTCATGCAGCAGGTTTTCTTTCCTCCACGCTAGTAGAAAAGGAGCATTTTTTACATAATCATTGTTTACAATGTTGGAAAATGTTTGTTTTGTCTTAATCAGATCTGCATTCTTTCTTTGACTATTTTCTGAAAACTTTGTATAAATCTTTGCTTGAACGGCTCTGTAATGCACATGACTGAAATAATTCTGAATAGGATATTAATTCTAACCTGTTCTGAACCTCTAGATGTTAATTTATAATTCAAAATACCTAATATATCGCATAAATGGCTGATGCAAACTTTTAGCAGAATTCTAAAGACAAATCAGTTCAGTAAACAGATGCTAATCCAGGCAAAGTTGGACTTAAACTAAAAGTTGTTGAGCAATGTGAAGAAAACTGATAGGTTGTCTCCAGTTGTTAGCAAATGAGAAGTTAATTCTTTTCTAATCCTTAAGAGTTTGGATGAGCGTGCTTTAATGGATAATGGAAGAATGAGTTTTTAAGGCCACTGCGAGTAGTGTACTGTATATGAAATAAACAGTCTGGTACATCACATCAATGTTTTTTTTTAAGTTCATGCCTTTGCACTTGTCAGCTTTAGGATTCCTTAAATAAGGAAGTGAGACTACCACGTTTCAGAAGGTCTTGTAGGATAATTTCTTGCTCCAGTCTGGTTTTGTATAGGAATGACTGCATTCATTTTGTTTTGCAATTTTTTGCAGTGCCGTGCTACAAAAGGTGTAAGCAGATGGAGTACTCAGATGAGCAGGAAGCAATTATAGAAGAAGATGATGGTGATGGGGGATGGGTAGACACTTTTCACAATGCAGGTATTCAAAGTCTTGCTTCAGTCTTTGCATTTGGTAATCTGAAAGATTTTCGGTTTCCACTCTTAGAAGGTAAAATCTTTCTTGTATATGGCTGTGTACTGGTATCTGATATGAAAGAAATAGGTTATGTTGCCACTTAACCACTTGATTGGTGCATAACTGCTCAGATGTTTCACTGTATGGCTGTATATGCCTGAAACAAGCTACTTTTTAGAGGTGTTGACAATAAATTATTTCAGTATTCTTGTATTGAAGTTCTAGGAAGCTATTTCAAAAATGAGCTGTGTAGTGGCTCATTCCTTAGTAGGGAGATCCTGTGAAGAGAATGCGGGTTTACATTATTTGTTTGAAGATTATGCAAAATTCTGGGTTTTTTAGTAGATTGCTTATGAAGCAGGTTGAGATCTTTCTCTTAGTGATGACCTCAGCTGACTTCTATTTTAGTATTTCCCATTCTGTTGGATTGTTAGATTGAGCTAAAAGTGTGGGAATCATTAGAAAATAGCTATTACCTTAGAATCTGAGATCACTGGGGGAAGCAGAAAGGCACAACAAAGAAAGAAAATACTGTTAAATGCAGAGGTGAGTGTGGGTGATGATTCTTTTTTACCCTAAGTCCTCAGATGAGCTTGCGTTTATAAAGAAGTCTAAAAATTGCTGCTAACATGAATCTGTCTCTAGCTTTTCTAGCACAACCTCTTATACATCTTTTTGTTCTTTTCAAAAAAATAATTTTATTAGTTCTAGTCTGTTTCTGGATGTTCTATCATGAATTGATATAATTCTGTCTTTCAATCATGTTTTCTCCAACATTTTCAAACCTAGAAGGTACTCCGTGCAGTTTTTACTTCCTGTGCAGTAAGTTTTTTGCTGTAATGTGGAAGAAGTTGCCTAAATAGTTCAGCCAAGCTGGGGAGAAAAAGGGTGGGAAAAGATGCCTTTGGTTTCTTTAGATGTACGTTTTTCATCACTGACAATTCTTCAGTGTATCAGAGTTCATAATCGAACACCACACACCAAAGAAATAATTTGACATAGCTTTGTCTTAATCCCTGAATTAAGGTTAAGGATGCATTCTCCCTCCCTGCTGTGGACAGGTTCCTCTGCCAAGTTTTTCTTTTTAGGGTTGACTAGTTTGGGCTGTGGTAGCACAACTGCAACGCTGACTAGACCTTAGCCAGCTCCCCAAACACTGTCAAAGGAGATTAAAAACCCATCTGTTTCCCCCCCATCTGTATAGATGTCCTTTATAACACCACTTTTTCTGGTAGGAAAAAATGTATGTAAATGATCACAGCCACTAGAAGTGCGTTGTTTTCAAGCAGCATTCAACTGGCATTCCTTTTCTTTGAATAGTTATTTCAGATGAGCAGTTACTTGATTCCAGGTTCATTCTCCATAATAATCTAACTTCTTTTCAGCTGAACTGTGTCAAAGCAGGATCTTGTCATGTATCGGAAAGAGTACTGGGTGAGAGCTGCAGTAAAACTAGAAAGCTAACAGGGATGGTTTTTACCCCCACTTTCTCTCAACTAAAAGCATTGAGTGTTCTGCTATATTATGTTTTGTCATGAACACCTTGCTTTCAAGATGCTCAGAAATATTCATAAATGCATGCCTTGCCTATGAAGTGGGGTTCCATTATTGTGATGTGAATGCCTATCCTGAACTCACTTTTATGCAAAAATTCCTGAAAATAAAAATCCAAATTACTTTGTGGTGTTCCATCAACAAAATTTGAATGACGTGCAAGAGCTGTGCTGTTGTTCCATGTTACTAGTATGATTTATTTATGGATGTCCAGCACCAAGCATGCTACCAATAGCAAATAAACAGTTCTTCAAATATCAAAATTATTGTGAGATGTAACTTGGAAAGGTCACATGCTGCTTTCTGAAATCTTTGCAACCTCTTTCTGTACTATTCTGTAACAAAGAAAATCTTTTTAAATGCAAACTTCTTGTTTGATTGACAGGTATAGTGGGTGCAACAGAAGCAGTTAAGGAGATCACACTAGATAATAAGGTATTTGTTCCTGAATTTTCCTTTTGCTTTATTACAGGACCTAAAGGTAGCAGAAGTCCTACCTGCAGTAATCTAGTACTGCCTGTGAAAGATTAAAGTATACTTTACCACTAGGTGTGTTGCATATACACCTCGACCTTCAGAGTCCGCCCCCCCTTATTACTGTGTGTTTACTGAGGCAGTGTTCTCTTCAGAATGTTTTAGCCAGTGTGCTCTTGTGCCAAACTCATACAAACTGAAAATGAAATTCTATTTACAGTGATACTGCACCTTTGTGTCTTAAGAAGCTAATGTTCGGAGATCCAGTGTAAATAAATTTGTATATGGAAAAATAATGTAGGGATGTAAAGTATTTCTTTGTAATCTTTAACTACTGCAGGCAGGGTTTAAACACATTTGGTCCTGTATGACTGGCTTGTGCCCTCAAGTTTAGAAGTCCTAAAAGTGTATCTGTCTTACAGAGTCATCAGTTTCTGCAGATTTCCAAAAAGTCACTCTGCAGCAGGAGCCAAATCCGAAACTTATGCCTTCAGGAAACAGAACATTTGGAAGTACTTGAACTGGAATCATGTTAGCTAACATGTTTAAGAAATGCAGAGAAAGTCAGAGACACAGAATACTTTTAAAGATGAGTTGGTTGTTAAAGTGGAGTTCTGTCTGTATGCTACAAGAGTTTCTTAAACCATCAAAGCAGAAAGCTTTGGATTCTAAAAATTTTGGGGAAAGAATGGGCTGCCACATGGTACCGCACAGTTGTAAACAGCTCAAAATGCTGTTGATACGACGAACTGTGGAGTACGTGTATTTCAAGTCAGACTGTGCTGAACGTAGTAAAAATACTACTTTTTCACAAGTCAGTACAGGTCAGTAACATAACGGTGAAAGAAACACTCTGAGGAGTACCTAAAGGTGATCACTATTTCTGCAAAACACAATACTTGTAGAATGTTATGTGATTTGTAACTGCTGTTGTGTGTTATGAATTTGATTTCACTTCTAATATATTAGATGTAGAAAAATTTGCTAGTTTTGCAGTACTTCATTTCTTGGACAACAAGTCCAATCTAGAAGGTCAAGTCCTTCTCTGCTAACATTCCGTTTCCCAAAGCACTTCACAAATTAGTTTCTTACTGGTTTTGGTCTTCTTTTTTTTTTTTTTCCTTTTTTTTTCAAATGAGGAAATCAGCCACCTGATGCTTACAATTAGAGCAGTTTCTAATTGTAATCGTTATTTGGTGTATTCCCCTAAAGTTTTCATGAAACCTGTGTAAATTGAGACCTCCCCCTTCTGAATTTCACTGGGGTTGTCTGTTGGCTTCAGATGCTACGCATGGGCCCACAACACCCAAAAGAAAAAATTGGCTGAGGGCTTGTGCCATATTCATTTCTGTTGGACTGTGCTTCCTCAGACAACGATATCAAAATATGATAAACTTTTGGGACTCTCTTGTATTTTAAAAACAATCATGGAACTGGATGATGCTTTCAGTCATACAATTTAGTTTCAGGGAGTCCCGCAAGAAGCAGGGAGCTGGATTCGATTGTCCTTGTGGGTCCCTTCCAACTTGAGATATTCTGTGATTCTATAATAACTGCTGCATAGTTAGCTGTGGCTTAGGACATACAAAATCTTGACCTCCATGTTTAGTCATAGCCTTTCATTTGAGATAGGTGGGCTTTCTGAAGAAAAGCTATAGGCTTAAGTTTAACACCATGTTTATTCTTCTTTGCTTAGGAATTAAATCATTCCAGATTACAAAGTCAAGGGAGAATTTTTACTGTCATACTAGGACTTTGAAACTAATTGAAACAGGTTAATAAGCAAATATTTGAATTCAGTATAGTCCTTCTTAATACTGCAGAAATTACTTTTCTGGTTCACTGTATGTATTGACTGGACCGTTAGGCTGTGTAGATGCAGCAGTCTTTAAAGCAGTGTTTTCAATTTAACTTCTAAAGGATAATATAAAAATACCAGAATGCTCAGCATCTTGTGAAGATGATGATGAGGAAGATGAAGGAGAGGCTGCAGACATGGAAGGTATTTCCTTAAATTGGGTGGGACGTGCTTTATTTCAGGTCTTTAACTAAAGCAGTACACCCTAAGAAAACACTACTCTTTCGTTTCATGGGATGGATGCTGAAAAATTCAGCAGGCACATGTTCTTTATCATCGTTTGTATGGTCTTATTTATGCATGTTTACTCTAACTTTTGTGCCAAAACTTGTGTGAATGTTAGTGACTGGGAAATTAATTTGAGTAGCAGAACAGATCCGAGCAAGTATAAATCAGGGATTTAGCACAGCTTCCTTCCGGCTTTATACCTACGCTTAAACTCAATCTGCCTGCTTAAAACCACTTAAGGATTGCTTACCATGTAGTTACTGGAGTCTTGGTCAAATCTGTATTAAAAACATTTAGTCTGGTTTGGGGATTGGGAAGTCTACTTGAATAAAACATTTTTAGATACATCTAGATTGTTTTAAAGGAGTTGTTTATGGATGAGGAATATGATGACTAGCTACAAGCTGAACATAGAATTTTATGGGTCTTCTTTTCAGAGTATGAAGAAAGTGGGCTATTGGAGACAGATGATGTGAGTGAAGAGTTCTCTGTCTTGTCTGTTACAATGCTTATCACCAATATGAGCACATGCAAAGTAAAAATAATGGTAACAAATGGATGACATAACAAGCTTATTATAAGCAGTGGGATTACTGAGCCTGGTATCCTATGGATTTGTGTCCTGCCAACCTACTGCAGTAACCTTAGGTCCTCAAAGATTTTGATCACAGTAATTTTCCTAGTTTTTGCTGATCCTTTTTGCTCTGCTTACACACAATGCTGTATTCATAAGAGGTAAAAAATGCAGTGGTTGTTCTTGAGGCTTACATGAGGAGGATGACTGGCTTATAGGTTCAATAGATTATACTGATGCACCAGACTGTCATGAGAGAAAAAGTGATTTGTCTTTTTTTTTTAGATTTTTTGGACAAAGACCTCTTTGTCTAAGGTCTTCATGAACCTGCATAAACTAAGGACTCTGCCTTCTGAATTGTCTGTTGGGTTCAAAAGTTATTGGTGAAAGAAGGGAGGGGGATGTGACAATTTAGTTGCATGCTTCCTTAAGAAGCCAGAGCTTTTTTTGAAAAATAAAACGCCAAAAATAAAACCCAAGCCCACTTGTTGGGAGAGAAACTGATACTCCTAATTTAAAGATATAAACAAAAGCCTATGTTTTTTTAATGCGCACTTAAGAACGTTAAGTTTTACAGCTTTATGTAACTACTTACAATGGGAAAGGAGGGAACCCAAACAAGATACTAATATTGTCATTCTTACCTTGAACCAGGCAACGATTGACACAAGACAGATTGTAGAAGCTAACAAAGCTAAAGTTGATGTTGGAGGGGAAGATGCTATTCTACAGACTAGAACTTATGACCTCTACATCACTTACGACAAATACTACCAAACTCCAAGGCTCTGGTTATTTGGATATGATGAGGTATAGCTATGTTGGTTTTTTTCCCCCACTTCTCTGAAATTAGACTCACCATGTCAAACAGCAAGGCTATTTTGTTGTTTATTTGCAGTAGAAATTTAAAGGAAAAAATGGTGAGAAAACCGTTACAGAGTCAGGGTTGCAGCTAGGACTTAAGGTACTTGCAGGAAATAGGAACAATTTCACTGAAAATGATACTTGGTAACTGAGCACATGTAGAAGGAAGCGAATCATGCTCTGTCATTTCACTTTCTGTTAGCTCTGTAGAGCTAGTAATAACCCCAGTAAACTCAGTCAAGTAAGCAGGTATGTGGTTTTATCATCATCAGAGGGAGAGGATTAGATAAATCACTCTTTCCTTTAACGAATAAATTTCTTGATCTAAAGTTGGTTAGGGCTTACAGCTCAAATACCTAGATGGGAACCTAGATGGTTCTCAAATATATTGACTTTAGCATTCACCTTCAGTATATTACAAACAAAAATTTGTGCAGTACAATTTATACACCATATGGATTTTAACACACTTGGTTCTTTCAGTGTGCCTTCAGAACTGTTGTAAATGAGATGCTTGTAATTTATGGTGTTTCATCTGTTAATGGTATTAAAATCGCTGAGAAGGAGCAAAAAATTCTTTCAGTAATGTTTTTGTTCTCATGTTCCTTTTTCCTATATAGCAACGGCAGCCTTTAACAGTAGAGCATATGTATGAAGATATTAGTCAAGATCACGTCAAGAAAACAGTGACCATTGAAAACCATCCTCATCTTCCTCCACCTCCTATGTGCTCAGTTCATCCATGCAGGTAAGTGTTCCTGGTCTGACTCAGCATGCAGATACAAGGCACTTCACTGGTCTTGTTAAGCATTTAGTTTGGGTTTTCTGGACATATTTCCACACTTGACTGCCGTAACGGTCTGTAAGCTTCTGAGGCAGAATGAAAGGAAGGCATTGGTGATTCTCTGAAGTCATTCCAGTGCTTACTGCCGCAAGTGTATTCTGCAGTTAGAGCTGCCTTAGCTCTAGTTTACTTTTCCTCCACTTTCCTAAGGACTCCAGAAGATGGCAGACTACTAGAACTTTATAAAAGAAACACTTTGAGAGCAGAAAGCACCATTTGAACATGAAATAACTCTTTCCTATTTTGTAATAACTACTCCCTTCTGCTCCTCCAGAAGTCCTTGAAACTTTCCACTGATAAATAGTGGTCCTTTAATTGCCACACTGAAATATTGGGGCGGAAACGATCTCAATCTGTTCTCAAACTTTCAGTTGTTAAGGGGGCCGGCTCGCTGGTGTGGAGCCTCGACATGGAATGTGAGTGCTCAGTGGGCCACTTTCGGTAAGCAGAACTGGCACTGCGGGATGAACCACAGCCACTTGTTGAAAACAAGTACAAAACACACTTGTGGGTTTAAGGGTCTTTTCTGTTGCATTTTCCACGTTGTTCACCCAAGACATAGGGAGTCTGTAGTTTGGCTAGCTGCACAGATATTTTTTCTAAGCCTTTGAAAGGTGCCTTTCATCTTAGATGTAAACCCTAACATCCTTTAGGGTGTCTTAGTGATACAGAGCCAGTATCTTAAACAGTGTAATTCCTCAGCTTCTTGATAGTATGAAGTTCATAAATATGAATTTGGGCTTTTATCTCATTTTAAAAATGGGACATCCTTTGTAGTCTTGCATATGTTTAAAAAAAAAAACAAACCAAAAGTCCACATTGCCCCTTTAAATATTACAATTTCTTTTGACTTAAAGAAACGCTTCTGGGATCTGTGTCACTAGCTGAGGTGTCAGATAATCAGCTTGCTGTTGACTACCGTAAGTTTGTTTTTGCCTATTCAAAACATTCTTCATTTCTGGTTTAGGAATTATTTCATCATAAGATCATAATCTTGGGAAGGGTGAAAGGAAGCTTTGCACAAAGTAGTTTGTGGCAACTTTTGATCTTACTATGAGGATGTATATTCATGGGCTTTGTAAATCTGTCTCTCACACTTCTTCCAGTTCATAGTTCTTTAACCACTGCTTTACAAGGGTCTTTGCTTTCACCAAGCAGTCAGGCTTATATCTAGACAATATTTAGCAGAGAAGCCCACTGTAGAACCAGGAAATAGCGTTTTCCCAAATTTAGCTGTCTTGTAGAAAAGTTTAAAGTGCTAAATTTGATTGTTGGTATTTAAATCCTTGGGTTTAAGTCTACACTAACACAATAGAAATGTCAGTCTCAGTGCTCAACTAGTACAGGAAGCAGAACTTACAACTTAAGAAAAGAATAAAAAATAGAACAGAAAACAGCGTAAGGCCTCTATTAATCTGTGGGACCACACACATGTCGAATACTGCAGTACAGCTCTGGTCATCTGTTCTGTAGTCCGTGAGATGAAAGATGACTAAAACTGGAAAAGATACAGAGGAGATGGCCAGGATAACTGAGGTTATGAAGCTTTTTCCCATAAGAGATGATTGAATAACCTGGGACCCTTCAGGTCTGGAAAAGGCAGCTGAGGAGGGACTTATGATGTCAGTGACCTTCATTATGAATGCCACAAAAGGTGAAGTAACAGGTGTTCCATTTTTTCTGATAGAAAAACTGGTGACATTGAATGCTACTCACTGCTGGTGTGTCCAAAGCAAGAAAAAGGATTAAACTCTGCACACAGCACCTAATTAAATATTTAAGCAATATGATGTTAAAAAAAAATTGTCAGAGAGTTGTCAAAAGTGAAGTTATTAGAATGCTTCAGAATTAGAAAGTCCTTGGGTTGCATACTGCTGGAAACTAGTTGCACTTTGGAGGAAGCATTACTAGGTGCTTGCTCTGGCCTCTTTCTTAAGCGTGTACTACTATAAGATAATAAACAGGATGAGGCAGACCTTTGGTTTGATCCCATAAGGTATTCTTGTACCTTTATATGAACATATCAGTCTTAATAGGTCAACCTGTTAGTGACTTTGACTGCCTTATTTTTTGCTGTCTGCAGGGATTTGGACAAAAAAGTGGATGTACCTTTTTTTGCAACTAGTGTTTTTGAAGGAGTGTCAGGTGGAATTAATGTAGAAAGGCTTAACAGACTGACTAGGAAGATTATTAATAGAAGAAAAGGAGGGGAAAAAGCTTAAAGCCAAGGCTTAATTTAGTGATTATTATTAGCTCTGTTAATAAATTGTTTGGGAAAAAGCTCCTGTTGATGAATGCAGGCTGGGAGGGCACTCTCAAGAGAAACAATGATGACCAGATATTTGGGCATGACAGCCTTCGTTGACTAGGTGGTCCTGTGGGTGTGTTGTGGATGGAATCATGCACTTCACTCTGAGAGAAGCAACAATATACTGTATTGATATAACAAATGGTAAATGTGACTGGTTTAACAAGAGTCAGTGGCAAGGTACGCTGGATTATTTACTGCATAGAGGACAATGTCAGCCAAAACTGTGAGGGACACCCTTCTGTCAAGTCATGAGCTTCAGAAAGGACCTCCTTGTGTAATCCAAAAAGTGGGATTGTTCATCCAGTCTGCAAGAGCCAATTGACACACATAGTCAAGGTATTTCTTTATGACAGATTTGTGCAAAGCTGGGGGCTAGGTAGTATTCCACAAAACAAGCCCAAAACTCAGAAGAACAAGAATAATATTTATACATTCTAGTTATACATATGTATTTTCCAAACTCTACCTAAAAGATAGTACTAGTAATTAGTTATGCATAGTAGCTTTCTATCGGTCTATATATCTCTCATTTTGGTTTAAAGTTACAGTGTATTTTTAATTTACTGCACATGTCTGAGGGAGGTGGGGAGTGAGTCTTTTAGTCCTGAACTGAGTTCAGTGGTTGTGATCTCCTCTAGCTACAGTCTTGTTATGATGATTTCTTGTCTTTGTAACAATTAACTGGCTCTTGGCCCCTCCTGGAGTAGAATGTTCCCCTTATCAGGCTTGCAGTTGTCCTTCAAGGGCACAGTCACTAATACAGTTACAGATGCATCACTAACCTAACTTCACTAGAAGTGAATCATTTTATGTTGACTACAATGAGATAATGGGGATTGAATGCATAGCTAGACATTGCTTACTTTCTAAACTCCTTTACAGAGAGGAGTCTAGGTGCAGCTGGATCCATTCCTAGTCCCAGACTTGGTCAATGGTTTATGTCTAAAGGATTATATATGCACAATCTATCCTTTACGTCACTTAGTTAAGATTTCAAAGTTTAGCATGCTATTATTCACTTACTGAGAATCTGTTGCAGCAAGGAATCTCCCAACCTGGAAGAGCAACCCTGAGAGCTGTCCCTACTCAAGGGGAGATCTCGCCTGGCAGGCAGCTCACTGCCCTGCCGGAGAGTTCAATGGGCCCAGGGATGTCCACTTTTTATGAAGTTAGATGATTGTCTTACAGTTATATTTGCATACCAGCAAGACATCTGGGTCACTGTTCCAGACAGCCCGTGGCTACCATGTTGCCATCCATCCCCCAAGCTCCAGAGTAAGTTGGGTGCAGCCATTACAACCCCCACTGGTGGTTATGGCTTAGGCAGGGGTGGCGTGGGGGAGGAGGGGTGGCACACCACCACAGGGTTTTATACTGGGCTGTGGCTGCAATGTAATCTACTTAATTTTGCAGACACCTTTGCAGAGTAAGAACCAATTTAGTGCTAGTCAGTGAATTTGAATCGAGAGTTTTCATGGGCAACAGCTCTTAACTGAAAAGTCAAGAGTTTATGAAAACAAATTCTGCATGTTTTCACTTCTTCATCTGAAGCCAGTGAATGTGGATTATGTAATCCACATCTACACTTGAAGAAATTGTGGGCATCATGAGACTTGTTCTAATTAGTCTTTTAAGCTTGAAAGAGATGATTGATACTGCAGTGAGACAGATTTGTCAGTAGTCTTAAATGTGGAGAAAACCGTCTGGTCCTCCTTAAAAAGCAGTCTAGTTGACTGGCAACTGCTTAACGACAGGAAGGTTTGAAAAGGTCATCTTGAGACTGTGAGGAAAGAGGCTAACAGCATAAAAATGGATGTTTTAAGTATGTTCTCTTACTCCACAAGGTGAGCTATTCTATTTTCTTGAATTGTTGAGGCTAACAGTTAAGAAGGTCTGGGCTTCTGAGGGGAAAGATAATAGCTAAAAATGTTGGTTTGTTCGTATTTTAGCTAGGCAGTACCAATGTTCAGCTAGCTCTGCTGCTGTTGCTTCTGTACACGTTAGAAAAATTGGGTAACATAAGGTATTTGGATGGTCCTGAACTTAGTTGGCTGTTTCTTGTGATGTGTATATCCTTACGTCATGCGTCAAGAGAAAGGAAAGAAATGGCAGTTGGGTGCCTCTGTCAGCTGCTGGAGATTGCTTCTATTTTTAGTATTTAGTTGAAACTGTTCATCTTGCAGCTGTGCTGTAAGTTGTATCTCTTGTCAGCATTTTTATATTACTGGGAGGAACATAGTCAACTTCCTCATGAGTTGCTGCAAACTGATTTAATTGCAGTTCTCAACATTTTTATGTGCGTGTTATGAAAGAACTATCAAATTAATGCTAAACAAATTTACAGTGAGATCTGAATTACTTGCACTAATTCCAAGGGCTTGTTTTTCTCTGTTTCAGAAGAAATGGTGATGGCCTTCTGTACTTTTTTTTCTTCTTATCTACTCTAAATGTCTGTAGGGAATTGACTAGAGGCAACTACAAGGATCAGGGAATTGTAGGTCTTCAGGTTAACTTGACTATTGCAGATTCTGAACGTTTCTTGTACTGATGACATTTGTGGGGTTTTCCCCACCTGTTTCATTGTGTGTGAGCACTTACAGACACTGAATCATATTCAAAGTTTTTGTTGGTTGGTTGGGTTGTGTTTTTTTTTAAAGTACATTGTTCCAAAAAGTCTTGGACTTTACAGTCTTTCATGGAAGCTTATAGTTGTTGTCTGCTACACTGAAAGTCCTGTGGAAGGCCTTTTATGTCTAGTAACTGCAAGGGGGCGGGGAATGAATAATTTCTGGTGTTGGATTTTTTTTTTCCCCATATGTCAGGAAGGCTTTTATGTTTTCCTTTTACTTTCTGATTATATAATACCTCCCTTCCCACTGATAATTCAGACAATGTCAGTATGTCAGCTGAATTCCAATGTGAAGTTAATGACAAATATTTTGACTGACAGCTTGCTTTGGTTAATTGCAAAACAGGAGAGGCGTTCTTCAGTTTGAAAGTGAACATTCCTAATGAGAGCTTAAAGGGTCATCTAAGCAATCTACTTCTTTCAACTTATTTTAAATACCTTAATGGATGGTTTTAACTCTGTATATTTCAATTTATTTTCAATAGGAAAAGCAGTATTTCTGGTTTGGAATGTGAATAACTCATTTATATTACTTGAACCACCTCAAGAGTCAGTTGATATACCAAAAAGTAAATTAGGTGACTTTAGTAGATGTTTTAAATGTCTGATCTGTTCGGTAGCTCAAGTGATCTACAAACAGTTCCTGGAAAAAGCATTGGTGAGTATGTAGTGTATTTAGTCATCTGGAGTTAGAGAGTTACTTCTGCAGGACTTTTATTCAGAAGTAAAATTAGAAAAACAAAACAAAACAAAAACAAAAAACCAAACAAACAAAAGAGATTTCTAGATAGCAGGGTATTTTAGATGACATTTCTTCCAGTTATCTTTTTTCTTTCCATTGTTTGGTATACATACTTCATATTAATTCCTCAAAATTTACTTACACATGAAAACTGAGAACAGGAAACAAACTTTTGAAAGTTTATAAAGCACCTGCAAAGCTTTTCATGAGTAACTGTATGACAGTAAGAATGACCGTTACTATGGCCATTGTGTGAATTCCAGATACCTAACTAGTCCTTAGAAAACAGAAAAGAGTAAATGTCACTAAGGTGTATGAAGTTCAGCCAGTATCCTGTTAAAAGACTTCTAGTAGCTGTAGGAGTGACCTGTACTCTGTGCCCGTACAAAAAATAGTCCACCATTATGGATGTGGTCAAAGCTTAAGTTTCAACAGTGGCCAGGTTCCTATATAGAAGCAACAGGCCTTGGCAGCCGATGCAGCATGTGTTCCGCAGGGGCATCGTGAGGATCCAGAATTGGAATCATCTGTGAGGGTTAGCTGATTTGCAAAGACCAACAGCACAGCAAATGACAAATGCTGACCTTTAGTATTTCCCCAGACTTGCGTGTTCCTGTTTACAGTATGTCTTGGTAACTTTGCAACATCTTCCTTCCTTGCCTTTGCGGTGACTGGCAGCATGATTAACTTCGGAGGTAACTACTAAATGCCAGTTACTGGTCAGCTATTTAGATTTGCATAATAGTATCAAAGCATGGTCAGAAAGTCATGCAAACTCTGCTTACCACTCTCCCTTGTTCTCAGTAGCACATAGGTTGTTTCAGGGCAGGTATTTTCAAGTGCTGCTGTTAAATAGCTTGCAGTGTTGTGTAGGTGAACGTCCATTGCCCTGTATGATGTCACTGATTGCCTACAGAATCATGATTTTAAAACAAAGCTAAAGTCTAGATAAAAGTAAGCTGAGTTATACAGATGAGTTTGTGTTAAAAATATATAACTAAAACATCAATTGATCACACTGTAGATATCCACTCTGATTTAGTATGTAGTTCATCCCCTGGTTTATGTGGTACAAGAACTATCCTGAACGCAAGACCATTACTTCTGAATTGTAACTGGTCATCACAAGATTTGAAGTCTTCGTCATTGGAGATACTCAAAACCAGAGCAGACAAGGTCCTGGGCAGTCTGTTCTAATTTACTGCTCAGAGTTGGACTGAAGTTAACCAGTCTCTTCCAGACTTAGTTATTCTGTGATTCTATGTTTTATTCCCACAGTCAGCTCTGTACATAAATGTTTCTGTGGTTCGTAGTAGGTCTGGTATGTCACTGATGACTTAATATCGAAAAACAGTGACCTGAGGATATGTTTGTCCTCCCCGTAGGGCTTTACAATAACAGAGTCATGAGAGAGAAGAAACTGGCTTAGAAGCTGTTGATCTACCATAGAACCTAAGTTATTGCCAGAAAAAGTTTCCATACCTTAAGTCAGTCCCAGAGCAACAGTTCTGAATTCATGCAGGGATGATTTGGCCTGCCTTTCCTAGGAAACTATGAGTTGTTTTAAGTGTTAGATACCTCTTAAGTTCTGCAAATTGAAGAGTGCAGCAGAGGTAGCTAAAAAAGTTGCAGCAGTTTCTGGGCATCTTCTTCAGGGGTCATCTGGGAACTTCTGGTGGCTTGCTGGTGAGGATAACCTTTTGGGGACTTACCTGGTAGCTTCTTTGACATTTAGCAATTAAAAATTGCACTAGTGACAAGCAACATGTATTGACTGTCATTCGGGCACTCAGTCTACGTTGTAGCCGAGAACAGTTTTTGCTTTCCTTGTGAATGTAAGGAGCTGGCAAATAATGTTGCGTTCATCAAGTTAGTATTAAGCCGTCAGTTATTGTTGAGATATTTTTCCTCAATAAACTGATAGTTTCCTCTTATTTCTGAAGAGAACTGTCCAAAACTATTTAATAGACAGGGAGTTACTTAGTTACTTCTTGCTTAAAATAGTTCCACTGTTTCTGCTCTATTTTTCAGGCATGCAGAAGTCATGAAGAAAATAATTGAGACTGTTGCAGAAGGTGGTGGAGAACTTGGAGTTCACATGTATCCTTTTTTGTTACTACACGGTATTATTAGAAATGTCTTTCAGTGTAAGAAGCCGTTACCTCAAGGTTCCTGAACTGGAGTGCAGTTGTGTGTGAAGGCAGTAAACAACTGCTTGTGGTGGCACTTACTACAGTTCCAGGATGAGCTCCTTTGTGCAAACAAACTTTGTTAATCAGTTGTTAGGGGCAGAGGAGGGAGGCTGACAAGAGCAACGGGGGGGCGGGGTGGGGGGGAAGCAGGATTGAAGGGACAGGATTTGAGCCCTTGTTTGTAGGGCTGTGAAGGAGGTAACTGTGTGAAACAGATCCCAGTGCAGGAGAATGAGGCTGGAGGTTCGTAGATTCTCCAGAGTGTAATCCCTCCTTTAGGTACAGCAGTTTCTGTATTAGATTTGAATCTGAGATTAATTTTGAAAGGTATAGAGGTCCCATTATTCTCTACTCTGCATGTGAGCAACTAACAAAAAAAGCAATGAAAGTGACTGAACTTATTCTGAACATCAATATCAAATGCCTCACGATTAGAATTTTCTTTTTGCAAGGTGACTGATCTTAGTTATGCTTTGTAGTAATTGATGGTATGCTTTCTGACTGAAGTAACCTCCATCTTAGAAGCAAGTGCGTCCTTTGAAAATGGTGTTCTTTTGCTGCTGTAAGGCGAGCAAGGGGGGATTACTGAGCAGCTGTAGGCCCTGAATCAGTAAAATTCTCATTCACTGTATGAGTTGGGAATTGCTCAATTTGTACAGCAAGCAACTGAAACCAAAGTGGAGAATAACTTTTCTGGCAAGGTAGTTCAAGTCTTCTACTCTTCAATAGTTAGAAGAAGCTTATTTTCAAGATTTTGGTTACTTTTTTTGCTATTACTTAACAAATTGAGATTTTTTTTTTAACAGGCATTTTCTTCCCTTATCATTATGTAGTTTGTGTTTGTCAAGAAATGATCCATGAGACTGACGTGTCAAAATAGTTGGGTTTACTTATATCCAGTACCGATGTAACTTAATTGTCAGTTGAAAACAGTGATTTATTTTAATTTTTCAGTTTGCTGTCTGCCTCAGTCCCAGGTGGACAGACGCTTTAGTTTATAATTGTCCAATATACTCCAGCCTGCAGATTCAGGCCCATTAGCAAAGCTAATCTCTCTACTTCCCTCACCAACAGGAAGGAGCTCTTCCAAAGGATGGTTCAGAACAGGAACCTGTTTCTTCTTCTGAGCCACTGAAACACTGAGGAGGAGCCTGCTTTCCCTGCAGCCACAGGAAGGTAGCTAGGGATTAGCCTTGCTAGGTGCAATTTAACTTGGCATTTGTTAGTAACAAATATTAAGTATGTAAATGGGATTGTAAAGTGAGGCGGGGGGCAGGGCGGGGGAAGCAGAGAGGGAGTTGTAAGATTTATTGAAAAATAAATTCCCTGGTTCCCTGCATGAACTTAAACCAGAACGGTCTGTATGTTTGGGCAAGCATCAGCTGTCATTACCAGAGTTCTGCTGTATTAATTTCCCAGTCTCTCAATTGCATAATTGCTAGGTGTTATTTTCCTGTTAGCAAGATATACTATTGAGTGGACCGTTGAATGTGACTTCTGATTAGTTTTACAGGATTTCTAGCTATTCGACATTTTCCTTAACGAAAAACTCAGGTACCTTCTTATTTTCTTGAAATTTGTACAGGCGGTCATTCCAACGATAGAATATGACTATACGAGGCACTTTACAATGTAACTAAAATAAGAGATGTCCTTCTCTAATTATCAAATCTTTTTTTAAATAACCCATCCATGTGACTTATACAACATTATACACAATTTCTGTAATTAACCTTGTATCAAGTTGATGCATTAAAATAAAATGTTCCATTACCAGCCTTTTTAATAAAAATCTTTCTGTGTAATATAAATAAATCACTTTCATTCTGATACAGACACTGCACTAAGAGGTGGGATTTCTTTCTCCATAATTGCTTCGATTTCCTTTCAACAGAAGACTTTTTTTTTTTTTTCTATATTGGAAGCAATAATCTACTTTTCTAGTAGAAGCCTAATGCTTTTGGCTTCATTATTGATTCCTGAAAATGTCAATTTTTGGCTATTTTTTTCCTCCCATTTAAACTCACTTGAGAGTTATGTGGGTATTTCCCTACTTATGAATGATTGTTTCCTCTAGCTGGAGGAAGATTTTGAAAGCTGAAAGGAAATAACTGATCATCTTACTAGGGAAGTTTGACTCCATCTTAAACTAAAATAGCTGTAACTAACCAGGTGATTTAGATTTATATTTGAGAAAGCCTAGTGTTTTGATGGAATTTTTTGGGAGACAAAGGAGGAATATTAGTATGTAGTCTGTTCATCTTGTAATGAAGGCAAGAACAGTCTTATATTGACAGAATTAGAGCTTGAGCATAAAGGGAGAAGATTGCTATGCTAGAGCAAGGTTCAATCTTGGCTACTTGTCTGCCTCAACTACACTAGCTGGTAGTCTAATAGCAAGGTTTCCTTTTCGGGGTAAACATACATGGAGTTGTTTATGAATTCAAATATTGTAGGCACATCCAGGCTTTAGCATCCACTTTCTGCCCTGTAGAAACTAAGATTTTTATTAATGAAAATGAGAGGAAAGGACTATCGTATTTGTGTGTGTGTATATACATATAGATATATTTATATTTACTAGGTTCGTTTAACCTCTGTTCAGCTTTCAGGGTAGCATCCTTGTCTCCCAAATGTCCCACTTGCATTCTGCAAGGTAATCTGAAGTTGGATGTCTGCAACTGACTGAATTTTCTGTTGAGTAGGAAGGTTGGTCCCTTTCCTGGCACAACTAGTCTCTGTCTTGGCTGTCCTCAGTACCATGCTTGTACATGACAGCCTGTAATGAAGTTCTGTGTACTATTCTTAAATTGGCTTTCCTCTTTTGATATCTATCTTCACTTCCTCTTTCTTGAACAATATCTTAAGCAATGTCTATATAAGTGAGTATTGCAAGCTGAAACCTGTTAAATTTTAACCACACCCACTGAGTCATGCCATAGGATTTTCCCTATCAGACCAATCTCAAAAATGTTTTGAGCTTTTGGGTAACAAAGGAAGTAGCTGTCCTCCACCCAACAAATAAGGGGATTTGGGGGGGAGCAGAGAGGGAGTATGTCTTAAAATAACCAGCAGGGATGTATATTTTTTTTCCTTTGCTCTGTCGGAATCTTTTGAAACATCCCTCTCCCTAAAAGGTGTCTGTTCTTCTCCTTTAGGAAATTGAATTAGTCTTTCACTGCTCTCCAGTATGCTGAGTTAATATCACATTCTTCTTTGTCAGGCTGTTGATGGAAGTAAGTGGCATGACTTTATTTATTTAATTTTTTTTAGAAGTATAAACTGATGAAGGCCTTTTGCTCTGACCCTAGCAGGAAAACAGAGGAGCAGCAGAACTGGAAGCTATTGGCAAGTTCGCTCCATCAGCACCGTTGATATTTAATGTCTTACGGCATTTGTAGCACAGAAATATCTAGTATCACAAACCCCAATGCTTGGCAACTAATGTGGTGCTTTGCTTGGCTGGATATCAAAGTGGTTGTACCTGAGCAAGCAAATTTGACCTGGGTACGCTTGCAGCAGTTATACTGTATGTGTTAATCCTTTTCTTCTTTTGTGACTGGTATTAAAAATTCATGTTAGAAGTAAAGATTGCTGCTGTAGGAACTGCTCTAAACATAGGCAAGGATAGTAACCTCAGTTACAGCTTCTGGCAAATCCAGCGTGGTCATTGACTGCCTGAATTTTGCCTCTACATCAAAATAGCTCCTGAGAAGTTCTGCTTTTCGGGAGTCCCTTTCCTACTGCACATCTTAGAGTCCTTGTGGCTCTTTACTTGCCTTCTAGATCTCTCTCTCTTGTTCTTGGACTTTAAGTACGTTCTAGTTTACAGGTGCTGCATGCAGTGAAGATATGGGTGAAATTTTGATTCCACTGAATCTGAATCAAAGTTATGCACAGGGAACAGGTTATGATGCAAAGGGAATAACCTTACAGAAATTTAAAATAATGACCATCACAAGTTCTGTCATCAAACTTAATATACCTAGTCCTTAATTTACATGAAATACTTTTAAAATACAAAAAAAAAAAGTTTCCAATAAAAAATATAGAAGAAAAACCAAGCAATACATGGGAAGCACACTTCTGTATTTAGTCTTCTAAAAGTCTAATCCAAGTCTAAACTATAATGAAGGGTGGAAATAGTGTTTAAAGAATTAGGGTAATTTCCACTTTGTCGTTCTGTGGCTGCATTTTTAGGTGTGGAAAAGTGGAGCTTTTAAACCAGCTTGCTATCAAACAGCCCGCTCCTCTGCTAGAGAACTAGAGTGCCTTGAATTTGTCTGGGTGTTGTAAAGTCTGTAGGGACAGATGTAATTTAGTGTTTTATTATGCTATAAGCTTACTGATTTCATGTTTCTTCCTGAAACATACCTATCTGTTTTCCTATTGGAAAATAACCTTCTCTGTTAATAACTTGTAAGAATTGTTCCAAGTCTACTTTTTTAAAAAAAATCATACCTTGATGTAGAAAATGCAACCATATGGAAGAAGAAAAAGTTAACACATATGAAGTCTCATACCGATTGTTTGAAGTAGGTATGTATACAACTTGGTAAGAGACTGTCTTGGTTCCAACAAGGATTTATGATAAAAAGATGCAAACTCTTGCGATCATGTACCAGCTGGTTAACATTGTGTTGTGGGCACTGATACTCTTACCGTTATTCTCTACAGAAAGAAAGCTGATTGAATAAACGGCTAGACTGACTTAGCCTGAGGGCAGCTGGTCTGATTTAGCATACCAGTTGTAAGCGTGGGCAAATAAAGAAATCTCTTGGTAAAGAAGACAAACTGGAACACAGAGAACACAAACATGGATTACAGCAGGAGCAAAATTCTTTGTGCGGCCAAACTGAAATTTTTCTGGCAAAAATTAAATAGAGGGGGGGAAAAAGGCTTCTTTGGGATCAGTCAAAAATTTTGAGCCAGACGTGATATTTGAAGAGAGGAAGCTAGTGTATCCTCTCTTTTTGTTCCTTGAAATGATTTTTTTTCCGACCAAAAGCCAGTGGTCTTGAACAAATTTGTTAAACCACTTAAATTAGACTTCACAATATTTACAAGAATCAGATATTTCTTTTTATCTGAAACTGTTTATTGGATTCAGCATTGCCGTGCAAAGTTTTTGGTCCTGCTAAATAACTGGGTTTGGCAAACATATTGGCTGGAGAAACACCCAATTGTAATCAAGGACACTTGCTTTTCTCCTAAGGAAAAATACAGGTTTTAAAGATGTGGATGTATTTAGGTTTAAATCAACATGATTTTGTATCTTCTGAAGTCTTTAGCACCAGAGCAATCTGAAATGCTGCTCTGTCTTCTTACTGCCTTGTAGTGTACACACACGAGTTACACAGCCTGCCGCCTTTTAACAGTTATGCAGAATGGGGTTTTATATGAGCTGCCATCAAATACAAAACATGTATACGTATTCCTTTTGAATAAGTTGTCTGAAAGAAAGCCTAAGTTTCTCTGCCATCTGTTCTTTTTGCCTGCTTGTGTAGTTTTCAACATAGTACCTTTACTTTAAACTTCTAAAATGAGCCATTTCACAGATTAACCTCTCTTGGCTTCGGTGCCTTGCGGAAGTGAAGATGTTTAGCTGATGGCTTCTGTTCCGGGTAGTGGCTATAAGGTTTGGTAAGTGCCCTATCTGTTTTTCACCTACTTCAGAACCATGTGTTCACTGCTGATCAATAATTAACTCCTTGTTTGCCTATGAAATCCTTTCACCTAAACAAAGTACGCTTGCTGGACCATTGTGCATCGATTTGTGTGTTTGAGAGAGAGGGCCTATGTTAAGGCAATTATTAGCAGCAAATTCAATAATTGTTTTACAACATTTTCTTCTCTATACTAGCTCCCTTTTAGTCATGTCTAGGATAACATTTGTGATGAAGTAGATACAAGCTTGTTGTGGGTCCTAATCTTTAATTCACAGAAAGTTGCAAATCACCATTTTACAGCTCTTGAAGAGTTATCTGTTCTTGATTGCTCAGACTCAGCCTAGGCTATTCTGGGTAAAAAAACTGGTGATGCCAGTTAGTTATAAATGTCAGCCTTAGAGCAGTACTGTGAGTACACTATTTCAGTATGTTTTCATATGTAACATAAGAATCAGGGCCATAATTACTGGGTGTCAGAAGAGACAGTAATCTTCGCCAGTTAAAAGATGCAGACCTGCTTTTAGTGTTAAAGTGTATTGCTTGTGCTTCTCTTTCCATGCTTTGTTTTAATTTGGCATTTCAGTGTCAGGACATCCCAAAGGTACTGCTTCTTTTTGGGAATAGCATTGGTCATTGTGCTGCAGAGGCTGTTTTGCCAGTACGGACTAGACCTGTGCTCCTCCGTGCATGGCTTTTGCCCACAAGATGTTTTGATGTTGCTGGTGACCAAATGCAAATTATATTTGAACATGTGGGTAAGCAATGAGGATAAAATATGAAGTCTGCAGCATGTGCAGTGTTGTGAAGTAGAAGAAGCTAACATCATGGCTATATATATGAATAGATAATAAAGTTGTGTTGTCTTGGAAGACTTCAGCCTGAAAAATGTATTCTGTAGTCATTTGTCATATGACTAATAGTAATAGCTTGCAAGTAACCAATGCTAACTAGAACAATTACATGTATATATTAGACTTTCACAGAGGATAGAGGTTATAATTGCAGATACTAGAAATTAATGGTAAGGTGGAAGGGAGCAAGGTCTTTGGATTACTAATAATGATTTTCCGAACACTGTGGAACTTCCCAAAGCCTAGAGGAGACGATGTGATGCAATAGCTTAAAGAAAAAAAAACCACCAGGCTGACCCAGATAATTTCAGGCAGCTCAATCTTACATTGATCCCAAGAGGTGCGGGAAGAGGAGAAAAGGAGGGAGTAGCCAATATTGGACTTCTTGTTCTTAAAGAGTTAAGGAAAGGTGATACATGCTAATCAGTGTAGTTTAGACAGGAAAGTCTATCTGGCCTAATTTGATACTGTTCTTTAAAACTGTCAATATTACCAGCCACCCTTATAAAAGTAATTTCACTGATAGAATGCATTTTGTTTCCTTCTACCATTAGATTTGTACTGCATGAATCATTAAGAAATTTCAAAAATACAACCCCCAAATTCATCAAAACGGATAAAAGATAAGTAACTAATTGATGTCAGCTTTGATTCCTAGCTCACAGTCACAAGTCACAAAGCAAGGGATTTTAAGCAGGTATTCTGGGTATTAATTTTTAGCCTGCAATGTTTTAGCTTTTTATTACAGGGAAGAATGAAGTATTAGAAACCTACCTATAATGGAAAATTTGAATACTTAATTCATTAGACGGAATCACAGGAAGACTTGCTTCATGTGTATTTTAGTTTCATCTCTTCAGCCAGTCCCATAAGAATACATGAAGGTGTTCAAATCCCTGCACAGGAAGGAGCTTTAGGAACAGCGTTGTAAAGCCTCAAGGATAGAGATTGGAGATGACAGAAGCTAACCTAAAAGTCAAGATCATTTAGGTTTAACAGAACATGCCAGGCACTTCAGCATCATCTGCTTCACATCAGTTCCGGATCAAAGGAAGGAATCGTCCATTTGACCAGAGATTTCTTTTGTAAAAACTAAATTACAGGCGTTTTCACACCAGCTATCAAACTCTTAAGCACCAGCATTTAAATGGATCCTGAGCCAGAGATGAGGTTAGGACCAGAGCAGAAACGAGACAAAGATAACTTTTAACAAAAAAGTTATTGAAGTAGTTTACTAAGTCTTATGGTGAGTTCTTTACTCAAAACAGCGATTAATTAGTAATGAAATAATATTGGACTGTGTTTAGTTAAGATTTGTTCTTCAATATCAGCGCACACATTCTGGTCCAATTTAATTGTTGCTTGGATTCTGGGTTTTGAATTAATTTCGTACTTGATGTATGTGTCAAAGTGACTCATGGAAACAAGGGATTAACTCCATGCAAATGGAGTAGGAGGTATTTTAACTTGAAGTTCAGTGTGCTGCCTTGAAACTGTTTCAAGATGTCTGTAGTCTTACACTGTCCAAGTGATCATGATTGTTATCAGTTTTAGGCGGGGAGCATTTAGCTATTGGTCTTCATCAATGTTTGTCCAGCCATCTTCCCTGTCTCTTCAAAGGCCATATGGTCCCATATAGTTTGCATGGTATTAACCAAGCTGCCAGTTAGACCATTCTGCTGTTGAACAATATATCAAACCTAGAATCGATCAGGTTTTATTTTGAAGTAGTCTGAGGAAATGTTGTTCTTATTTCTGTCTGGATCTGGAGTGGAATTATTCTGATTTGGGGGTTTAGGTAATTTTTTTCATGAAAATATTAGCAAAACTTTATTGAAAAAGTTGTTGTGAACTTCTATCCATGAGAAAAATAGGTAGAGATTTTTTCACTTTCCAGTAATCCCAGTGTACGGGAAACATGCTCAATAATTTTCTTGTTTAGTCAAATTTCTCATTGCTGGCAAAAGCCAGGAAACATTTTTTATATGGTTGATATAGTTGACGTTGGTAATTATCTTATCAAAAGGTATTTTCCTAATCATTGCTCTTTAGATAAATGTCAACAGAACCTAATCAAGACTAGATCAGAAGGATTTTGACTACAGGCAAGTCTTCAGGGTGACCTGTTAGCTGCCACTGAGAAGCCTGTTCGTTACCCATTACCTGAGGTACTTGGGAGTTAGTGGGAACCAAACTGAAGCTGACGACATGTTTGGAAGGGTTACTGACTTGCTGTTACGAGTATGCGGTGTATGGTGATCTGAACTAGATTTAGCTCTGCATCCGCTTCTAGTCCCCACACCTAATCCTTCAGCATTTTGCTTCCTAACTAGGAATGATCTTTTAGGAGATGTAGCATCTAACTGGGAAATTTCCATGAATGCCAGACACATGCTGGGTGTCTTTTCTGGGAAGACAAAAATATGCCCCCCTTCTTTCTAATCACGCAGGTCAAACATCCTGTAATTGTAAGTAATTTGAGTAATTGTTTTCTGCCTCTGGTACCCTGCTGCTTCAGTAGACAATGACCCAATCACAGTCTGTAGCGGGGCTGAAGCTGCTTCTCCTTGCTGCTTGTATCTTACTGAAGGTGGTGTGGAGGAGGGGAAGGAAGGTAGTTTAAACAGTTTTTTATCTCTATTGGATCCCTGTCAGTAAGGGGAGGAGGAGGTGAGGAGCAATGACCTGAGCGTAGCAAATGCTGTTACCCTCTTGCATCACAATTATTTCATTTCTGAGGGGAAGTTAAAAGCAGCAACAGCAATAAAAGCAGCAGTTTCTGCCTTGTCTTCCAGAGCAGCATCAACAGGCAGCTGTACCATGAGGCTCCGCTGCCTGCATCTTTTTTTCTTGCTTCTGCTTGGTGCATGGTGGCCAGACTCAGAGAAGCATTTGGTGGGAGCTATGAAGGTCAGGGAGCACTATATAGCTGCTCAGATCACTAGCTGGACCTACAGACTGAAATCCGAGGAAAAGTCCAGGTAACAAAGTACTGGATAAGAAGGATGAAACTTGTCCTGTCTTGTGACCGAAAGTGTTTTCTGCCTCCCACCTCCTGTGGAATTTTAGAGCCCAGGAGGACTTTAGAGCCTGATCTGTTGACTTCAGAGGAACTTGTGTGACTTTAAATGGCATGATCTGAACTGGAGCCAGTGAAGTATTCAAAGCTCCTTTTTATTTACTTCATTAGTGGATAGAATTATTTTTATGTTTTCATAGCACTTTTGTTAAGTATGTTCCAGGGCTTGCTTATATAATCTTCTGTCTGGGTTGATGTTTGTTGTTTGGGTTTTTTTGGTTGGTTTTTTTTTTTAATGTAATGATTTTAGGTTTGTGGAATTTAATCAATGTTAAGGAGCTGCGGTTTCATAAGATTTCGAAAACTTGCAGACTTTAGAATTTGCTGAAGGAAAAAATATGTTCCAATTTGTATACTATCACTTTCATTTAAATCGGAGCCAGATGACCTTTGGAACTAGCTTTGTTGTTTCTGAGTTGTTCAGTAGTTTTTGTGAAACGAACATTCTGAATTCTGCCAAGTAAAGGTTGTAGGATCAAGCATTGCGGTATTTCATTAAATAAAAATACTAATTTCATGGTTTCTTTCAGATAGCATTGCAGAATGGCTAGCGAACATGCATATGCCAATCAAGCATATAAAATACTATGTTGTATTACCACTGTTACCAGGTTTATAAACACTGCAAGTGCAATGCTACAGATGACAGAACTTGGACATAATTTAGAATCCTGTTTAAAACAGACTTCAGTCTTGTGCTGTGCTCTCTATAGTCACCATACACAGCTTTTATTTGCTCATGAAGTGGCATGAAATGGTATGAATTACTTGTTCTCCTACACTGAAGGGTGTATTTCAATACTACTCCATTTTTTTTTTATATTGGTGGATGGCTTGTTTTCTTTACTTTTTAGTTTGTGATTATTTTTTTTTAAAAAAATGTGTATTGCATTTCTGGATGTTACAGAAAGGACATTTCCAGTTCAGATTTAGACTTTCTAACTATTCATTTTTAAAGACTTAATTAGAACAGAGTTTCTATGATTTCTATAACTCCTCTTGGAAGTTTAATACAACTGGTATAATAAGCATAACGTCAAACTGGCAAGACAGACAAGTTGTAGGAATATGAAGATATATGTAGGAATATGAAGATAAATGTTATTTAAGTATTGACCTGGACATGTGAATTTAGTAGTTAGAACTTCATTCTCGTCTGCACTGGATGGATCAGTATAAGAATGAACTGCTGTTTTGTTAAATTTGACATTGTGGATAGACTGTTTTCATGCAGCAGAGACCCACAAGACTGCCTCAAATCTCAGGTGAAATACTCTGTGATTAACTAATTTTTCATACACAGTGCCTATTGAGATATGTCACATAAGTATTTAGAGCAAGTCACATCCTGGATAAGTCTGATGAATTTTGTAGAACTTAAAGAAATGTAACTTAAAAAAAAAACACACAAAAAAAACAATAACCAAACAACAAAAAAACTAACCAGAACTTACAAAGATACTCACTAAGAAAGAGTTAATGGCTTGGATCCCAAAGGCATTTGGGTATGTAACTTACTGTGATTTCAGTGGAAGCTGAATGCCTAAATACAGTGTAAGAATCTGATACTTTGCTGCTTTTGGTTCTAAGTAATTGAAAAGAGGCTGAAAAGAAAATGAACTTCCTGAACTATTTCCTTAATTTTCCGGTCATACAGGCTAGAAAAGGACACAACTTCTTTGAGTGTCAGTAGACTTATCTTTGTAGAGATTTTTTACCATGTACAAGTGGTATTTGTAAGACACTTCAGAACAAAATGAAAACGTGCTATTTGTGCGTGCAGCGTTGCTGCTGCCGTTCCCGAAAGTTACGTAACTAGACCTGCTGGCATCGTCTGAGGTCTCTGAAGTGTTAGTAAGCTGTGTATTTTGTTCCTTCTAGCTGTACAATTGGCGCTGATAAATTCCCTCTTCCTCCCCATAGTCTTATGTGTGCATATCCCAGTGGACATTGCCACATTAGGGCAGCGCTCGTCAACGAATGTTATGGACTGGGTCTTTCCCCTTAAAGACTGAAGCAAAATTTTATCAGTGACTTTAAAGACGGAAATGAATTGAAACATGAATTGCTTCTGTCTGAGTCTTCTGCTGTGAGAGAGCATCACAGAGGGATGTATGAGAGATACCTACAGAAAGAGATCTCCCCCTTATGGGCCCTGGATGTCACTGGAGCGAGCTCACTGTGCTACCTCTGCCCAGCCACTCTGTGCTTGAGCAGCCTGAAAGGGCATTATAAAAAAAAATCACATGGAATTACCGTTGGATCCAGTCATCATACATACTATAAGAAACAAACCAACAAATATAAATCTAAATACAGGCTATTATCCCTCCAGTCCTCATCGTTACTTCCATTCCAGAAGTGTTGCGTGCTGGTTTCCTTCTGCTTGCCTAAATATTTGCTAAGAAAACATTGTGTGGTCTACTGGGTGCCTGAATCATTTGCAAAACTAAGGACACTTGCCGTGTTTCTCAGAAAGCAATTTTCTGACTTGCTGAGAGATCCTTAGTTGTTGTCAGGGAACAGTTTTGTGCTTGCCTCCAAGGTCATTGCTGCTTCAGGAGCTTGCTGTTAACGCTGTTGTACAATCCTTGTGGTGAGTCTTGAAGTTCAAGCATGGAGCTGAGTAAAGAGAAATTTAGGTTTCTTTCAATGTGTTTTGTCAGGTGCTTTCTTGGGTAAGCATGGTCAAAGCATCTTCCTCTGTGTCGTAAACAGAGTCAAAAGGACCTATAGAAACCACCAGGAAAATCAGGGGTAAACTGTGCTAGGTACCATAACTGAATGTCTGGTACGAAGTGGCCTAGCTCAGGAATGTCATAGATTCAGTAGAGGTAGAGGAGAAGACACTGCAAAGAGTTGGACTGTGTGCCTTGCCTTCAGCAAAATGTGCACGTGGTTGAGTGTAGTTCCAGGAGTCGTTTTCTGAAATATCCATTAAACAGCAAGGGCATCTCTGGGAATCTTTGTCCTTCTGATTTATTTGTTTATAACTCTTTTGGTTTCAGATTGGAACATTCAGATCCTGTGTTTAAGAAAATTTCTTACAGAGAATATGAAGTGGATTTTAAAAAAGAAAAGCCAGCAAATATATTTGCAGGTAAGCAGGAAGGAAATACTCTTGAGTATTTGGGGGTTTGCTTGTTATGAAGCCAGTAACAAGCTAAGCAAGCTTGTATTTTTGTGTCCATTTGTGCTTATTTGTTTTGCACATAAACCAAATAAGCATGGGGGTTGAGGTATCTGCTGTGCACTGGGCTTTCAGAGTCCGTAGAGTGGTTGGATTTTCAGAGGCTGGGGCTCAGTGCTATCTGCAAATGGATTGCACGGTGCAAAGTTGTTCTCTTTGGTTTTAGCATCTGATGAGACTTCGCATACACATTTAGACTTGTATGGTAACAGTTGTAGTGGTGACGCTATAAATTCGTGTGGAAGGAGCCTAAGGCCTGAGGCTAGATATGTTTCTGATAGAACTGTGGAAAGGAAAAGAAAACCTGTGAGGTTGGGTGGAAAGATGGAACTGATTATTTCTTTAGATAATATTTTGGGATTGAAAGCTCTTTTTGTTCTGTAACTTCTGGCATTGAGAGTGCCACTCAAAGAAATGCCTTTCTTTAAACTCTTACTCTATAAAGTATCTGCCTTCCTAAAACAGTTTAATTAAATCATATGTGAAGGATTCCTAGAAATTCCCAAGGAACCTCAACATGAACCTTTTGATATATTTTCTGTATCTAGAAATAACTTTTTGTTTTGTAAATCTACAATTTTCCTGTGATTTTTCTTAGTTGCCAGATAATACAATTTATAACATTTCCCACTGTGAGCTGCAGGTTTTAAATTTCCACATGCCTTTTTACAGGTAAATCTTCATTGAAGTGGTGTTACATTCTCTGCCTGTATTAAATTTGCAACTTGTACTTTGAGAGCTCTTATTCCCTAATGGGGAGGGAGAACTCTTCATTTCACTAAACATACTGTTTTGCTCACATTTTCCTCTTTCTTTATCTTAAATAACTACAGGACTTCTGGGACCAACTCTGCGTGCTGAAGTGGGAGATACTTTAGTAGTTCACCTTAAGAATATGGCTGACAAGCCAGTCAGTATTCATCCCCAAGGCATAGTTTACAACAAAAATGCAGAAGGTAAATGCCATGTGTTTTGTTCATTTACTTGTAGGCTATTGCATGAAATATTGAGAGGGGCCCAGACCAATGTTTAAGGAGATGTATAACACAAATACCTGTTGATTCTGGATTGAAACTTCACACCCTTTGTTAGCTCCTTCCTTCTTCACCAGTGTAACACTAGGAATGTCATCCGACCTGCACAGTCTCCTGTGTGCTACTACTGTTTCACAGAATCACGGAATGGTTGAGGTAGGAAGGCAGCTCTGGAGGTTTCCTGGTCCAACTATCATGTAATTGCAAAATATTCTATTTCAGGAATGTAAACTCTTAAATATAGGTCTTAAAAAACTTTTTCAAATCCCTTGCAATCGTGTGCATCAAGGAGTTATTGGTAAGGCAGTTAACAGTGCTGATCAAGTTGTTCTGATAGTCAGCATTTCATGCTCAGCTACGTGGTGTTCTGCTCCTAGATCCCTCATAAGACTAGCAAAAAGAGATTGTATACTGTGACCAAATTGACAGTTAAATGTCTGCACTAGCACAGAGTGAGTTTGATTTCCCTGCCCTGGCTGCTGAGCCTGAGCTGTGACCTGCAGTTTACAAACTGACTCGAGGCTTTGTTTGTTGTGTTTGTACAAAGGGTTTTGCAACCCCATCTCATGGAGTTGAACAGAACATGTTGTTGGAAGTGACAGGCTGTTCAGATTGACTATCTTATGAATGTGCCTTTTACACCTGGGATTTTGATTCTCTGGCTCCCCTTTGTCACATTGCAGATTTGTTGGATATGGTAGGCATAGATATGAGCCTTTACTGCTATCTGGATATGCAGTGCACAAAAGGTCTCGGGCAGCAAGGCAGTGCTAGCCCACGCAATGGCTTTATGAGAGATAATTAGGATGTTGACAGAGTGGTCAGTATTCCTCCACAGAGTATCAGCGAGCAGAGGCTGAAGCTTCACACTATCCTGTTAACCCTAGTCAGACTGATGAAGAGCCCCCACCTTTTGGCAGTGAGGGCAGTTCTAGGAAATCTTTATAATCTGTAAGAAACAGGATGGTGGAATAGCTGCTCTCCACAGTGTGAGTGGGATCATGAGCTATCTGTTTGGAGCTGAAGTATCATATTGGCAAGAAACAAACCAAGCTTTTGCAATTGATTGTAGGAAGATATTCCAGATGCTTTAATTGCTCTTTGTCTTCATGGCACTCTACTGACTCTTTTCTTGGCAGGGTCCCTGTATGATGACAGAACGTCGTCTGCAGAAAAACGAGATGATGCTGTACTTCCAGGCCATGTCCACACATATGTGTGGGATATAACAGAAGAAGTTGGTCCAAGAGAAGCTGACCTTCCTTGTCTTACTTATGCATATTATTCTCATGAGAACATGGCAACAGATTTTAACTCTGGTCTGATTGGAGCGCTGCTTATCTGTAAGAAAGGTAATTAAATACTTTGAGACTACTATAATGTAATATGGTTTCATTTCTTAATAAAGTTAAAGTTGTATGATAATGAGGGAAGATACATTCTTTTCACATCTTTACATGCAGTGTAAAGTAAAAGATGTTGAAAACCATGTAGATGTTAAGGGTTTTAAATGCCAGCTTTCATGCAAATCCTTCCTATCATTTATAGGATGGTCAGAGAGCGCTATTAATAAATACATTTGCCTGTACTGGTTGCATATTCAGTTGCTTAACTGCTGAATATATGACCTTAGATTTTCTGCCTTAGAATAAATATTTTTAAAGCTTCATTCAAAATGGTTTAGCCATTCCGGAGAATAAGGCAGGCAATAATTGTTTTACCCATGCTTTTTAAAGTCTGACTGATTAAGAGGCTGTAGCCCACTCTCCTCTGTAACAAGGGTTTGAAATTGCAGAGCAGTATGTGCCTTTTGCTAGTCATTTGAAAATATGGCCAAATATGAACAGATTAAAAGTCTTCAAAAATTGCTTTGCATGTGATTAGGGACTTGAGATTTTAGCAGTTTGGGTCATTGAATTCCATCTCCACTAATATGAACTGGTGTCTTGTTGGACTTGCAAATGTGCTGCTAGGTACATAACCACTAATGCAAGGAAGACTGAAACAGCATGCCACTGTGTAAGCTACTTAAACTGCTTCCTGGTCCCTTAAATCCTAAATTTTTCCAAGTTAAATATCCTTCTTTTAAGCTTTAAGAAAGCTCTGTGAGTTATTTAGCTTCATCCTCTTTCCCTGCAGTTTGATTCAAACATTTTGTATAGACTGCATGGACTTGGACCTTGAAGCTTTCCTGAAAGTAAACATAAAACTGGTTCAGTGTGGGTTGTGCAAGGGAGGAACTCTTCTCACCAATAGCTATCCACTTAATTGCAGAACACACTCATATCACTGTGAAGGAGTAGCATTAATATTAATTATGTTCCTCCTGAAGTTTTTTGAGAATTAGGGCTTTTAGTATTATATAGGACTTGTTCTTTTCCTAATTTGCTTGGGTTTTCTCTGTCTGTGTTCATGTGTATGTGTGTGCATTTTATGGTGTACTGTTGGAGTTAATCTGGACAAATGCTTTGGAATTACTTGCTTTCCTTCCTTCTCAGGCTTCTCAAATTCACGCATATATTGTGGACTTGAGTTGAATGTGAGTTTGAGATGGATTGGTCTGACCGCTACCTTCAAGACAATTTGAACATATATTTCTAGCTACAGCAAAGACAAATGGCTAACTATTCACATTTTTAAGAATTCTGAACAGGGTTTCTTTGGCTGGGCACTGCATGTGGTAGGCGTGCAGCATGCTGTGTGTTTGGTCTGGCTGGTATGGAGTTACATTTCTTCACAGCAGCTCATTGCAGTGTTGTGTTTTGGCTTTGTGGCTGAATAGCATTGGTAATACACTCATGTTTTAGCTATTGCTGAACAGTGCTTGCATAGTGTCAAGGCTTTCTCTTTTTCCTGTTCAGACCTCCCTAGCTAACATGCTGGGGGTAGGTGAGAGACTGGGAGGGAACACAGCTGGAAAGATGAACCAAAGTGGCCAAAGGGATATTTCATACCATGTAATGTCATTCTTGGCAATAAATACTGGAGGCAGAGGAAGAAGCAGCAGTGCAGGGGGGAATGAGGGGTGTTGACTTCCAGGGTGGCTGTTCCTGAGAGACTGGCTGGGCATCAGTCTGCTTGTGGGAGATGATGAGTGATTGCTTTCATGTTGCTTGGGTTTTTTCCCCTCTTTCCTTCACCTGTTGAGCCACCTTCATCAACGCAGAAGTCTTCTCACTTCTGTTCCTCCTGTTCTCTCCCCTGTCCTGCTGGGGGCAGGGAGGCATTGAAGTGGCTGTGTGCGTGCTTGGCTGCCGGCTGGGGCTGACCCACCACTGCTTGACACATTAAAGCAGTGTAGGTGGTATAACCTGGGAAGGTTATAAAAAGTGGGCTGTTGAGTTAAAGCACTGACTGAATGTTCTTTGTGTGACAAGCAGATCAATTCCTCTGTTGATCTGAGACTTCCTTTGTGCACGAAAACAGGACTTTGTAGCCTCTCATAAATAAAAAGGAGTGCATTAAAGATAACTGCTTCCACCGCCAGTGTCTCACCCTAAGTAGAATAATCAGCAAGTTCCCAAATTTTGGGTTTTGCAGTCCAGAGGGACATCTATTTTAGCCCTGATTATGTATTGAAGGTAGCAAATGGAAGTTTTTGATGTGAGAAATCTACAGAAAGAATCAGTAAAATCACACCAGTTCTTTGTGGCATGTCCAGAATGATTTCTACATGTTGATAGAAATCACACCTGTATTACAATCTCAGCTAGATGGTTTCTTATAGCCAATCCCATTCAGCAGTATTTGCCAAAGTCTTTTGTATGTAAAGGTTGTTTGCTGCGTGGTTGGTTTTATGCTTTTTAAAGGAGCTGATAACCTCTGCAGGGTTCTTGAAAAGGCAGTGTTCATGCTGCAGGTGACTGCCGTCATTCTTCTTGCCTCACAGTCTCAAAACAGAGGCCAGTGTCTGACTGTGGATGGAAGGCTGTTTGGCGATCCCTACAACATATTGCCAGAATTGTCTGAGACAATTAATTACATGTTATTTAATCTCCTCTAGGATATTACAGACCTTTGATTTCGTGGTTACCCAACCAAAAAGTACTTTCAGAAATAAAATAACTTCATGAGCATTCCTAAGGTCTTGTTTTGGTCAGGCTTAGCCAGTACATGTTAACAGCTGAAGCAAGCTTATTAAATACGTATTAATGCCACTTCATTGATGTGAAAATTGCTTTACTACTACTTCAAATTAAGACTTGTTCTTTCTTCTTCATAGGAAGCCTAAATGAGGATGGGTCACAGAAACTTTTTGACAAGGAATATGTACTGATGTTTGGTGTGTTTGACGAAAACCAGAGTTGGCAAAGATCAGCATCACTCAAGTACACAATTAATGGCTATGCTGATGGAACGTTACCAGGTACTGTTCAGGCTTATGTGAAATGAAATTAACATTGGTGAAGACTCTGTGTGCTTTTTATGCAAGAGAACAGGAATGCAGAGGGATGTGATACAGCCTTTTTTTAGAGCAAGTCTATGAGCATCTAAATTCTAGAAGAGAACCTATGTGCTGGAAGGAAGTCGTGCCATATTGCTGAAATTACAGAATTACTTCTTGGAATAGTTTTGCTCGAAGAACAGGGTTGCTAACTTTAAAAGAATAATAAATCCTTCAATTTTTTTTTACTCAGCTGATGGGAGTGATGTTAAGTGAACTGCTAGTTTTACAGGATATAGAACATACTAGGTGAAGAACTTCCTGCATGTAGAAAATCCGTTTCCATTAAATTAGACAATTAAGTGGGAAGACTAGGAAGGTAGTAATGGGCTATTCTATTGCTAGTGTTTTCCCCTTGTTCTCCTAAGTAACTACTTTCATATCTCTGTCCAGTCCATTCAACAAATACAAAAGACTGTCTTAGGTGGGTTTTTTTAAACAAGTATTAGATAAGGCAGTTACTGTCATTAGATACAACCTTATTATTTAGCTTTGATCCTTGCCTTTTTCTCTTGTCTCTCCTCTTTTTTCTCCTTTTTCCTCCAAACAAAGACAGATCAGCTTTCCAAAAGAGGCTGCTGGTTTTCTTGCTTCTTCCCCAGCTCACTTAAGTCAGGCTGTCACTTGCATGTGAGATTTAAACACCTGGCTTCCACTGGCTTCCACAGGATTTTGGTATCTGTTCCATTTACAAGCTTCTGAAACTTGCTCTTGTTGCAAACACTGATCACAGGAGTGATTATTTTTTTAAATGTTTTGATCAAAGATTCATTTCAGACCTAGTGGGCATAGGGAACTTGCATTATTGGCCTGTATTCTGAACCCTGCTGTCATTTCTCTTTCAGATCTAGAGGCTTGTGCATATGACAACATTAGCTGGCATTTGATAGGAATGAGTTCCAAGCCAGAAATCTTCTCCATTCACATCAATGGCCAGTCCATGGAGCAAAGACATCACCGAGTTTCCACCATTAACCTAGTGGGAGGAGCATCAACCACAGTAAACATGACAGTGAGTGAGGAAGGAAGGTGGCTGATATCTTCTCTTGTCCAAAAGCACCTGCAAGGCAAGGAAACTATTTATTAGGCAACTGTAGAGTTGTCCTTCTCTTCTTTATGTCCCAAATGTCTTATACTGTTTTGCAATTGGTACAGTTACTGTGTTTCAGATGGTTGTCAGTTCACTAAGAAACCACTGCAGAACAGGGCGTTCTGTTGGGATGAGAAGCACGTGCTAAGCTAAAAGGCATTCTTATCTGCAGCTTTACTGCTGTGTGCAGATCACAGAGCAACAGCGAATCTGTACTCCAGTGCCTAAGTCTGTGAGCTGTTCAGATAAGCACCGTTATAAAATGAGTAAAGAACCACCCGTTTCCTGAGAAAGTGAGCACTTTCAGCTAAGAGTTACTCAATCTGATTAAAATATTTGCTGTTCCTGATTTGAAAGTGAGTATCTCTCAGCAGTGATCAGAATTCTGTTTTAAAGAATGAGAGAAATGTCTCTCCTACAAGAGCTGGACGATATGTTTTGGAAAAAAAAACAAACAGCAGGAAAGTAAAAAGCTTTTTATCTGTTCAGCTGGTATCCTCAAAGAGGGCCAGCTGAGAGAACCTTTGTATTCCGTTGGGTTAATGTGGGCTCCTTGGAAGGCTCCTGGCCTATATATAGTCTACATGGATTCAGGCTTTTCAAGCCTGAAAAGATGGCAATCCGAGGAACAAACACTTGCTGGCAGCCTAGCTAAAGAAGTGTGAAATGCAGCTGAAGTGGTAAGGGTGCATAAAATGGAAAATCACTATAGTACTGTTTCTTCTCAATTAGCTGGAATGCATGGTTACCTCACTGTAAGAGACTGTGGGGACAAGGAGGTGAAGAAGAGTCGTCTCTCCTATAAAGAACGTCTTATGATCAAAAGCTGGGAATATTTCATTGCTGCAGAAGAAATTACTTGGGATTATGCCCCAAATATTCCAGACAGCCTTGATAGGTAAAATAATATTTGTCAACATAATATAGAATGTTAACATGAAATGACAAAATAATTCAGGTTGGAGAGGACCTCTGGGGATCCAACGGCAAAGTTGGATCCACTTGCACAGGAGGACCTTATCCACTTGAGTTTTTACTGTCTATAAGGATGAGGACTCCTCAACTTCTCTGGGCGCCTTTGCAACATCAGAGTGAAAATTTTTTTCCTTATATATAATCAGACTTTCTCATGTTGCACTTTGTGTCCATTGTGTCTCATTTCTTCACTGTGCATCTCTGAGAAGAGTCTGGTTCTGTTTTCTCTGATGTCCTATTTGATAGTTGAAGATAAGATGTTCCCTTAGCCGTGTCTCCACACAACTGAATAAACCAAGACTTTGCTTCTATGTCATGTGCTCTAGCTCCCTAATAACCACGGTGACCCTCCACTGGACTGGAAAGTATTAATAACTGTCTTGCTGAGGAGCCCCAAAGTGGACACCTCCTTTTGCCTCTGATGGGGAGCCCAAAATATGAAAAGGACTTAGGAAATGCCTGAAGTAGCATACAAGCCTATTTTCTAAATTACTTTTCAACCTGAGTTCTGCTGAAATAAACAGTCCTTAAGAGGAAGGGAGGGAATATTTCTGGAGAATAAAAGTTTTTAAAAAGTCCAGTACAATAAATTGTTTAGGGAATGGGAGAAAGAGAAGCGTCTCTATAAATGACCTTTGCATGGCACCATTGTAGATGTAGTAAAAATCATAACAAGTAAGCATATTGGGCTATTTTGCTCAACTTAAGATAAATAGAAGGAATTCTCTAACATACATGAGGTCATAGTACGCAGCGCTGCCCGGCACTGTAACGTTAAATTTGCAGTGTCAGTTCCCCACTGCTAGAGTACTGGTGACTCTACAAGCTGATGTTCGTAAGAACCTTTAAGGATTTCAGCAGAACAAGACAAATTTCATACCCTCTATGGGGTTCCGGTTTCATATACTTAGAATTTAGTGTTCACACAACTCTCTGATTATTTCTCCTTCTTTGGTATGACTTGCTTCTCTTCTTATTTGCTCTTGTACTGCGTGGAGCAAACTTCTGTATCTTTCCTAGCTAGTTACATGGCATTACTTAACTGCCTCTGTGCTCTGATTTTTCCTCCTTTGTTCAAAATTACAGAGTTTATTCAGTAACCTTTTTTGAAGTGCAGGTGACCAGGACGAATATGTTACTCTGTGTTACTTCCCAGTATTTATCCTAGTTTTGCTCTCCCGATTAACAATCCTAATGTTTTTAAACCTGTGTGTAACACTGTATGGTGCTTGACTGGGATTTTCTGTTCTTGTCTCTCCTAGAGTCCTAGACTCTAAGCAAATTGTTTATTTTTTTTCTATCCTCAACTATGCCTTTGTAAAAGAAGACTGTTTTCTGCTATCTTATCTTGAAAATGTAGCTGCTGCTTCAGTTTGTTTCTTTCTTGCATGTATACTCTATTAAATGAAACGTAAACTTTGATAGCAATTGGTCAAATGTGATACTAAAACACAGATAATGTTCCAAGCTTCTTCTTACCTAATTTAGGTTAGAATTTGAGGGGACAAGCATTAGGTTAGTTTAGGGTTTGGATTTTTTTTTCAAGAAGTGAGGTTTCTACCAGTTGCTTGAGTACTAATCCTTTATTCTGATAGACATCACTATTCAAGTTTTGTTGATCATTTGCCTTTTCCTTTATTTTTAAGACACTATAAAACACAGCACTTGGACAACTTCTCAAACCTCATAGGTAAAAAGTATAAAAAGGCTATTTTTAGGCAATATACTGATGCCAGCTTCACTAAACGTCTGGACAATCCTCGTCCCAAGGAAACTGGAATCTTGGGCCCTATTATCAGAGCTCAACTCAATGACAAAGTCAAAGTAAGTAACATAAATTCAGAGATTTATGCTACAACATAGTTTTCTCTTGGCCAAGGACACAAAAGAACTAGTTTGATATGTGCTTTTTGTCAAAAAATATAGCTAATGTTATAAATACTGGCCCTATTGAAAGGTATCATCACAAGTGACAGTGTTTAGCTGAAATTTTTCAGCATTCCCTCTATAGTTTCCATGATTGTGCTTTATTTTACAACATAAACACACTTCATTCACACTCTTTGTAAAATTCATGTTGACACTGGTCCAAAATGGAAGAAAGCTAGACCCAGTTGGACTTCTGGATGGATTTGGATGTGAGGCCAAACTCATGAGCCCCTCATTCCTTACGTTGTTATTTTTTCTGGCTGTTTTAGACAATGGTACTCAGTTCTCATAGTTAAATGTTCTTTCATGGTATTATGAAATGAAACTACAATGTATTTGCATCACAGGCGTATACTACTGTCTCCACTTGTCCTTCTGTTGTCATTTACCGATGCATTACAATGTTTCATGACCTTTAATTGCCACCATGACTCTGTGACTCGGAATTTGAATTTATCATATTCCTTCTTTTTTTCTGGTTTTGACATTTTTGTCTTTTCCTCCTGTATCCTCTATGGGTCTTGGAATCTGGGACAAAATTTGGTTTAAAATCTGTTTAGATTTGGTTTCTCCCATATTGAAGTTTCATAAGAACTTTAGTCAGCAACCTCATATTCCCTGAGGTAGTGTGTGCCTAGTAGCTGGAAGAACAAGTGTTCTTTTTGGATTTTTTTCAGAGACCAGGTTTAAGAAGCTGAACTTCACTCAATGGGCTCTACAAAGCCCAGCAGCAGGGTACCAGCTGCATTTAGACTGTGGGTTTACATTATCAGACAATCTTTAAGATATCCTTTTGCTTTTCCAACACTTCCCAGGCTGAAACCAGGCAAATTTTACTGTAGTCGAAACTCCGATATGTATTCAGACAAGGATTTGCTGAATACTAGATTTATCTTTTTTCATTTGCCTATCAATATAGATTGTATTCAAAAATAAGGCCAGTCGACCCTACAGCATTTACTTCCATGGAGTGACACTTTCCAAGAATGCAGAAGGAGCTGATTATCCTCTGGGTCCCACAGGTAAGAAATTTGTGAATTAGATTTTGCATACCTCTTACTGCTGTGGAGGGTTTGATTGCTTTGAAGGAGATGCTGTGGCTTGGAACGTGCATGGCTGGGAGACCTCCGTTCTATGCACTGCCTCTGCTGACCTGTTGTGTTGCCTTGTAGAGAAACCAAGGTATTATCTGCAAAGTGTGAGCAAACACCCTTTTTTGGTGTCTTAATTTTCTGTTCTTGTTTGTGATTTTAGAGAGAGAGAGAAGTTCGTGCTGAACTTATCTCAGCGGTAGCTTGAAATGGCATAACTGCACCAATTTCATTGCAAGGTGCTCCTATATATATATATAAAGAGAGAGAGAGATGTGTGTACAGAGAGAGAGCCTGCAGATCTATATAAAGATCTGGTTCTGAGTTTGTGTCATTACTGTTCTCCTTTATTTTTAATTAGGCAATGACACCCAGAGTAAAGGAATTGAACCAGGGAAGACGTACACTTACGAATGGAAAATTACTAAAACGGACCAACCTACGGCACAGGATGCACAGTGTATTACAAGGCTCTATCACAGCGCTGTAGATGTTGAGAGGGATATAGCCTCTGGACTGATTGGCCCACTTCTGATTTGTAAAAGTGAAGCACTGACGCAGAAGGGTGTGCAGGTAACATGTTTGACAACCTCTTAGAGAGAGGTTTTGCTTAGATAATATGATTTGATCTACAGTGAATTTGGTTTTGCTCCCCTTCAAGAACGGTTGTGTAGGCAGCAATTAAGCCAACAGCCTTCTGAAGAAATGACTTGAAGAAAAAGTCCTTTAACTGTCCGCAGCCGGAGAGGAATTGTATTCTGATTTTCTTAGCAAGAGCAGCATTTCAACAGAAGGTCAGCCTGACTTGAAAGTCTGTTTCTAGACTTGATAGTAAACTTCCCTGCTGCCATTATATCTTCACACTCTAAAGACATTCAGATCTGAGCTGGTCCCTTTCTGTAACAGATAAAACTCAACAGGGTCTTACGGTCTCAGACATCACTGAATCCAGAACAATGCAAACAGCAAAGGAGAGTTCTGAGAGATCTGTTGAAATCTTGCTTGGCAAAGACTTGAGCATCACTTGGGAGAAAAAAATGTCAAAAGCTTGTCCTCTGTTCAAACCAGGAGACTGGTCCTTTTACAGAGAGCCCACTTGTACACCATCTGTGTATCAGCAGTGCTAGTGCTCCACCACAGCTTGGTTGCAGTAGTAGGACTGTGACCTTGAAGGCTTGACCCCCTACTCCCTTTAACTTAGCCCTTGGATCACGCCTACGGCAGCTCTGGTGAAGCTCATGTTGCTTACATAGTAAGAAAGACAGTAGGATTGTGTCCTTAATACGTGTCTCTGCTCATAAAATGTAACTGCTGTATCGATTGTCTTTCAGAAAAAGGCAGATGGGGAGCAGCATGCAATGTTTGCTGTGTTTGATGAAAATAAGAGCTGGTACATAGAGGATAACATCAAGGACTACTGCAGCAACCCTGCCAGTGTTAAAAGGGATGATCCCAAGTTCTATAACTCGAACATAATGCACAGTGAGTGGGATATCAAGCTGAATATTGCCAAAGCTCCTGTGAACCTGAGTGTTCAGTGACTGCTTTTTCTCAGCTATAGTGCAATCAAGGAATTCTCTAGAGAGTCAGTGAACTTCTAACCATGCCGGGTGGCACCATACAGAAATATGCAATATTTTAGGGACCAGGCTGACTCTGGAACCTGAAGCAAAGGCAGGGGTTATTTGGCTTTGATGTAGCAGCCTGCTGCCTTAGAAATGCTATTTCCAGAGCTGGAATCTCCTTCAAGGCTATTGTGGTTTCAGTCCTGTGCCAGTCTCTTTCTAGGTGCAAATGTGAATCTAGTTCAAGTGGACTGACGTCAGAACAGGAGGTTTTAAAAGTCTTGCTCTGAAAATATTGAGACCGCTTTTATTTTGCTTTCCTTTTAGCGATAAATGGCTATGTGTCTGACAGCAGTGAAATCCTGGGATTTTGCCAAGACAATGTGGTTCAGTGGCACTTTTCCAGTGTTGGCACTCACGATGATATTGTGTCTCTTCGCCTTTCTGGGCACTCTTTTTTGTATCAAGGGAAATATGAAGATGTGTTGAACCTTTTCCCAATGAGTGGAGAATCAGTCACAGTGGAAATGGACAATCTTGGTAAGTGGTAAAACTATGGTGTTTGACAGCTCTTCTAGGACTTATTTTTTCTTTTTTTTTTTCTTTTTATCCAGTCTGTAAGAACTTACCTAAATAGGAAGGAAAGCTTTTTAGCTAAACATGGTGCTGGAAAATGTTGAATTGTTCCCCAGTGCAACTCTTGTGTATGGAGTTTTGTTGGCTACACAGACTTAGCCCATAGCATAATTGTATGCTATACTGAGGCTCTTTTTGTTTGTTTGTTTTCAATGAACAAATAGTCTTGGGGTTAGCAATGATCACTTTAAAATAATTCTAAGGTAGTCCTTGGAAATAATCCAGTGTCAACTCCAATTTTGCCACATACTTGTCCACCCTGAGCTAGCTAAAATGGGCCAAGACTGTCAAAGTGGCTACACCTCCTCACCTTAGGCTTGTGGCCATTTAGCAATGGTAAAGTCTGCCTGACTGAATTGGATTACTGGTCCATCAGTCTCGATGTCTAATTAGGATTGATACCATATCTTGAAAAGGTGATGTTAGAAACCATGTAGTCCACACTTACGGAATCATCTGCAAAAGGACAGAGATTCTTCTCGATTGAAGGCTGGGAGTGTTTAGTGATCATCCTAAAATCCCATAAGGTTTAGATATCCTTATCCTATTTAAAATACCAAGGGTTTTTGTATCTTTTATCTATTTAAATAGCAAATTCTTTACAACCTCAAAGCTTGTTTTCAGTGCTTGCACAGCATCAAGACCTTATAAATTAAAAATATGTTGGATGTTAAGTGTGTTTAATTGTTCAGGACTAGGGAATCATAAAAACTCCATCAGACTTTATGGAAACCTCCCCAGTAATGAAGTTGTACTTCCGCTTGATTTTGGTATGTGATCTGTTCTTTCCATCTCTAGGGCATGTTTTCTTTTGTGAATTGGCTGTTGTTAATAATCAGAAAATCTATGCAGGTCACTTCAAACTCCGATAAATACAGAAAAATTGTATGTGACGTATTTAATAAAAAAGGCTGGTTTTCTGATGATTAATTCTGTCTATTCCATCATTTCTGCTAGTTCCAAAACCAAGCTGTAACAAGCAAAGAACTTGATGCTGTTTAGGGAAACATTGTATTTTGTACTCTGCAGAGTCTAGTTTCAGATAAAGAACTTTACTTTCTGATTAAGTTTTGGAGCAATTATTAAAACCTTTAGGTTAATCTGAGATTCCTCAGATTGGCAGTTTAATGTTTTGTGTCCAGATGGGAAATGCAAATTACTTTATTCTTTTAAAGATCATTCTTTATGCATTCAGAAGCTTTTAAAATACTACACTTGTCAGATGTTTCTCAACATTGCCTCAGAATGTATTTGTTCTGTTCAGAATGTTCTATCTGGGTGGCAATGTATACAATACTAAGGACAGGACAAAATTAAAACTTTATCTCGAAAGATCCCAGTCTTAGATCCAGGTCTAAACATAGGATCCTTTATATTGTTTCTTTCTTTCTTTTTGATGTCCATCTCTTTCATGGATTATGTTTGGACTTGGGTCCTAGGTACAGCCTAGTCTGTGGAGAAGACCTCCAGCTCTTAGATATATTGATTCATGTGTGCTTTTAATTATTTACATTAATTATTTTTCATATCAATGAGAGCTCGTGGAAATCCCAGATGAGGATTAGCACTCTGCAGGTGCTGTAGAAACAAACCCAGCAACTTGTCCTGACCACTTGCATGATAGGCAACGTTCACTCTGGTAACTACTGCACATTAGAAAACCACTTTTATTTCGATTGCAGGTACTTGGCTTTTAGCATCCTGGGGTACCCCAGAGATGAGTCACGGCATGAGGCTGAGATTCAGAGATGCCAGATGTGACTATGAGGAAGATTACATGTTTGATGTTGTGGATTTCAGTCCCACCAAGACTGATAAAAAGGCAGTTTCTGCCTCAGCTGAAGAAGATGTGCAAGAAGAAGGAGATAAGGAGGATATGGATTATCAGGATTACCTGGCGTCTTTTTACTCCATCCGAAGCTTAAGGCAGGCATCAGGCAATGAAGAAAACCAAAATCTCACAGTGCTGGCCTGGGAACAGTATGAAGGCACTGATGACACGAGGTCTGAGGTGGCAGCTGGCTCAGGTCTGACAGCTGTAAATAGCAGTGAATCCACAAACACCTCCAAGTTCTTAGAAACTCATGTCACTACTCTTCCCCCAGTCAAGGCTGAAACATTCCAGTCAAACCACACATCAGTCACAGCAGAAGAGGACTTATTTTTAGCTGGCACAGGCGATGGAAAGGCTGACTTGGTATTTGAGACGAGAAGCCAAAGCAATTATGAAACAGATCATGGTAACGTGTCTGCAGGTGAACACTTGCTGAGCAGTGGGGAAGGCCAAATGAATGTTGCAGAGGAGCTTCCAGCAGATGGAAAGGACAGTAAATCTGTTTCAGAAAAGAAGCAAGAGGAAAGCACAGGAAGACGAAATTATAACATTAACAGGAAAAGGAAAAAGCGAGCCTCACTGGCTATTAAGTTTTACACTGTCCAACAGATGAATGCCCTTCTAAATCACGTCAGAAATAAAAATGTCTCATTTTCTGACAAGACAAGTGCACCTCATCCAGTGCATCGTGCAGAGAACACATCCGATATAGCCATGGTGGGAGCTGGCCAGCTGCCGAGTGATTATGATGATGAACTGGAAGAGGAGGAAACCAAAATGGAAAATGCCATGCGTGCAGTTAACTTGACCCTTGCTTTGGACCTCATTGTACAGGATGGGTCTAATGCATCCAGCCTCTCTGAACCCAAGCTATCCAAAGATAAACAAGCAGACACTTTTTCTTTAGATCATACGTTAGGCAATATAAGCCCTAATTCCAGCCCTGCACTAGTGAAGAACTTACTAGAAGAGGCATCGTTGCCCAGGGCTGGGAAATACTCATCTAAAATGACAAATGAGGAATGGAATTTGGTGTCTGCAAAAGAGAGTCAGGGGTTAGAGGCAAATTTAGATAAATCTGTTCATGGTAAGTTAAATCATCGTGGCAGAAATGGTACAGCGTTCATAAATAAGAAGCATATGAAGAAGTATCAAGGGTTCTCACATGTAATGGGAGAAAAACAGAAAGGGAGCCACATGCACCCAACTCTGAAAGGAAAGGAGGGGAACAAGAATGATACTTTGAGTACATCTGGAACTTTCATCAAGATCCGAAGGAAAAAAAAGGAATACCCCAAAATGACCCACTTGCTGAGCCCAAGGAGTAAAAAGCCCCCAAAAGTCACGAATCCCATGGCAGGGTTTGGCCGTACGTTGTTTCCAGGCGAGGCCAACAATACGGCACTACCGTGTTGCACTAACGCCACGGGGACACCCGGTGAGGCCAACCGCACAGTGGATCCTAGTAGAGCCGGGCACGGGGAGTCACTAAATTACACGCTCACCCCTCGACAGCTTAAGCCATCGATCTTGATTGGGCTTCCCCAAGAAAATGGAGACTACGAATATGTTACGGAAGGATCTTACGGCGAGGAGACATCCGGTGGTGAATACGAATACCATTACGTGAGCTTTGATGACCCATACACGACAGATCCAAAAGTGAATATCAACGAACAACGTAACCCAGAAAACATCGCTGAACATTACCTGCGTAGCAGAGGGAATGAGAGGAGATACTATATTGCAGCTAAAGAGGTCTGCTGGAACTATGCAGGATCTAAAAAAAGGTTTGGCTAAATAATTTGCTTTAATTTTGTACACCATCCTGTGACAGACTAGCAGAATGTTGATTCACATGCTGATAAACGTAGAAGTATCTGTAATGTGCGATGTGATTCCCAGCATCTCAAGTCACAGAAACCTAAGCATTTTCCATGGGAGGCTGGCACCCCCCTAGAATGTCACAGAGAGATTACAGTAATCAAGAGCAACACAAATAATAACTTCTTTTCCTTTTTTTTTTTTCTTCCTTAACCCCCTTTTGTAGACTCACTAGAAATACTCATTGAAACAGAATTTTACAAACCCACTGTAAGAGGTCGAGGGAAACTTCCAGTTGGTTTCGTTGTACTTGAATGGCCTGTTTTCCTTCCTCCTTGAGTTCTCGGATTCTGTAGTAGAGACAGGATAGAGACTTCCTTGTACAAAGTCTTCCCGGGAATTTCATGGACTGGCTGATCTAATATAGACAGGATGTGCTTATAGGCAGGATGAATTCACAGTTTCCAGCCCTAACAAGAAGTGGTTCTGGTGTCTCAGTTCTGTATCGTGAAATGGGATAATAGCACTTTCCAACTTCACAAGGCTGCAGTACTAAAAAATATATGAAAGGTGCAAAGTGATTAACCACACTGGTGACTGACTGCCTTATACTTAAAGTAAAAATAAAGCTGCATGAATTACTGCATTGTTGTTCCTACTGTTTAGAGAACTCAGAAGGTGACTGGATCACAAACCATAAAGGTGAATGGGTTTCTTACATTTTGACAGGGAAGACTGGCCACTATGCCACAGAAAAGAGTATGTGACTTGAGAAAAACTGTACTAAAAATTCATTATCTTAATTCATACAAATTAGGATCAGTTCTCACCCTACAATGTGTAGAATTCCTAGTCGCTCTTCATCAAAAAGCTGATGAACAAGACCAAAACTGCCGCAGCTTCAGGTTTTTATCAAAAGCAGCAAAAATAGGAGCCAAGAAGGTTTTCATTATACAAAATTCAGCTCCAAACATATATTATTTCTCAAATTTAATTTCTATTTTATTTGATTGATATTTTTCCCTCCACCTTTTCAGCATTCTTCAAGTTTACTCCTGCCTCATCTGTGTCTGTGTAAATGACACTTTTTGCAAAAACAGCAGAAGCCACAGACAGTTTCTATGCACACTTGCAAAATAAAGGAATCCCAGTGCTCAGAACTCTGTACAGATCTCCCCAGTGAGGTTTATCCTCAGCTGGTGGGAGGTGAATAGTTCCAGTGAAAGTAAGAGCCCGTGGCAGATACTGTGTCAGTGTGTTGAAGAGCCGAAAACCACCCTTTCTTCCTACCAGATGACTTTGGTTCAGATTCTGCTTTTTGTAGACTTGACAACAAGGCAAGGTTTATAGGAAATGATAATACGTTTTATCAGAATAATAGCATTTTGGTGCTTCTATTTAAGATCTGAAGAATGGTGCAAATGCCTGAAAGTTGGTGGTTGTTTTTTTTCTTACCAGCTCTGTGTTGCAAAATGCAGATATAATCGAATGTAAAATGTGTTTCTGTTGGCTTTCCAGAGAAGGTACAACTGTGAGATAGTGAGCCCACCACCTATGCTTTATTACGCTCTGAGCTAAGCTCCGATTCAGATTATTAAGTTTAATGCTAAAGAAGGAAAATAGATCTCAGGTGGGTTTCCAGAGATTAGTTGGAATTTTCCAGTGAAAGCTGACCAAATCTTTGAAGAATCTCATGTACAACTGTAGAACTAGAATTGCTTAAACATTGCAAGGCATGATTTTCAGAATCATCTGACATTTATTGGTGGTTTATTCTTTATATTTTAAAATGCTTCTGCCATATGAGTTCTCGGATTTCATCAAAGCTGTTATTTCTGATTCAGTGTGTGGGTTTTTAATTGGGGATTTCCTTTCAGTACAATGATGGATGACAAAACCTGTAAAGATGGCACCACGTATAAGGTGATCTTCCAAAGCTATACAGACAGTACCTTTACGACTCTTCAGGATGAAGATGAATATAAAGAACACCTTGGCATCCTGGGGCCAGTTATCCGAGCTGAAGTAGACGATGTTATTCTGGTAGGTCCATGTTTTGAATATGTGTACAGGGTAGGGTTCTTATGGTGATCTTAGTGGGACATAGTATTTAATATTGGGACCCATTCTGACATATCAATCTAATGTAAAATGAGATTTAAGTTTAACTTTTTTTAAAAAACTACTTTTTTTTTTAAACCCAGATTGCACTGAAAATACCACTTTATATATGTAAAGAGAGCATCTTATTTCTTTTAAAACAAATTAGTAAATTTGTATTCAAGATGAATGTATATATATTTGTCCAAAAAGTGTGGGTTTTTTTTCTCTGAAAACTTTTGCTTTAATGGGTTGGTCAGTTCTAATACAAACAAGGATGGAGAGGAACTGTATCCCTGGCAATACAGTGGTATATTTGCATTAGGAAGCACATTGCTGTAGAGTTTCTCTTCTCTCGTCCTTCTTCATCCAGTCTCCAACACACAGGGATGGAATTAGGTGGGAAGAGTAGATCTCACTTGCAGATCTCACTGCTTTCTGCTTATTTCACTGGGAGTAGTGCACAACAGGAACACACTGAGCTACATTTAAAAACATGAGTAAAAGAAAGCGGCTGTTTTAGCTTGGGGAGTGAGTGTCGTTCCCTAATGAGAGGTAAGTAGATCATCACCCTACCTACATACTTCTCTGGGATAAGTGAGAAGCACTGATTTCAGTAAGAGTGGTACATACAGAGGTCTAGTTGTACGGGTTTGTGCCTTCCTTCAGTGCAACTGCAGCAAAGCATGAGGCAGAAACTCCCCAGTTCCCTGCCTGCTGTAACTAAGCATATCCAGGTGTGAAGGGCAGCAGTACAATTCCTAGGAACCCAGTTTCAGTGGAAGACAGGGAGTTAGGCTCATGCTTTCTACTTCTTAATTAACTACCTGCATCAAAGAGGGTGACTGCATGGAGATACCAAAAGCTATCCCTGCAGCTTCACCATGCACAACATAACCTATAATCACATGCAAATCTTGACCCTGGTTTGAGGTCATGGGAATGTATTGTGTTGGGATTTTCGTTTAGGCCTGAATGTGCTGAATAGAATCTACTTATATATATATATAAATATTTTTTTTAGGTTCATTTTAAGAATCTGGCATCCAGACCATATTCCCTCCATGCTCATGGACTCTTCTATGAAAAGTCCTCTGAGGGAAGCATTTATGACGATGAATCTACTGCTTGGTTTAAGGAAGATGATGAGGTTCAGCCAAATAACAGCTATATTTACGTGTGGTATGCAAACAGGCGATCAGGACCTGTGCAGTCAGGAGCAACTTGTCGGTCCTGGATCTACTACTCTGATTTAAACCTGGTAAGAAAATCACAGTAGAAGTGGTAGTGTTGCTGGGGTTGATTACAGAATCACAGAAACACTTACTTTGGAAGGGACCACTAGAAATCACCTAATCTGGCACCACCACCACCACTCAGGCAGGGTCAACTAGAGTAGGTTGTCCAGGACCGTATCCAGTTGGGTTTTTAATATCTCCAAATGATGTTACTCTGTGGCTGTAGAAATGTACGCTGCAGGCCATGTTTTGGATAGTGATCCTGTCTTTTGGGCCTGATGTTCCCATCTGACATTTAATAAGATGTTGAAGAATTCAAACTGGGGGAACCCTTTGGTAGCCTGAGCAGGGGAAAGTAAAGGTATAAGGCAACAGCAATTCTGGCATCTGCTTTTAAATTTTTAGGACCTGAAGCATTTCTACAGAATGCTATGGGGTTTTGGTGTATTTTGGAAAATCCACTTTTACATCTAATATGAATTTATTACCTCCTAGGAGAAAGATATTCACTCTGGTTTGATTGGGCCAATACTGATCTGTCAGAAAGGAACCTTCAGCAAGTCAAACAATGGCAGCACAGCCACCCGAGACTTTTTCTTGCTTTTTATGGTCTTTGATGAAGAGAAAAGCTGGTACTTTGACAAACGTTCTAGAAGACCTTGTACTGAGAAGGCCCAGGAAATGCAGCAGTGCCACAAATTCTATGGTACTTAATTCATTTTACCAAATATTCAGTTTATTGGGGTAAAGGGAAAGGTGTTTGAGGAGGTATCTCAGCTCACAGTGCCTTTGAACATCCATAAATCCTACACGCTAATTATGTAAACCGTTTTTCTTTTCCTTTTCTTTCTGTCTCCCTCCCTCTGCTCCTCCCCTGCCATCTCCCCTTCCCATAATAGTCATAGTTTTATATGTAAAGATTAGCATTGACTAGAAATTAGTTATTAAAATGAAGAAAGGACATATTAAGCTGAAATTTTCAACAGAAAACTTGTCTCTCACACTTACATATATCTATGCCCCACATTAAAAAAAAAAAAAAAAACCAGCACACCACCAAACACAAAAAAACAAACTCTTTCCAGTAAGAAGGTAATACCCTGGAAAGGTTTTGAAATTTTAAAATATTGTAATAATTTGATAAATCAACTAGTTCTACTGAGGAATTCGAAGCAGCTGTAGCACAGCCCTTCATAGACCTCTCTGTGGATACAGAGGTTTTAGTCATGTACGGTGAAGTAAGTGGCTGCCTGTTCAAAGGTCGCCCTTTGTTCTCTTTGAAATAATGGTCAGTAACGAAACTCTGTGTTTCTGTCTCTGCAAAGATGATGCTTGTGTGCTGTAAGTGATCATGTTTGAAAAAGGCACGTTGAGAAGTGGAATCTGCCTTTTGAAAATGTCATCTATAGAATCAGTTATTAATTGAATATTCAGTTGTGACTATACAGCTGTGGAAATGTACGCTGCAGAGCACGTTTCGGATAGCTGTCCTTTCTTTTGGGCTTCATGTTCCCATCTGGCATTTTATTTCTTACATCTTCTTGTTTTCCTGGCTGCCACGTGTTGCAAGGGAGCTGCTCAGATTCTCTGGTGAGGTCCCTGGGTTTTCTGAATTGACGTACATAGACCATAAAATGTGTAGCACTCAGAATTGGAAAAAGTGGTGTTTTTCCCAAATGCGTCCCTTCAGTAGAAGTTTTACTCATTTTAGTAATTGCATTCTAGCAATTTAAAAGACCAGCTTTGTGAGTGGTTTTCCTCACAGTAATTTTTTTTTTCAGCCATTAATGGGATTACCTACAATTTGCAAGGCTTGAGGATGTATGAAGGTGAACTGGTCCGATGGCATTTGCTGAATATGGGCGGACCAAAAGACATTCATGTTGTTCATTTTCATGGACAGACCTTCACAGAACAAGGAGAGCCAAAGCACCAGCTTGGTACATACACACTCCTTCCAGGTACGTATCAGAGCAAAGTTCTAAGGGGTGACCGTTGCAGTCTGTTGCCATTGAACCAATGTAAAGGTGAACACAAGTTGGTTTTGAGCACAGTAAGAAAAAGTTTGAGAGCACTTAGAGTTCATTTGGCTATGATGGTCAGAAGGAAAATCATCACTTTGAACCTCCCTCGGTGCTGTGGGAGGGGGGAAATAAAGGTGTCATGGCTGTCTTTTAAAACTGGAAATATGAGTAGTTATAGACAAAACTTAAATGCTTGGACAATTGTCTTCCTCTCCGATGAGAAGGGATATATATGGAAAATGAGTAGCAGTAAGGTTCTGTAGCACTGCCTTCTGTTTTCCACTTTCCTCGGCACTCAAAGAATACGTGAGCAGGAGCGAGTTTCTCTCCTTTATTGCATCTCTCTTTTCCTGTCTGCAGAGTAGGTCATCGTGCTGGGCTTGGCTTTGGAAGGTGTCCGGCAGTAAAGGTCAGAGTACTGGAAAAGGGAAGTCAGTAGGATAGTGTCAGCCACCGATCCCTTGTGAAATGACGGATGTACAAGAGCGCAGCAATCCTGTTGCTGTGTCCCCAGGCTGCAGTACCACTGCAGTCTCACTGACAGCTGCTGCAAAATACTATTGGTATTTGGCTCAGTATGGTGGGGGTTTATTTTGTAATGTCAAGATGAGTGCAGTATAGAAGAGGAACAACCAATGTGAGCCCTAGGAGAATTCTTATGTCCAGGGAGGAAGGAAATAGGTTAAAAGCATTCATTAGGCCACAGGATATACTCCTTTGCCCATCACTGTCAGCAGTGAACGTGTCCAATAACAGCACTTACAAAGCCTGTATTGCTAGCCACAGGTGTTTAAAAAAATAAAATAAAAACCAGCAGAATAGGCAACAAGGAGATCAAAATAATGGGATTGGCTTAGAATGATAGGAGTTTATTTTAATGAACATTTATTCACTAAGCTTTTTAAGGCGATGTTTTTCACTGTAACATCTATTATGTTTTTGTTTAAATGGGAACCAGAATTTTCATGTCTGTACTAACTAGGAATATAAGAAAAGCAATGAGGGTATGTACTGTGCTTTCTAAAAAGTGCAGCAAACAGCCTCAACCATATCTGCTTCCTGCTCAATCCTGGGCACTCCTGGCGCACACGGAAAGTGAGAGGAAGGGCCCGTACATTCTCACACACCGCTTTTGGCTTCTTTATGTTACTTAACAAAACACCGGGGCAGCAGGAGTAAGAACTATAATCAGCACCACAGAATTAACATCCTTACATTATGTAATAAACTTAGTAGCACTGTTCAAACACCGTTCATTACACGGCTCAGCACTGTACTTAATGTGTATACATCTGTTGTTACAGACATGCATCCAAGGTTTTGTACTTTGCACCAGCAGTGAAGGTTAGGTTTTGATCTGGTCACGTAATTCCAATCTCAGTCTCCAGCTGGAACTTCCTTGCTAGGAAAAAAAATGATTGAGATGATGCTCTCTCTGTAACATGTAGCAGGTTATTTATTTTTTCTGGATTAAGGCATAGGTTGATCTTTGGTTTAGCCTCCAGCCTCACTAACATCAACCTTATCATTCATGCTCATGTTTCTGATACATTTCTCTTCCATTTTTTTCAAGGCTCGTTTAGAACAATTGAAATGAAACCACAGAGACCTGGCTGGTGGCTTTTAGACACTGAAGTGGGGGAATATCAGCAAGCAGGAATGCAGGCATCCTATTTGGTTATAGAGAAAGGTACTGAACAAAGGTGGTTTTTGGCTGGGGGAGTCAAGCTATAAAGTCATCTCTACCCTTTCAGGATCACTAAAGAAAAATTTGGGAGATTGTTCTGCAAAAAACCAAAGCAGATTTTCTGTGCATTCAAGGAGGGGGTGGAGTAGTTACTGTAATTTTTTCCTAGAACAAAAGATGTTTAGCCTCTAGCATACTAGCTTTGAATTACTTAGAATACTGCCTTTATTCCTTTAGTGTACTAGCTTTGAATTTGAGGTTTCCTCACTGTGATCAGTGGATTAATTTGTTGAGAGGAATTGCAGAGATTAACTTGGCCTTTTCTGAGAAGCTGATGTCACAGTATTACTGAGAATTCTTCTGAGTGATGTTGTCTTAGAAGATTCCACCAGAATATATATTGGATTAGCACTCCTTTTCTTTAACAACCAACTTACTGTGCTCTCTTTAGAGTGCAGAATTCCAATGGGTCTAGCAAGTGGAGTTATACTCGACTCACAAATCACCGCTTCAGATCACGTAGGTAAGTTAATACTTGAAAAGGTCCATGCTCCTGAATATCCCCAACAAAGTGTTCCAGTTCCATATTCTTTTGTCATCTCATGATACGTCTTACAAGATCAGCTCAGCAGTGAGTCAACTGTCAGGCTAAGAAGCTCTCCAACGTTTTTGCAAGCTGTATTAGGTAGGCCCTCATCATTGTATTTTAACAAGGTCACAGGTCTGCTGTCAGTATCACAAGCCTGAGAGTCGGGAGGTCCTCTGGATGGCCTACTGGATGAACTGGAACAGATCCAGCTTTATCTTTTTGTCCTTTGGGTTCCCTGCTCGAAAATGAACACCAAAGTGTTCAAAAAGCTTTTGAGATTTGCATGTGGTATGAGATGTGAAAGGACCAAATAGATGTGTTATGAGAGATTTGGGAATCTGGCGTCCAGAGCAATGACAGAGTCTTTAATTTACCAAGTTTATTCCTGATATAAAAGTAGGATCATTTGGTAGAGAAAGTGATAGAATATTACATGGGCAGTGGCAAGCCAAGGCATATAGGTTACACATATGTGCAGGCACACACATCCTCTCCCTTGAAATAACAAATTATTTATTTTGGAAAACTGATTTTTCTGTGGATTTAATTTTCTTTCTTCATTCCTTGCCGCAGTGTTACGAAGGCTTGAAAGCTGCCTTGTCATATATGTTCCATATCAGTTGTTAACATTATGCAGAAAGGAGCTCTCTTCCATGAATGTAAGCACATTCTGTGTCTCATCCTGCTGGCATCCAAAGCTTGTTTAGCAAACTCTAAACCCTGGTTCCAAAGCAGCAGACAGTGCATTACAAAAAAGGCCATTATTTTTAAAGTCATCCTGCCAACTACAATACTTTGCAGGGTAACAGCTGACTTTCAGTTGCTGACCATGTCCAAATTATACTAGATTATGGATTTTAGAGTCTGATTATGGATTTTAGAGTCTCTTGGTGGGTTTTTTTCCCTCAAGACAGGCCAGAAAAGAACTGAAGCATTCAGCATCACTAACAAGTTACAGCCCTCTTATTTTTTTTTTCTTCTCTTTTTTTTTTTTTTTTTGTTTTTCCTCCCAGTATCTCATCTTAAATTCTTGCTTTATTCATATTTTCTATCTAGATTATTGGGAACCTAAGTTAGCCCGATTACACAATTCTGGAACATACAACGCTTGGAGCACTACAGTGAAAACAGAAGGATTCCCTTGGATCCAGGTATAGTTGGTACAACACGTGCTTGACCATCATTGAGTTGTGGTTTTCATATGGTTTGTTTTAGAACATCAAGCTACTCTTCTTCTCACTGAGAAGACTGATGGGGAAAACCGAAAAGATGTAGCAAGTTTGATTGTGGTGACGCAAACTTTCCACCTCCCCTGGAGCAGCCCATTGACTGGACAGTTACCCTCACAATTTAGATGTAACCATTTTGTAGGCAAAAGGATTTTTTTTTTCTTTTTTCATTATTTCTACTACTTCCCCCCACCCCCCGACATCTACCCAACAATACATACTTATATGTATGTGTTGGGTGATCATTTAAAGCGTAACACTGTCAAGCATTGCTTCAGATAGTTTTGGGGGTTTTTTTGGTTGGTTTGGATGCTTCTGTGTCCAGCTTGACACAGCACAGTGTGGCTTAACAGGGAAACCAAGCTTGTAATTATGGCTGCAAGCACTATATCATTCAGTCACCTAATTTCATCCATCTTTTTCTTCCATCCCAATCACTGTTGCACCAGAGAGCCAATTTGCACCCACACTTAGGGAGGATAGTTGATTTTTTTACAAATTTCATTAAAATAGGCAGTTAGGAGAAAAGAAATTATCAAATTAGTGTTGCAGTTTAAGTTCAACAGGTAGGTGTTTTGTTTGGCTCGCTAACACTTGCTAGCAAGTTAGTGGAGGTGAAGTAGGGGGAGAAAGTTGGGAGATCTGATGTGGAACTGGAAATAATGTTGGGAGGAAGAAGAATTTGATAAGGGGGCATGGCAGTGAGAAGCTGAGGTTGCTGCAGTAAAGTATGCAGAGACGTGGAGTGCGCATCCTGAAGAATGAGTTTCACTGCCGATAGGAATATCTTGCCGATTTGTTTTTATGTGCTAGGGGCTTGGGTAGGATATTAGCAGGAATGGTGGCTTTTCTTCAGAATGTCATATGCCTTTTCTCAGCCTGGGTGTCCCAAACTAGAGGCAGATTATGAAAATGTGAGCCTTTAATTTCTCCACACTCCTTTTGCCTACTTGTGAGACGGGGTAGCGGAGTTCTGCCTACCATGGGGACACAGGTATTTTTGAGGTGTCTTTGTGGCACTGTGCTGAACGCTGAACACTGTAAAGTGGCCTCTGAAGTTAAACGCACACACAAATACACAGGTGAAAGGAGAGCGAGACAGCAGTAATTTGACCTCCGGCACCTGGTTGTTTTTTCTCCGGAGAGTGTTAGTGTCAGAAGGCAGGGCTTAAAGCTATTGTGTAGATGCTAAAGAATGAAATTGATTTTGCTGTGCATTACTGGCTCTATAAACACTGTTTGCTGTTCCTAGGTGGACTTTCAAAGACAAGTTCTGCTAACTGGGATACAGACGCAGGGAGCCAAGCAGTTTTTAAAGTCCTTGTACGTCCAGAAGTACTTTATTGTCTACAGCAAAGACAAACGAAAGTGGAACACCTTCAGAGGAGACAGCTCATCAGCACAAAAGGTCTGTACGTGCCATAGGGGTTGCAGCAACCTAGGCAGTGTCACTGGGTGATGCAGGGAGGTGACAGTTTTATGTTAAGAGATAGCAGAAAAAATTATGGCCTTCAGAGACTTAATAATACCGCTTGACACCCCAAAGGGTGTTTACCAATACAATAAAATTCAGACCAGTAGAGGGATTTTAAGGTGAGAAATCTCCTAGACTGGAGTTTAGATTGGTCCTGTGACCTTGACTGTATAGAGTATGGCTTTCTCACGAGCATCTCTCCCTGCTATTATTTCCTAAGACCGTGTCACCCTTTTTGAAGCAAGCAGGAAGGAGAACTAAAACTTGGATCTTACCTTGTTTGGGATTAGGTCCTCCCTCCTGTCCTTCCTTTTCTGCTGTCACAACAATTGAAAGTTAAAACTGCCTGAATTGCCTGCAGAAGGCCTGTGTAGTAAGCGTGGTTGTACCCTGAAAAAGGTTCATTTGACGCCCAGCTGCCCCAGCCCTGCCTCTTACAGCTTCAGTTTACCCTGAGGTTTCTGTGGTACAACTCCCAAACCGAAAACCTGGTGTCTCTTACCTGTCCTTTTGCCTCTTTACTAGTGTCTTCTTACAGGCTTATGCAGCGTGTAGAAAGGGGTTGCTTATTTGGATTGAGGCCTTCAGGCGCTTCCAAATATGCTAAGATGGGACCGTGAAATATTTCAAGTTGCTCTGCAGTGTGGGGTGTTTCATCACCACGGCTGGGGCTAATGGTGTAAAAAAGACTACTTTTGTAACAGAGCAGGCTTTCAGCATGCAAGCTTGTGTTTGAATTTCATTAACTATATGTGGATATTTTTTTTCTTTTAATAGATTTTTGAAGGTAATTCCAATGCCTATGGAGTAAAAGAGAACATCATTGATCCCCCTATTATTGCTAGGTACATCAGAGTGTACCCAACCGAGGCCTACAACAGACCTACTCTTCGCATGGAGCTTCTGGGCTGTGAAGTAGATGGTAAGAATGGGTCACGTGCTGGTGCTTCCTTTCTGGCAAATTTTTTACCTAATACATTAAATGAAGCTAAAATTGCGGGTGTTCTCAATTCCAGCATGTTGTTTTGGCTGTGGCTACTTGGATGAACTGGAGATAACATGGCACTTCTCTTAACAGGCTGCTCTTTGCCACTTGGAATGGAAAATGGAGAGATCAAGAATACCCAGATAACAGCCTCGTCTGTTAAGACATCTTGGTTTAACACGTGGGACGCTTCGCTTGCTCGTCTCAATCAGAAAGGGAAGGTGAATGCCTGGCGAGCCAAGGTAACAAGTGAAAACCAGGGACAGCAGTTAATAAATCTGTGCTGCCTGTGTGCTCGTGCACGCCCTGTACGCTGTGTTCAGCGCCAGGTGTAGCTAAGGTTACTTCACAGCCATCCTTTGGGAAGAAGCCCCCAGTAGGAAACTTGTTGAACTTCTGGCAACAGCAATGAAATCGTGTTTTGAGATGGGTGGTGTCCTCTGGGCCAGAGCCTGCAGCACTTGCCTGCAGAGGCAGCCCTTTTAATTTCAGGAGGTGAATACGACTTGAATATTTGTCTCAAAGGGGTTAAAGAAACCCATCCTGGGCTGGCTTATAGGCGGTGCAGCTTAATGGGTCTGGGGGTGGATGACCCAGAGCACGGAATGTGAGCTTCTGTGTCTTCAAAACGGAGGTGCATTTCTTTACAGAGCACCTTGAGGTTTGCTCCTGGTTTGTATGAGCATTTGGTATTAGTATTATGTATTATATTTTAATACTGGAGATGAATCTGTGTTATTTTTTATGTATTGAAAATTAATGTGGACATCTTAAGGCGCCAAATACACCACCTGCAGGGAAGAAGTTAATTGTATGGGCCACCAAGAACACTTGTGACTTTTGCCTCAGCTTTACTCTTCTGCGCTTCTCTGATACAGCTTTGATGCAGTTTTAACTGTCTCTAAACAGGATTTTTCACTTAAGCAAATACAGACAGGCATATGTTTGCTAATAGACAACTTTTTTTATCAATTGTAGCTCAACAACAAGGAACAGTGGCTGCAAATTGATCTCCTCACAGTTAAGAAGATAACTGCTATCGCTACCCAGGGGGTCAAGTCCATATCTGCTGAAAACTTTGTGAAAACCTATGTTATCCTCTACAGCGACCAAGGCTCAGAGTGGAGGTCCTATATGGATGGTTCAAGCTCCGTGGCAAAGGTATCACCCTCGGCTCAGGCAGTCGTGTTCGTTGCTTGGTTTTAGACGCTGAGCACAGTCAAGGCACAAGGGCAGAATACCCAGCCACAGAGAGGGCCTCACAGGACTTTAAAATACTAGGGAGCTGGGGTTACTACAGGTAACGTCCTAATATCCATCTGATTTTGGTCATAGTAATTAACATTAATAGAAGGAAAGAATGCCAAATCTGTAGAGAATGCAGTCAACATTGTGATAAAAGGAGCTGATGTTATTTGTAAAGGAGGACATTTAATTTGAATGAACAATGGGTTTGCCAGGGCCTCTCTTCAGCTTTTTCATTTCTGCCTTGATTTTATAAGTGAAACTAATGTTAGCGAGCAGTTCTGCTGTCACGGAGCTGGAAAACTCCAGATGCCCACAGAGCAGACACAATACTTCACATTGTTCCCATATCACCTTACACCAACCTAACCCACAAGGGCTTTTAGCAGCAGTAAAATAAGGGAAGTTTGGGTTTTTTAGTCCATCCAGATTAGAAAGACAAATTTTGTGGTGTGGATGGAAACGGAGGCTGTTTAATTCATTCAGACTCGGGTATTGCTGGCCTGAACTACCTTTGACCCAGCATTTTAGAAAGAGACTGGATGTGGTCCTGCCTAAAATTGGAAGTGACAGTCCATCTACCCTGGATGGGTAATGCAACAGCTTGGAACCATTTTAAAAAAGAAAATGCGGGGTGGGGGTTTAAGCGCTGCCTTTTAACTAATTGTGTGATTGTGTATTTGCAGGTTTTCTCGGGTAATGAAAACAGCAACGGGCACGTCAAGCATTTTTTTAACCCACCCATTCTGTCCAGGTTTATCCGCATTGTTCCAAGAACATGGTATCATGGTATTGGCCTTCGGGTAGAACTCTATGGCTGTGATTTTGGTGAGGGTCTTGCTGTGAAGAGGACTGACAAGTCTGGGAGCTCTTAACGTTTCAGCAATCATCATGCAGAACAACAATTTTTTAAAAAAAAACTTAAACCAATCATACTTAGTAGCTTGCGTATGTGCTTCCTCAAAGGACCTTAATGTTTGCCAGCAAGAACCGAGAGAGATTTCTCTGGCAGATGCTTCATTCCGACAAATACACACTTTAGAAAACAGCTTCTCTTCTCTGGGAAGAAATAGCAGTCCCTTCTGATTTGTATTAGCATTTCTTCATCCTAACAAGTATTCTGTCTTTTTACATAATTTTAAATTCTAAATCTCTAGGGATGGAGACTCTGGCCTTAATCCTGAGCCCTGATTATCCCCATCTTGTAATGCTTCTGCAGCACGGGGTTGGGAGTAGAAAGCTACAGCAGGTGGATGTTCTCCAGACATAGGGCCGAGAGGGAAAACCGGTGCAGATATGGAGCTGTGGTGCTGCATTCCAGCAATGTCTGGGTACGAAATGACTGTAGAGGTGGCCTCGCCTCCATGCGTCGCTGCGCCCAAGGTGTAGAGCGATGCCAGCGCTGAGGTGTGTGCAACCCCTTCTCTGAGAAGGTGGGTTTGCGTTGTTGGCTCGGTTCTTACATACCCAGCACGTCTGAAATGCTGTGGGTTCCACAGGATTAATCTTCGCTGCCCTGGCAAGGGAAGGCGGAGTCAGCAATCTCTTTCTTTCCCAGAAATGAGAAGGGAGGTGATTTAACCTGGCAGGTCATGGAACGGCAATGGCAGAACCAAAGTGAGAATCCAGAACTGACACTCAGTCCCATACAGACGTTTAGACCGTGGGAAGGGGAAGGAGGAGCTCCCTCGAGCAGGAAGGCATTGAGAACTGTAGCTGTTCAGTGAGAATACACAGTGGTGGTGGCAGAGAAGGTTAGATGAAACTGGGTTATAGAAACATCTGCATCTTCTTTACCATTTAGCTCTAACGATGTTTTCACTAATGGAACTACTCTTGTGCATGGAACGTACGTGGATTTTTCCCAGGATGACTACATCTAGTGAAAATATATACACAGTCCATGAACCGATTACTCCAGCAGAGTTTTAAGCTAAGCTTTCAGTAGTGTTTTTGTCTTCCGTCCTGTAAATACTTTAATTACAGAACTTCCACTTACCACACTAGGTACAGTTCAGCAGAGTGGGTTTTTCAAAGTAGTTTATCTTTGAACCTCGTATGGTGTTATCCAGGTTATTTCGGTAGTTTCTCAATTCTTGTATCTTACAGACCATGCATTTCAAAACGAAGGTACAGAACAGAAGTGGAAAAAAAATATAAAAACTAAACAAATATTTTCTCTGCCTTTTTTTTAATGTCACAAACTTATTACTTTTTATTGGAAAATAAAGATAATATTGTAGCATGAAAAACATCATCAACATTTTATTGTGTATATTTGTCTCGACAGTATTAGTTCTTTGGCAATAATCAGTGAAATTTTGTATCACAAGTAAAACCAGCTTGATGGGAATTTTCAGTATTAATTAGAATCAATTTCAGATGGTGAAATTGTATGAACAATTGCTTCATCTTAGAAAATCAGTTTCTTAATATTTTGTAATGATGCTTAATTTATTTTTGTTTGATACAGTCATGAAATAGCAATGCAAGCCATATTCACTAAAAAAAGAAAATGTAAATTTCAGAGTCAGGTTTTACCCTAGAAAACAGGTAATTAATGCTTGCTAACTTCAGCAGAACCAGGATTTTGTGTGCTTAAGTGCCAAACCATTTACGTTTTAGGAGGCTTAAAGGTTCTAAATAAATAATATAAATAAATAATTAGTTCTTTAACTTCACACAGACTCATACATATATAGACAAATGCAAAACTGATTGCAGGAGTGTGACTCAATACGCCTGCATCAGTTTCACAAGTTGGAGATTTTGCTTCTACTTGCTGATGGATAGGACTTCAGTTAGCTCGGGTCAGCTGTCCCAGGGCTGTCCCCTCCCCAACCTCTCACCTACCCCCAGCCTACTCGCTGGCAGGACAGAGGGGGAAAAAGAAAGACCTTGATGCTGTGCAAATGCTCTTCAGTAACAGCTAAACCATTCGTGTATTGTCAACGCTGGTTTAGTCGAAAATCCAAAATGCAACACCCTGTGGGCTGCTATGATGAAAATTAACCCTGTAACACATGTTCCAGTATATCCAGTATAGCAGCACAGGAGCAGCAGCAGTGCCTGGGCCCTTTGCCTGTTGCTGATAACAAAATGTTCCCTGGCACAGCCTGGTAAGATGATAAGTGCTACAATAAACAGCGAAAGTCCAAAGCAGCCACTAACAAGCACCAGATTCCAATATACATTAAAGCAAGCAAGCACAGGACCCTGCTAATTAACAGCTATAAATTCTACCTACCGCGCTCCGATCAGATGTTGTTGTCTCAAAGTCCTCTTACCGCACGCTGGACACCAAAAAGGACTGTGGTGGGTTGACCGCAGCTGGCAGCCAGGCCCCCAGTCAGTCACTCACTCACCCCCCGCCCCCAAGGTGAGGGGGAGGACTGGAAGGGCAAAAGCAAAAAAAAAAAAACAACTTGTGGGTTGATGCAAAAGCAGTTTAATTAAAGTGAAGCAAGGGTACATGTGTAAGCAAAGCAAAATAAGGAATTAATTTGCTGCTTCCCACCAGCAGGCAGGTGTTCAGCCACTTCCTGGCAAGCAGGGCCTCGACACACCAAACAGTTACTTGGGAAGACAAACACCATGACTCTGAACATCCCCTCCTTCCTTTTCCTCCTTTCCCCCAGTTTTTCTCGCTGGACATGGTGTCATATGGTGTGGGATATCCCTTGGGTCTGCTGACCCCCCTGTGTCCTCTCCCAGCCTCTGGTCACCCCCAGCCTGCTCGCTGCTGGGGCAGGGTGTGAAAAAGAAAAGGCCTTGACGCTGTGCAATCACTGCTCAGCAACAGCCCAAACATCGGTGTGTTACCAGCCCGGTTTTAGTCACAAGCATGGCGCTACACGGGCTGCTGCGAAGAAAAGTAACTCTACCCCAGCCAGAGCAGGTGCATGAAAGTATTTCCAAAAGCAAATGAGGGGGGGCAAATTCTTGGTCCGTGTTCACAGCAAGGACGATGTGAAAACACACCTGTACCAGATCTGCCAAACCAAAGGTAAGCGATGTTGAGTGAGCCCACAGATGACTGGAAAACAAAGAACTATCAATTTTATGAAGCAACCAACTTAGATTTAATCTGCCAAGGCTTTTGCAAATTGATAGTTATGTCAGTCAGTCTTGCACAGCCTTTTACACGCTGTGGCATGAAGTCCTGCATACACTGAAATTATTTGCAAATAACACACAAGAAGAGAAAGAAATCCTGCAGTTTTCTCAAACTAAGGAATGAAGATGCATATCACAGCGTGGCAGCTGGCAAACACAAGCTCTTTCAGACTGAGGGAGAAATGTGGTGCCAGGGTTCAGAGTATTCCCATCTGGCCAGTAATTTCTTCACTCGCAAACCCGGCTGGCTGCTTTCAGCTAGCCTTTCGATCGAAAGGTCCACAGTTAACCACCTTAGTCTCCTTATAACGGAGTTGCTGCCCTCCAAAGCTTGTTCCAGCTTCCAGGAGGCCTCAGAGTGCCCGAAGCTGACCATCTGCAGATGACAACAGTGCAGACGGCTGTGCATGGTCTCATGCTTTACTCAGTAGAAACCTGCTTCCTTTTGCTTTCCAGAGGTGGTAGCTGTACTCCTTCACACAGAAGTTGTGAAACTGGTTGTGTCTGCGCTTGGACTGGAAGGGAGGTGAAAGGAAGTGGAAGTAAAGACAGCTGAGCAGCTCTGAAGTTGTTGCTGACAGCAGCACCACCGTACTTTCTTCAGGCCCTGATGTATTCAGCCAGCATTCAGACAGGTTTGTACAGGCTGCCCTGTGAGGTCTCAAGCTGATGCAGGCAGGCGTATATGAATCAGCAAGCACGCCTCTTGCTTGGAGAGTAGATGTAACCTCTGCTTTTGCCAGTTTTTCTGCTGGTAATTCCGACCGTAACACCTGTACTGCAGGGGTAGCCGGACTGAAGCTGAGCCAGCCTGCCTTCACCAAGATTGCCAGGCGTTTGCAAACTGGGAGGTTCCCTCCACGCCACTGGCACAGCAAAGCGTAATGAAGACATAAAGCTGAATATTACCCATGGGTTAAAGTCAATGCAGATGGTGTTTCTGTGTTTGCTCTCTCAGAGACCTCCTGAGCTGGCTATCGACATAGATGCAAAGGTGAATGTGGGCGTTGGGGCACTTCAGAGCCGTCAGTGAGCGTGCATGACAAAGGTATGCCCGTGTGAAGTGCCAGGAGAACACTACAGAAAAAGTATCAAGTGGGAATCTGGTCAAGACTCCAGACAAATACCCAACCTTTTATGCACCCTCCAGCACGCCCTGAAATGGCCACGAACACCGGTGGGTTGATCAAAATTTTAGGACTGTGCTAAGAAGGATAAAGAGGGCTTGCAACTTCACAAGCACTGATGCTCATGAGGTATCTTTCAGGATGGGAAAAGATTTTTTGGACATGTACCTGAGGGAGGAAGGTAAAGGCTGTGCCCATGCCCACATACGGGAAGGCTGTTTATTAATATGTTACTATTTAGCACCATAGAAATGAGATGCAACACTGCGCTGGGGTGGCCTATTGCCGTTTCATATGAGTCAGTCATTCCACTCGATCAGCATTAAATACTCCTCTTCTTGCTCTCACTCCTACATTTTGTTTTGTTATGTTTATTCGTGCTAGCTGTACATCATAACGAGTTTATCCACCTACACTTTCCTATCATTACTGCACCCCGTTCTCCGTTTGTTTGTTACACCCAGTACTTGCCTCATGCTCTAATTACAATAATCTCCTCCAGGTAGGGACTCCATCTTCTTGAATGTTTGTACAGCACTCTCCAAAACAGGCCATGGGATCATTCTCAGGGTTCCTGGGCACATCTGTAACACCATTCCTAATGGGAGCAACACTCGTTAAGCCCACTGTGACCTAGATATGTCTAAAAGCACCAAGTAATTCAGGCCAACCCATGTGCTTCTACATTTAATAAAAGTATAGGGTATGTTTCTTCTAAGTCTACTTGATCCACTGCTTGCTTTTCTTTGTAACACCACTGTTGTACTCTCTTTTGGCACTTCCCATGAAAATTTGTCCACCAGTGTCCCCATTTGTAGCAGACTTAAGTGACTTTTCCATTTTTTTCCCCATGTAGCTGACTGCAAAACATTTTTTAATTGCTATGTCCGTAATGTAAATGTGTAATGCCGTACAACGTGATCCATCTTAGACCGAGAGATAGTCTGATACTCTGTGGCAAGGGATTCCACAAATTCAGCCATAAATGCCTTATTTCCAACAGCTATGTGCTTCAGCCTGCATTGTGCCAAGTGCAGAGCCTGCCGTGGTGTGCGGGACGTAAGGGAAGCTCTCTGCCAGAGCCTTTTGGTAGCAACTCGCCTGCTACCAACTCCTGTGCTTTGCAGAGATGGCTGCTGTTTGTCCTAAGGCTCCCGCAGGAGGCAGATAGCTTGGATTTTACACTGACTTCTGTATCAGCTGTGTTCCAGCAAACCGCAGTGCTGCTTTCTTTCCCCCAGTGCACAGCTTTCAGGACATACCTGGTTTACCAGTCTTGTGGAACGCAAGATCTAGCATGTATGGAACTAGAGGTAACGAAGGCAGCAGTGGGGGAGATGTGGTGGAATGGGTGGGTGTCAAGGTGTGAACTATAGGTGAAAACAGTGAAGTCTGACAAAAATGGAAAAGGTGAATTTGTGTTGAACTAGAGCAGGGGTCCTCAAACGGCCCCCCAGGGTCCTCAGTCTGGGCCCCGGGTATTTACAGAACACACACACACATACACACCCCGCCGGGGGTTGGCGGGGAAACCAAGCAGCCGCAGATGGCTGCCTGCCGCTTCATCCGCGCGCCGGCCCCCTGCTTAAAAAGTTTGAGGACCCCCAAACTAGAGTATGAAAATACCTTGGACTTCCAAATTGTGTATAGTAAAAGAGAAGCAGAAAATACGCTCTGTCCGTGCTACAGAGAAGAGCCGTTGCATTCCTTTAGCAAGGGACCTTTTCTCACAGGGCGAGGACAGTTGATCAGATTATAGCAATGTATTTATGACAATGACTGTCAATGACCTTCCCTTCACCTCTCTAAAAGACAGTTACAACGTACCCCTGAGTGTTTTCTTGCTCTCAGAAAACAGGAATGGCTGCAGAATAGCTCCAAAAAAAAAGTCATGCCATTCAAAGAATATCCTAGCAGAATTTATACATCTTTATTTTTATGAGGGGAAGGAATTTTAAGGAATTAAGAAGAAGGGATCAAGAAGCTGAGTCAATTCTGTTGTCTGTCTTAAGGCTTTTTTAAAAACAGTAATTTGCTATGTGAGGTCCCGATATGGGAAAACACTGTATTCTTCCCTCCAGAGCAATTGCCTTGTTCCACTGGTTTTGATGCCAGGGAGACACATGCTCCGTGCTTGCAGGACAGGGCTGTCATCTTGAACCTGGGCTCATACTTACTCAGTGGGTGACATCTTTAAAGTCTGGAACTAACAAGCCCTTGGAGAATAAGAAGTAACAGAAGTGAAGGCATACTAGCTAAATAAAATAATCAGTGCCAAAGCTTCTAAATTAACCCTACATGGCTGCATAATACTTCTAAGTGTCCTGTTCAGAGCCCCAAATTGTCAAAGGATCGGGGCAGGGGAACTAGGAGACACAGACCTTCAAGGCTGTATCCAGTCTTCCATTCTTACACATAGCTACAATCTATAGGCTTTGTTCTAAACCAATCAAGCCTCGTTTCAGAAATAATTTGGCTTCTTTGTTCTCACTGCTTCTGTTTCTTTCCTACATATATACTAGTTAATAGAGTCTATTTCCCCAAATCAATTGCAAAGGCCAAAACCATAAAAACAAAGAAATCAGTTGCTGCCTTTTCTCACATTGATGTGCCTTTGTTTCTTCCACGCTCAGCAAAAGAGAAATCTGTTTTATTCCCTCCTTCTGGAGAGTTTCTGAAATATTTGTACTGCCTTAGTGCTCTTGCATACTGAGAAATGATTCTGAAGAATGGCTTCACCAGAGCACAGAAAGTTTTTAACTTGCAGAAACTTTTCTCCAAACGACTTGGCAAGACTTTAAAAGAACTTTTCTTGCACATAGATTTTATAAATTCCTCCACATTAAACTGCAGGCCAAAACTGGCTAACAATACCCCCCTCTGGTGCATTTGTGGGTGAAACCAGTCAGAGTTTATGGTGTGGTGTATTGGGTTTGGCTGAGCCCCATCACAGCCCTCACAGCGCTGTGCTTGTATCGGTAGTAGAAAGGTGGTGATCACACCCCAGTGTTTTGGCTGCTGCTGAGCATCGCGCGCGCAGCACCAAGGCTGTATCTCCAACCTCCCCCCGCCCCCCTCACCCGTGGGCTGGGGGTGGGCAAGTTGGCCAGGACAGCTGACCCAAAGTGCCCAATGGAATATTCCCTACCAGTTGACGTCTGCTCAGGTACAAAAGCTAAGAGAAAGGAGGAGGAGCCGGGGACATTCTTTATTTACGTTTGTCTTCCAGAGCAACCGCTATGCGTACCAAAGCCCTGCTTCCCGGGAAGTGGCTGACCATTGCCTGCTGATGGGAAGTAGAGAATAACATCTTCTGTTTTCCTTTGCTTCCATGCACACAACTTTTGCTATTGCTTCATTAAACTGCCTTGAATCTTGACCCACAAGGCTTTGTTCCATCTTTTCTGCCCCCCATTCTGTTGAGGAGGGGACTGATAGAGTGGCTTGGTGGGCACGTGGCATTCAGCCATGACCAACCCACCACATGTGGATAAGCTGTGACCTTAAAAGTTGTTGCCTCTGAGACGGACATGCATTCACATGAGTTGCTTGGATCTCATGCTGAATCAAGCATCCCCAGCCACAAGGGCTTGGTGTGATCCTTTTCTTCCAAAGTGCCAGCAGCAATTTCTGAGATTGATCTGAAAATCTGAAGAGTTCTGGGTAAGTACAGACAGGTTTCAAGCTTCCCTTGTGCAACAGAGGAGCAGGAAAACACAGCCAGCAAGACAGCCTTCTAGTGTACAACGACCCTTTGTATGAAGGTGAGGCTTCTGATAAAGAGGTTGTTTGAGGAAACTCATAAGCTCCGAAGGCAGTTCTGAGTGAAACCCAGCACAGAAGGGTTATGTCCAATACTACTGCATGAGCTACGTGGCGGCATAAAACATGTTACTCACTGGGAACTGTTCAGATGTAGAAGCCAGAGTTCTGTCTGTAAAGGGCAGCCATCACACCGTGCATCCAAGCTGCAACTATCACTTAGTCGGGTTGGATGACACGTGCAGGTGGTACCTCTCTGTCACACTTGCCACTAACTGTTACGGTCTTGAAAGATTTTATAATTCTTTTCATGTAATATTATTTACGTGGAAGTGTTCAGAATAATAGCAATCACTCAAATTGGTCAAATCTTTCTGGTAAGAGAATGATTTTCTCTGGAAAATGGTTTTATCCTGTGTGTAATGTGGTGATTTTCAAAACAGTCTTCACATTACCCACCTGGGAAGCTAGAAATGAACAAGCACATAGCTTAGGGATTAAACCAGACATTGTTTAATGCTAACATATATTATAAGGTTATTTTGCTTTTGGAATTAAAAAAAATACAGTTGAAGGGTAGGAATTTTTCCCCATTCCTATAATTTTATTTTTAAGCTTCCTATTTCTCCTTTTTTCCACTGAAAAAGGTGTGTGTTTGTTGAGAAAGGAAGGTAAGCTTAAGTAAGGAAACCATACCTTCAACAGCTTATGTCTTCCCTCTTGGAAAAAATACTGGAAGTTTTCAGGTTTTTCTTTGCTACCAAACATCTTTAACCTTGCCTTACTTTTTTTAGTAGAATGGCAAGATGGAAAGAGAAAATAGTGAGGAAGTCTAGGGAATGAAAGACAGAAGTTGAAATTCAGGGAATAAAATTTTATCTTGTATCCAAAGGCTGAAAATATTCTGTGAAAACAAACAAGGCAAGCTCTTTTGAGAACAAAAGAAACCCTGAGAAAACCTGGAGTATTTAAATCAGAACTTTTCAAGTTCTTTTTCTTATGCAGTTTTTGGAAAAGAAATCTAGGTTGCCTGACTCTACTGCTTCAAGGAGACAGGTTGAGCTGACGTAACTCCCTCTACCCCTGCCAATTCCCTGGAAACAGCAGCTGAGCTCCAGTGGTACAGCTCTAGGGACTGCTGCTTTGGAAAGGACCGAAGCCACCCACCAGATCCTATGAGCAGCCTGGAAGTTGTGGGAGCTGCTGCCCCTAGGCAGGGCGCACCATGGGAACTCCAAGGTTCTATTTTTTCCTCCCACCTCTGCTTGGCATGAAGCGATAACCCAGATTGGAAAGAGGATGCACTACACCTCATGCTATCAGGCCATATCTTTTATTACCTGCTACTGAGCCACGTGCCAGCAGAACAGAGGGGCTGCTAAGAGCTAAGTGAGAGGGAACTGTGCGTTTCTGTTCACTTCCCCATGGCAACTTGCTCATCACTCATTGTTTCAGCTCATTTCACTCTAACCGTGTTATTTTAAGAGATCAGCAATGCCTTGCAAATGGTTGAGATGGATGGCAGTATTAACAGGAGCTGAATCTTTCTATTTAGAGTTTTGCTTCAAGCTAAATTGTGGTGGAATGGCAATTCTTCTATTTTTTTTTCTTTTTTTTCTTTTTTTTTTAATAAACCTGCAAACAAAACAGAACATGGAGATGCTGAGGAGCAACGGCTTGAGAACAACTGAAAGGAAATTTTGCTAGACCCAGAAGATAGCCAGAAAGCAGCAAACCACCAATGCCAGATGATACAGGACCTAAATGTTTAGCTGCACTTTACCTTTTGTAGCTGTGTTTATTAAACTATGATAATGGTGATAATAATAAAATTCTGAAGTTCAAGGAATTGGTTCTGGGGCTGAGAGGAACCTGTTCTTGCCCACTGTTTTGCTGGTTGACTGGATACCAAGCAAAAATGAACTCCAAATCAAATATAAGAATAAATGCAATTTATTATATTACAGTATAATAAAGGAAAATAGCATGCAATATGATAAAAGTGCTAGTTATTATGCACAATATGATAAAAAAGCAATAGGAGCAAAGCATCAAATCATTACTGCAAAGCATTACAGAGACTAAGAAAAGGATACATCACCAATTACCACCTTAACATCATCCAGGCCCACACTTGGGCTGGGAAGCCCCGTTGCAGCCAGCGGCAGGAGTCTCTCAGTAACTGGGACAATTCCTACGCAGCGCATCCACCCGTAGGTGAGGCTTCTGGCCAAGCCCAGAGCTTGCCTGCCTTTATACTCAGTGAAAAACAAAAATAGTTTACATACCTAGTGTATGTCAACTTTGGCATGCATTGTCTCACAATCCATAAGCTCCACACAGGCCAGGGATGTTGGCCAGATGCCCGAGCGTGGTGGAGTTACTGTCATGACACAGCTGCACACAGTATTTATTGTCTGATGGTCCTGCTCACAGCCTGCCTGTTCAGGGGGCTCAGGACCAACACCAGCTGTTCATTAATGTTGTCCTTGAGCTCCCTGAGCTCCCCGTCTAAGTTAAACAATTCCTAATTAAAGGCAAAGACTTTATCATAAGCAGTAATCAATTTAATAATTTTCACTACACCCGGCCAACTGTGTGTAGTGATGCCTTCGGAGGGTTTTGTTTTACTGCCTGGAGCAGCGACCCCAGCTAGGAGGCAGGACGGACCATCGCACAGGTGGGGGGCCTGACCCCCGGTACGAACCTTCGATGGCATCAGCCAGTTTGGAGACGCAAGGGTAGGGACGGCGTAGGAAGCCCTGGCAGTGGAGGTCGAGGGAGCAGGGCACAGGGAGAGGCAAGGCAGGTCCATGGAAAGACAATGTGGGATAGACCGAGTAGCAGAACAGCAAATAGCTTAGAGGAGGATTGCCAAAGCTTTAAGAATAGTAGTTCTGGGCGAAGCCGTAGGTAATTATTCTGAATGTAATGACGCCGTAGGTAACTATTCTGAATGTAACAGTTTTATTTTCCCCTCTTGTCTAACATTTCTTTTGGCTGGACGACACGGTGAAGCTTGTGTCAAAGCCCAGGAGCGGATCCAGCTCTTACCTGGCTGCAGGGAAGAAGCGGCGGAGCGGCAGGCCGTTGGGCCGGGGAGGAGCGACCCGCACAGCACAGCGGGCAGGGGTCTCCTCCGTGAGACGGATTCCAGGAAAGGCTCGTCCCTGCCTCGGGGAACCGGGCGATGAGGGGCTCTGCGGGGAGACTGACCCGCGGGGGGCTCAGCAGTGCCCAAGGCTCGGCCAGCTGCCCGCCTCCTCCTGCGCCCACACGCGCGGTGCCAGCCCCGCTCTCCGCGGCCCCGCTGAACGCCTGTCGCAACCCGCCGAACACGCCGCCCCTTCCCCCGCGGCCTCCCGGCGCCCCCGGTGCCCCCGCCGCCGGCTCCCCTCACAGGCCCGCGGCACCGCCGGGGCGGCGGGGGGCGGGCGGGCCACGGCCCCGCCCTCCGCGCACGTGGGCCCCTCTCCCGCCCCGCAGCTCCCCATTGGCCGGCCTCGCCGAGCGAGGGGGTGGCGCCCAGTCAGAAAGCAGCACAGAGCCCCGCCTCCCGCCCGCCGGCGAATGGCGCTTAAGCGCAGCGGTGCCTTTGGGGGGAGGCGGCGCGAGGTGACCCGGGCCGTGCCCGCGGCCGCCGCTGCGCTCCGGGCCGGCCCCTGCCTGGCATGGCGGGGCCGCGTGGGGACCGGCTGGCGCGGCGCTCTGCCCGGGCCGGCGGCGGCGGCGGCGGGTGCTGCTGGGCGCTGCCTACGGCGCTGCTGTGCGCCTACGGCTTCTTCTGCAGCGTGCGGCCCTCGGAGCCCTTCCTCACCCGGTACCTGCTGGGGCCGCCCAAAAACCTCACCGAGAGCCAGGTACCGCGGCCCGGCCCCCGCCCCCCCCGGCCCCGCCTGGGTGCCTGTGTCCGCGCTTTGCTCGCGGTGCGCGGGTGCTGGGGGTTACCGCCGTCTTTTCCTCCCCTTCCCAGGTGTTCAATGAGATTTACCCGGTGTGGACGTACTCCTACCTGGCGCTGCTGTTCCCGGTGTTCCTGGCCACCGACTACCTGCGGTACAAGCCCGTGGTCCTGCTGCAGGGCCTGAGCCTCATCGTCACCTGGTTCATGCTGCTGTACGCCGAGGGGCTGCGGCCCATCCAGTTCCTCGAGTTTTTCTACGGGATGGGGACTGCCGCCGACATTGCCTATTACTCCTACATCTACAGCGTCGTCGATGTCAATCTGTACCAGAAGGTCACCAGCTACTGCCGGAGTGCCACCCTGGTGGGCTATACGGTGGGCTCAGTGTCCGGGCAGATCCTTGTGTCAGTGGCAGGATGGTCCCTCTTCAGCTTGAATGTTATTTCCTTAACCAGCATATCCATTGCCTTTGGTACAGCGTGGTTTCTGCCGATGCCACAGAAAAGTCTTTTCTTCCACCATGTCCCAAGTCAGCAGCTCGGTTGGGAAATGAAGGTCATGGACTGTAAAAATGGATCGGCTGTCCAAGATCATCCTGATGTGCAGAGGGCACCTGGCTGGGAGGATGAGACCAAAGTTCCCTTGAACAGGGAGGGTCATTCAGCAGAGAAACAGGTGAGTTGTGCCCTGGGTTTACAGCAGGGGAAGATGCAATACTGATGTTGTCATGCATGCATAATATCTACGCAGCGGTGGAGATGTACTATTCAATGGCAAATAGTATCCCTTTGCTTATCCCACTTCCTTATTCACAGCACAGGAAAATTTATTCCTGGCTTCCTTTTGCTGATGGAGTGTGGTAAGCTGCTCTTTAGTTTCTCCGAAGTTATTCCGTGTGTCTTGCAAGGCAGTGATTAAAGTTCTCTGGGCATCAAATTGCTGTTCAATGGTACAAAGCGAGGGACATCTCTCGAGCACTAAAAATTGTGTCTGTCCAAATTCTGTGTGTGCTTCTGGATGCACTCTGTGACTTACAGAAAAGAGGTAGTTCTTCCTGCACTTGCGTTTTGAAAATACTTGTTACTTCAACTGTTGTGTAAGCTGTGCAGTAATAAGCAATGTAGTAGCTGGGTTTTATCTTATGATCCTGGAAGGAAACTGATCAATCAAGGAAACTGCAGTAGTCCTTCAGAGCACTTACAGGCTGATATTGATTAGTTACAGATAGGCAGAATAGAAGTGAATTGCAGGAAGTACCTGTGTGTAATAACAGCTTAATCCAGCTCTGAGAGCACCAAGGTCGTACCCTGACTGGTGGCTTCTGTGGGCTGTGTAACCTCTGACAAAGTCACTTCTATGGAAACAAGCGTGCAGGTGCCTTTGTCTGGTGGCAGGATGTGCTGAGTCCCGTGAGGTGGCGAGCAAGCAGCCTCTAGTTTTGAGGCCTGATGCGTGTGTGTAGTTGCCTGTCAGGTGAGTTTCTGTTGTGCTGCTCCAGGTAAAGCATGCATACGGAGAGCCTGTCATGGCAGGGGGATGTGAAGCCCTGGGGAAGAGCTCAGCCTTTCTCCTCGGTCAGGAGGAGGTTGTGCTCGTTCTGAGAACGAGCCAAAAGGTAAGCATGGCTGTTGGTCTAGTCAGCTAATGGGTATTTCACTTAGCAAGTAGAGGCAGCATCCAGGGCCACTTTCAGCTGCTTCTAGCTACAGCTGGGAATTAAAGGTATTAACATTCCAGGGACTTAATCCTGCCCCATCCAGCACGATCTTGTGTGAGCAAAAGTATTTTTATGCATGCTATACTTGCATGCTGAAGGGTTTTATTAAACAAGACAAATTCTGTGCAATAATGACTACAGTATTACTATAACTTACTGTCCCTCTTGCTTATCTTACTCCCATCCTGCGAGAGCAAGGGTGGTTACAAACTAATGGCGACAGCTTTAAAAAAGGAGCAAGTACACTTGCATAACTCTCCAGAGTTTAGTTTTATCAGATGCTAAAAGCTGTTAAGCACTGGTGTGTGGGGGTAGTCCGTCTTACTAAGGTAACGGCAACCACATTTCACGAGCATCAACAAAAGGCTGTACAGAAGGTACTGAGGAAGCACTGCCAGGTGCTGGGAGGGCAGATGGGCCATTCTTGCTTATCAAGCACATGCTTGGGTTAAATGTTCCAAATCAGTTTTTGCAGTGTATGTAACTGTTCCCTTCCCTAGTTTTCCTGTGCCTAAACTTGAGCTCCGTGTGAAACCTTCTGTGTGGGATTTATGTTGCCAAGGTCTCGTTGCCACGAGCATACCTCTTCCCAGGCAGTTCTCTTGGGCTTAGGAGGAATTGCAATCACATGTAGAGCAAGCGTTTTGGCAAAGCACCAGCAGGACTGTGTGGTGTTTAATAATGACGCTTAGAAATCAGTGAGACTTTGAGGGGTGGAAAAAAAAGGTGTTCAGGACAGAGCTAGGCTGTGGTCTTTAGGGGGTTTTAGTAGAAACACCTTAAAATGAGTTTTATTGAGCATGGAGAATAGTCTTTCCGAGGCATGCACTGCATGATTCTCCCAGGGAAAGGGCGTACTGCCAAGAGCCCAAAGTTGCTGCTGCTGTCCAGAAACTGCTCCGAAATATCTGTACCTCACTTCAGTGACAGTGCTGCTGTATGTTACCCAGCAGGGGATCCAAGTTCACAGGGGCTAGAGATGCTGGGTGGGCCTTGGGGGCCCTGCCCAGTCTCACATGAAGTAACTGCTGCTCTGACTTACTCAAGAAGGGTCTTGCCTGTCTAGAAAGACTGTGTGTGTTTGCATGCAGCAAATGTAATCAGTAGCTCTGTCTACAAAGTAAAGACATGCTTGTTTCCTCTGCTGCTGTTGGCATAAAGTGGTTAGGAACAGGACTGTAACAGCCTGTACGTAAAAACTTCCATTTGTTGTCATGCCCTGTTGCTGGAACCGATTAACTTTTTTTTTTCACACCACTTCATGCGTCTGCCCCTTTCATGCTCTTTCTAGAAAGATTTCGAGGGGAAAGCTTCATTTTTATCTCATGCCACTCTTCAGAGCACTTGTATATACAGGAGCTGTCATTTGCAATAGCAGCGTCTGGTGGAAGTAGCTTCTGTTTCTCTTAAGATCTGCAGGCAACATCTCATCTTCTCAGAGCCTTGGTGAACATTAGCAGGCATAGTGTGTGGCGTAATGAGATTGCTTCTTTGAATATTTATAATCCCTGAATGCTAGTACTAAAGAAAATTGACTTATTTGTGGGGACTATACTAATCTGGTGGCTTTCACGTTCACTGCACTAGCAAATTTGGTTGTTTGGATCAGAACTTAAAAGTGGCAGTGATGCTTTTTGCCTGTGTGATTTGAGGGACCGGCTTCTGATCCTGTCTTGTCACAGTGGGTATTGTGTTCTGTTCTGTGTCGCTTCTCTCTGGTACCCTTCAGTTGCTCACACAGTACTTATAACATCTAGTGGTTACTGCTTTCTGCTTGAGAGAGCCAGAGGTGGGTGCCTGGGACTGAACCCTTCCTCTGCATGTAAAGGGACAGCCTTGGTTTGGGCAGAGACCAGCCACTGAGACTGTGGGATGGAGAAGCTTTTTTTCATTACTCTGTGGAGGTTTGTGTCCGAGAGTGGTACTGTCACTCACCAGTGATCAGACCACTCGAAAGGGGTGATTTTTGTGGAGCAGTGTGAACTATTTATAAACAAAGCCTTAACATTACTTTCCTCTTCCTTCTCCAGTCTCTGCAGGAGCAGAAAGTAGACATCATAAAGGTGCTGAAAGATCTCTGGCAGGACTTCCTCCAGTGCTACTCCTCCCAGACCATGTTCTGCTGGTCAGTGTGGTGGGCACTGTCCACCTGCGGCTACTTCCAGGTCATCAACTATGCTCAGGGCCTGTGGGAGATGGTGCTGCCTTCTCATAGCACGGAGATCTACAATGGTGCTGTGGAGGCAGCCTCGACACTGCTAGGTAAGCTTCTGGCATAGCTCCTGGTATGCTGTGAGAAATGCCTAGCGTCCCGCAAGGTCACCAGAGCATGGTTTGGAAGTGTCTTGTGTTCCCCCAGGTATGCAGGAGACACAATCATGGCATTCAGGGTGACTCTTCCGTGACATGCACCGGTATGGTGCTCAGTGTTGAGTTAGTTGCTACACACAGCCCTAATTCTGGTAATCCAGTACATACGTGTTTAAAGGAGCCTCCCAAGTCAACCTTCATTATGAAAAATTTGGCAGAAGGTTCCAGGCATGTGGCTGACTCTGTGTCCTTGGCTGTCACTATGTCAGTGGAGTTATGCTTGTTTTAACCACTCAAAGTCAGGCTAAGGGTTCTGTGGGTTTGTCGCTTTTTTTTCTCTGGCAGAGATCGTAGGGGACATATGAAGGGTTCCTGTACACGCGCAGCATGTAGTGAGCCACACACAGTCATTTCAGCACTGTTAGGCAGAAAAGCTATTAAGGTGAAAGAAGGTGCTTGACTTGAAAGGGACAGGTAGGTCAGTCAACACAAACATTTGTTTGTTAAGTTGTTTAATACTAATTGCCAGAACTAGGACAATACCTTTTAATATAGCTAACATACCCTTACAGAGGCTTTCTAGGCGTTGCTGCAGTATGTTCCCTTTCTTTGATGGCGTTGTCATTCCACCATCTGCTGTGTACATCACTTGGGCACAAAAGAAACCAATGTACACAAACAAGGAAGGCCTAGTACTTCCTTGGGCATGCTCACCAGCCCCCTGTTGGAGTTCAGTGGGAAGCTGTGGCTGTTTTGTAGTTCTAACAGCTGGTCTACCACCTATTGTTAGCTGGGTTTGAAACTTGGCAACTTGGTTCTGAAGGCTTTCGCTATGAAATAATTTCTGTCATACACTGTTCCTCCACTCTAGCATGCTGCTGTGGCTCATATTTCTTGTTCAATTTGGTTTCCTCTACCATCCTGCCTTAGTCCCAGGAAAGAGAAAATTGCTACCAGGGGAAAGAATACCCGTAGTGTGGCCAAACAGAAATACTCCCAGAAAAGTGTTCTTCAAATATTATGAACATCTTTGATATCAAGGTTCTTTTTTTATATATATTTTTAAAGGTCTGTGAACAATGGACCTACTTGAAGAAAAGATGTTTGACACTAAACTTATGTAAAACTGAATTTTTTTAGTTTCCCTTTTTCATTTTTTTTCCTCTGTCATTTTTATAAATGGTTGAATCATTTTGGGTGATGTTTTCTGAAAGCAAATTAAATTAGCCTCTGTCCCTGAACTGCTTGAAAGACAGAACCAAAAAATCCTTCTGGCTGACACAGATTCATTGCTTGGAATAAGTGAAATTCAGTGAAGTAATAATTTCAACTGAAAGCTTGAAGTGTGTAACAGGAATGGAAGGGACCTGTTAAGGATGAGCATCCAGTGACCTGACTTCCTAGGTGCTAGTGCAAATGCTTTAATTTCTGATTTCCAGTTTGAATTTATAAATGAGAGGTTTATTTATCTCCGATGTCATGCCAAGGTTGTATTTTAGCAAAACATCTTTGCTCTGGGCCAAAGAAGCCAAGTTTTTTCTAGTTGTTCTTTGGTAAAGTTAAGCTCTTTGTTAACTTTGCCATTTTACTAGCCCCTCTTTGCATAAAACCTAGTTTGAGTTGCAATCCTTTTCAAAGGTGGATGACTGAAGCTGCACTGAGCTTTATTCATTGGGGCCTCAGACTTGTAGAAGGATGTACTGTTCACTCTTCTCCCTTTACTAGAAATACCTTTTCTGGTGCATCCCAGATCAGTCCCTTAGGGTTGTACATGCTCCAAGTGGAGCCTTACCTGTAAGCCATAATCTCTTCAAGGGTATACCTGCTATGGTATAGACTTATCCACAGCCACAGTTGCTTTGTGGCACACTTGTTCCAGTGTGGCCTTTTCCATGGGGCACAACGCCTTCAGAGCTGTACCTGCTGCAGCACAAACATAACCGTGGCCACAGACACTTTGAGCTGTACCTGCTCTGGCATGGGCTTATTCACGGCCACGGACGCTTCGGGGTGTCCTGCTCCTGCGTGGGCTCATCCACAGGTCACAGTCCCTTTGACTGGAGTTCCAGCCTGACCAGTACAGCAGCACAGAAGCAGCAGCCATGCCCTGGCCATCCGCCAGCCCCGGCACGTCACCATGGCTGTTATCAGAATGTTCCCGGGCACAGCACAGGGAGATAAGCAGTGTGGCAGTACAGCGGGCAACAAATGCAACGAGCAGTCACTAATGAGCACTAGACTCTAGTATACACTAAGGCAAGTGAGCCCCATGCAAGCACAGGAGCCTGGTGATTAATAGCTAAACAGCAATAACAACTATAAACTCAGTCTAGCATATTCCAATCAAATTGGTTGTTATCTTGAACCCTTTGAGCCCCATGCTGGGTGCCAAAAAGGACTGTTGTGGTTTAACTCCAGCTGGAAACTAAACACCACCCAGCTGCTTGCTTGCTCCCCCCCAGTGGGATGGGGGAGAGAATCAGAAGAGTAAAAGTAAGAAAACTCATGGGTTGAGATAAAGACAGTTTAATAGGTAAAGCAAAAGTTAGGCACGCAACAAAGCAAAACGAGGAATTCATTCACTGCTTCCCATGGGCAGGCAGGTGCTCAGCCATCTCCAGGAAAGCAGGGCTGCATCATGTGCAACAATTATTGGGAAGACAAGTGCCATCATTCCTTCTTCCCCCAGCTTTATATGCTGAGCCTCGTATGGTGTGGGAGATCCCTTTGGGCAGCTGGGGTCAGCTGTCCCAGCCGTGTCCCCTCCCAGCTTCTAGTGCCCCCCCAGCCTGCTCGCCGCCGGGGTGGGTGGGAAGCAGAAAGACTCTGTGTAAGCATGGCTCAGCAGTAACTGAAATATGCCAGTGTTACCGACCCTGTTTCCAGCTCAAATCCAAACCACAGCCCTGTACTAGCTACTATGAAGAAAAATTAGCTCTGCCCCAGTGAAAACCAGCACAGCATCCCAGATCTGATTTGCCATTTTCCTGGCTCTTGGTCATTTTGTGCTCAGTTACAAGCAATGTTTGGCAACCTTTGTGTAAGATGCTATTGCCATCCCTGCGTGTACCTGTGCTGTCCTGCAGAAGAGTAAGTTGACTGTTGTGACTCGTGACTGTCAGCTGCCTGTCCTGGGCAAGATAAATACTGTTCCTTCTAGTGAGGTCAACTGACTGCTGAGCTGCATCCCTGCACCTTCTTGGGAATGTGGCAATCCTTTATCAGGCTGGGTTGTGAAACCACTGGATCAGTGTAGGTGTCTAATTGCAGGGCATGGATTGTATATCTTGTCATAATCGGGTGTCAGGCTGATATAACCTTGAGACACAGGGGGAGTACAAACTCATGAGTTGCTATGAGATCCCCAGAGAGTCCTGTCTGTTCCCATGTTTCAGAATTGCTGAGACAGTAGAGAGAAGGCTCTAGGATTTGGCTGCTTTTTGCATCTCAGGGTTTTGCTACTGTGGGAGCCAGGCTTTCAAAGAGCAGAATGTCAGTTGGGTGGTGTCACAGCAGGCATTAGAAATAAGAGTTTAGTGGGGAGAAATAAATGCCTTTCCCTTGGCATAGCTACCTTCTTCACTAGCCTGCAAGGTTGATGCAAGGGTCTGACAGGGTTGCAAGCTTGTACACACTGATGGTACACAAGGAGTCTTCATGTGCTTGAAGGATTTCTAAGACAGCAGGCCAGCTAAAGGCTGCAAAGAGCTTAGATGCTGCACTGTAGTGCTACTGTACAGTGGTCAAATGCTGAAAACAATCCTGTTTCTCAGATCTCCAGTAAATCTCGCTTTGTCAGTACACTCTCTTGTTTGCTGCGTACAGCAGCATTGTTATGCTGTTGGTTGCTATTTGGCTTGTTTGCAGAACAAGGCCTACTTCAAATGGGAATTTTCTTGTAATGCAATATGTATTTGAGCTTCTCAGTAGTTGCAGGTGTGATAGTGCATGAAACGCACTTCGTCTGCTCATTGAATTGCATGAAGTATCATGTACTTTACATCTTGTGATCCATTGTCTCTCCTCACTCCCGCTTCATAAAATCCAGCAGGAGTTACAAACCCGTTCTGGTTGTAAAGGATGGCTCTTGCACAATCAACAGTGCCTGATTGTAGCTTGCAATCAGGCTGCATCCTGGGAGACATGGATCGGGACCCTGCTCTTAATCTTACAGGCCAGCATGAAGATGACAGTAGATGTAGTTTTTTCTGCCTCCTGGGAAAGAGCTGTAGCAGCTGTGTATCAAAGTGGGTAGTGTCTTCCTCCCTCCTACACCTGCTAAAGCACCACAAAATAATTAGCTGGGTGCTTTTGAGAACTGGGGTTTGCATTTCTCTGTAGTCCAACTAACAACACTGCTACAGTCAGGCACAGAGGACTGAGTGGCTGTGGTCAGGTCTGAGTCCTGGGGCTGTCGTTTGGACCTTTTGGTTTTCTTTTTTTTTTTTTTTTTTTTTTTTTTCTCCCCTGTTCCTGTAAAAGAGAATGGGAGTTTTCAGCAGGGTTCCAGGTGAGGGAGAGGTCGGGAAGGAGTGCTGCTGAGGTGTGCACATGAGTATCCTCCACTTCAGTTGTGTTTGGCTATTAGGGGCTATACAGCTCCTTTGCTCTAGTTCCAATTACTAACAGTTATGCTTTCATTCCCCTCACAGGAGCTGTTGCAGTGTTTGTTGTGGGTCACATAAAAACATCCTGGGCAATGTGGGGTGAAGTGGCACTTGCCCTGTTCTCCTTTCTTATTGCTGCTGCTGTATATATTATGGACACTGTTCGGAATATCTGGGTGTGCTATGCATCCTATGTTGTATTCAGAATTATCTACATGCTGCTAATCACGATAGCAACGTGAGTATCCTTTTAATGTAAATTGCTCTCAAGGTTACAACTGGTATGAAAGCTGGCGTATTTTCCGTGTATCTAGTCTTGCCTGCCACAAATCTGTTGCAAAGTTATGTGTGGTGATTCAGGTTGGAAACTGAGACATAGAGATATATTTGGCTGATAGTCTGCTCAAGCTTAAAAGTCTTATGACACTAAAGTGACTGCTTCCAAATATTAGACAGTGCTGCTTGCCAGGAGAATGTTTTTCATAAACATGGCTGGAGCAAAGTGTTAACAGATGAGGAGAGGACAACAATTTGCCTGTGTTGAAGTGTCAACTTCTCCTAACCTCTAAGGAGGAAAACTCCAATGTTGTTTCTCATTTTGGGGAGGAAAACACAGTTGTTGTTGAACCACATGTGCATAATCGCAACAAGACAGTCCAAGTACAATATGAGGGGTGATGCTGAAGCTGGTAACTTCAGAAGGAGCTCTGGTTAGAGGGATGTGGGAGGTTATGGACCACACTGCAGTAGGCTGACACTTTGAGATTACCAACAACTCTCTGGGATCAGAGCATGTTGTATCTTCTCTGTGTGACAAGACCCTTTAGCTACATCAGACAGGGGGGCTGCTTCAGTAAGACTGAAACTCACAGAGCTCCCAGAGTGGTGCTTTGGGGCTTGGTTGCTTTTTTTTTTTTAAAGTTTTTTACATGTGTCTCGGGGTCTCTTTTAGATTCTATGCTAGTCTGTAATGATCCTATTTAGAAAAGTAAACTATCAGTGTAAAGTAATTTAACTGTGGAAAATACTGGACCAGTTTGTGTAACTCTTCATGTTGCATAGTCTTCTTGTCCAGAGCTTGTTCCTCCTATTCTCACATTTCCCAGCTCTTTCCCTGTCTTTAAGTTTCTGGTCATGCATTTCTTTCCAGGTTTCAGATTGCTACAAATCTCAGCGTGGAGCGGTATGCCCTGGTGTTTGGGGTCAATACTTTCATTGCCTTAGCACTTCAGACTCTGCTCACTTTGATTGTTGTGGATGCCAGTGGGCTTGGGCTGGACATCTTCACCCAGGTATGATAGCCTCTCTTAGCTCTACTGATGGGAGGGAGGAAAGTAAACCAAGCTGTAAAGCTCCTCAGCTACCTGTTTCTGGGTCAAGGGTTTGACAGAGGAATAATCACTGATTCCTGATATTTTAGAAGAGGAAAGGAGCTCTTGTATTAATTTTCTTATAAATTTGATACTGCTTGATTTAACTTAACTGCTTCTTTTTTATTATTATTTTTATTCCCCTTCTCTGCAGTTCATGATTTATGCCTCTTACTTTGTGGTCATCTCACTGGTGTTCTTGGGCAGTGGCATATACAGTATTACAAGAGCTTATAGAAGACAAGAGCCGATGCAAAGCAGATCTCCTGAAAGCCAGTAGTGCACCAAGTGAGGACTCTTGGTGGCTACATATGAAGATATAGGTCTGTTTTTTAATCTCTGCCTTTTTTTCCCAAGGCAGTCACCTTAATGGTATTTGGTCTGTATTTATACATTTTAGAAGGTAAATGTATTAGCTCTTACTTAAGTAAGAATGAATACCTTCTTTCTAAAACGCCTTTTGTTCTTCTGTTGCATATATGGGATATGCAGCAAAGAACAGTAAATTTTCTCAAAGAATGAAAGCCCTGGGATGGTTTAGTCTAAGGCTGTGCATCTGGAGGCTGCCATTGAAAAGGCAGCTTCGTGATTGTCTGGTCAACTGCTGCTGTCTCTGTCACTGAGGTGCTGCTGCGGGGCAGAAGTGAGGGCACACTAACAGACCTCTCTGGCGAGCTCCGGGCCTGGGACAGGAGGTGGCCTTAGGCTTGTGCTCTGCAGTGTGGCTCTCGCTGTGGCTGCCCCGTGATGCTGGATGCTCCATTTTGGGGACTAGTACGCTTAGGTTTCTGCATATGCATGTGCTTCCTTGAGCTGCTTGTACTGTTACTGTCATTCCTGTCTGTCACCCCTGCTGCCAGAATTTTACCATAGCTGATCATGGTGCTTCCCAAAAAACCTAACTGTGTCCTGGGGCAACTTGTGATGCTGGTGAATTGGCTATTGGCAGCGCTACTTGTGCTGTGAAGGCCTGTGCCCAAGGGACTGTAAAGCTGGAGGGGAATGTTGCGACGGAGGGAAGACACAGTCACTCAATATGAGTGATCAGCAGACTTCGTTTATTGTCTCTTACAGTCACCTTTTATGCCTTCTTATAATTAGCTCATACATATTACAAAAGTTAAGCTCATTATTGGTTAGTTGCCTAAATACCAAGCCCGCCCCTAGTTTCTCTTCTGTAGTTATCTGTTCCCACCTGCAACATTCTTTTCCCACCAAAATCTTCCTGTTATTGTGTAACAAGGACAGCCAAAGACAGTGTATTTTGCTTTACTTCAGATAAGCTGAGAGCGATGTGCATTTTTGTTCAGCCAGCTGGACTATGTTTATGTAAACTTTTTCAGCTAGCCAGTTATCCACAGGGGAAGCTTTAGAGGGAGTTTAAGTAGACAAAATACTAATCCAAGGGACCCTTGGACACATCTGCCTTTGTCCTTTAGGACTGCAAATTCCTGCAATTATCGGAGTCCTGCCTCACAATCCTGGGGGCTGGGCTATTTCAGTAGGGTGGTGGATGTTAGTATAGCACTGAGAAGGAAGGTGACTTGCAGGATTTTAAGCTGCTATTTGTGACCTTGGAGAATCACGACTCTGGTGACACCTTCAGGTATGGTAGTTACCAGGATGACTGCCTGAGGCTTTGAAAAATGCTGATTTCTGGTGTCAGTTTTTCCCCCTTATTTTAAAATGCCTTTATGCCTCTGGTGGGTCTCTGTCCACTAGTTCTACCTCTTCTTTCCACCTAAACAGGGCAATGAATGTTTGGAGTGGACAGTTCTTTTATTTTGTCCAGTCTAAGCAATTTGGGACTTGCCTTATGGCTGGTTTTTAAATTTATTTATTATTTTCCAAATTGCTTCAGTACTGGGAAGGAGTTGCCCAGAGTTGTCCTGGGCTTGGGCACCTGGATATTCAGGCACCATGACCAGCACAGCAACAGATACCTGTAGTATACTGTGGAAATAGCCTGGGGACTGTCCCCATTGCTGTGCAGGTTGTGGTGAGTCTAAGTGCAGGAGAACTGGCAAGGAAGAAGATGCAATGCCGTGTGCTTCCCTCCATGCCTTCTCTCTGCTGGTTAGAGCTGCTTCCCGTCAGACCCCGAAGCAGCAGCTTCGGTTCGTTGCTTGCTTCTAGTGCCATGGAGACTTCACAGCATCAGGGCTGGGAAGGTGTTTCTCTCCTGGCTGGGACAGGTGCAGCCTTTCTTATCGCTTCTGTGAGTCTCAACCTTTACCATGCTGCCAGGTGAAGGATCAGTGTGTTTGGGATGTGCTGCCTGCTCAGGGGACCACTCCCCAGAGCTCCTCTGTGCTTGCAGCCTGCCTCTTAAAACAACCCCCTAAAGAAGGGCTCAGCTGTACTGGCACTTACACATGTAAACCTAACTGCCTTATCCTGAAATGGAAACTTGAAGCCACCCATGTATATATTCCTTTCTTTACTGTTTTTTGTTTGATTGTTTGTTTTTAAACAAAAACTGAAGCTATGAAATGCCAGCTGATGAGCTGTGCCGGGAGAAGGATAGAAAGGGCATGTCCTGTCCTTTGGTCTGATGGCAGTTGCAGCAAGGCACAAGGAGTGGGTTTACAGCACTAGTGTCAAGTAACCAAAAGCAGCAGCTCAATTTTAATCACGTTTTTCATACAGAGAACAAAGCTTTGATGGGGAATAACCCAGTTATTTAAAAGCAAGTAAAAAAAAAACCACAAATGAGTTATAGCAATAACAATGATTTTTCTACCAAAGCAATGAAACTGTGCCAACTGCAATAGAGGCGTGCTACACCACATCTGTCTTCAGGCCCATTAATTGTATGGAAGCCACACCTGGATGTTTTTCAGGTTCCTATGCTGTGCTGTTGTGATGAGGTTGACTGTAGAGCCTGACTGGAGCTGTACATGGTTACTGATGCCTATGAAATTCTGTGAACATGTTGACATTGTTGGTTTCTATGAATAGCTATTTTTGTTAAATAAAAACACTCTGAGGCATCCTGTGTGGCCAATGTTTGTTTTGTATTTTGTTACCTTGCTAATCCACAGTGCTGCTGCTGCAGGTTGTTCTGAGCATCTTTGTTATGAAGAGGGAAAAATATACAGGACAAACCATGCAAAAAGAAACAAGTCTTCAAGAAGCTGATAGTTGTTGGCTTTTGGGTAGGTTTACAGAACTCTGCACAAGTGTCTTGCACTGAGGATCATCAATTGCTGAGCAGTTCAGAAATACTACTCTCTATTTCCAACACAGACTGGTCCAGGGAGGGAAAAGATAACTCGCTGGTGCAGGGTAACCTGTTCAGGATGCATCAGTCTCACTGAGTGTTTGCCGTGCAGGAGAACCTTTCTATTGATGTTGACCTAATTACAAAATTGAGTCCTTAAGGAAGAAATGTTGTACGCTCCCCATCCTGGCACACCCACCTTTGACAGCCTTGGAAAGCTCTCCTTGTCTTGTGCTTCTAGGAGAAATGGCTCGTACCTGATAGTAAAGGCTGGGCTGGAGGGCGAAGTGGTCTCTGTATATCTGCTGCCACTTTGATGAGTTCAGTGTGGGTGGTAGCCTGACAAATCCTCTGCTCAACACCGCAAACAAGAGGGAAGGGGGAGCCTTTCTTAGGTGTGTGTCCTTGAGAGCCTTATGGCTGAGGCAGGAGGGGTAGGACTGCCAGCACGTCAGGTTTGCTCAGGATTTCATTCATTTGCCTTCCCTCAGTGAATGCGGGAATCAGTGTGTGAGGAAGAGTTTCTTGGCAGTGTGGAGGATTAAAATCTCTGCATACAACAGGAAGGTAACTAGTACCTCATACAGGTACAGCATTACCCTTTAAGGTGGATTCCAGCATTTCATGTCTCTGGTGCTGGCGAAAGGTGCCAAGGACCCTGAGGCTGCTCTTGCCTGTGAGCGAAGCAGGTTTATGTGAACTGTGGCAATCACCCTTGCTCCTCCCATTGCCTCCTGCCACACTGTGTACAGCCAAGAGATCTGAAAAGACACCCAGCTGCTGTCAGGGAGCTGAATTCCTGCATTAGCGGTACAGCACACGGTGCGGTTTGGTGGAGATGAGATAAATACTGCAGACGGCTGGGGTGTCTGCCTGGGATGCTGTGGCTGTTTCTTTGTTCCAGTCAATGCTGGGGGCTGCTGGAGGTGAGTGTTCCCACCAAATCTGTGTGCCCTGCGCTGGGCTTGCTATGATGCTGGTAAGATGCGGTATAGCTGCTGGGCTTTAGGATCGCTGTTAAGGGGAGAGGCCAGGTGCTGGGCTTGTTCAGTCCAAAAAGTGAGGAATAGTCCGAGTTGCCAGAGGCTGCTGTTTCAGGGGCAGCACCCACTGCTGTCCCCCCGGGCTAGCACTGGCGTGACAGGGTTACACTCTGCTGTGGCTGTGTGCCTGTGAAGCAGCCGGCTGCTCTGGCAGTGCTCTCAGGGAAAGGGGAGGGCTTTGCGTGAAAGTGATTGTATTTTCTTCTCTATCAGTGTGATCATAGCTGAGTGTGCTGGGAAGGAAAGAGGGACTTCGGTTATGGAAGGGGCAGGAGACTGGGAGCTCTGGACACTGCACCCAGCAGCTCTTGACAGTGTCAACTGTTTCCTACGCAAAGGTGCTTGTTTAACATAGCGATGTGGAGGTGTTATGCAGCCTTTCTCTGTCAAATATACTTGCTCTGCGCAAATCAGTGTTCCCTTAACACAGTGTCTGATGCATTAGTGACATGGAAAAGAGCAACCAACGTGTCGGGGCCTGACCTTGGAGACCTGCATTGCTTAGCTGTTGTTTCCATTGCATTTTTTCATAACCATGTTCTGTAGCTCCTTCACAGACGGGAACATGTGAAAAACTAAATCTAATGACATGCGAGTTAATAAATGTATGCATGAATTTAGATTGACCGTAAGGTATCATTAAATTATTGTTATCAAACATCACAGCTTGATCTTCCAACAATGGGGTCCAATCCTTGTCTTACAATCATGCTGATTTTTAACTAGTCGAATAAAGCGTCATCTGTTGTGAATGAAAGGGGTAGTACCGCCTTGTACGATGAAGGATAGATAGCCTTATGATAAAAGCAGAGCGAAAAGTTTTGATATTGTGCCCAGTTGTCTTTATTTCACTCTGCTATGAACTTGTCAAAGCCACCCGCGTGTGACATGTGGAAGAAGTTCGGCATATTGTTTTGAGTGGAACAACTGCATGACCCTGGGTGAGGTCAGTGGTTGAAGTTTTTCTAGGTACAGCAGGAACCATTGCCAAGCAGGTACCCGAGTGTTATCTCAGGTAGGTATCAGGAGCCCTTCCAACCCACTGGAAACATTGTCAAAACCCATTTATCTTTCTTGCTGTATGATGTAGGATTAGCAGAAACCCCAAGGTCGTGAAGCCCAACCTCCTCCCGTGGCATGTGGCCTACAATGAGAGATGTCTTCAGAGATCTCCTGAACCCCACCTTGAAGCGGTTTATCTTTTCTACCCCACATGACTTTGAGTGAAAGTGTAACTCTACCTGCGTTACTTTGAGAGCTATCAAAGCCCTGGCTAAATTTATTCATGGCTGTTTTCTGCCTTTACTTTCCTTGATTAGCATTAACTTTTTAGTGCAGGGAGTGCGTTGCCCTCTGCGATGTGTGGCCTTCTGGTGCATTTGTGGAGTGTCATCCTTCACTTTGCTGGGCCAGTGTATTCCAAACTGGGGGCCACAGCTGTGTGGGGGACAGTGTGACAGGTGCCACGTCAGTGCTGCCAGCGAGGACAACTCGCTCCTTCCCTCCCTCCCTGCACCCTGGGAGGGCCATCCTGCCCAGGCCCATGTGCTGGCGGTGGGGCCAAGGAGGGTCATCCCCCAAAACACAGTGCTGGGAAGCACCACGTGGTGCTGCATGAGCCTCGGTCACCTCGGGGGGCTGCTGGCAGCGTGGGCCCCTTCCCCTTGCCTGGAGCTGCCCTCACCGGGCTGAGGGGACTGCAGAGGCATGTTGAACGCTGGGTGGTCTGTACCTTGGCCTTGCGCTGGTGCTGCGGGGTGGGAGTTGAAGCTGCGATATGAGCTGACATTTGGAAATGGTTTTTTTTCTAATGAGCAACTGTATCTGCTTCCTGTTGGACTACACCAAGCAGGGTCAAGCCAGTGGCTCTCTGCGGTAACTGGTGGCAACACCAACAACCATGTTTATTGGCAGCCTTTTCGAAGTCATCAGTGTGTTTAGCCAGCTGTTCAAATACCACTATTGCTTCTCTGGGGCCGGGCAGCACAGCACTGCCCTCTGCAAGACCCTGATGGGCTGCAGCAATGGGGCAGCCCCTGCCCAGTGCCACCACAGCCAGCGCCTTGCAGAAAGGCCTCTGCCCCATGGGGAGCCCCCTGTGCGCTCCATGGCAGCTCTGGTGGCCACACAGCTTGCCGTGGGGCCTGCTCATTGCAGGGGCACAGCATCCGCGGCCTCTGGGTTCGTCTGGGCCTCCATGGAGCAGGTTGCAATGTGCTGCCTCCTGCCACAGCTCTGCTGAGGCACCTGACCCCTCTGCCGGATGCCCCAGCCCAGGAGGTAACCTAAGGTGTGTTTTGGTGGCGTTTTTCCATAAGGGAATTCAATTATTGTGGGGTTTTCTTCCTTTTTTTTTTTTTTTTTTTATCCTTTTCTTTCTTCTTTTCACATTTCAGAGCTCTAGGCACAATGTGTGATTAATGCAGAGAGGTGTCTCTTTAGAGATGCGGCGTTGTCTCTATGAACAAAAGCTCGGATTTTGACGCTGCTACCTGTCGGTTTGATTAGACTGCTCATCACCAGCCGGAGCGTGAATAACACAAAGCCTGCCGACGCCGGGGCTGCTCCCAAACCGGTGCACAATTTAACGGCATCATCAGGCTTGTCGCTGGGCAGGGAAAGCCGCCCGCCGCGCTGCTGCCCCTCCCGGCTGGGGGCTTCCCCCCCCCGCTCCGTTAATTTCCGAGCGTTAATTGGGATGGCGCGGCGGCAGCGCCCGCCGCCTCAGACCTGCGCCCTCACAGGGACAAAGGCGGGAAGCGCGGGGGGGGTGAGGCGCCGGGCCCGTCTCCATGGCAACGGGGCGGTGCCGCCTCGCGAGCGCGCTCGCCGCTGCCTCGGCGCCGGCGGCAGGGCCAGGTGCGGGCGCGGCGGAGAGGAGTTTGGCCCTCGGGGGCCGCCGTCCGAGGCTGCGGGGAGGTGAGCGCGGGGGCGGCCGCTGCCGCGGCAACGGGCGCACCGGGGCGGGGGGGGGCCCGGTGAGCGGGGCAGCGGGGGAAGCAGGGACGGCCGGTGAGGCGAACGGCGGCTGCACCCGCCGGCCGATCCCGGGGCGGCCCCGTCGCGGGAGGCGCACGGCCGGCGTCGGTGCGTTACGGCGCGATCGCGGGTGCCGGTGGCCGTCGCCGCCGGGCGCTGCCGGGGGCTGGGCCGCGCCCGGGTACCGGCCCTGCAGCGTGGGACGGAACGTTCCGCACCGCAGCCGGGCTGTGCGGGTCTGGGTGTGCGTGGGGCTCGGTACGAACGGCCGCCCGTCGCTGTGCCCCCGTGTGCCCTGGCAGAACTGCACCGCGACCAGGCGGCCGTCGGCTTTGCACAGCTCGGTCCCAGCGCACCCCCAGTCAGACCAGCAGCAGGTGGAAATGAAGGCTGGAGATTTCCTGATTGCCTTTGGTCCCTGCTAAAGCTGAAGCGCTTGAATCTTTGCTTTGTAAAATACAATAGGCGCTGATGCAGGATTTTCTGGAACAAGGTCATTAAACTGAAATTAGCTGTTGAGTCGTGGCTGCTTGGTGTTACAACAGAAGAGGCTGATTTTTATGCTGCTCCCGTTCATTACACGTATCCTAAATAATATGGAATAGTTTTTGGTATTTGTGTAGGGTATCACGGACTGACATGAATGTGTTCTGTTAAAGGCACAATTCAGCTCGGTCGCTTTTGTGTCCACTTACCACAAGGCTGAGTTTAAGAAATAGTTCTTTTGTGCTGAAAATGTACTACAGCAGAGTAACCTCCCTTAAGAACCCAGGTACATGTTGTCACCCGAACCAAGAATGTTTGTGAAGGAAGGGGCATTTCCCAGAAAAAATCATTGGGTGTTGTATGAGAAGAGGTGCAGGAGGAACATGGTGGAAATGGTGTGGAAAGCCAAGGCAACAGTCTGAACAAGCTTTGAAAATTTCAACTTAGAGGCATCTAGTGTGAATGACTGATTCTAGTGGTGACAGATAAAATGAAGTAAATTGGGAACAAAAAATTACCAGATTTTCTTGGACAAAATACGGATCAAACAAAAAAGATGAGCTTTTCTCAGAGTTTCTGTACAAACAATTCTGCAACAAAAGTGCCTGGCTTTATCACCATCTTTTCCTTTTAAACAAATCTTGACTAAATTTTGAAGTCTAAAAGAGTAGGACTCTTGTCAGTCGTGAAATGCAGCATTTTAAGAAGTGGAGCTGGTGTCCCTAAAATAACTGAGAACTTGGAGATGCTCATCAGAACTTAAACCAAATGCTTGAAGGAATTTAAGCAACATCTTCTGGATGGAACGGTTTTTACAAAATGCATTACAAAGTGCTTGGACAGATAGGGAAGTCCAGGACCAGGCAGGATGGTCACACAGCAGAGCTGTTTTGCTGTTCTAGGGCTATCCAGGGTCAGAGCTAACTTTCCCATTCCGTATTGTGCTGCCCTAGGCTAATGCTTGTGTCACGGTCTTTCAGTGTGTTGTATATGACACGGATTTGTCCTACTAGAGAGATGCTTAGAAGTGGCACCTTCCAGCCTACAGCAGAGAGTACAAAGAGAATAGGAACTTCTGAATAACCAAGTTCATTCTTTCATGTTGCTTTTGCAAGTCTTCTAGGACTTGTGCATCCTGCATTTTTTCAATGTAACTTTAAACAAGTTAAGATTTCTTTAAAGCAAAATGGGCCAGACAGATATAAAACAATGTAAACCACGCCTGGCAGCGATGAAAGCTTGTAATACTTCTAACAAACATAAAATAGCCGTATCTTTGTCCAAGCATGAGACAAAAAGATCATGGGGACTAGTTTTAGCTCTGTCAGAGACTTACTGCAAGACATTAAGTCACCCTGGTTTGCTTCGACTCAGATCCTTCCCTAGTAGTCAGAGCTGGAAAAGCCAAAACCATTCATGTTTATAAACCACTGGTGATCTTTAGTCCTGAGGTGCTGTGGCATTGTCTAACATGGTTATATTGATGCTGCTCACAAGTTTGATGTGGATGTCACAAGAGACATATTTGTGTGTTGCTGTATTTGTGTGTCACTAGAGTTTTAAAACAATTTTTTTCCCCTCTACTTTTTGTAGTATTGCTCTAACACATCACCAAAATGAGTGAAAAGGAAGATCAAGGAGATCCAGCAGATATGGGTGATTTAGCAGAAAGCGGAGAATATGAAGATGATTTTGAAAAAGACCTCGAATGGCTAATTAATGAAGAAGAAAAAGAAAACCTTGGTGAAAGAGAGGTATTTGTTAAATTAAGTACTAGTTGTCTTATTTAGATTGGAATGATAAGCACAAAACTCAGTACGGTTTGATAGGCACATTCACTGAATTTTGACAAGGAAGGTTATTTGGAATTATAGTGAAAAACAGTTCAGTGAACTGGTTAGTTTGGTTGCAATTGCCTTAAAAACAGAAAAATCAGTGTTCACTGAAAATAATGTTTGCTTCAAAAGTACTTCTGGGTTACTTTCAGTGTTTGCAGCACACATTGTTCTGTTTGTATGCTGTCACTGATGACTTTACCGCGCAAGCCATGGTTAGTTAAACTTTGTGCAGATGTGAACATTGAGAAACTGCAAGAGTTGTTAGTGCCAAAAAAGCTGTTAGTTATGACATGCACTATTTGACAGCCTGTTTTAGATTTAGGGTAGTTGGTACTGCTCTTTTCTCTCACTGTTTCTTTTCTCTTTCTCTGATACTGTTCTTTGTTGGAGAATAGACTAGTTTATTTTAATTTTTTTTAGAATCCTGAAGAAAATGAAGAGCACGTTGAAGCACAAGTTGTTAAAGTTACAGACAAATTTGAGGAAGACAATGAGGAAATGGAAGAAAATCCAGAGCAGCTGTCAGAGGCAGATGTAGATGCAAAAGTGAGATCCTCCAGTGAAGAAAGTTTGGAATCCAGGTCTGATATTAAGCAGGGGGACCGTGTATCTGATACTGATAGTGAAAGCTCTGTCCAGGATTCCAAGCTGGAGAACCAGCAGGAACTAGATGAGGAAGAGGATGAAGAAATAAAGCGTTATATCTTGGAAAAGATTGAAGAAGCCAACAAACTGCTGGAGAACCAGGCTCCTGTGGATCAGAACAGAGAGCGAAAATTAAAATTTAAGGATAAGTTGGTGGATCTTGAAGTTCCTCCTCTAGAAGATGCTGAAGTTTGTAAAATTGACCTTGCAAGAGGAGATGATGTTTCAAATAGGCTCTCTCGGTTGCGTATTTCTAATGAAATGGGACAGGAAAGCACATCACTTTCACCACATGCTGGCAAGGATGAGGACAAGAAGGATGGCAAAATCCTAGTTGAAAAAGATGGGAAGTTTGAACTCTTAAGTTTACGTGATATTGAAAGCCAGGGCTTTTTGCCCCCAGTAAGTGTTTCTTTTACTGATGTTGAAACTCAACATACATCTCCAAAATCTTCACACTACAGTCCTTTTGGCACTGTCTCTCGAATGAAGGAAGTGCCTCCAGCAAGACCGGGAGCACATTCTTTTTCTCGTGGTGGTGAAGACTGTGTCTATTTCCCTAAGCCTCCATCTAACCCTAAGCGTCGTCCAAATTCTGCTATCAATGCTGCAAGAGGTCTGGGAAAACGGAAGACTCCACAGAGGGCACAGTCTGCAAATGTGCCTGTGAGAAGCACCACTTACTGTCTTTCTCCCAGACAAAAAGAATTGCGGAAGCAGCTAGAACAAAGGAAGGAAAAACTGAGGAAAGAGGTAAAGATACAGAGGCAACAAGTAGATCACAGTGACCATCCTGTTCCTCTGCTTCACAGAGACCACATGTTCAGGGCATTCACACCATTTTTCCATTACAAGAGAGGCAGCAATAACAATACTACTAATATTAATTCTCTGGAATTTGTACAGAATCTTTCAAAACTCCTTCCCTTAAAAGAAATAAAAGAAAAAAAAACCTCACAGAGTGGTATAGGATCATGCCTTGCTTACAGGAGAAATTAAGTATTTAATATATCCTTCATAAATAGGCTGCCTTCTGCTGTATTGTGCTTACTGCTTTTGCTTATTGACTCTGTTTTTACCTAGGTGTCATTACAGGCCCACTGTTTACTGGAACGTAGCACATGGTGTCTCATCTCCACAGATTATACCGCAATGCAGGAAGTTAAATTAACCACAGTAATGCAGGTGCATGTTTGGGTGCTGATGAAGTCTGTAATAGGCAGTTATCATATGGGAGAGCGTTCAGTCATGAAGTAAGATTTACACAGGAGAATGACCACGAGAACTGTGAAAAGAGGGACGTGTTTAACGTGTATGGAAGATACAGCTCACTTTGAAAGTGCCATGCCTTGTTGCTTATATAACATGCGCGCAGGTGAATTCATGTTGACTGATAATATAACTGGATATTTTTTCCTGTAAAGGTTTTTCATGGGTGAGTTTGTAGTAAGTTTTCTCAGTCAGTTTTTTGCAAAGCAGGTTTTCTTTCCTCCTTTCTGTTAATCCATACTACGTTTCCTTCTTATTTGGTTTTACTTGGGCCCTCCACAGAGGACAAAAAGAAGAAAATATTTCCAGTACTGAGGTTATTTTTCTTATATCTATAAAGGGCAGTAATTGAGAGGGGAAAAAAACCTCACCCAAATTTTATTTTAGAAAATTAAATCAGTATCTTAAATATTACTGGGGAAAAAACCCTTTTCTTTCTCAGCTCCTTATTCAGCAAAAAATAATACTTAATAGTCAGCCTCTGACAGCTGTAACAGGAACTTCAGAAATCTTCAACAAAGATTTTAAAAACTTAAGATGTTTTTCTTCACTTTGCATTACGATAATACAGTTGCAAAAAGGTAACTTATGTTGGTCTGTAAAAAAGGCATGAAGCATCTACCATTCTTCTGTGCCACGATGTTCTAAGTAAGCTGGCTAAGTAGTTTCTAAGGTTGCTTTCTATCTGTGGAAATAGGTCTAGCCAGCTTTATTTCAAGAGTTTGCTGAGGCTTAGGCCAGTAACAAGGGGTACGAAAAGTGAAGAGTTACTGATGTGTTTTCCTTGTACACACACAACTAGATCTCTTGACACCATACTCTGCATATTTAAAGTAAAAGGTAGTGTGGTGGAAGTGAGGAAGGTTATTTTCCTAACAGTGTGTGCTAAATCTCTTCTGTTGTTGGCTGACTTACGAAAAGGTAAGAATGTAACACCTTATTTCTTCATTCTTTAATTGAGTTCCATTCTGTCATGGATGCCACTGGCATGAAACTTTTCTTGACATTACTGGAATCTATCTGCTTCATCGTGGTAGGGTTTCTTTTAGTAAATTACAAATCGTAAATTTGGAGGATAGTCTGAAAGTTGTGTGTAGGTGGGAGGAACATCATCTGTTCACAAGAAGAACAGATTTCTCTGAGCGTTGAAATGAGTGGGAATTGTAGCTTCCGCATCAGAGAGTCAAAACCTAGTAAAATGTCCTAATCAGCTTTCCAAAGCATTGTTTGAAAACCTTTCTCCCTCTTGTAGATACTGGTTGTTAGCTGAAAAGCAATCAAACACTCCCCCCACCCTCCACTCCTTTCTTAATTTTGTAAAAATCAGTTCATTTTGTAAACCTGAAAAAAGTGTTAAGCTATTAATAATCCTTAAATAAATACATTACAACTTCTATGTCTAGGAAAAAAAATAATCTCTTATTTATAAGGTAGTGCCTGCAGTCCATAGGTAGTTAAATATCCTTGAAGGTTTAGTGGTCCATCAGGCCCGAGAGCTGCATTCTTTTTTAAAATGCACCAGTTTGAACCAATTTTAAGCCAGTCAGAGATGCTGGGCAGGCTTAATTTTAAATGTCTTTTCATCTGTTGCTACTGAAATGTCTGTAAGTTGTGATGTATCATGGAAACGGAGGTAATCACACAAAAAGGATTAGACTGAAAGTATCTGAATGTCACATGAACCACAGAAGTGCTCAAACTCGTTTCTTCCTAAAAGTAGCATAAACTATGATGGACTCTTTGAATATTCCTTGTTTCATCAGTACTTTTGTGTCTAATTCAAATGGCTTGCTTATTGTCTATGAAGGCCTTACAGATTAGGATGGTTCTCTTAAAAGCTACGTTTATTCATTCTTCATTCCATTTAAGGAAGAAGAAAGGAAAAGGGAGCAAGAAGAACAGAAGAGAAGAGAGAATGAGATGGTTTTTAAAGCTTGGTTACAGAAGAAGAAAGAACAAGTGCAAGAAGAAAAGCGAATCCGTCGTGCAAAGGAGCTAGAAGACTTGAACAGCAAGGTAAGATCTTCATAATGTAGGACTGGGATCTGCAGCACTCTTGTTAAATAGGAAAGCAAATTCTGACCCTGTATTTTTAGCTAAGCATATGAAAATTTACAGTAATAGGAAATGTTTTTGTTACATTGTTTTCAGTGAAGAGTCAGATCGACTTGCATGCTTAGGATTGTTCTGCTTGGCAGGGTGGCTTGCAGTGCAGAAGCTGCATCTATGAACTTAATAGCTATAAAACCACAGGAGATACAGTGATGTTCTTTTTTATCAGGAGAATGACTTGATTGAACCCTGCAGCAAACCCCCTTTGAAATGTATTCCTTACCATCAGAACGTGATGACAAACAGTTGATGCACGTGATCTGACCAAAACCTGAAGATTCAGATGCTGTGTTCTGAAGTTCCTCTGCCTTGTAGCAATAGGCTTGAAAAGCTAACTTCAGTATTTTTTAAAACATATGGCTTTGAATGCTTGCTCATGTGTATTCCATGCCAGATTAACATATGCTTGAGTTTGCTTATAAGGTATGTTTCATGGATGGGAGATGCCAGCAGAGTTGAAAAAATTAGTATAGTGTGATTAATATAAAGGTCATTTAATGATAAGCCTTGTGTGTATATATATGTGTCTTTTTTTTTTTTTTCTTTTTTTTTTTTTAAATAGGAGAGGAGCAGGAATCCAGAAGAAGCCTTCAAGTTATGGCTTAAAAAAAAGCACCAAGAACACATGAAAGAAAAACAGATAGAAATTTTGAGACGCCAAGCTGAAGGAATTGCTTTTTTTCCAAGAACAGAGGAATGCAACAGAGCCTTTAAAGAGTGAGTAGGGTCATTCCTAGGGAATCATACTTGAAAATTTTGTAGTCTATCAGCTTAAGACTGTGGTTATTTTATGGTACATCTTTACTGCTGAAGTCCTTTTTGTTTTGGGCTTTTTTCTTCATGAATATGCCCTCATAAACTTACACCCTAGCAAAAATAAATTAATTCCTTGATGTTGGTGGTTCACTGTTACAAAACTGCTTGTCAGAACCTGAGCTGAAATAGTGACTGACTTCTGCTCAGAAAGGGAGATTCTACTCCCTTACCCCTTTTTGCCTGTTCTGGAACAGGCTTGGGTTGATTCAGTTCATTAAACAAGCAGAAAGTTCATCCTATAAAATTATTTTTTTCTCCTCAACAAAAGGGGGGAGGTAAGTGTGGGTGCAGAAACAGCAGAATTGGGATGGAAAAGTGGTGCTTCCTATCTTTAGGAATGGTGGGCTTTTAGACTGGCTGAGCCATGACACCTAACTTGATCCTACAGGACAAGGTGACTAGTTAAATGGGGGCAAGCCTCCTTTGAACAGATGGCATAAAACTTGCAATTGCAACTGTCAGTAGTTCTAATCCTCTTTCTCTTTCCACAGATGGCTAAAAAGAAAGAGAGAAGAAAAACGAGCAGAGGAACTAGCTGCTAAAGAGCGAGCAAGGCAGCTTAGATTAGAAGCCAGAAGAGCAAAACAGATGCAGAACATCCACTGTATTAGTTCAGAGCCAAAATCTTTTCGCTTCACAGACCATTACAGTTGAAAGTTTGATGTAACCACAGAGTTCTTCGTGGCAACACTCTTAATTTTTATAGCTTGAGCTTTTGCTCTTTACAGCTACTGACTTTTTGTGGTGTTTTTAAAGCTTTCAAGCAAGTTTAATAATTAGTTTCATTGACAATGGTTTTACTATCTATTTATTTGTGATTTTGTTGAAAAGCCTGCTTTTATGTATAACTCAGGGATCTTCTTGGTTTGACCAAATCTAAATAAGTATGAGATCTATGTATGAGGGTGGCAAATATACATTTCTGTCTTTAAAAGGCACTTTATACTCAACTCCACCATGAATTCCTGGATGCAGGCTATTATGTTGAATTTTTGCTGGATTTATATTGCTGTTTGTTGCTGCTTGTGATGAAGACTGTACAAGGTGTTACGTTGTTGGAAAATGTTGTTTCTTGTACCACTTTCTATTTAATTCTGGCTAGATCAGAGGACTGTTTTATTTTCGTTCAGGGAAAGAAGTCATTGAAGGCTAACATGTATGTGAACACGCAACAGTTTTTGAAACTTATGTCTGTGAGTCATATTCAGTAGTTTTCAGTTCCATGGAAAGGTTGTGAGAGTTATGACCTTTACTGATACAAAGGAAACTGGATTCCTTGTATACATGTTCATGTTTGCTAAACTAATTATAATAAACTACATCACCGTACCCAGCTAAATGGTCTCGTCAGAGAACATGCTGAGGCCACTAATGAAATCATAAAACTAGTGGAAGATGAGAAGCATTCTGTCCAGCTATGTGTCCACCATATTTCATGATCTGGCATCGTTCTTACATTTTTCCACATTCAAATAATTTGCTGCAAGTAGTGTCACAGAAGTGTAGTAGATACAAAGCAAAGCTGTGATTAGTAGTTTTCCGTTACCCTTCTGGAGATAGTTATAGGCATATTGAGAGAGCACTGGTGTTTGACCAGAGGGTGCTGTGTTGCAGCTTTTGCCAGCACAGATGAAGGGCATGGATGTGAAATGAAAATTTCACATGCTACTGAGAAACACGAGTAACAGGTGCCTTCCTCCCTCCTCTACCTTCCCCTGACACCAAGGGAAAGATGCTTCTTTTGTCCAGCAAGCAAATGCAGGGAGAAGTTGGAAAAGGTTCACACTATCTCCCTAATTGTAGTAAGCCACAAATAAATGCTTCTTGGTTCATTACCTCAGACCAGAAGCGTGAAGGGGTTTACAGTTCAATGTCACAGTTTCTTTTATGCTGCAAAGAAAACACAAGGTCAGAGAGAGCTGTATAAAGTCCAAAATTGCAACCTGAAAGCAAGAAAAGAAAGTTTATTGTAGCTTTCTTCATGCAAACCAAAGCATGGCCAGCAACAGCAAGAACCTAACAACTTACATATTCTGATCATGGTATGAGATTCAAAGGAAAACTGGGTGAAAGCAACCATTTCAGAAAGGTTTCTCCAAACTAGACAGCTACTTATGACAAATCTGGAAGTGAAACTAAGAAATTAAAACATGTATTTGCATCCTCCTACCTTTCCTCTTTACCTTTGCAACTTAAATATGCTTCTTTGGATTTAGCAGATTAACCACTAAAAGTTCTCTTTGAACCCACATCAAGATTATAAAATCATGTAAGTAAAAAAATACTTTTTTTTTTAATAGCACCTGTGCAAACTTAGTGCTTATCTTCAGCTTCCCATAACAGCTGGGAAGACCTTGGGCAAGGACAGAGTTCTAACGCTTGTCAGGTTTCAACACTGTGTGCTAAAGAAGGTGTATCAGTCTGTCTTTGCTGAGGATCAGCTATGAAACAGTTTCATGCCAGAAGCAGAAACAGATGGAAAAGCCATTATTTTAGCTTTACGGAAACACAAGAATAATCTTACCCTGCACAGTTTCCCAGAATCAATTTAAAATCAGTTACTATTTATATATTATAGCTAGAGTTCGTTCAGGTTCTCCCTTTCTTGCCAGGAGGGCTGCAACACTGCATATGCTCTTTACTTGCAGAACTTACAGCTATAAAGAATCATTGCACATATTCCTTTTTATTACTAAATTTAAAAGGCTCAACATAGACTTGGGGACAGTTTGTCGCCTTGGCTAAGATTAAAAAAATGCACGGAACTGACTGTTTTCCATTGCCTTTTGTTTAAAATTTATTTTAAACATAACCTATCAGCACTTCATTTACTTTGGTATAGTTACACTTTTGTCTTCCTCTAAAAAGGAATTTGTTGGGATTTGCTTATAAGACTGTAAACCTTAAATAGTCAAGGGCATCTCTATGCTCTACAGCTTGGACCAGCATACATTTTTGGTCTTGCCTTTGTAGAAATAAGTAGCTTTTTACTGAAAAGTAGTAAAGTAGCCCAGAGGCTAAGGAATCCCAACTTCAAAAGGTAGAGAAGCAGAAACTGCATAACTTCCAATGTTAAACCCACCCATTATGGAAAGAAATAGGAAAAAGGGAAGCCTGCTGAACATCAACTAGTGTAACTCTTCAGAAACTGTGCACGTGCAGTTGCATTGGTTGTGTTTTTAAAGGGCTATCAGCTCTCCTTGACAGTGATTGCAACAATTGAAAGTTACATCTTCGTATCTTGTATATGGGTGAAACCTTCCAATACTTTTCTTTGTGGAAAGGAAGGAGGATGGAGGAGTCTCGGAAAAAGAAACTTCTGTCGCTGTTTCTGTACGCGCAGCTGGATCCAGTACACGTAGCACCTAAGGATGGAAAAATTGAGACTGAAAAAAAAAATTATTCAGTTTAATGGGTTTTGTCCTTCCTTAACAGCTAGGAAGGATTTCTGCTCAAAAGCAATTTTTCAATTTTTTTCCCCAAGTTGAAAACTAAATCTATCCAGACCCTCAATATAAAGACACTGAGTACTGTTTATAAAGTATGTCCACCAGAAATCCAAGTTATGATTTTATTGAGAATAAAAAAAAATTCAATCTTTTTAGCAGAGTTGAGCAAACCCAGGCAAGAACACCACAGATCACTAAGCACTGTGAGCCTCCTGCTGCTCAACTATTGCTTCAACTCAACTGCTTCCAGACTAAACTGTCAGCCTAGTTTGCTATTTAAACATCAAGCTTCCTGCAGTGGAACCCTATCTTGAAAGATAATCATATAGCTTCTCTCTGCGTTTCCAGCCACTTCCAACAGAACTTGTTTTTAGGGCAACAGAGACTACTGCTGAGGTGTTATGATTTATTCCTGCTTAAATTTCTTTTTCCACTCACATTTTAAATTCAGCTAAGTATTTTCAGTTGGCTTCCTCCTGACACACTAACTGTAAACAAATTTTGACCCTGTCACTTGTCATGCTAGGAACAGAGAAGGAAACAGTCAGTATGTATCATCTTATTTATGTTGTTCTGCTTATTCTTCCAGTTTTGTTTGTTTCTGAGGGTTTTTTTGGTTTGTGTTTTTTGGTGGTTTTTTGTTTTATTGTTGTTGTTAAATGAGGGAAACAGACAGCTCTATTCAGCATGTTTTCCCTGCATATAGTTTTTTTAAAAAGGCAATATATTAAATAGTTAACACAAAGTAAAGTGTTTCTTTCTGGAAAGAAGACTACTGACACATTGAGGTGTACGACGAGTTCTTACCATTTCAGCCATTTTCTCAGCAGGGGTACTGCAAAACTCCACAGCCGTTGAAGTCTTTTTTGGACTGTTGGTGCCAACATTTCCAAGAAGATGTGAGCTTACAGCTTTGGCTAGCTTACAATTCACAGCTGCTAGCTCTGTTGTAGTGTAAGGCTGGGCACTAGGATAGTATGTCTGCTGTCTCCCCCACTGAAGAGAAACCATCAGCTCCTCCAGCAGCCTGTGCAGAAAGGAAAAAAGCACTATTAGCGCTTTTTGTACTCTATACTATCAGCATGCAGAATACTTCACAGGAATTGTCCCTTCCCAAGACTTACTGCACGAGCTGGATGTTAAACAACAACAACAAAAAAAAAGGGCGGGGAGGGGAAAGGGATGCAAACAGACTATTCTCCTGGCCTCAGCAACACAGTATTTTAATACTGGTAAAACTTATTTGACATCTGGCAGGTTAATCACTAAAATGCAGGTAGAAGATGGTGTATATGTTTTGGAAGGCCACAGAGGAGACTTGCAGTCAAGAGAGTAAGTGATTACACAGAGAAAGCCTGAGGATATGAGGGATGTCAGTTCTACATTATATTACCCCTAAAACCTCACAGCTCCAGAGAATGAAGAAAGAATTAATGCTACTTTGGCTCTTTCAGCTCTGAGACTGAAAAGTGACCATACTATCCATCAGCATAACTGATTTTTGTGAATGTCACTGGAATGGAAGAAAGTTATTTGATTCTTTTCTGGCCTAGAATAAACTGACAGAAATGAAGTTTGCACAGAGCTAGGCTGGATTAGAAAAATCATACTTCTGTGTATCAATCATCTCTTGACGGAACTGGTCGCGTTCATTCAGCAAGTCCTGGATTGCACTTTGTGCATCCCTGGTTTGACGCTGAAGAATTGCTCTGGTATTGGTTAGCTCATCAGCCATAACCCTGCGAAAGAAACGTCCAATCAGTAGTGTAAGTGAGCAGTTTGAAAGTCACCTTTATTATACTACAGACCATAATTTGTCAGCTTAAACTAAGGGTTAAGCTGCTGTTCTTGCTTCCCTCCCCCAGGCAAAGCCTGTATTGACCTAATTACAAAGGACACATATTAAGAATAATTTCTGTGCAACTACAGTCAACACAAGTGCAAGATTACGTTTTGACTTGTTCACTTTAAACAATCTTATCACAACACAAATCTAGTAACAGGTATTTCAGAATACCTTGGGTAAGTGAACATAGTGGACAAGGATCCCAAGATAAAAAGCCAAATACACTTTGTTTTACTAACACAGTTCTCAAGTATGCTGTAGTCACATCTTTTCATACTCCTCTCTAAAAGATGACAGCTATGGCTACAGACTGGATTGATTCACCACTTCACTTTCCTCTGGGGCAATAACCAGACACTACATGAACCAGAAAGAAGCATTTAAGAGCTACAAACGAGACAATTGTCACATTTTGCTATGCCACGAGGCTTGGCACTGACCCCTCAAGCAAGTATTTCAAATGCCTGCAATACTGCAAATGCAAAAACCAGAATGACATTTAAGCAACCACCAGTTAGAAATCTGAGACCTCAATGAACCAGAATGTTACAATATGGAAGGGTGTGACTCAAACACATTGCTAGGGCCTCCCATCCCTCACCTCAGAACAATCTCCTATTAACGCTAAAACAAATTAAGTTAGGATAGTAACTCTTGCCTAGTGAGGACTATCACAAGTACTCACCATTCCCTCAATATGCTGCAACTTCTGAAGACCAGCAAATTAAAGGAAGGAAAGTGTATTCTATTATCATTTCCTTCAAGCAGTAAGGTCTTTTGTAATATGCATTAAGCATCATAATTAAAATTTAGTCAGTTATATCCGAGTACAATAGAAGATTAAAAATCCTAGAACGCTATTTACAGATCTGGTAAGACAACTACACTTAGCAAGTTAAAAGTCTAATCCATTGTCAAATGAGATTTTGACATTCACACCAGATTTTACAGTTACAGAAATAACAGTAGGATTCTTAGCAGTAACACAACCCGTGTTTAATGAAGAGATCACCCCATTCTTTCTTCCATACTGAGCTGCTTTTCCCAGTAGATTCCTGAATCACTAGAAGCAGAGTTCTTAACCAAATCAGCTGCTTCACAAGCTGATGACTATATGATACTGGGGGGTGGGGATGAAAATCAAGCTAGTTAACTTTAAGACAAGACAGCTGTCCTGGAAGGCATTTGTAAACCCTAAACTGCACATAGTCTATCAAAATAAAGAGCTTTTCTTGCTACATTGACAAGAACTGTAGTTAAGGGTTTAGGAGTTTTAAGACCCGCTGTATTACCTTTGAAAAGCAGAACTGCTCAGAGTTACAAGGAACTTATTTTCTTTGCACCTTTTCTGTATACTCAAATTTCATAGCAGGTGTCAGTATAGCTGCATATATAAGCACATTGCCAGGCACTGCAACGGGCGTATGCAACAAGAGACTGAAGGAGAGTGCTCTTTTAACAGCTCTGTAAGAGGGAATACCTGCTTGCTAGGAATTTGCTTCGCCACACATCACATTGAATAGACATGCGCTCCAATTGTTCAGACAACTGAGACATATTCCGGCCCAGGACTTCATTTTCTAGGATTAGCTGATTTTTCTCACGAGCCATCCGTTCAAAGTGATACTGCAGATCATCCCCAACAGAAGCAACAAGTAATTTCTTCAGCTCCCGATTCACCTAGAATTAGACCAGACTGCCCTGTAATTATCAATATAGAATGAAACACCTCCTACTTCCAGAATGCAGTGCAAGTTATTGCAAATTGCTAACAATAAATTGCTTTTCTCTTTCCATAATGGGATGCATCCAACACAGACTATATTAAGCCTCACAATCCAGTCTAGTGAGGACAACCATTTGAGACTAATGCACATTTAACACATTCTTTAATTTAAATTCTAACAGTGGCCAAAGAGGAAGAAGCCTGCTACAAGAAACAAAGCTTCAGTAGTATTCAAGTCCTGAATCAGTAAGATAAAGGATTAGACAAGACATCCACAGATTACATTACGTAGAAAATTACAGTCACCCCTTCTATGGCAAAACAATTTTCACTTAGCAGTTGAGTTGAGGAGCAAAATCTTTCCTCATGAAACATCCATTTTCCTGCAGCCCTCTAATGTGTTTCTCCCAGTTTTAAGCCTTTGATTCTTTCCATCTGTTGTCAGAGAAGTAGTACCGGATTACTTAGATGTACTTCCACTCTGTATCTTAGCTGATAAGCTCAAAAGGGAAACTATTTGTTTCAAGGCTAGAGTGTCACAGTAGTTCTCTTTGGTCACATTCACAAACCGCTTATATAAACCAAAGCAGCTCAGCTCTGCAAGAGAAAATACCTTTTATTTCTTACCTCTGTCTGTATACGCAACTGATTAGAGAGACCTTCTTTATCCTGTAGCAACCGCTTTTCTGAATTCTTTAGCTTTTCAATTGCATTTTTCAGCTCTATTTGTTCTTTCTTGGGATCTGCAGCTCCATCTGACTGATGGAATGTGTCTCCTTTATGTCCCACTGATTTAGCTACCTTAGCATTTTTAGTTGGAACAACATGGGTGATAGCTGCTTTGGGGACTAATATACGAACAGCTTCAATCTCCACTGATTTATCAGCATGTATTTTCCCTAGCTGCAGAACGCCAGGACTCAGGGAAGAGACTGTCTTTTTATGTGGGCTGTGGTGGATGTGATGGTTCGTGATGTTGGCTCCAGTGATTACTTCCACAGGTTCAGCTGTCTGCTCTGTTTCCATGCCATCACCAGGTCCTCGGATGGGCGATGAGACATCATCAACTAAAATTCAGAAATAACGGAGGGAAAGTTTACCTCTTTCACTTTGTTATAGTTGCATTGTAACTCTTCACTTAATTTCTGTATTTCAAAGTTACAGACTTTAATTGCATGCTACATGTGTAAAATAGTCCTTTGCAGCAGCAATTATTAAGCACAAGTTAGACAAGTCCTTACTCAAGCGTGCATTGCTCATTAATATTAACAGTACAAGACAAACATTGATACGAATTGTATTGATTTTAATTTCCTGCTGCCATACAAGATTAAACGTAGACAGGAAAAAGAGCTAGTATGGAGAAAATTCTTGACAATATTACTTATAGGCTGAAAGAAAAACCAGGTTTTGGGAGCTGACAGAATCAGAGCAGTCTCATTTTAAAAACAAGAATTAAATGAAAAGCAGCTATCAGCTACATAGCTACTAAAGTTTAGCAGACTTTTAAGTACTGTCTACCGTGTGTTTTAGTTGCCATGTGAAGGTTTAAGAAAAGCCAACAAGCCAGTTCTGCTTGATTTCTAATCAACAGACCTCAGTATCCCCAGTAATGCTGCTGCCTTCTCTGAACTGCCCAGTATGTATGATAATGTACTGAAATTGATTTAAGTTTATAAGCTTTCAGCTGAATATTATTGTAATAGTTTCCTCACAATGGCTGAAAGAAAGAACCTTTCTTAGAACACAGCAACACATACTGCTTTTTTCCTCATACTGCAGGCAGTAAAGTGAGCCTGCATCCTCTATCCAAATGATGAATTTTAAAAATGCTGCAGTAACGCTATTATATTGCCCTACTTTCAAGTTGGCTGAATCAGTACCAACAGGTTTTAAATACTAGAGGAGGACTGACAGACCGGTGTACAGACAGATGACAGTACCAGCGACAAACTTGTTTTTCAACACAACATTGGATTAGAAAACTACATTAACTGTTGCATCCAGGCAGTTCTGGTTTTCACTGCAGTAATGAAGTCACATAACTACTTCCTAATACCTACAGCAAAGGAGTAAGTTCAGATGAATGGAGCTGGCACATAGCGTAACTCTAGTCTTCAGAGTTCAAGTTAAAGTACTTTTAATCCAGTCTGATTAGGTGTCATGTGAACCACTTACCTTTTTCTAGAGACGTCATTTTCTCTTTAGCAGTCAGCTCTTCCTAATTACATAAGTCTGAGGAGGAAACGAAGTGGGGATGGGGGGGAGGGGAAGAAGGTCTTTAGCAAGGTAACAGTGACAGTTAATCTTTGATTACCCTATTTTCTAGTACAACCTCTAAACTCCATTCAGTAGCATAGTAAAAAAAACCCAACACCAAAACAAAAGAAAAAATCCCAACCCCAGAACGATAAAAGCCACACCAGGACCCAAACAGTTAAAAGGGAAAATTCTTCTGGCACGTGTTTCTTTTTTCACTAGGAGCTGGTCATCTTCACCTCTTGCTAGTCATCCAGTTCCAGTTTCCATTCCTCAAATTTCTCTTTCTGGTCTCCGTCTTTTCAGTGAGCCCTCATCTTGCCCTTTAAAACTCTAACACTCCCAGAGTACAACTGCACAACTATGCAGAGATAACCTAAGATCATCACAGGACCACAAGAAAGGGAAATCCCACACTGTGCTTAAAGCAGACCAAGAGGTGAGCAGGAAGCTATGCCAACTGCATGGTTGCACAATTTCTTTAGTCCTGCTTGCTAATACAACTTTTTTTCAGAGAGCCAATATCCGACCAAAGCAGAAGTCAAGTGTCCTGACTGGCTGCACATGCTTAGTTTATCCTAACAGTAAAACCTTACCCTGAGTTTGGCCCAGATTGCCATCCTGGCCATTTTCTCCCTTATCCACCAATGCTGTTTGACCATTGCCTCCTTTATCCGCAGGTCCATCCAGTCTCACTTTTCCAGGTCATTCATCCCCCTTTTCCAGGGTCTGTCACTAACTACATTACTTGGAGATCAGCATACTCCTGGTTTTGGAGGTTTTTCCTTCAGTTCTCCTGCTATTCAAGGGAGATGACCCAAAGCCCTTACTTCCTTTGATTATACCGCTAACTGAAAAGGCTTAACTACAACTTTTTTGACTCACGTGGCTACAGCTCTCTGCCCTTAAAAGGTAACAGCAGCAGCACGCACACTACTTCCAGCTTTCTAGAGTCATGATTTGTTTTGCAGAAGGCAGGTTTGTCTTTTGCAATGACCAGAAGACAAAGGAAACACCTTTCCCTCCTTTAACTTTCTCAAACTATACATATAGTAACATCTTGCTATCTGTTGCTTCTACAGCCAGTTATGGTTTTGCTCATTTAATACCACGATGTGTTAATCCCCACTACTGTTCATTCATTTTTGATTGAGGATCTCTACACGTTTGATGAGAACGAGGAGGATGAAAGCCTACCTGCTCAGCAAGAGGCAAGAATACTCAATAAACAACTGGTTACGAGCATTTGATCATAACCGACTTCATCTGAGACCACCTGGTGATGATCCTGCTCCTTCAGCGTTCGTGTTGTAATACTGTTCTGACTGTCCTGTTAGGTGCAGCCTCAGCACTTTTATTAATTCCCACAGGTAACACTCCTCCACTGGCCGAATCGTTAACGACTGCACTTCTGAGCAACCGCCGTGCCCTGAGACATCCCCCCCCCCCCCCCCATGACACCGACGCAAGGAAATCCCGTGTCCACCGAGTCACGGCCCACTAGAACCTGGGCAAATCCCCACCCGCCCAGCGCCGGACACCCGCGGCCCGGCTGCCGGGGCTCAGCGGGCGCCCCTCACCTCAGCCCCACAGCTCGCCGATAAGCGGCAGCTGGACGTTACCCACCACCCTGGAAATGAGGTTTCTCAGGCCACGGCGGTACCGGTCAACACGGACCGAGCCCTTCCACGCCCCTCGGGCGCCCCAGGGAGCCAGCTCCGGCCCTGCTACCACCAGGCCACCCCAACCCCCCTGCCCTGGTCCCGACAGGCCGCAACACCCTCAGGGTCGGGGACAGGGCCGCCCTTCGGGAGGGCGGCAGAACCCCCAGGCCTTTACCGGAGCGCACAGCAGCACCACAGCGCCGGACCCTGCAACTGCCACAACCGTCACCGCCTCCCACTTCCGCTTCCTGCGGCGGGCGGAGCGCTCCCGGGTGACGTCCTCTCTCTCAGCCAATCGCTGGGCCGCACGCGTGGGCGGGGCTTCGGTTGCCAGGGCGCGGCTTTGCGTGGCGTCACGTCGCGCTCGCGGCAGCAGGGTGAGGCGGGCTGCCCGCGGCTGCCATCGCCATGGTGAGCGCCGCTGCGGGGGCTGGGGCCGGGGCGGGATGGTGGGGGTCAGTGGCGGCGGCTCCGCGCCCTCACGCCGGTTCCCCCTCCGCAGGGCGGCTGCCGAGGCGGGCGGCGGGGCGAAGCTCTGCCCCGGGGCAGGCGGTGCTGGGGTAACGGCGGCGGGGCCCGCCCAGGGCTTCCTTCAGGGGCTCCCTGTGTGCAGGCGGCCTGAGCGGGGCGGGGGGGCGCCGCCGCTGCCCCCCACCTGCCCCACCGGGCGCCGGGTAGGTCTGTCCTGGCTCGAGGTTTGCCCTGGCCCGGCCTCTCGCTCTTTCCTGAGGGACTGTGTGAGGCGCGGTACGTGGGTCGTGCTGAGCTGCTATCAGGGCTCGTTGGTGGCCCGCTGGCCCCGCAGGTGGAGCAGGTTACTTCACAAACTCATGAGGGACCCCGCGGGAAGGCAGCTGGTGAATTTTAAGGAGGGAATATATTTCAGGGGTGACAGTTTTTATTCTTGCCAGGATCTGCTGTTTAGTAATGAAAGGAAGATGACATCATGTCGTTGCGGGGGCACTAATGAAAAAAAACCAAAACAGTCTGCACTGGTAACACAATTGATTGAGTACTCTTTGCCGAAGCTGCTATGCAGAAACCGGTGTTGCGAAGCTGATAACAGTCAACAACTTGGAATCGAATTTTGTGCTCAAGTGCATATGCAAGATATGTGTAAGAGCCTAGCTGATGCACCTGCTGGTGTACTCAAGCTTTGAACACCTGTCTCAAGCAGCTCAGGTTTGCCCTACCTGCTCCAGCCTATACAGCAACTTTGTTTGCACCTTGCTTTCAGAACACAAGCTTAAGATCAGCATTTGCCACTTCAGTAGGAACGCTACTGTTAATTTCCAAATACAGGGCTTATAAATCTTTTGATTTATCCAAGCAGAACTGCAAAATATTCAATTCCCGTGTTTAATTTGTTCACATCAGTGGAAGTCTTGCTTTGTGAGTTTGCACAGATGCTACATAGGTAAAACATCGGCTTTGTTGTAGTTGACTGTCACTGTCAGTGTGATGTGGTTCTAACCTCCCTTAGTTTCTGAGGTGACACCAAGTTAACTGATTCATTAAAGTGGTGCCAAATCTCACAGCAACCTCTAACCAAATGTTTCATGGTGAATTTGTTTAATTTGTTTTGAAAAGCCTTCAGTGACAGGAATTGCATGATCTGTTGACATAATTCCATTACATGATGATTTTTATAGTTCACTGAGTTTCTTCCCTGATATATTGCATGCTGCAAACGATGCCAGTGATTACTTGTTCTGTCCTTGGCGGATATAAAGAGGTTCCATTTTTGTATTTAATGTGCAGAAGAACTTGAAGATAACTTCACCCTTTCCTCTTTTCACATTATTCCACACTAAACAAATTTTGTTCTCTCAGTATTTTCATACTGATCATGTGGTTTTGAAGTTTAGATTTTTTCCACTCTGCACTCTTTTCTCTAAATGTGGTGTTTCATCTGTAGGTTTTTTTGCCAACTGCTGTGTGTTTCACTGCTGCGGAACAGAGCAAAACACTTGTTTCTTGTGTCTTAGATCTTCATAGTGCCAAGATTGCTGTCCTTTTTTTTCCAACTGTACCTCTTTGCACTCTCACTGTCTAACTGCAACCCACTGTAACTTTCAGATTTTTCTCCTGTGTTGTCTGGCTAGTTTTTCCCCTTGTATTTGAATTTGTTTTCTTAATCATCATTGTGTAGTACTTTGTGTCTCTTTCTGTAGACTTTTCAGGTTATCATTTTGAGTTCTGCTTCCGTTTACTAAACTGCTTGCAATCTTTCCCACCTTTGTTATCGATCTAGATTCTGAAAGTACATTTTCTCAGTTTCATTGTCAGTGTAATAAGGAAAATATGAAATAAAGCTTGGTGCATGGCAGATCATTGTGGAACATTATTTGGCTCCCAGTTTGCTAGAGAAGTATTCCTAATGACTGCCTCATATAGGAGTCATAACTGCTCTTCAGTTTAGGCCAGAATTCCCTACTCAGCTTGTTAGACTCACAAGTGACTTAGATTAAAAGCCCAATCAAAGCCAAATTTGTTACATCTGTAGCTTCTCCCTTGCTCACTGTGTTGGAAAAAATTTGTTCTTGACAAATGCACGTTATCTTCTTTTTATTATCATATTGTCTTACTAGGTGCTTAATGACTGAGTGCTTAATAGCTCATTCCATTATCTTCCCAAAGGCTGCATTTAGGTTGACTGCCTCCCTTGCCCATTTCCAGCACCCTGGGACCTCACTCCCTCTTGGTTTTCTCTGGTCTTTCAAGTGTTACAGAGTCCTGCTTATTTCTTTCATACTTAGAAAGGCACCATTTTTCCCACTCATGTACCTTTCCTCCTGCCAGTTTTCTAAAATACAGTAAGAATAATTTGGTAGCTGGAGGATGATGGGAAAACAGATGTTTTGGAAATGTGTGCTGCCCAATTAGGTAGGGACACAGCATCTGGGAAGGGGTAAGTTATGTGACTGTTAGGCACCATGACTTTACACACCTGATCTATCTCAAATTTTCAAAACATCTCTTCTCAGGAGCAATAAATCAAAGAAGACTCTTCTGGTGGATTCAAATATTGATCTACAAGCTGGATTCTAGCCTTGGGAACTTAATTATGTTCTGAAAGTAATGAATTTCTGCTAGAAAGCTTGGCCAACCTTTGGTACTGTGTTGCTTCTAGTCAGTCATATAGATTGCATTAGTTTTAAAAGTATATACCTACCCAGAAAAAAACCTGTTACAAGTCATATTGTGGCCACAGGAAGAAAAATGTAGTAACTTTGAGTGGAATCAGTTTGGAGTGTTTTTGTGTTAGACTTCAGACATATGGAAGCAGTGTGTTGAAAGTAGTTGTGTGTATTGTAAAACTGGACACATAACTGTAGTGAAAGCCAAGGTGAGGGGAGAAATGTTCTGAAATATTCTGCAGTTATTTGTCTTTCCATGACAGCACTTTGGCTTAAAGGTCTGTTAATCATTGGAAAACAGTTTTCATTGTCATCAGATGACAGTTTTTCAAATCAGAAAAATGGATTCTGGCATCTTGATTGTATGTGTGTGACACATGGCTGCTGTGGATGGTAAGCAGTAGATTCCCAAAGGGAAACATGCTTATCTTCGGAGATGTGCTGTCTCTCATGGCTGCTGGAACACATTCTTCTTTAAGGGTGCCTTTCATGTCATCACATGCAGAGACATACTGGACCATCATCCTAACAACCTTAGTTTCTTTTTATTGATGAGTTTAGTCCACTCTGACACTTGAAAGTGTTCCAGGCATAGAAATGCAGCATTTGCCAGAGAGCAATGGCTTCTGTACACGAGCAGCATGTCACACAGATATGGAGCTTTATTGCACTTGGAGAGGCTGTACATAGGTGCAGTTAAATGAATTCCTTTCCCTCCACTCTTTAACACAATGCACATCTGGCAACTGCAGTCTAACTTACAAAGACTCTTTGAACAAAAGGATAGACAAGTATTATTTCTGTCTTGCCCATAAAGAAATGGAGGCACATACAAGCCAGGTGACTTGTCTAATATGATGCCATCTGGCTTAGATTTTGTGGATGTAGAAGCACATGGTTAGTGGAATTTGAGTGTCTAGTCACCTTAGTTCTTTGTGCAAAGCTGGGGGAAAATATAATAAAGTAGACTCTTCTGAATTAGGTTGCCAGAGCTTGCAGCCTTGTAATTTTGACCACAATCTTGAATATATCTGAATGTGAGCAGTTCAGCTCACTTCAACAAGAAAATTTTACAACTTGTATATGTTTGTTGTTGTTGTTATTATCATCAACTAATTGGTAAACTCCCCAGCTTAGAGAATATCAACATAGAAATCCTCAGTTTAGACAGGGAAGAAAAATATTTAATTTTTAAAAACACTTCATCAGTGGAAAAGACTTATTTCATGTTTTGGAAAATGTATCTTAGAAAATAGGATGTGAATCAGCCATTTCTAGAATTTTACAACAGTGAGTCTTGGTTTCCTCATGGTCTAGCATATTGTGATGTGATCAAATTTTCATCTAAGTCTTTATAAAGGCAATACAGTTCATGGGGCAGCTGTGGAATATACCTTGTTTTACAGGAGTTTCATTTGGGAACGGGTAATCTCAACCATACTGGATTAGCTGGTAAGATGGGCTAACTGGTGAAGAGCTGTCACTCAGAGCTGATCATAGACAAAACTCTTTCCTGCTAGTAGACTTTCCTGAGCCGGTTCATGTTTGTAAAATAATTTCTAATAATTTTCAAATTATGTACTTCTTTTTGCAAAATAGTTGCCATTAAAAAAAAAAGCATTTTAACTCCTCTAGGAAAAGATGCAAGATCTCCCCAAAAGTCACTTTCCTAATGCTTGAGAAAATTTGCTTCTTTGGTCTTAAAACAAGACTCAGTTTTACTAGAAAGCCAGCTGGTGATTACATTGATTATGTTTTTTTTTTTCAGCTTCCAAGCATCCTGACCCTTTCAGTTGTGATTTTGCATGACAGAACCAACAATAACAAAGACAAGTTTCCTTAATGGTTAACTGTCATTTGCAGCATTTCATCACAGGGAAAAATAAAACATTGTATGCAGCATGAGGAAAAAATAAACAAAATGCTAATGGGTAGCTTTTAAATGCTTATTGCATGGTGAGTCTTCCTGTGAGCATCAAAAATATGACATGGTGTCTTCTTGAACTAGTTTTTCCAAATTCTGCTGATTTACTTCTGGAGCAGACAGGCTATGTACATTACAGAAGATGTAGCTGATAACAGTCTTTGGCCCTCTGTCAGCCAAATGAAAACTGCTAAAAAATATAATTTTCTTTCATTCCAGGAGCTGATTTTGGGTTTGATGTTGCCATCTTTATGACATTATGTGCTATGTAAAATACCACCCTACAAATATAAAACTGACAGCTTCAGAATCCATGGGATAAATTACCTCCTACTCTAGCCAAGTCTTGGCTTTGGCTTGCAGAAATTGACATCTCTTGAAAAGTAATTTTAGGTGCATTGATGGCTTTTTTGATGTAGTGGCTCAAACAGTATGATAGTAAAAGTTATCTAGCATTACCTAATGATAAATTCGATACTAATCTGCCTTTATCACCCAGAGTTGTCTCTGTGGATCCTTAGGGTTGTAGGTGCAGTTCTGAAGAACTTTGACACATCTGTTCTAATTGTACATTGGGGTTTTTTTTACGTTGTCAGAAACTGAAGAAATTCAGGAATTACTCAGTGAACCATTGTCAGGAGTAAAGAAAAGTTACAAGTTACAAAAGTTACTTTTCTTTCAGGTGGCAGTAAAAAATAAGTAAAAAAATAAGCCAGTGCTTATTTAAAGAATTGTTCCAGGCAGGTGTGATAAAATTTATAATTAAGAATGTTGTCAGAGTTCATAGTTTTTTGAAAGCACATCTGGACCATTGTTAATATATCAACCCAACAGATCTGTGTAGGCTCTGGAGAAGCTTGGAAGGATAGACATTACTTTTGGGCAAGGAGCCACCAAGCTATAATAAGAATCACAGAATCATCATTTAGGTTGGAAGGGACCTCCAGCCTACTCAAAACAGGTCTAATCAGACCACGCTGCTCCAGGCTGTGTTCCAAGCAGGGCCTGAACATCTCCAAAGATGGAGATTGCACACCTTTAGGCAGCCTGTGCCAGTGTCTGACCACACTCTTAGTAATTTTTTTCCCACCTAATATGTAACTGGAATGTCTCATGTTTCAGCTTGTGCCCGTCTCATTTCTTGGTAGCACTGTGCACCTTTGAGAAGAGTCTAGCTCTGTCTTTATGGTGTCTTTCATTTAGGTAGTTTTAGACAGCAGTAAGGTCACCCTCAACCTTCTCCAAGTTCAGCAGGCTCAGTTCGCCCAGGCTTATCTCATGTGTCATGTTCTCCAGCTCCTGACTGTCTTGGTGGCCAGTGGCTAAATACTAAAACCTGAACCTTTTCTTTTTCTGTTTGTTAGTGCCTGTTTCATTTAAGCCAAGGGAATAGTGTGCCTCTGAAAAGTGTTTTTGGCTGTTCAGTTGAGCATTTAAGTGTCAGTTTCTGAGATACTATGGCGATCTAGTACATCCAGTTAGTATATCCAGGTGGGATACTCTGTTAATCAGTAACTGGCTGGTGAGAAACAGTGGTGGTAGGGGACCCCTATTGCTGTGAATCTCAAGAGGGCTTTTTCCATGAACATTGACCTATAACTGTAATTGTGGCTAGCAGGAATAACCCAAAGTACTATTTCCTGGAAGTCAGCCAAGTGGGCCTGGCTTAATCCTCCCAAACTATTTTGTGTTCACTTGTGTCCTTACATAGATTGAAACCGGAGGCACTGGTGCCTACGCAACACACCAGGGTCAGTCAGTGGGGTTTTGTGGGTGGAAACCAGTAGTTCTCTCCCAGCCACCAAAATGGAAAGAAAAAACCAGTGTAAAGTTTGTCAAAGGGAGTAGTATAGTTGGGCTTTGGAACACACTGCCGCAGCTTAATTCTAAGAGTGAGAATTTAGCAAGTAGTTGCAAGTGTAGCAAGAATGTCCCCTGATCAAATGAGCACATACAAAAGATAGAAATTCTTTCTCTTCTCACACTAATGCCTAGTGGAGAAGTATGTTCCCAGTACAAGAGAACTCTGAGAGGTGGCCCTTGCAAGTTGTCCTGGAGTGAACAGCTCTGGTGTGCATTTGAAACACATGGCATTGGCATTTTTGGAGCCTGGGTATTGAAGAAGGCCATGTGTGCATGTCAGCAGCTTTCCTCTGTGAAAGAACTTCATCACTCAGGCTGTGGTGATCTGTGCTTTATAATTTAGTCATTTCTACCTCCTCTTACAAGGTTACTAATTGTGAGGCATAGTGCACTAGAAGAGATGGCAGGGGCAGCTTCTTACTGATCATTTCAGAATTCCCGAGGTTTAAATCCTGTCTTTGAGCACCAGAGGGTGCTCCTGTATTTGTGAAGAAGTGGCTCTCTCAGAGCCAGTTGCCTGTTGTTATGGGATTCTTCAATAACTTTAACTACCTTAATTATTTTTTAAAATCACATTTTTTATGCAGAAGAGGGGAGATGTGGGCATGCATGCTTGAGACTGGATACCTGTTCTTCCACATGAAAATATGCGTTTTTAAGTATGATCCTTCACTAAACTTAGTATCCCTCCTATTTTATCCTTGCTACTTATTCTCTTACTGGAGTATGGGGGAGCAGGACTGAACTATGCTGAATATTTTCTAGTTACATAATAGCAATGCTGTCCTCACCCTGTCTGATGGTCTCTGCTAGGGTACACTCTTTGATAACTGAACCACTGAAGATCCCCACATCACTGTCGGGGCGGGGGGGGGGGGGGGGGGGGGTGGAGGAGGGGAACTGTCGTCTGGATCCAATCCTTGCACCTACTGACGTTCTGGACTAGCAGTGGTTCCTGGTGCCAGCTGCAGAGACAGTGGGCTGGGCAGCTTTAGCAGCCCTTTCTAACTTTTTCCACAAATTCCTGGTTCCTGTGCTGTAATGCAGCGTCTGCAGAAACAGAAAATTAGGATGAACTCAGTGAGCTGCCTCTGCCATGCTTTTGGGAGAGCCAAGGGAGACTTACAATGCCTAAATAGTATGGATATTTTAACTGTTAAACCTTGGTATCCTTCTGTGAAAGGAAGGATGATGATTATTCCCATTTTACAAATGGATAAAGTGGGAAATGTAACCTCCTGTTTTTTTAAAAAATGCTGAACATCAAATGCACTAATGCAGGGGGCAGCTGTGAGGGTGGAAGTAAGCAGCCTGACCAAAACTGTGTTATGGGATTGGAATCTCTTAGTCACTGTCTGCATCCAGCAGAGACCTTTGCATCTTTGGGGAATAACATAGTCTGCTCAAACTGTGATGACGGAAGTGTTACGCTCTGGGAGAGAAGTAAATCTGTGGATTGTAGAACAAATCTTCAGAAGATGAACCTGTAAAAGCCCATTAGGATTGGCAGTTTAAGAACATGATTTACTTACCGACTTTGCTTCCTCTGCCCAACAGAAGTTTTTAATTTTTGAGAGCTTTACTAATGGGAAGTTGCTGAACAGCTTTTATCATGAGAACTTCTGTTCACATGTAATTTGTCATTAGTCTGACTTTAGAATAAAGGATATACACATCTGTACTAGCTGAAAACAATTTAGTCCAACTACCTTAGAATTAATATTTGACACAATCTGAGAAAAAATTGTATTTTAATGTCAACATTTGGTTAAACAGCAGTGTAGAAAAAATGTTTGCCTCAAGTGCCCACAGTAGTGAATAACAAATGTGTCAGCAGAGTTGTTTGCTTCAGAGGATCATAAATAGTTATTTGACTGTTATAACCTCTGACTGTTCAAGGTAGGTGCAGCATGTGTGGTCTTAGGAGCATTCTCACAAAGTCCTTGGTGCTAACGCTCACAGTATCTGCTGGCTTCTCTCTTAGCTGTGATTCCAAGGCAACCAATGGGTTCTTGTTAAAAATGCTTTTCGGAAGATTATTATGAGGTGAAGTAATCTGAAGATGCTGTAGGCATTATATTCCTTTGAAGTGCTGTTGACAGCTTTGGTTCAGGATTTGTAGGTGTTTCCTTTCAAACCTCTGCTTCCAGCTTCTTGTAACTTTCTGAAATTTAAGCATTCTGCTTGAAATTTTCCAGATTGATTCTACTGGAGATTGAAAATTTAATGGAAGACCTGAATAAGAATGTGTGTGGGGAAAAAATTGAAAACATTTCAGAATCCTAATAAAAGAAAAAAAATATTCAGTGTTCCTCTGAAGAGCTTTAATTCTGAAAAATTGGAAATTGAAAGCTGAAAGTTTGCTGGAGGAATGGTCTCTATAAAAGAAGACTTATCTTTGAGTATTGCCATCACCTTTAATGTTGGGCCAAGTTTTTGAGTCTTTCAAAAATGTGTTTTCTGTAAGTACAATATAGGTTGAATGTTGTAATGGGGTGTGCACAGATAGAGCGATGTATGTATGCGTAGCTTTGTGGGATCACATGCAGACACTAAACTTATAGTTCGAAGTCTGAGACCCAGCATTCAGCAGCTGACCATGGCAGCATTAGTTCTGCCACTAGTGACTGAGTAGGCGCAAAGCACCTAAACTTTATGCTCAGATATTATTATGTGAGGTGACTTGTGTTACAAATGCTGTTCTGAGTCAGGGAACAGCTTTGCTTTCGCTAAAATCACTGTCAGACTCCTCTTGAATTACTGGAGGCAGATAGGCACGTGCTGAGCACTACTGACTGCTCTTAGAGGAATTAACCTGTGATCATGTAATTAAGAGTACAATAATATAATTTATGATCTGCATCTTTATAAACATGCATTAAATGAGGATATATTCCCCTAAAGACAAAATTTAGCTGGTCTTCTAAAGCTAAACCTGTCTTCACAGAGCAGGGAACAGCACTACAGCATCCTTCATGTGTTTTAGAGAAATTGTGTTCCATAATTAGAAAAATAACATGAATACTGTAACTAAGTACTTAACCATAACATGTAATTGTAGAGGATTGGAATTAATGGTTGAGGATTTAAATTCTTGATTCTCTTATATGAGAGACTGGGAAAAAAGGAGAATATGTTACACTGATCATGCCTGCATGCTTCATAGCAAGCTTATAGAATTTACATAATTTAATGGTAAAAGAAGATTTCTTGCTTGGTAAATTGACAGAACAGCAAGATAATTTCACTGATGTGAGGTGGGGTTGCAGATTCCTAAGTCCGAGAAGAAAATCTGGGGCCTTCAGCCTTCTAGAGCTGTGTTCATCACAACCCCTGAGTATAGGGAGATGATTTACTGAACTGAGATCCCAGCTGAAGAGGAAGATTCACTTGGTTAGTGCTACAGAGGCAGAAGTATCCCCATGTTACTTGGCAACAGATGGTCCAGGCACCAATAGCTGTATGAACATGTATACAGCATACATACAGCAATAGCTGTATGAACTCAGTCCAAAAGGCATCTGAAAAGCCTAGGTACCAGTAATACTGGGAGTCAGATAACCATGGATCTAAAAGATGTAGAACTTATTTGCAGGAGGCTAAATGGAAATGCAGTCGAGCATTTGATTCACTTAATAGATTTCCAAAGATTATTAAGAATTTTAATAATTTAACTCATACTTAATTAGTTTGGATTTGTTTTCTACAAGGGTGGTGGGGGGATAAAAAGGGATAACACAAAATTCACCAGTGAGCTTCTGAATATGAGGTTTAGATTGAGAGTCATCTGTAGTCAAGACATTGTCATGGAAATTGAAGTTGCCAGATGTTTCTCCATTTGAAAAGTGATCTTTTGGTTTTACTTTTTGACTACAGAAAAGCCTGTTGAGAGAGTGGTGGGAGGTCCAACAGCAGCAAGGGGGCTGCAGAATTTAAGTTCTAAAAATTATACCAGCTCGTGTGTCAGAAACATGAATAGGAGAGTAGGAGGAAAATGAGTTTTAAGAGACAGAGCTAATTGAGCGTTCTATCTACACAGTGTTGTGGATTTAAGTTTTGCCTGGAAAATATCCTGTGTTACAGGAACTGTGAAGGTAGAAGATGGGTTGAATAACACAGCTTAATAAGCATGCACTGATGAGGATTCATTTCAAGATTTAAGGTGCATTAAAGTGCTGAGAATGAGAGCATTTTCTGCCATTCAGGATGTTGTTTTAATAAATACCATCAGTATGTCTGAAATCTCTTGTTTCTGTCTTGCAAAATTGTTGTTAACATTTAATGGCTTAACTACTTCTGCATTTTTTGCCTTTTCCTTTTCTTTCACAAATGGAAGTTTTTCTTTTAAAGAATTGATGATGGAAAATTATTTGTAGTGTGCAGAGTTTTTCATACAGCTGCTTTCAGCCTGTTTGCCTCAGAAAACCAAAGTTTTGTTGGTGTGTATCTGACCACTAAGTTTTCACCTTGTGAAGTTTGAAATTTACTGGCAGATTTCGATCAGATTTGGTGGAGGGATAATGATGTTCCTCCAGGTTTCCTAAAAATGGGGAGGGGGAAGAAGCCCTCTAAGGCATCTTTAAAGAGAGGCTTCGGTGTGAGATCAACCCTAGTTAGACATCAGAGAATCCAGGTGGGTATGAGCCTTTATTGAATGCCTGGGCTGAAGAGAGGCTGTGGTCAAAACAGTCAGGAATGAGAAACATGAGTATAGAGAACCAGGCCTCGTTATTTCTTGTGCTTGCAGAAGTACTTGTCATTCAGTAATGACAGGTAGTCCTAAAGAAAGGCAGAGAATAGCGATTTGGAAGTGTATTTGCTTAAGGTTGTTTTCTGTTGTAGTTAAATATTCTGTCCTTGTTCAGTCAGACTGAAGGGCATATAGTGCCTGGAAACTATGAAGATGAACACGTTTGATGAAGAAGCAAGTGCTTTGCACTGTGATGAACCGCCACCATCCGTTCTGCTAACCATTCCTTTGCTCTCAGGCTCATCGCACTGCAGCAGTCCAGACACAGATTGTGTAAGAAGTTGCTAAGGTGTTTTTTATAAGCTAGAATTGTTCTACAGCTTTTATAGTAAAAGTATCCCTTTTATTTACTAGTGCCCAGAGTGGCAAGCCCTCACGGAATAAGGATTTTGTTACAGCTGGAGAAAAGGATGCACAAAAGTTTAAGTTGACTTTTCTGAGATTGCTCAGAAGTCCGTGAAGAGCTTGATGTGCCCCATTTGATGTCCTGACTTTAAGTTACATTTTTGTGGAGATTCCAGTTGTTTTAGATGTTTTTTATTTTCCTTTTTCAGCTTTACAGATTTATCTGCAGGGGACTATCACATTTAACATGTCCATACATGAAAGAAAAGCATTCCTAACCCACTGGTTGAGACCATCTTTAAAGCTACTTGAAGTTACTTTTTTTTGTTTTGTGTTCTGAATTTCAAGTGCTACTTGAAAAGCTGGGCATACTGCCGGGTCTGCAGTTCTCTAGACAGATGCACCTAAAAGCATTCAGCTGAAAATAAAGAAAAGCGAGCTGGATGTTAGAACGGGAGAACAGAAAAACTATAAGTGAGCCGTTTAAAGCAATCAAAGTGTTTCTGGGGCTCTTAAGCAAGCAGGTAACGCTGTGACAGTGCTTCTATCTGCAGCCTGCTGGGGGAGTGTAAGACTGTGAGTAGCTGCCTTGGAGGAAGGTGGAAATAGAGCTGGCTGAAAATTCATGACTGGCTCCTCAGACTAGTTTATCAGTGACTTAGTTTTTATTTGTGCTGAACTCCCCTTCAGGACTGGGAAGTAGAGTTAAATCTGAAGCGGTGATTGGTCTGGAGGGTGAGTGAGTGGTGATATGTGAGATTTGAGGAACTGTTTCAAATAATTCATAATGGGACTTAGATACCTGCTGTTAGAAGTTGATCATACATCTACAACAGTAACTTCTGGACCCAGTTCTGAGAATAATGTTCTTGATGAAGGCAGCTGGTTAGGTCCCCCACTTCAGCCCACTGTCTGAAGAGCAGGAGGCCAACATCTGTCTAAGGACTCTACCAACAGCTATGGCAATAATTATTTTTTTGTAGAACCTACAAAGAGGAAAGACAAGGAGAAAGATAACTGTTGAGTGGCCATTTCAACAAATTCTATATTTTGCCAAAGAGCATAGTTGGCAAACTCACATACATTTGTGATTTTCTTCTTTTTTTCTAGAAACATAAGTACATGTTAATGCATAACCAGACTACCTGATGTTGGAGTCAGTCAGCCTCAAGGTATCTTCACCTGAAAAGTTTAATAATTTGTATCCTTGTCCTTTGATGCCATCTCATTTTTTATAAAAATGTCCTTTCTCTCCTAAAATATTTTTGAGACTGCCACCAGCCTGGCTGTGGGGGGCACATTGTGAAAGAAATGTTTCTCTTAAAATTATTGCCAGGATTTTAGGAAGTTTCAGGGCAATCTTTCCAGAACACGTACACGCGCATGCGTGTGTGCGTCTCTGTCTTGTTTGTCAGTTCATCCTGTTCCCGGTGATTTTCATAGAAACATCTTGATTCTTAAGATCTTAAGAATCTTGATTCTAAGATTCTTAAGACCTGGCTGCAGGTTTTCTCTGTGACAACACGGAGTTTTATCAAATATAGAATACAGATATCAAGATGGATCCTTTTGGCTCTGATTCAGCTTTTGCTGAGGTTTGTGCGGTCTTTTTATTGCTTTCTCAGGAGTTGATTCAGGTCCTTAGATTCTTTTTCTTTCTGGTCTGATTTCAGAGTCACTGAGTCACTGAGAATATCAAAGGAGCAACAGACACGAAGCTGCCCACTTAAAACATAGCAATACTCTTCATGACGCCTAAACTTGTGAATATGTGGGCAACAGGCTGTGAGCCTGTGTCGAATATGTCATGTGTGTTGAAGTTCCTAGTGTGTATAAGCCTCATAGAGACCAGATTGCTAATAACGTGTAAAGATGCACTTTCTAGCTACCTCAGATTTTTGATTTTAAGAAATATTTTGATACTATTTCCTGGAAAGTTTTCTTCAGTAGTAAGCTAAAGGGGTTATGATGCATTGCAGGCTGGTAACTAGTTTAAGTATGGGTAGTTGTTTCCACTTAAATATAGATCACAGAGATCGCAGCTCAAAAGCGTGAAGTGACAAACTGGTAGAAAGAAACGAACTTCAAGCTTACAGATGAGACAGAATTAACAGTATAATGGAAAAAGGAAGTAATGCGAAAGGCAGGATCTCAATAGAAATATACTGCCCATATAATAGCGAGGGGAAGCATCTAAACTGCCCTTCCCTTAGACTGTGAGAAGTGTGTGTATGACCAGCAGAAAAAAAATTCCATAGCTCCTGATTTCCTGGGACAGAAGTACTCACCTCAGAATAGTAAAATAGTGTGGCAGTCAGGAGGCATCTTCAAGCTGGGAAAAACAAACCTAAATGTATGTTCTCCATGGTTCACAGTAGAGGGATAAAATTGTTTCTCCACCTTCCCATTCAAGTTCCTTAGTCCCTGAGCTGCTGTTCTACCACTGTTGCTTCTCATGAAAACCTTTGGAAGATCTGCTTTTGTTTTACTGCAGAACAGAAGCTCTTTGGAAGTCCAAGAGTTTTACAGGACAGGAGATCATTTCCTGTCCAGCTTGCTAACCGTTCCGCTTTCTGGTTATGAGCTTCCTTGGCAGCTATGTTCCAGACAAACTATTTCCCTCTGCAGCGGAGTGTTTTTGTGAGCTTGGATTTAGATTCTAGAACTTAGTCCCATGCTGGCTAAGAATGATTGCTTCCCCCATCACTTTCAGAACCAAGTACAAAATTTATTCTTTTTTTTAATTTGACTGTACTTCAATAAATGTTTTTCATGTGCACAGAGCCATCCTACTGCATATTCACACATACTAATATAAACAAAAAAGTGTAAGCTAGCAAAACCTACACATGCATCCAAATGTTTTTCCATGCAGCTTGTAAAAGGAGGAAGAAAGAAAAAGATTATTCTTTGCATATTCGCAGTAGGTGAACTCTTGATGTCACTGAGTTTGGTGGCCCTAGATTTTACCATGGAAAGGGGCTGTAAAAGTTGGGCTAAAGACAGCTACTCTAAAACTGTCAATATGTAAATATAAAGTGCACAGTAACTGCTGGCGTTTTTAATGATGGTAATTTTTCCACTGATGTGTAAAGTTACAAAAAATTATTTCTCCCTCATTAGGTATTGCTTGGTTAATCGCATAGTCATGAGAGCAGAGACTATGTGATTTTAATGAGGATACAGTACAGAATGAATGGAAACTAATGCTTTAAAGCCAGAATTTTCTGAGTTATAATGTATTTATAGATTCACTTGATTTTTTATTACTTGAGATGTTCACAGGGATGTGATTTCACTGGTGACTGTTTCAGCCATTTCCTGGGCCAATGAGCTGCTGGGGCTCTCTGGTCAAGGGCTGTGAAGTCTTCCCTTTTCAAGACTGTGTTGGTCCAGAGCAGTGTGGTGCATTGAAGACGATACCACCTGACAGGTCATCGCTGGTGTCTAGTCACTGCTCAGGGCAATTACTTTCTCTCTGTTTCCTTTGTTAGGAGCATGAACAGAAGCCAAGGATGAAACTTAGCATGTCTCCTATAGTGCTTCCTCATCTTTGAGACTCCTTCTCACATTGCAGTCTAGGGCACACTAGTGAAAGAAAGGGTATGTAAGAAAGTTGTTTGCCATACTGGTTCTTTTGATTGAGCAGTAATTTGATTGAAAGTAAGTGTTTAGGAAAGAGAATTTCAGGCCTGTGAAGACTTAAAATTTTATTGCAATCCTTACAATGTGTGATGGGGAGTAGGCAGATTTTTAGGTTTTTGTGTCTGGTTTTTGCCTGCAAAATCCTACTCATGCATTTAATAAGTAAAAAAAAGTCTCTATTCTCATTTTTGAAAGAGGTATTATGAGCTTAATATGTACTCACTTTTTAAAACTTGGGATTTTAAATTGGTTGGTGTTTTTGATGACTTGGAGTGGCAGTTTTACAGTGATGCCTGGCAAGAGCTCACCAGAATATGTTCACATTATTCCATGTGATGATTGTATTCAGATTGTCTTCTGTCTGTGTTAAGACTATTTGCTGGAATCTGCAATAGTAAAAATGCAGACCTACTGTGTTTTACATTATATTTGTTTGGCAGGGTCTTCAGTTTGCTTCTAAGAATGAATTTCTTCACTTTGCAGTATATGCCTCTGAAACAGTCTACCTGTTCACAAACATGATCTGTTTCCAATTATTTTTACAGTGTTTCCCATAAGCTCTGACATTTTCTTCTATTATTCTCCACGTTTAGAAATAGTTATTGTGATCATTTTATGTCCATAAAGCAGAGGAAATTCTAGTTATGGCCCAGGAGGAGCTTTACAGACTTTGTTTTGGTCATTTTAGAAAACTGTTAGCTCTCTGTATTTTCCAGACACAAAATAGTAATTGATTAATTATTTTTCTGCTTACTGATAACATTACTGGGCATTTGGGGATTAGCTCTGCAGTGATTTTCAAGTCTAAGTAGCATTTGTTACCTTGCCTTTGCTTACAATGCTAAAAGAAGATAATACAGAATGGTAATTTCTGCCATTCAGCTGAATAAGAAGCAGTTGCCAGCAGAGCTTGCTGAATAACACATATGAATAGCTCAGACATTGAGTGAGATCTTACAAAATGAATTTCAAATGGATCTTAAAACCAACGTTGTGTTAAAAGAAAAAAAGCAGGCCAATTCCTCACAAGACAAGGCACATAGTTTCTCACTGTAATCATGAAGGTGCTGATGACTGATACTGGTGACTAAGTGAAAAATCTAATGGTGTTTTCTTTGCATGTTCACGTAAATACATTACTTTCCCGGAAAAAGTAAGCATTTGGAAATTTTGGAAGTTTTGCTTAAACAGAAATTAGTAGCTTCTCTGGCAACTGCTACCTAGAAAATCTATTTGAGAGTGGTGCTGTAGTATGAAATAAGTAGCATGAAGTAATGCAGTTATATATGTCTGCATGTTACGAGGAGGCATTGATTAAGGATGGTACATATTTTTTTATTTCACACATCACTAGTCAACTTCTGGAGATAGTACTCTAGAAACAGAACTGGTTTTCTTTTTAGACAACCTCTTTGGTAGAGAACTGCTTCTCTATTAAATCCATGCTTGATGAGATAATGGTCAAATGAATTGATCAAATGTTTTGTCTTGTCTTCTAGCAGTATGAGTATATTTAAGATCAAGGTTGCAATCAGTCATTTATTATTGTCTACCAACCTTTATTATTGCTAATTGCCAACAACAGGCCTATATATAAAAATTAAGGTGTGAGTTTTGACATAAGAAAGAGTTTGTTCAGGCCTTATATCTCTAGAATGACAGCAGTAGCAATAAAGACGTGAATGAGTCTAGCTTAAGTAAGGGCCAGAAACCAGGCTAAGTCCCTAGGGAGTTTTTGTGCTGGATACTGCACCAGAAACATGAGTATTATCAAAGACTGCAGCATGTAGTAGAGAGATAACACAGAAGTAGCTCATGTAAATAAGGCTTTCAGTGCTGTATAGACTTCTACAGTTAGAAATTAAAGCTTTGCATCCTTCCACAGAGCTCTGTGCTGCCCCATCTGTGTAAGTCTTTCTGTGATATAATCTTACCTTGTTTTGCAGTGTAGGGATATCATAAGGGCTGACAGGAGGGTGGGGCACTTGCTGTGATGCTTTTAACTGAACAGGTACAAGTATTCATCACATTGTAAAATTTTGAAATTGTTCTACATTATCGCGTTCTTTCCTGCTGCTGCTTGTGTTAGGACTTCAGACTGCAGAAGCACTTAGTCCTATGTCAGTTTTAAGCTGAAGATACTGAAAGAAAAAAATGTGCTGACACAAAAGGCAAGTTCAGTGGTGGTGTTTTGGGTGGTGTGGTTTGGTTTGGGGTTCAGTTTTGTGTCTTTTTTTTTTTTTAAGTGTTTATCTGTCTATAGGCTTGCACTCACTAGGACAATGATTATGATTCTTCCCCTGCTGGTGTTCCAGAATAGTCATGGAATCCCACAGGAACATTTTCTATCCTGTTGCTTATTGAGTAGTCTTTGAAACAACTGAAATGCTGCTGTCTTCTAAAATCTGAAGGACTGAAAAGGCCTACATGGCTTCAACTTGGACACCCAGTGGTAGCTAAATGTTTAAGATATATAAGAATACAGATACATCTAAAGAGTAGAAGCCTGTGACAAGACCTTCCTTACTTTTAGGAGTAGCAGTCAGATCTGGAGGAGTTGTGGAAAATAAAAATTTAGAGCTCCATTCAATAGCTATCAAATAACTTAATATTGGAGTATCAATAGCTAACAAACATATACCACTAAGAGGTGTTAGAACTCCACATCCACATCACCTTCGTGCTTACTTTCCCGTAGGGGATTATCCTATGAAGGATGAGGAGTGGAGAAACTACGCAGGTAACTACAGTTTTAGAATTACTGCAATCTAGCTTTCTTGCCGCACTCCTTAGGGGCAGAAAATGAGTTGTAAATGAGATTGGGCCATTTATGCTTTATGTAAATTTCAGAAGGTTAAATAGTGAGTCAAACTAATGTCCTTAACTTGAATATGTTTATCTCATCATTAACAGGAGTTCAGATATGACTGCTCAGGAAGATGATGGTGTTTTCTTGTAGGATGTGTAGAAAATGTATTAAGGGTCTATAACGTGATTGTGAGCTAACATAAACTTTTTAATAAATGGAAGTAAATCAAATACTTTCAAAAAATTAAGAAGTCTAACAGCAACTTCTACAACAGTCCATGTTTCATGACTGATGAAATCAGAATAAGTTTTGAGATTGCCTGCAAAACTGCCATGCTGTTTCCACCATACTTGGTAGTTAACAAGTGAGAATATGTCACCAGCTGTGGTAAGCAGAAGATGATACGCAGAGTGTGCAAGTGCATTTACTAGTGATTTTTTTTTACTTTTCTGATAACAAATAGAAGGAATTCTTTTATTTGTGTGTTTTTACATATAAAACATGTATGCTTTCTGTAATAGCCCTTTCCCTCCTTTTCTTTTTTCCAGAGTCAAGATGACAGATTTGCTTTCACTGCTGAATGGTATGACCCAAATGCTTCGCTCTTTCGGCGTTATGAACTTCTGTATTATCCAAAAGATGGATCAGTTGAAATGGTAAGAATAAAAGAAAAAAATTCTATTGCTGTAAGTGTAATATGCAATTAAACAGTTTGTAAAATGACAAGCCACTGCCTATGCCTACTAATTTTCCATGTAAGGAAAATGTAATTTAAGACGTATCTTGCTCAGTTTCTAAAACTAAAAGAAAAGCAAAAATACAAGTTCACAGTGAGGCATGTGGAAGAGCTTCCATGTTTATTTTTTTTTCTTCTTCTTAAGGCTTGCTTTGGCGTAGAGAGATTCATTTTCACAAATCTGTTTTCATTCAATCTCTACTTCAGTTTCAGAATTGAAACTCTGCAACACAGACCTACTGCTTGAGAAATATAAATTGAAGCTGATTCCAAACAGGGAAATAAGCTTCAGCAAGAACTCCAGAAGTCTCTGAAGAGTAAAATTTAAAGAGTCTTATCAAATTAGAGGAAAGGGTAAATTGCTGTTAATCTGGTTTTAATGAAAGGAAGGACATTCCAGACAATGCATCTAAATTTTTCCATCAGTGGTGCTTACACAGCCTTTCTTACTTGCAGTTTATTCAACTAATCCCCATTGTTTATTGACAGCAGGTTAAAGCAAGCATTTTGGAGTAGCAGGCATGTATAAGAAAGGTAATATGTACTGTACAGATAATCTTAATAAACCAACCAATGCTTTGTGCTTCCTTTTAGGAATGAGTGAATGGTTTGGACTAGTCCTTTCCAATTTTTAATGAAGACCTAAGGGTCTTGAGAATAGCCTAGATCTGGTTAATCACATTTGGTAATTTCATTATCAAATTCTAGTTTTTCTGCTATAAATATCAAATGCAGAAATAAGAAAGCTAGTGTAGTGTGCCTTTTCTTACCCAAACTACTGCTCGCTGAAACCATGGTACCCAATGATGTGAGGAGATGTACTTTGCACTTTTTACTGATAGTCTCTTTAAACAAACTCTTTCATGATGTTGTCTCTTTTAAATTACTTCTCTGTATGATGTCTGTGTGTGCACAGTTGTCAAAATGTGAGGATTTTTATTTTTTATTTCTCAGAGACAGTTTAGCTAATCAGTCAGGAGCCGTAATAATCTTCCTACACATCTGTGTGTAGGCTGGCAAAATTGTTGTTCATTTCACCTAAATGTCTCAAAACCAAGAGTGTTCAAGGTGTTCTTGAGCTTCTTAATGCATTCAGCATCAAACATGTATGGCTTGGTAGACTTTTGCATTTTGCTAATCTGCTCTTAAGATAGTATGGTGTGTATACAGTCATGAGTCTGTATGGACTGTGAGTGATCATGATAGGAGTTAAAAAAGCGAAAATGCATGTAACACCTCCATAGAAAGCATATCTCAAAATCACTTTTGGGGGTGAGTTTTTAGACAGAGAATAAATGTAGAATTCTCTTCTGGATTTTTTTTTTTTATCTGCACAATTTGGTGATTCTTTCTTTATTACTGCTTAATTCTTCTATATCTTTTGGTATCTTCCTAAGGAGATGACAGCCCTCTCTTACCTGTAATGTATCTGAGGAGAAGGGAGGTAATGAATATGAACCAGCTTCTCCCTGCTTATGAGAAAGATGTTTCATCCTCTTTCCCACCTCCCTGACAATAGATGTCCTTTATCATGCAGCTCAGCTCAGTGTAGAGCAGAGCTGCTGAAGGCTTGTGTTATGCGAAGTCCTCAGCTTTCCTTTTCTTTCTTAGTCCTTCATGTCTTGATTCCTGTGAAAAAAAATGACAGTGGGAATAATGAGACAAGTTTCTGGCTTCCTTTGCAGCTGGAAGAAGACAGCATAGTTTTTTGTCCAAGAACAGCAAGCAGCTTTTACGATCAAGCTGGATCTCTTGACAGAGGTGTCCCATTCTCTGAATTTTCCACTGTTAATAACTTTCATGGGGAATTTTTAAAGCCTGAACAACTTTTCTTTCTACAGGAGATATCCTAAAAAGAGAGAAGAAATCTTTATAGAGGGTAGATTCTTAGCAGAGAACTGTTTTGTTTTGTGTAATTTATTTCTATGTGTACACGGGCAGGAGGGGAACAGTCCAAACAGTCTTACATTTCTTCTGCTGTGGCTTATCATTGGCTTTATAAAAAGGTCTTTTAAACAGATCAAAAATTACAGTCTAAAGAAGAATTCTTTAACACAGGTTGATGCCTTCCCTCCCCCCCCCCCCCCACTTACCTTTTGCCTGAGAAAAGAGAAACAGCTCAGGGTGCCTTTCTAGCAACTGTTATGAAATAACCAAGGAAATGTTCAGATTCTTAGTCAAGATACTGAAGAATTTGTATATGGTCAAGACAGTTAATAGGCTTTCTGGCAGAGTCTAGGAAAAAACAAGTAGCTGAATTCAAGTGATTTTTAAAAATTTTTTTTCCAGCATGTTGTCATTTCATTCCCCACTGCGCTTGAATAGGGGACACTTAGTAGGAGCATGTATGAGGGACTGAAGACATTTCAGCAGGGAACGATTCTTCCTTATAATCCTGCCTCAGCAGAAGGAATCATCAAAATAATTTATAATCTCTGATCTGCAAAGTTTTGGCTATTCTGGAAAAACTTACAATTCTTCTAGCTTTCTAACAGGACAGAAATGTAGTCACACATTTCAGAACATGGAGGAGTATGTACTTTTGGTCTTAATTTTTTTTTCCCTCCATAATTTGTGGGAATGATGTCTGTTCTTTTAATGCTATTCTAGTCTATATGCCATTGCAATGGAGGACCATACATGTAATTCAAGACAGAGAAGAGAAAGTCTGGCCTGAGGAGGAAAAAACTCTTCCTTTCATAGGATTCCACTTCCCCAGGAAACTGAAAGCTTCTGTAGTATCTGCATGCAGTGAAGAAACCGTTGAGCAGGTTGCCTTTTGTGCTTTGCCAGCCCACCCAGAATACTACACATTTATGTCTTGCTTCTTGCTTGGAATAATGATATATAGCTGAATTGTCTTGACAGGTTTTTGAGCTTGCAGCTCTAGGCAGTGAGAACGTCTCAACCTAGTGTTGCAATCATCCATCCGTCCCTAATTCTGAGTCTCATGCAGTCAAATAAAGCGTAGTATCACTGGAACGATGCCCTGAAGAGGAGACCTGCCGCAGTGTGTATCTTGATCATTCCTGGTGTGAGCCATTGGTCTGTGAAACAGCGTAGATCTGCTAGGTGGAACTCTCAGTGAGACTGGGCAGAGGTATCCGCTAGGCACCTGACCCATTTATCACAGCTTGAATTACCACAAGCAAATGATAAAATAAAAAATGCAAAGATAGCTGTCAGCCTCAGACTATTTAAATGGAATAAATTTGTAATTGCGGTTTAGTCTGCTGAGCTTTCCTGGTACACCTGTAAGTTCAAAGGGTTAGGAATTAAATGAATTTAGTGATCAGATTCAGTCCCCACAGTGTTATGGACATTTCTGAAAGTAGAGTAAAAATTATATTGAGTTTTCCTACAGCTTAAAACTCTTGCTATGGTAGATTTTGATCTTCTTTTCTCTGCAGTATGATGTGAAGAACCGTCGCACCTTTCTGAAGCGCACCAAATATGAGAGCTTACATCTTGAGGATTTATTTGTGGGCAACAAAATTACTGTTTTTTCCCGTCATCTATCCTTAGTGGACTATGGGGATCAATATACAGCCCGCAAGCTGGGGAGCCGCAAAGAGAGGTAAGAAAGCACATTTTTTTTAAATCTCCCTTTGTGGCTGGGGTTTCAAAGCAGTTGTTCTTTGCTGGAAATGAGGTAAGTTTTCTGTACTATGGGAGAGGAGGAGATAGTGACAAGTTTGTGTGCAATCTGAAGTCCCTTGGCATACTGATGTCTGGTCGGAAGCTAAGTGGCCCCTGCTTGTGGGCAAACCCATGACTGCTGTTGTTAGCTGATAAATCTTCAGGGCCAGCTTCTCCATGGTGTCAGCCGCTGCCTCCTCTAGTTTTCTTGGGAGAGAAGAGAGGGAGGAGGAAAGCAGGGGGTCCTGTTACTCCCTGGGGGCAGGCAGCAGTAGGATTCTTGTGATTTGTGGATTCTTTTTGGGATGGAATTGATATGGTAACCCTGATGTCTGCTGGGCTCAAAAGGCTTGGATCCTGTGAAACTAGCACCTGTCTCTCTGGGATTTGTGCAGAAACCTAGTGCCTTACCAGTCAGATCTACTCTGTGTTAGTAACTGAAAACAGTAGGAACAGGAGTCAGAGAGGCCCATTCCCACTCTACATTGTTTATCCCATTGTGGAGGATTTTTTCTGAGGATTTTTTCAGCACCTCCTAAATTCTGTGTGCGTGAGGACAGGAAGTATAGAGTGAAAATATCCATAAAACCTATAAGCTTGTTTGTTAAGACAAGTTTCATTTATAATGAAGATAAGACTCATCATCTCTGTTTGATTGAAAGGCTTGCTTTGGAAAAGACTTTGAGCCCATCCAAGAGCAAAAATATCAGGACAGACTTAATAAAATGACAATAAGATTAATATACAAGGAATTCACTTCCTCCAAGCTCAAGATCAGTGCATCCCCATGAGTAGGAAATCAAGCAAAGGGGGCAGGAGGCCTGCATGGATGAGCCACAAGCTTCTGGCAAACCCCAAACAGAAGAAGGAAATTTATGGAATGTGGAAAAAGGGACAGGCCACTTGAGAGGAATAAAGGGATGTTGTCAGACAGTGCAGGGATGCAATGAGGAAGGCCAAGGTCTGTTTGGAATTACATGTGATGAGGGAGGTCAGGGGCAACAAGAAGGGCTTCTTCAAGTACATCAGCAGGAAAAGGATGACTAGAGAAAATGTGGGCCTGTTACTGAATGAGGTGGGTGCCCTGGTGATGAAGGACACAGAGAAGATGGAGTTACTGAATGCCTTCTTTGCTTCAGTCTTTACTGCTATGGCCGCCCTCTGGTTTCCCAGACCTTGTAGGCAAGAGAGGACGTCTGGAGAAGGGAAGACTTTCCCTTGGTGAAGGAGGATCACATTAGAGATCACTTAAGCAAATCCAGAAATCCGTGGGCCCCGATGGGATGCACCCCCAAGTGCTGAGTGAGCTGGCAGATGTTATTGCCAAACCACTCTCCATCATCTTTGAAAGGTCATGGAGAACAGGAGAGATGCCTGAGGACTGCAAAAGGCAGTGTTACTCCAGTCTTCAAAAACAGCAAGAAGGACCCAGGAAACTACAGGCCAGTCAGCCTCACCTCCATCCCTGGAAAGGTGATGGAACAGCTCATCCTGGAGGTCATCTCTAAGCATGTGGAGGACAAGAAGGTTATCAGGAGTAGTCAACATGGATTCACCAAGGGGAAATCACGCTTGACCAACCTGATAGCCTTCTATGATGGAGTGACTGGCTGGGTAGATGAGGAGAGAGCAGTGGATGTTGTATACCATGACCTCAGTGAGGCTTCTGACACTGTCTCCCGTAACACCCCCACAGGTAAGCGCAGGCAGCGTGGGGTAGATGAGCAGATGGTGAGGTGGGCTGACAACTGGCTGAATGGCAGAGCTCAGAGGGTTGTGATCAACAGTGCAGTCTGGCTGGGGGCCGGTAGCTACTGGTGTTCCCCAGGGGTCAGTACTGGGTCCAGTCCTGTTCAACTTCTTCATCAGTGTCCTGGATGAAGGGACTGGGCGCACCCTCAGCAAGTTTGCAGATGATGCCAAGCTGGGAGGAGTGGCTGACACACCAGGAGGCTGCGCTGCCTTCAGTGAGACCTGGGCAGGCTGGAGGGCTGGGCACAGAGGAACCTGATGAAGCTCAACAGAGGTCCTGCCCCTGGGGGGAAACAACCCCACGCACCAGGACAGGCTGGGGCTGGCCTGCTGGGGGGCGGCTCTGCAGAGAAGGACCTGGGAGTCCTGGTGGGCAGCAAGTTGCCCATGGCCCAGCAGTGTGTCCTGGTGGCCAGGGAGGGCAATGGGATCCCAGGGTGTGTTAGGAGGAACGTGGCCAGCAGGTCAGGGCAGGTGATCCTGCCCCTCTGCTCTGCCCTGGTGAGGCTGCATCTGGAGTGCCGTGTCCAGCGCTGGGCTCCCCAGTTCGAGAGAGACAGGGAACTACTGGAGAGGGTCCAGCGGAGGGCTACAAAGCTGACTTAGGGGACTGGAACATCTCCCTTGGGAGGAAAGGCTGAGATCGCTGGGCCTGTTCAGCCTGGCAAAGAAATGACAGAGGGGATCTTCCCAATGTCTACAAATACTTGGACCTGCAGGTGAGTGTCAAGAGGATGGGGCCAGGCCACTTTCAGTAGTGCCTAGTGACAGAAGGAGCAACGGGCACAAACTAAACCACAAGAAGTTCCATCTGCATATGAGGAAGAACTTTACTTTGAGGGTGACAGAGCACGGAACAGGCTGCCCGGAGAGGCTGTGGAGTCTCCTTCTCTGGAGACATTCAAAACCTGCCTGGATGTGATTCTGTGCAACCTGCTGTAGGTGACCCTGCTTTATCAGGGGGCTGGACTAGATGATCTCCAGAGGTGTATTCCAGCCCTGACCGTTCTGTCATTCTGTGTGAATTTAATTCTGTATTGACTGCAGTGCAGGTAATCTCTGAATTTGCAGATGAATAAATTTTGATAATTTACTTTGCTTTTTTTGAAAAGAACACAGAATATTTTCTTAGGTATGATGTCTTAGTGAGTCCTATTCATCTACTTCCTTGCTCCCTCCTGCTAACTGGGCTTATTTTCAATTTTTTTTGGAGAATGCATAACCAGACATACTGGAAGAGTTGCAAGCTTTAGCACACATCTTTATCTTAACCTCATGAAAGTGTTGCTGTGGAAATAACTGCCAGAATCTTTTCAGAAGTAGTGCTCCTGGTACTTCTTCTCCAAGGTAGGGTTGGGCGTGGTGGAAGAGTAGCAAAAGAAGTGGAGAACAGCAGAGCATGGCTTCTGTATCTGTGGCTGTTTCTCTCCGTTCCTCAGTGGAGCCTTGGTTGGATTACATCTGTCTTGGTTATGGGGTTTGTATCAATTGAACTTTTTATAGTTGTGTATTTCATGCTCTGCCTAAGCTAGCATAAGCCTTGGTGCTGATGTAGTTATACCAAGAAAAGGCAGTGTATGATAAAATTACATTTTCTCCTTCTTGTAACCATAGCTGCTGTCTATAGAGCAGCACCATGGTTGTGTTAACGATGTGGTCTTGGGAGGGGGTGAATTTTTGTGCTGCTCTACAAAAGGAAGGAAGGGAATTTATGACATCAGCTGTTTGGAAAACATTTTAGGAATGTCAGCTCAAAGATAACATAGATATGCAAGTGGTGTTGCATATTCAGAATATTCAGAATAGAAAGGAACACAGTGAAAGGTGTCTTAAACAGGCAAGAGATCCTCCAAATACAGTTTCTTCACAGAAGCTTTCACTGGGTAAACAGGGTCATATTAGAAGAGTCCTTGGGCAAAACAGTTGCAGATGAGGTATTTGTCTTTTTGGCCTCTTCCTAGCAGGTTTTACAGCAGTTATTAGTTTAATAGATACATATTGCAGAAATCTTACTGTGATAATTCCTAAAATAATCTGTTGTTGGGATTCTATTAATAATAATATAAGGATGCTGTACAGGGCAGAATGTTTCTCCGTCTTTTTCTTGCCTTTGTGCTATCAGCACAGGACTATCAGCAGTTCAGTTTCACTTTGGAAATACATTCTTTGGTCACTGAATATGTATGCAGACAGGCTCAGCAAAGGCCTCTGAGGAAGACTGAGAAATGTATATAAAAAATCTTGGATGTTTTGAATTAGGGATCTTTGTTTTTGTCAGTAAAACAAGTGGATGTGACTCTAGATACATGAGGTACAAAATAGATGTGTAAAAAGAGGCTAGATTTGCACAAGCCCTTTCTAGAATTAGGCTAAAATTACTAAGACATTTCTATGGAGTTTCATTTTCTACACATACTTTTCTTAAGTCTTGGGTCAATTTTTAGAGACAGCCATATTTGAGAGTTCTTCCCTCCTCCCCTCCCAGCGTATCATAAGGAAACTGTCACAGTGACTAAATGGTAAAGTAAGCATGTGCTTACTTAAGAGTGTACCACTTAAGGAATCACTGGCATGAGATGGATTTCTGTGTCACTAGTCTTTCATTTATGATCCTGGGTGATTGTAACCTAAGGGAAACATTTGTCTGACTAGGTTGTCCAGTCTAAATAGGCTATACTTAAAAGTTGGTCAGTGTCACTGGTTTTGAAAATGGTAATAGAATGCTTGTGTCTCAACCAGAAATACTTGAATTCTTTTTTGATTAGGGTATGGTATTCTTACGCTTCTGGTCATTGATATAATCGGTGTTTCTTCCCCTGCAAGACATAAGCTGCTGTACATGCAACAGTCCTATTATTAGAAGTAAGTAGATTTCAAAAGCATAGCCACAGCATAGTTTGTGCACCGCTCCTTTGATCAGTTCCCATCTTGTATTGTTTCAGTATTCATTGCAGTACTGTTGTACAGTCCCTCTGAAAATGTAAGCAAATGAGCTTAATTTTCATATTCTCCTTTGTTCCTAGACATAAAACCATTTCAAAATGTACTTTGCAGACTGTATCGTGTCAAACCACAAAAAACATAATCCTCATTAAAACTAAAAATGGAGCACATGAATCAAAATGCAATTTCAGAAAGTCTTCAGCATCCTGAATTATACTTTTCTTATCCTGCATACCTCTGAGAAGCTAACACTGAAATGTTAAAGTTTATATATTGATGTTACAGAAATGATGCTATAAGAGTTGCTCATTGTATTTGTACATTTGTATTAGTGTCTTTTGGATAAATTGCTTCGCAATGCAGTATTTCATCACATGTTGGTAGGAATTACAGTTTTACTAGAAAGCTTGAAATTAGAAGAGTAAGGGACAACATTTCTAGCATTAGTGGTCTGCTTCAAGTAGCCTGTGTAATTACATAGATTCAAAAAAGTATTCCCCAAGGAAATGCAAACGGCACTGGAGATCTCATTCCAGTGGTTTGATCCTTACTGTTCATGGTAAATGACAGTTGAGGACCTCTTATGCCAGGATGCAGGTCATGCATTGTGTGACAAGGTGGGTACATGTCAGTGGTCAAGCACGTGGCTGCTCCCCCTCATGTGCCTTGATGCACATGGCACACCCTGTCATATGATAAATAATAATCACAAAATGAGGTGGAGCTGTGAAATCCTTGGGGAAGAGGGGAAGAGGCTGTGGGTCATAGGCTGCATGGAGTATGTGGCAAACACTGTGAATGTTGGCCAGAGGTCAGCCTTTCCTGATCTGAAGATAGAGCTCAATCAACTTCAGTTTGCACTGCAGTGGACTGAAGCATAGGCTTGGTTGACTACTCTCATGCAGTTTCTGGCTACACCCTTAGTCCATCAGTCTTTTTGTCGTATTTCCCAATGGATCTAGGCCTAAGCTGGTCTGTGTATATGAGCTTCCTGACATTTGAGTAAATCTGTTTCTGAGCTCTGAAGGCCATCTATGTTTCTCCCTTAGTTTCAGATGAAATGTCACATATGTTCAAATCTTCCTCTTTACATTTCCTGGTCCCAACACCTCCCTTCCTTTAGATTTGCTGTGAAATAGATAGTCTGTCTGTTCCCAAAGCGTCTGTCAATCTGGGGTCACTTAAGGTTCAAAGTAAATGTAGTGGAAGTTCATCCATCTCCTGTAACCTGAGCATATTTGCCCTGGCTAGAATATATCTCTGCTAACCTACAGGCTGCTTTCCATGCTCTGCTAGTATATAAAATGAGAATTTTGCAATTATTTGCCCTTCATTTAGGGAAGTAGTGCAATAAAAAATTCTATCTTGGGTAGCCTTCATTATTGGAAACAGTGTAAAAGATGGAAAGAGCTCTTTAGGTTTGTCAGAGACGTGGAGTTTCTGAGATACAGGGTTGAATAATTCTGTTGATTTGTAAGCTGAGCAAATTTGAAGTTGACTCACCACAAGATGAATGCAAATAGAAAATGCCATTTTACAGACCTTTTTGTGCTTGTTATTTTTGATTAATAATACGTTTAGTGCTGATGGTGTACTTGGTGCTATGCAAAGCCTACTAATAAAACAGTCCTGGCCTTGGGGATGTGCAGTATAAAAAGATAATTATTGAGAAGACAGGATGTAGTTAGAAACAAAGATGTGGGGAAGAGTGTAGAGATTTTTGGATTGGTCTCACTTAGAATATAGCTGTCAGTATAAGAGACATAATACCTCCTCTGCCAACCTTTTATTGTGTCTATTAACAATGTCAGCTATTTGGCATGCAAATTGTATACCATAAAGTGTTTGTACTATACCAAGCGCAAGGACTTTCTTCTCACTGAGGCCCCCAAGTATTTTAAAAGTAATAATAAAACAATTATTTCATTTTGACTTTTGTGGAAGAGGCACGTGTTTAAGTAGTATTTCTAAATAGGGAATTTTAACAGCTTCATTTTTATGTATATAATGATGAACCTTAGGAAAAAAAGGAACTGAGCAAGCATAGGGAGACATTGACAAATCAGTTGTGTTATAACCCAGAGCAGTGAGTGAGGAGCTGTAGAGATATACACTAGCTGAGGAAGAAGTGGTCAAATTATTTGCTTTGAGAGTGAAGGGAGAAGCCAGTGAATAATGACTGCTGGTGGAACACTGCGGGCTGAATTGGGTTAGAAACTGAGGAAATTGTAATGTGCAAAGCTCGTTCTTATCAGAATAATGTCTTGTGCAGGCATTCAAGACCAGCATGGAAATTGATGAGACACTGGGATTTGGATGTTTGACTGTGGCAGAATTTCTCTCTTTGACGTGATGGTTTTTTGTCTGAATATAAACTCAACATGCATGCCCAATCCTCTAAGGAAAGTAGTGTTGGCTGTATCTCTCTACTTTTTTTTTTTTGTTTCCCCAGAACTCTGGCTTTGATTAAACCTGATGCAGTGCCCAAGATTGGAGAATTAATTGATATCATTATTAATGAAGGATTTACAATAACTAAGGCCAAAATGATGGTGCTTTCAAGGTAAGGAATTTTTAAGGTTAGCTCTGTTGTATCTGAATGTTATTTTTGCAGTCAAGAACATTCTCTAAAGCTATCCCGTGTTGTTCCACACATCAAATCCATTCCAGTGAGTAATATAGGGAAGACTCATCAGTTTCATAATCATGTAGGTTTCTGAAAGCATGTAGAGAATTAAGCTAAGTATTAAAAAGTTCTGTGCAAATGAGTACGGGTGATTATAATCTAATGTCTCTGTATGAATTCAAGGTGACTACCATACCTTTAGCAATTCAGAAGTGTTTACTACTGACATGCCTTTATGTTTTCATCTCATAGCTTCCTGATACAAACTATATTGCTGACTGTAACAGTGTTGCCTTTAAAGTAGTTGATTTGTTTGCCCTCAGTAAACCTGTTTTCTTAATCTGTGCTCTCGGAACCCAAACTTGTTTGCTTTTTAATCACTGGAAGGCCCAGCCAAAGCAAGTGATCTGATGTTGTTGCAGGGTTGGACAGGTTTTACTCATGCATCTTCCTAATCTCCCCCAGCCTTTACTGTTCTCCACTTACGAGCCACAAGATTTTAAATAAAGGCATGATGCTGCAGAGGAAAGAAAACAATTAATTTACTCTAGAAGACTCCCCTCAAAGTTACTGCACTATTTCTCCATTGCTGCTTTGCCAAACCTGTTCATATAGAAATGTCTTTGAAAAGAAAAGCTATCTGTCTACATATTACTATTTTTATGTGTTCTTATGGTTTCTGTGTGAGGTCAAGAACAATTTTTCCCTACCTCAAAACCTTTTTGGCTTTCTGACATATTGTAAAACAACTATGTGACTTCTTCCTCTCGTCTGTGCATTCATCTGCTGCAGTGTTTAATGATACCCGTCCCAGTTGCTCCCTCAAACAACTCCAGTTCGTGAGTTCACTCAGGTTTCTAATGCTGATTTATAATTCACAACATCTTTCAAGCCAGCTTTTTTTGGCTTGCTGCCCTGTAGTCTGATAGATTTGATCCTGAAGTGTTTGGTTGGGTGGTTCTTTATTTCAGTGTCTGTCTGAGAACTTGAAGAACTGTTGGGCCAAGTCACATACTACTTTAGAGTTGACTCGCACTGAAGGGAAGAAGCTTTGAGATTTGAACTTTTGTTGCATATTATTACATAAAAATTGCTGCGTGTCTTGTATAATTGAAAATAATTATTAATAAGCACAAGATTGCACTGTGATACTGAATATATTTAAAATCATGTATTGAATATTTGTGGTTTCTCTGCATACTATATAATCTGTTTCTTGGGACTGTGCCATTTTAAAATGATAGAAATATGGCTTTGCCAACATCTTCTACCCTTAGATCTCTGCAGGCACACGTGTTCAAACCAGCATCATCATCTACTGCTTCCCTTAAAGGCATTATTACTGACATTTGTCTGGCAGTCACTGTTCAGTAGATTCATGCCTTCTGTAAAATTGTAGCCAAGATACAGAAGTGAGGGCAGGCACCTGCTTTGGTAGGTTAGCTCTCTAGTCTCTTCATTTAATCTTATATCAGTTCAGTTTGTTATTCCCAGATGAACACTGTTTTCCATTCTTTAAAAGCAGAGAACTAATGAGAAAGTTGCAATGAAAGAGGAACTAAGTTGTACAGCACAACTGCAGTTTTATATTTATTGCAATAGGAATTCTTAACTGAATAGTAGAGCTCAATTTACCTCAGAAATGCATCCCTCAAATATTTGCATTCAGAAATTGCAATACTTTATCTGTTTGCATACCTTTTTCATAATTGCTTTTCAGAATTATTTGGTGAATTAGTTTCACAACAGGATTTTCTGATGAGATAGTGAATTGTAAGCAAAAACTTAAGGCTGTTTGTAGAGTGTCGGTTTGAAGCTTGAGATTGCAAGAGTTCCTGTGACTAGGATGATTTTTTAAATCATGTTTTTCCCTTCATTATGAAATGGAAGGAAAGCATATTAGCTGTATGGTCAATGAAAATCTTTTGAATTTTGAATGGCTCATACTTACACTGGACTGAAAGCAACAAACCAGGAATTATTCAGTTCCAATGAGCAGATGGTCATTTTGATAAAAAAAGCTGGAGAAAGCTGTGACTGCTCAAATATTTGTCAAGCTTAGAAAAATTAAATTCTTCTGAGGTTCTTCTTGAGGTTATTGCTTTCCTCTGGCAGTATTTGGCTTACATCTGGACTGCAAATAGAAGAGAGATGTGAAAACTTCCATTGCAGAGGACAGAACTGTGCCTTTGTTCATTCTTGGAATCTGTAATTTAAAAAACATGCAGGTAATTTCTTTCAGTAAAGAGAGCTGCTCAAAGTGAGCAGAATTATGGAGACCAGAAAAAATCAGAAGGCTTTCTGCAGGTAAAAACACTTTTCCTTGTGGGAATCTTTTAGTCTCCCTGCAGCTCTGCTTTGATTATAAACTTTGTAGCCAGACTGGGGTGAGCTATATTGCTTCCTTTCACCTGTCAGTCATCCTGAAGAGCTTGTTCTCTACAAATTCCAGCTTCAGAAAGTGGTACACACCAGGATTTGGAGCAAGCCAGGATCAAGCCTGCGCTTCTGAACTGGAATTTCAAAGCTGCAAATTAACAGGGATAGGCTTGAAAATCTCCATGGATTTTTCTAGTTGTTGCCGTGCAGAAAAAGCAGTGCAGTCAGCAAAAGTTACACATGAGAAGCAGCCTGAGAAAAAGCAGAGAGTGGGTTGACTGGCTGCAGGAGGTGAAAAGCCCACAGAATGGTATACCTACCAGTGGGTGGATGGTGAGTCTGCACCATGGTCCCTGGAACTGGTCTAGCTGGGTTGCTGAGCCCTGTGCTGCTAGCAGCGTGGCTTTAGCAATGCAGAGCTTGGAGAGGGCCGCCGCCCTGTCTGAAAAGGCTGTCTTTTTGCTTCCAGTCGTTGAGTAAAGGTTAAGTAACAGCTGTGGTACAGACATGCTGTGTATGCCTGGTGGCTTTTATTTGCCTGGCAATGTAAGGAGTCCCCCTCATTGCAGAAATCCCATTGCTTTGGGAGAAAGCAGTGTATAGTAACTGCTGTGTTCCCCGAGGGAAAGTGCAAGACCAAATTGAGTTTTCAAGTGGGAAAGTGTGGAAGAAAGCAAGTTTTAATTTGGAGGGCATTGTGGTGCCTGTGTGACTCGAAACATTTGAGGATACTGAATAGAAACCAGGTTATGCAATATTCTGTTGTGCACCAGTTTAATCAAACATAAGCCTTGATAAGGAAATAAGTCCCAGTGAAGCAGATAAATTGTTCGTTTATGCTTTTAAACCAAACTTCATTAACCAGTATACACACTCAAACTGAGATGAAGGATGAAAACAGTGTAACAGTGAATGGCTCAGCAAGAAGGTGACTGCTACATTTATTTCTCAGCTTGAGAACGTGGGGACCATCAATGACCCTGAAAGTCCATGCTACCTACAGGTTTCAGTAATTACCTCCTTCCCAGAGCAGGAGCCTAAGGAGGAGTCCAGCTACAAGTTACGCATGTAACCACACAAAATATGACAGAAAGTTAAATGTAGTTTCTGTTATTGGTCATGAACACCCCACAAGCTGTCCAGCTTGGGAAGACATTACCTGTAGAATCATGTTGATGAATGATGGTTTGTGGTTTTCAGGAGAGTTTTGTATATATACGTATGTATACCTATATATTTATATCTATGTCTTTTTGCTTTTCCAGAAAAGAAGCAGCTGACTTTTATGTAGACCATCAATCAAAACCTTTTTATAAGTAGGTATATCAATTTCAGCTTGACATGTAATAAACTTATTTATTGAATGCACAGCATTTATTTACCATATTTGGTACTGCAGGACCATGGGAAAATCAGAACTTAGCTGTGTGGAGCCCTTTGCACAGTATGCACCCTGTTCGTCTTTCTCCAGGGACAGATCTTTATTGCAGCTCTTCAGGGTTTTAACTTGCACTCTTTACAGCCTGATGATATCAGGGCAATTTCTTTGGTCTTTCTGAAGTGAAAATGCTCCTAGTAAGGTGAAACTTCAAAGCCAAGGGAAGGAGCATCTTCAGGATCAGGGTGGAGCTTGCAGGTAGTGAGAATTAGGGGGGAACACTTAGCTGTGAGAATTGATTTGGTAGCAAGTACCCCAAATCCTAAGTAACTGAAAGGATAGTGCATGGAGCAGTTGTTTACTGTACTGCTACCCTTGGGCAAATTGTCAAACTTCCCTGATGCTGGATTGCTCCACCTAACATGAAAAACTTTTGTCTTTCTGTAACTGACCAGATTGATGGTTATGACCCACAGGTAGTGTCATTTCTACTTTGTCTGAAGATGTCAACAAACAACTTACTTTTCCTCCCTCTGGATTTGGTGGTCTGCCTCTTTTAGGAAGAGGGTGCAGATCTCCCTTGTATTTTTCAGCCATGTTGGAACTTCAGTTTGCACTGACTTGGTTGAAAGACCTGTTTTTAGTACTGTCACAAAGTGCTTGAGTATTAGGATCTGCCAGCTGCTCTCCTGCAACAGCAACTGATTTATTGTGGGTCCAAACTGAAGCCTTTCACGGAGACGTGGCCCCAGGCTATGTCTGGCCACGGAGGTCAGAGGATGATTTAGAATTGCCTTTTCTTTGCTGAGTAAGCCTGCTTGATTATGTTGATAAATAAGCAAGAATTTTACCTGTAGTGTTATTTCACAGATGTCTATCTACACCAATGGTAATTGTCTGAGGAACTGTAGCTTTTGTCCGTTGTGATGTTCCTGTCTCACATCCTACAGTCCTATTGGCCCCATCTTCTGTATGGGATTTTTCTCTAAATTAGAAGCAAATAGTTATGAAGCATTACAAACCAAATAGAACAAGAATCTTCAAGGCAGTGAAATGTAAAATCTCTGACTCATTGATATTTAGCATTGTAATACTAGTCTTTAAGTTCAAATTTAGTTCCAAATTCATTAGTCAACGTAAGTCTACTGAATAGTAGGGAAAAATAGCAATTCTACTTTTTTGGAGAAGAATGTTTTTCTTATTAAAGAATTTATTTTTTAAAATGTATTTAAGATTCAGGAATAGTCTGCACAGTAAGCAGTGTTGTAGAAATTCCTTTTTTCTTGGGTATAGGTATGTGTAAGCCATTTAACTGTATTCTAAAGAAGCAGTCTCTGACCAACAGAACCTAAGTTCCAATAGCTTCTCCCTACGTAGTTTCTTTATGTAACTTTTCATAATTTTAATATTGTTCCTTTAGCTAAAAGCTAGTAGGATTTCTCTTCTCTTCTTGTCCATTGATCATTGTGTAAATGATCATTAGGAGCAAGGTGGCTGGAGAAGCATACACATCCACAATTATAATTGCGTAAAGCTTTTTTTTAAAGAAAGAAGTACACAAAGTATTGAGTCAACTTTTTCCTTTGTTGGTTCTGTCCAGACTACACAGTGAAAAGGCAGGCTTGTTTGTATACATGTTCTGTAAAGATACAGAAGTGTAGTGATGTTGTTTTGTTTAGTTTTTAAATAGAACTTTTGGGTTCCCAGTTTTGGGTCATTGTTTTCCGAGCGATTGAAGTGGTCAGGACAGGAGGCAGGCTGCTCCTGACAGTCTTTTCTCCTTACTCAGATTCATCCCATTAAAATCAGTTGAGTTCTGCCTATGCCAGGATGTGATAAGTCACTTGGTGGTTACATCCCCTCTCCCCTGCAAACTTTCCAAATCTTGCTTCTCCCTTCTCTGCTACTTTGGATTTTGGCTGGGCAAAATCCACGGGAGAGATCCACGGGGCAGTGGAGAAATCCATCCTGACAGCAGTGCTGAAGTTGTGTCAATGGGGAGCACACACAGGTCATCTGTGGACAATCGTGAAATCCTGCTATGCAGAAGAGACATTCTTAGGAATCATTCCTGTCAGAAAAATGGTTAGCAGGGTCTCATCCTGTTTCCAGTACTGATCTTTTAAAAATTAGTTTGAAATTTTAACATACAACACAGTAGCTTGAGTGAGTTTTTATTATCTGGTTCTTTTTCTGCAACCATAATAAGAAGGGAACGTCTGCACGTGACCTAGTCCAACCTCCTAGTCAAAACAGAGCCAACTTCGAAGTTAGATCAGGTTGCTCAAGGCCTTGCCGAGTTGAGTTCTGAGCATCTCCACTGGATCATATGTATTTGTTGATTTTTATTTGTAGTGTTGATCACCATGTGCTGTTTCCGTTTTGCAGTGAGCTTCTCCAGTTTATAACGAGTGGTCCCATTGTTGCTATGGAAATCTTAGGAGATGATGCAGTTTGTAAATGGAAAACATTACTGGGGCCAGCAAACTCTGCAGTGGCTCAGAGTGATGCACCAGACAGCATTAGAGTGAACTTTGGACACGATGGCCTAAGAAATGCAGCTCATGGCCCAGATTCGGTAGCTTCAGCTGCTCAAGTAAGTTTTTGACTGTTTGTTGACTGAAGTTTATTTTTACTTTATCTGGTAACAGCTGGGTCAGAAATTCCTCATATTTTTCCCTGCTTGAGTTCAGAACTACTTGAGGTATTCTTCATAGATCGTTTTTACAATGGAAAAATAAACTGAAAACAGAAATCTTGTTTATCTCTGTCACAAAGGGGAGCCTTGGGCGCTTTGATCAAGAGAGCATGCCTGGTCATTTTTAATGTCTTCTGTACATCACAAGCATTGAGATAATTGCATAGTCTGTGTAATCTACCTGTAGCCTACCAATGTTGGTCATAAAAACAAAGGGATTAAACAATTAAATCCTTTTGTGCCCCCCTGCATTTCACTTATCTCTTCTCCTCTACAGTCCTTGCTAGTCCTCTGCCTGGAGCCTGCTTTCCTCTGCTGTTATTGTTCAGAACGAATAATTATGAAAACAGGCCACTTTGTAATGCTTTGTGGTTTAAGAGGTAGTACAGTGGGCTTGGCTTTGAGGAGTTTGGTTCTCTTTTGCTTTGTTTGTAGTGTGCCTTTCCTTGGTGTAGTGCTAAGAAAAAGCCCTGGGACTGGGTGATAGATATTACCAGCATTTCTACAGAATTGAGGTGACTATTTGCGTTGTGGGGTATTGTTGTGGGGTAAATGTGCTGATAAATGATGGCAAGAATAAAGATTACCTCATGATTGATTGGTATTGTGCTGTGGGATCTTAGCTCTAGACAGCAAGAAAAAAGATACCAGTTGTTGCTTCCTTGATCCTAGTCTTTCCTCTCTTTAAATTGGAACAGCTGGAGGGAGACCTGCCCTGGAATACCTAATAAACTGCCAAGTACTGTATCCTAGAAAATATATGTAGACATGATTATACCCTGGTGGTGAGGGCAGGGCTGGCCAGCCTCTTCTTTGAGCTGGCCGTTAGGCTGTGTGGCATAGCAAGCTACTTGCAAAGTGTGCGTGGTTTTCTGGTGGTCAAGCACTCATCTCCCTGATCTGCCCCGTGCCTGGGCTGCTGGATCCTCTCCCTGTGCCTCTAGTTTTGACGAGAAATCATATGCTGGACCTGAAGTACTACTTCTGCTGGCAGACTGGATGAAGATGGTACAGAGTTAGGAAGAGTTTGGAAATTGATCTTTTCTGATGAAGGAGAATTATAATGAGAAACATCATTGTAGTTCTGGTTAAATAGCTAGATATCCTCATATATGAGGGTGAAAATTTCCCTTTGTTCCTGCATACTGCCACGACAACTGTGACAGCTTTTGAACTGAGTGTGGGAAAGCATATCTGTTCGCATAAAATGTTGATTAGAAGCATAAGTATGTGCTTTGGCTTAAGTTTGTTGTTCTTTTTACATGTCATTATTTTTGAAATGCTGTTTGAAGGCCTGAGTCATCCGCAGCATTTTTGTGTCTGCGGGATTATTTTGCTGAACTTTTGCAGGTGCGTGCATCTTTGGGGTGTTACTGATACCAATCTTCAATAAATCAAACAAAATTGTAAATTTAATACCCCTGTGCCTATTTTAATTCTAGTAGGCCCAGTTATATGGCTGTATAGCAATTGCCATGGAAACTAGTTGACTGCACCTTGCAGAAGCTTTGCTGAAAAGATAGAAATATGTGATAAAGGGACCTAAATGAACTCTTCTGAAGGAAGACTGAAGTCTCAACACATTCAATGAATGTGTTGTAAACTGAACAGTTAGAATGGAAGACTGCATCGCTCTTTTGGGGGCTAAATGACAAATGAAATTATGCCTCTGGTATACTCTAAGCTGGTGTCTCTCTGCAGTCCAGATTTTGGAATTCCTTTAGATTAGGAATAAAGGGAAAGGAAAAAAAATTAAGGCTCCACTTGGTTATAGTTTGGCATTTCATTATCCTAGTCCTTCAGCATTACCTAGTTACTTTTCTTTTATGTCTTTTAATGGATAAAACAAAGTGTTAAATATTGTAAATATTTTGCTGCCTTTTCCTGGCTGCTTCTTTTAGAGTAAACATTAATTAACAGTGGGACAAGGTCTTTGAAGCATGCAGCGTTTTATCAGTAGAAGGATGTAGGAAATAAACCCTTTTATCTCAGATATGCCCACTTAAAATGTGGATTTTTTTGCTAGGAGAAAAACAAAAGCCATTTTCCCTTCTATTGAAAGATCCACTAGTTTGAGCTGTATAAGCGTTCAAGCACAGATTATAGGGATTGTCAGAGTGCCATGAGCTAAAGGCTGGGATATAGCTAAGTATTGAGCTAGTAAATTAAATGGGACAATTTCAGAAACTGGTCTTTAGCATTGCTACTGTTACACAGGGAGAAATCAGATTTGGTAGTAGTATTTCCAGGATATTATTATTTCCCTTAAATGCAAATTTATCAATTCTTTTACTGAACTTGACCAATAGGTCTGAAATGCAATCTTCTGTTTTGAGCATTTGACTAATGCTAATTGGCAGATGGTGTAACATATGTGAATAAATGGTATGGAACAAGCATGAAGCTGGCAGTGAACAGTGAAAACATATCACTGAAGAAGGAAACCTGGCTGCCAGGCTCACCCCAGTATGATCTAAGACCCAAGCTATATGATACCTGGAATAGTGATGGTGGGAAGGAAAGAAGTGATCAGAGGCAAAGAGGTTCTTCTGATTCATCCCAGAAATCAGAGCAGTTGAGTACATCAGCTTCAATTCAGTAAGATTAAAAAAAAAACCCCAAACAACAGTCAATAAGGCATGAGGATAAGTCAGCAATTTTAGACAAAGTTTAGTTGCTTATAACAAGAGGAAAAACATATAAACAAATGGGATAGAGGTCAGTTTTGTATATGGAAAGAAAACGTACTGAGAAATGGATGGTAGTTGCATTTTTGCTCATATAGTGGAAAAGACCATGTGAAAAGAGGGAAGATAAAATACATGTATATGGGAGTGGATTTTGGAAAGATACTCAGGAAAGAGAGAGAAAGAATTCAGAAAACTGGTAACACCTCTACCAAGTGATTGCGGCAGCAGCATTTTGAATGCTCTGAATGGAAATGGATTGTGTGCAGAAGTGAAAAAGAGGGGAAGAAATATTCAAATAATTTTTTTATGATTGTAGCAATGCTACCAGAGAGGGAAAGGTATTAAGGTTTACCTTCTGTGACTATGAATACTTCAGATGTTATTTATGATAAAAACTTATGTATGCAGCTAGATCAATCTAAAATGTATTCAATTACAATTGTTTTCAGGAGCTGGAATTGTTCTTTCCCTCCAGTGGAGGTCGTGGACCAGCCAACAGTGCAAAATTCGCAAATTGTACTTGTTGCATTATTAAGCCTCATGCAGTTAATGAAGGTAAGCAGTGCAGACAGTGGAGGTGAAAGCTATGTGCTTCATTTGTATCCATGTTCACTCCTGTGCCCTTTTCTGGGAGAATGAGTGCAAGAGCACAGGGCATATTTCATAGTACATGCCAAAGTGTGCAGATACATTGCCTTTCATAAACTTTTAGTACTTCTGCAGTTCAGTTCCATGAAGAGTGGGTCACGTGCTTTCCATGTGGATACTTGTTAATTTCAGAGTAAGAAGGGAAAGGTGAAAAGAAAGAAGGACAAAAAAATACATGAGATTTGGTGACTCTTACTATGACAGTTTACCATGTCCTTCCTCCTGTCTGCCCACCAGACTCATCTGCTGGAGGTTACTATCCTCACAGCAGAGTAAAAGCAGGACACGTGGCCATATTGCAGGGCCTTCCACTCATGCAGTAACACATTACATTAAAACTACTTACAAAGGGAAATTTGTGTTGATATGGATCTTGTTCTGCTGAATGAAGTGGAGATGGAAAGTAGAAAAGGCTTGTTCACTGTATGAAAGTGAGCCAAAGACTTAAACCATTTGTTGAACTCTGTGATGCTTTCTGTGCTGGAGAATGCCCTGTGAGCTCACCATATGAGTATTGGAAATGTTTAATGCCCAACTGTTACCATGCAAAAAAATTCTCACTTTTGTGTCCTGTACATAGATACAGGAGCATGTGTAGGAGCAGTGAATGCAGTAAAATATTTTGGCTCAGGCACTGCAACAGTATTTTTGAGTGCAGAATAAATATTGCCATGTAAGAGCACTGAGATTTTTCTTAGCCAGATGCAGAGCACACTGCAATGTTTTAATCGCTTCTCCATGGACAGCTGAAATGGCAACAGCAGAAGTGGCCGTAGCAGTTTCCAGGCCTTTCACACCTCAAGTGGGATGTCTGGAGAGCCTGCAGAAAAAAAATGGCTTTCACAAGAAAGAGTCTCGCACTCACTGCTGATAATGTGCCTGTTATCTCTTTGAGGCCTTACATGGTATCTGCTACTGATAAGGCTGCCATGCAGCAAAGACAGAGTGATGTTCCTTTTACAGAAATATGGGCAGCAGCTGGGACTGTGAACTTACCTAGTAAATGTGTGCAGAAGATAAACTTTTCTGTGGCAGGATTGTTGGAGTCCTCACATTTGATTGTGAAAACAGCAAAGTGGATGGCTTGGGCTGTGCTTTTTTATACGTGAGATATAGTTTCTGTTATATATAGGGGCTCAGACTTTCTCTTTGAGAGTTCAGGTTCTCTCAGCTTTTAATCTTCTTAATTTCTGTAGATTTCATAGTGCCTTGTCTGTTACTTTTTTTTCTGTTTTCTTGAACATCTCAATATTTTTCTGAATCATCAAAGGACAAATTCTGGGCCTGTTTGCACTGCCCTCTGGGAGTGTGAGTGACTGGAGGAGAATGGGGGTGGTGACAGAGAGAGAAAGAGGTACGGGTACAGATAAACAGAAAATGTAAGTGCATGCCCAGCCTTGCAGTGTGAGCACTAGAAAGACTGGACTGAAGTTGAGCTTCATATGCCACTATTAAATGTGGCACATATATGCCACATTAAAAAAATGACTAAAAGTAATTTTTCTTACACCCAAAGGGCTGGAGGGGCAGACCATAGCTGCCAAACAGCAAATAAAATTTGAAAGCCAAGGTGTACTTTGTGTGAGCATTCTCTGTCCATACAGCTTTGATTACTACTCTCAACAGAATGAAGAAATCAAAACTGAATTTTCTTTTCTAAATCAGTAAAATGTTTTATCGATTTCTCATGGTTTAACTCCAGTTAACAACTAAGCACCATACAATCTCTCACACGCTCCCCCCAGTGGGATGGGGGAGAAAATTAGAAGGGTAGAAGTGAGAAAACTTGTGGGTTGAGATAAAGACAGTTTAATAAGTAAAGCAAAAGCTGTGCATGCAAGCAAAGCAAAACAAGGAATTCATTCACTGCTTCCCATCGGCAGGCAGGTGTTGAGCCACCTCAAGGAAGGGACTCCAGCACATGTGACAGTTATTGAGAAGACCAGGGCCATCACTCCAAATGTCTCCCCCTTCCTTCTTCTTCCCCCAGCTTTATATGCTGAGCCTCGTATGGTGTGGGAGATCCCTTTGGGCAGTTGGGGTCAGCTGTCCCAGCCGTGTCGCCTCCCAGCTTCTTGTGCTTCCCCAACCTGCTCGCTGCCGGGGTGGGTGGGAAGCAGAAGAGGCCTTGACTCTGTGTAAGCACTGCATGGTGGTAACTGAAACATCCCTGTGATACCAACACTGTTGTCAGCACAGATCCAAAACACAGCCCCATACTAGCTGCTGTGAAGAAAATTAACTCTACTCCAGCCAAAAGTAGCACTCAAGTTTAAATTATTATAAAGAATGATGGAATTCAGAGACTGGCTGTGCTTTTATCTTACTAAACTGTTCTTCCTGCCTTTTTTCTCCAATGTTATTTTGAATGTTTCAAAAACCACAGGTGCTGCATCTCTTAAAGAGATTATGAGACTGGGGAGGTCTTGTAAAACTTTCCAGAAGTCTGGCTTCTGACAGGGAGATGGGTTTAAGGAAAGGAAGTGTCGCTGTGTCTGGGTGGTGGACTACCTCTTTGGCTGAGAGCACTGGTTTGGCTTCATATTGCAACTGGACTGGTTCCAGTCTGCAGTTTGAGGTGAGACATCCTTTCCAAGGACTGCAGGAACTCTCCAACATCAGCCCAGTGGCCCAGGAGCATTGCAGGAAAGAGGATTTGGCTTTCTTAGCCGGTTCTCTTCTGTCTTCCTTTGTCTTTCTCATATTCTTCTTCAGACAATTTTTTTGAGTAACAACAAAAATATCAATGAGTGACTTCTTTTTTAGTATGCTTGGTCTTCTGTAAAGCACTTTCCATAGTCACAGAAGAGTCATGCTTAACAGAGTAAAGAGCTGTGCACTAGATTTCCAACAGTTTTTGGAATTCTTAATTCTGAAATTACTCTTTTATGATTAAAATGCCAGTTTGAAAGTTGAAGGAACATACCCTTTGCTTCCTGTGGATTTTTAGGCTTTTAAAGTTTTGAGCATGATGTGTGGCATCATATGCTGTGTCTACAGAAATGCCACCATTCCTTCTTCCCTGTTCGGACTGTTTTGGAGTCAGGGAATAGCATGCTAAAAGGGTTTGGGGGGATCAAACAATCTGCTCAGAACTCCCAGCTGCCTGTCTGAAACAGGCAGACAAGAAGGGAGAAGCCCGGCTTTAGGGATTAGAGAACAGAGACATGGCAGTGGAGCAGGTTGGCCCCATGGGTTGCGCACCTGTAGGCAGAATGTTTGAGAAAGGAAGGCTGAGCTGTTTGGGCTGTTTGGGCTCTGTGATCCATGACAGAGCTGGGAAACTCTGCTCATCTCATCTCCCTTTCAAGGGCTGTTAACAACTGTGTTCAGTGATACCCAAGACATTCTGGTTATATTAGCAACATCTTCTGTATCTCAGTTGAAGTAGGTGCTATAGCAACTACTGAGCTGCCCTGTTGGCAAAATTGCATATAGGAGACTGCGTGGTCTTAAAAATAAGCAACTTGTTTACCCCCAGCAGCAGCGGCTCTAGCTGTGGCTGTCCACCCTGCTGTTTCGCGTGGGGAGAATGTTAAGTGCAAACACAGCAGCTGGAGAGGACAAGAAATCCCATGCAGCCATCAGTGTGGTGAAAAGGTGGTTTAGCAGAAGCATGGAGAGGAATTTATATGGGTCAAAGCAGCAGAACCTCTTATGCATTGCAGATTTGGTTTGTGCTCCACAAATTTTCAGTATTGAGTATCTAAAAATAAACCTTTTTGCTATTTCCTATGTGCTGCTGAGGCTTTGAACTTGATTATCTAATTACCATGAATATAATCTGCTCATTAAACATTTACAATTACGTGAAGTTTCACTTACGTACTTGAGCTTTAGTCTTTATTTCTGCAGAAACATTTGACTGAATTCATAATTTGAATTTTGCTTCCCAGTCTTTTTTCCCAATGTGTCTTTTTCCTCTGGAGTCCCTTGCATAACTGATTCTTAGAAGGAAAAATCTTTCGGTTTTCCACCCTGGAAGTTGGTTTGCTTTAACCACAGCTGTAAACTGGGAGGCTTTTCAGCAAGTTTACCTTCCTGTCAAAAGGCTGGATCTAATCTCTAGTTTACTCTGGTTAAATCTTGGACAGAGTTCGTTCTTAGAAACTGACTTTGATCGCCATAGAGGGTTTGTGGGGTTCCTATCCAGTGACAGAGCAGTGGAAAATCTCTGGTGGTTTTATCTCTGGCCTTGCTGACCCTCTCCTGACAGAAACATCTGCCGCCAGGCACTTCCCTGACTGACTGGCAAGTTAGCAGCAAGCAAAGTCATTGTATTTTAACTCTGAAGAGGGCTGGGAGGAGCAGTTCAACTCCTCTTTCTTGGGTGCTGGCAGAATGCGAAAGCAACCTGATGGTATTCCATGAGGACTTGTTCTGAGCAGGGGTGGGTCAGGGAGACATGGTGTGGTTTGACCCCTCTAGAATGTGCCACACTTTTCAGTGTCTCTTAGCCCCCTCCTCCTCCTTAGTCAAGGAGCATGGTAACTAATAAGCACAGCTCTGGGATTGTATGCCTTAATTGTTTAATAATTTGAAAGTTTTAGTGTAGATCTGTGTTCTGTAATCCACTTCTTGTCCTTGAAGCTTCAGTTAATTCAGATACAATCTCACAGTTGCAATCACTTAGACATTCTGGTTTTGTAATTCCCCTCATGTTATTACATCTGGAGTTATTAGCAGTAGTGCTTAGAAGCCAAAATTGTAAATGCACCAAAATGGGTGAACTTCAGTTTTGCACCCTGAGGACAGCTATGACTCGACTGTTTTGTTGGCAGAAATAGCACCTTGCAGATTACTGGATGGGATTAATTTTAATGTATTTATGTGTAACAGTTTAGTCATGTTTACCGTAGGAATTGGAATTTGATATTTTATGACTGGTTTAAAGTTTCTTTGATGTGGTCTTTACTTAATCCCTTTGAAAAATGAACAGGGAAAAAATAGGAAAATAGTGATGATCAGGCTCTAAAGGCTGCGGTCAGAAGTGTGTTATATTTCACATTTTGTACTTGCGATACAGCACAGAGTTCAAGAGGTGAAATCCTGCCTTCCTTTTCTGCACTCCCAAGCTGAGATATGGGTTCTCTTCATGTCAGAGTTTTGCCAAAACACATTTGGAGCTAGAACTATGCCATGAACTTGAAAACGAAAACTGCTAGTCAGGAATTCATTGGACATAATGCAAACTGAAAGGCCTGCCTAGAGGTAAGGAAGCCTCTATAGTCTGGAGGGCTTCTGAGTGTGAGACTGGCTACCACAACAGGTTTGTTCTCCTAGTATGTGTTAAGCTTGAGATTTTGTTCTAATATTTCTGTAAGTTAAACCCTTGTTCCTCTTACGGAATTAAAAAAAAAAAATTACAGCACTGTCTTCCACAGTATTCTTCAACTAAAATTTAAGTCTAATAGAAAACAAAAGGGTTCTTTTCAAGTGGAAAAGATATTCTGTGGATATATGATTTTAGACCTGTTCTAAGTGGATGATAAATCTTATAGAGTTCTATCTTAACTTATTAGTTACTGGACAGCTTTAGAAAATCATAGAGATTTATACTGAGCAACAAAATGCTGCATGACAGGTACGATAAGGATGGTATTTCCTTATTTATGCAAAGACTTAAACAATTTTTTATTGAGGGAGTAGTTCCTTGCTCCAAAGACCAAACTTTGACAAAAAGAATACCAAGGACAGTAGTTCAGTCTCAAGCAGGTACAGAAACAGGGTTTACTTATGTAGAATCTCAAGTGAAGTTACTTCATAAGAGAGAGTGGGGAGAGAAGGATTGTACCGAGTAGGAATCCAGCATTGTAGTAGATTATACATCTGACTGCAGACACCTGAAGAACTGTTTCTGACATGCTGATATACTTGTTGCTCATTGAAAGGGAGAAGGCATTGCTGTGAAAATGTCCAATTCACCTGTATAGTATGCTGAGTATAGTTAGATGTATGTAGTTACCAAAGGAAATAAGCTGAAAGAGAAAAAGAGGATGTGATAGAAGAGGTGCAAATCTGTCATCATTCTCAGGACTAGGTATCTGTATCATTGTTTTTATCATACTGATGAGTATTCATTAGATAAGATTAAAAAAAATTGTAAACAAACTGGAAATGGTTTCCTTTTTCACCCTGGGTTTTTAGACATAAGTTTGAGTAACTCATTACTTTTATGTTTAGGAAACTTGAGTAGAACAAGGTTTTTGAAAAGCTGTTTTCTCATGCTTGAGAAAAAATGAGGAATGCAATTTTCTCGTAAGTAATCTGAAAGTATATCTTCTGTCTGTGATAAGTATGCATAATAGAAAGGTGAAGTGCAGATGCTCAGGACTTCACCTCATTGTAGGCATATTTCTTTCTGTATATCTTGTCTACAAGGTTGAGTGCAAAAAAGCATCAGTTACAGCCTTGATACACTTAACAATTAAAAGTCTGGAAGGAACTGTTTGAAGATAGAATCTGGAAATAGAAAAAAAAGTGGGCTGCACATGTGTCTTTGCAGATGCTTCAAAGAAGTACAGTGGATTATTTGAGGTGTGACCTCTGGATATTCCCATATGCAATATGGCAGTCTTAGTGCTGCAGTCATGCGAGAACTATGCTTTCAGATGCAAGCATTTTCTTGCATGTGGATTTGCCCAGGCAGAAAACATGTTTATGCAAAATTAAATGCACTTTGTTTCTTACATTTTCCATAAATGTATTATGTATAGGGTGTTGTTTTTGGTGATGTCCGGTGGTGCTGTTTTGTTCGTTTGTTTTCTTTTTGGAGAAGCTAGGAAAAAGTGATTTAAATAAAAGCAACCTACTTTACCACTTCATCACTGCTTTTTCAGAAAAAGAATTTAGTTTCCATGAGAACAGGAGTCCATCCGCTTCTGTGTTTTAATTTCTTTGCTGTAGTTGTAATGATGGATATTCCTTGCTCAGGTTGCTTGTTTTTGAAACCAAGTCTATGTTGTTTCTTGATTATTTCCTGCATAAAGTTTTAGCAGCTTGGCATTGGCTTCCTAACTTAGACTGACTTCAGATTCCAGTGGCTATTGCAAAGTGATATTCATTTTTTCAAAGTATGAAAAATTTATTTTACATTTCAATTGATAGAAGTAGAGAGGGAAGTGCACTGAACCTGGAAATCCTTTCTGACAGTTTGAGGCTGGAAGGAAGAGGATGAGGTATACTTCAAAGAACCCCCCCCCAGTTCAAATGGCACAGTCAATCCTTGCTGAAGCTTATAAGTATCCTACTACTACTGGAAAGAGTGTTTGGTGGACTTATATTAGTGGTGCTCATGTAGCTGAAAATCATCTCTGTGCTGGGATGATGGTGTTAACATAAAAAGAAAATAAAAAGATGCTAGGAATGGGGTTTTATTATTGCATTTTGGAATTTTTGTTCTTAAAGGGGTAGAGAAAAGTTAATCCTAAGAGTGGTCCAGGGAATTTCAGGCTAATGAAAATTCTTTCATACCAATGGAATTGATACATCAAGTGTCTATAATTTCATTTAAATCACTCAGTGATGATATGGTGGATGTTTACCAGCATGTCTTTTTTGAAGGAAAACCTGCTTTGCTGATCTCTGAATTCTCTAAGTATGCTTTCCATAAAGGAAGGTAACACAGAGCCAGATAATCTAATTTACTTGAATATCAGTGCCTTCCTCAAAGTCCCTTGCTGTGAGAAAAACAAAATTTTCCTTTAGTAAATCAATTCATACATTTAGGTCTGTTCAGCATAGGTATCTGCATAGCTTTAGATGTTTTCTTGAACACAAGCATATCCAATTAAAAGGGGTTTATGAGTGAAGTCTTGTCACCCGTCCTTGCGCCTGTTCTTGTCAATATTGGCATTAATGACTCAGATGGGGAAGGACAGGGCATGCTTGCAGTGTTTGCAGATGCTACCAAGTGTCTGCTACAGTTTTGGAGGGTGTAATTGGAATTCAGAACGTTCATGATGAACTGCATAAATGAAACAATGTGAGAAAATGAAACTGAATATAAACAATGGCATAACATTACCATGGAGGAGGGAAAAGAACTGCACAAATACAAAACAGAGAACAACTGACAGGGTATCAGTGAAAAGTCTGTAGAGAAATGGTTGGAACAGTGATATATCATAAGCACAAGCAGTGTTCACGATGTTGGACACACTTCGTTTAGGGTGTTTTTTTCAGTAACTCATTCTGCTCAGTGCTGGTGAGAACCCAGCTTGTGTACCATATCCAGTTTCTGTCCAGTTTCAAAAATAACATAATCAACTGAGAGCAGAAAGAATAAGAGATTTAGCCAATGAAAATGTGATGGTTTTCATTTATTTAACCTGAGATGGAGGAGATGGGAATATACAGCTTTCTATAAGTATATTTGGAAAATGTGCATATTTACTAATTTAGATGAAAGAACATTTAATCTAATCATTAAGGAAAACTTCAAAGTATGTCACTGGCCTGACATCTGGGGATGTAATGGAACCTTTGTTGCTAGAAGTTTTTGAGAACATTTTAGAAAAATTTTAAAAATGCAGCCATGCATAGTCTAACTTCACTGTACCTTGGAGCAAAAGAGAAGTATCTTGAAGTCTCTTTTCCTACTGCCCTATTCAAATCAGAGTGTAAGTAGAAAGACAAGGTATTGAGTCTGAAAAGAGCCAAGACACAGACTGTAGGACTTTGTGATAGTCTTTTGCCAAGTTGAAAATAAATGATAGAGCTCACAGTATATTTACTATTGATCTATGACAGTGAGTTGGCAAACCTTCCACAGGAAGTGGAATATAAAATTAGTAGAGGCTGGAGCAGATTATAGGGCATCTCATGAGGTTTTTAACCTCTAGAGTTAAGTTAATTGACAATGCACTAGTAAATTAAAATTACTGTTTATAATTATGGGCTAATGCACACTACAAGGCATAATTTTAACCACTTCCTTACTGTAACTGATCATGAAAAGTCCCGTGCATAGTGTTCAGTAGGGATAACCAGAAAAAAGAAAGAAATAAATACTAGTAAGGATATGAATAGTTTGAATTATAATACTGAATGCCGTCATAAAATCCAGTGGTACAGCCTCAACTAAAATATCACGTTTAGTTTTGTTCACACTCAATAAATGAGCAGAAGTAAATGGAAATCATTAGAGCCATAGAAACATTCTCTTAACTGGAGTGATTGACCATAATCTTCTCAAATGAAAGAAAAATCAAAGTGGATGTACTAAAGGGGTACAAAATAATGAACATCTCGAAAGAAAGACATAAAAAGGAAAACAAACTACATATTTCTTTTTAAGCTTTCTCTTGACATAAGAACAAGAAAGACAGAAAGACACAAACCTAAGCCTTTCTGTTTTTTGGTAAATATACAACCATCAGTTTGAGTTCAGCAAAACTGTTGCAGATGTATTGATCTTTCCTTCTTACTCTTTCTTCTTCAGATTCCCTTCTCAAATGGCACACACTGCACAGCCACATCGCTGCTGGATACTTTCTGTAGCCTGGCTGTGATCCTTGACTTGAATTTCCGTATTCTCAATTTGGGTTTTTGTATCTCAATTTCCAGTGTGACTCTTCCCACCTGTCCCCATGCAAGAATTCCCAGAATACCTTATTTTCCTACAGATTCTCATCATTTTGTGTCTTAATGCCCTGTCTGGCATTCACAAGTGTGGTCTTGCCTTGTTCATAGTGGTTCAGAAGGTTGTAGCTGGGATTAAGCCTTTGAACCTTTCACCCCCTTTACATCTATTGGTTCCCATTCTCAGCTGCATCAAACGCTTGTCTGTTTTGGTGTCAAAGTCCCCTAAGATTTACTGCCTGTATGTCAAATTATATTTTTGTTGTGCTAGCAAAATACTGACTTTTGTTCTCCAGTCAAGCAGTGGTGGTAACTTTTGTCTTTACCCTCTTAATATTTTCAAATGAATATTGTTTGTAAAGATTTTCATCAGTGCTGCAGTGTTGGTAGAGTTCTTCGTGAAAATTTGTAAAGCTGTCCTTCAAATGTCCTGAGGTTCTCCTGTAATACAGTGCCTAGACAGAAATGAGGAATGATTGAAAATCTTGGATTCTATCACTATGAACAATATTCTCTCATCATTTCGTCACATGTTGCTCTTTATCTTCTGCCTGTACCCACTTGCCTTTTCTTTTCCTCCTCATGTTGAGCCTGGGTTGCTTTTGAGCTCCCCTTCTCCTCTCTGTTGGCCCAATGTGTGTCACTCAGGAGACCCTCTGTCCTTCCGTGACTTGCTTCTTGGTGCTCCAGAGTACAAATACAAAAATGATTGGAACACCTTTTTCAAACAGAGAGGCTAGGAGCTCGATAGCTGCAGATTATCACTCTGGCCAAATTTTTGGGGAGTCTAGAAATGGTGTATATATGTTGCATAGTAAGAATGCTTGGAGTTGTATTATTTCTGTGTAGTCAGAGCAGAAGAGGAAGAGAGATAAACCTTGTTCCTCAGGGGATAGGTTGACCAACTGGTAGGAAGAAGCACTTTTTGAGAAGGACATCTGTCAGCTTCTTACTGCAGTGTTTTACGATGTTGTCTGAAACAAAGTTTAGTGAGTACTTTAGCTGAAATACATTGCAAGAGGGCCCAGCTCTGAGTCCCACTTTTTCCCCTTCTGGAATTCAAAAAGGACTTTGCTTGGAGTCAAGCCTGATCATGATTCTCTGGAGTTTGGGGACAAGACCTTAACACCTGGCAATAAGGAACCAGAGAATTTCATCATACTGTGAAGCAGAATTGCATTTTAAAATGTCAAAAATAGACATGAATTGAAACTGCTACTTATAGTTAGTGCTACTTTAAGCATCTGATACAGTTACTTCTAGAAATATGTTACTGAATTAGGTAGATCATTGATCTGATCAGTCGCAGCAGTTTGTGTGTCCCTATCAAAAATACTGTTGTTGTTCCAGAGGGATTATTTTTGATTATTGGAAGGGTATTAAAAAAATGACATATAGAGGTTGAGATGAGGAAGCTAGTTCTTGACTTGCTTTGAAGGCAGTCTGCTGTCTTTGCCTAATGAGCTTTTTATGGTGGAGTGGTTAAATTGGGAAACAGGCCAAGATCAAAGGGAAGGGAATGTAACATCCCTAGTCATATGGCTGGCTGGTGGTTCGTAGTGTGCTGGGACTGGCAGGTCCCAGTGACACAGCTGTTACATCCTATTAATTAAAGTGATGTTAGGTTAAAAGTGACTTTCATGAACTGTTTTATTTTATTCCAATCCATAATTATGCATGCGGTTGTAACATTTTTCAGTCTGATGTCTTCCCTGCTACTTTCTGCTGCTTAATGAAGGACGATTTTCAAATACTGTGTATTGTAAAACAACAAACTGTAGAAGATCAATGTAACTGAGGGGGTCTTAATGCCTTATCATTTTAGCTGATTAAAATAAGTTGGAAGGTTATCTGTCCTGTATTAGGTGTGTAGAAACATAATGCTGCCTAGGAGATATAAAGCACGTGCACCCTTTTTTCTCTCTCACTCTCATATTTGTTAGGATTAGTATTAAATTCCCCCAACTGTATTTAGTAATGCTTGTGATTCTTTTGTGCTTTGTGACTGAAAATTCATCATAACTGGTGCCTAATCTGCAGCTTTGATTTGGGTTCTTACTGTAATCACATTTTAAACATGCACTGGCCCTGTTTGAAGGGTCCTTAAAAAGTTGTTTTTTCACTACAGATCTGGATTTTAAAGTTGAAAACATTGTTGAAAGCTGCTGAAATGGCACTCTATCTAATTAGTTCTTCTTTTCCTCAGCCTTATCTGCCCACAAAGGAGAGGGCACGTCCCAATTCAGTCATGCAACTGGCTGAAAGCCTGAAAGAAATCCCAAGCCAGGCCTTGAGCTTCCAGTGTTCTGTTGCTCAGGGATTGTCTCTGTGCTTTTTGTTTCTATTTTGGTTCAGGTAGAATTTGAAAGGAAGGTGTCCCTAGGAAAAGTGATACATGTATTGCTTAAACTGGGACAAGGGAGGCCAAGTCACTAGGTGTGTACATCTGTACCACCTCTGGCAACTTGTTTATCCTCCTGTGCCTCAGTTCCCACATCTGGAAATCAGAGCTAACATCCTGCTCTGCAATTATAAATGAAATCTCATGCCTCTTCCTCAAGGCACTTTGAAATTTTTTGGCAAGGCATCTGTCTGTACAATGGTGACAAGAATTCCTTTGGATAAGCCTTTTGGATGTTGAAGTTGTGGGCGATCTGTCTGGAGCAACAAGGTGCTCTGTTGTTCTGATGAGTGAAACTGAATGTAGGAATACAGTGCAGAGGAAAATCTTGATAGGTTTATCACAGTTGATTATTAAAGGAACCTTGTATTAAAGACCTTTATGCAAAGTACCTGCCTACTTTGTTTTCTGTCATTAAAGGAGCCTGTCTGCTCTCTAAGAAAAATCTTAACAATTTCAGTACAGAAACAGCCCAGAAAGCTGAATTTTTGAGACCCCCTTTGTTTTTCTAAAACGTAGATTTTGCTTAAAGCTTGTAAAACTGCTGAGGGCAAAAGTTCTGTAAAAAGCAAATCTCCATAGTACCTGATACCTGATGTATTTTCATCAGATGCATTCCAGCTGTGAAGGCCTGTGTGAGTGACCCGTTCTTGACTGATAAAGTGTAAAATGGCGATCTGTTGGGCAAAGCAGCTTTCTCATACCCTTCTCATCACCGTGTCCCTGCAGGCAGTAGTTGCCATATGTCTACCAGTGCCCATTCTTCATCTTTATCGGTTTCTGGTGGAGCAGTGGCTGTTGGCTGGAGTATTCACACTGAAGATCAGGAATGAAGAAATGTTTATGCTCTGTCACAGATTATTTATCAATTTATGCATTTTCTGAATGATGCCCAGCCAGTTACTTCGTCTCTTTATAAACTGGCTGTTCATCTCTGACATCAAGACTGTAGGCTCGCTGCCTCACTGGAAACTGCGTGGAAGCATCTGAGCTGCTCAGCCTTTCTAGCAGCATGGACAAAAAGAAACTGGAGGTCTAATTTCTCTCTCTGATATGGTCTTGCATTTCCTGGGCAGACCTGTCCAAGTCCCTTCATTTTGCTGCTGGAATTATTTTTTTTCACCTGGAAAAAAAAGGGGATTTTCCCCACCCCCCACCCCCCACCCCCTTTCACAGGAGCGTTAGAAAGAAACTTGCAATCTGTGCTAGTGAGTCATGGTGTAACAGTATAGCAGGACAGGAGCTGCACCTGCCTCCACTTGTTGCTATGTTCTGTAAACCCAGAGAGCTGCATGGACTGAATGTATACCAAAATGTCAAGTTTTCCCTTTAGTTGTTTGAAGGTTTTTGGAAGAAGTATGTGCTGTTTTGTCTGGGGAATTTTTTTTTACATAAAACTTAATGTGAAAATACAGTGGGAGGTACTTCAGGGACAAGTTTTTTCATTTTAATTTGTAAATACAATTTTTATAGCTGTCCAACTATGCAACTCATTTACTCAGAGGTTCCACTGACCTTTTAACATGGTAGGAAGCTCACCCATCCTATGTCACAGGTATTAGCAGACTGTGTACAATTCAGGTCTTGAGCATGCTAGAACCTAGATATTAGCTTTGTTTTATTCTCATCTACCAAATCTATACATTGCTAAAAAATCCTACAATTTAAAGACTAGATTATAAAAGAATTTAATGACTAGAGTCAAATCCTGCTGTTGTCATTCATTACAGGGTGTTCTTCTGTGGTTAATTCTGTTCTGAATAAATGTCCAGAAGTTTGTAGTTTCTCACAAATTGTACTAGAGGACAGGCATTTATGTTCTACAAAAACAGTGATTCTATGAAATTCACTCACACAGGGTACTGTGGTTGGCTGACATAATCTTTAGATTTGCCTGATCTTGTAAACACAGGCAAATCTAAAATACACATTTAGTGAAAAATCGGTGGTTCTTGTTCTCTGAAGTTTAGTGTTTTGTTTTACAGTGTCATTCAGTCTTTGAGGATGCATTTTGGAGAGAATAAAGTAAGCAGTACGATCAGCAATAAGATATTTGTGAGTTATAACCTCAGAAGCAGTAGGTTATTTGGCACTGATGTATTTTTCCCATAGAAGGCATAAACTTCTGTGCTGGTTTATTGGCAATGTTTATTATCCTACATTGTTTCTAGCTTAAAGTAGGACCCCCACTCTGGTGAACACTGTATAAAAAACAAAACAAGCAGCCTGTGCCCTGAATTGATTACTGTTTAAGCATCAGTATTGCCAGTGGAGCTTAATTAAAAATATAAATCCTGATCTTGCAGCAACTGGGTGTTTTGCAGTTGATCTGAGTAAAGCAAAAGCTTCACTAATTACCTTTTTTTGGGTAGAGATTCTTTTCAGCAGCTGCATGGAGTTTAGTTGTTTGAGACCATCAGCTCATCACTTTAGATAGAACATAGAGTGTGTGAACTCAGTTCTGCTCTCTGCTTCCTCTCACAGCATTACAAAAACACTGGTTTTTTTGGTTTGAAAGTGAGTGGTATATTGTCATAAGTACCTTCCAATTGTAAATTCTCCTTTTTTGAATTGAATACTGTCTTTTCTGTGTTTCTTCAGGTCTAGCTGGAAAGATTATAAAAGCCATCGTCAATGAAGGATTTCAGATCTCCGCTTTGCAGATGGTATGTTTTCTTTTGTGTATGTTTTTCTGATAAACAGAAGGTGGAGAAGTGCTGCATGTGCTTCACAGCAATGCACAGGTGTCTCCCTGCAATATAAAACCCTTGCACAGACTGTGTAGCAATGTTTTGGGATCAGCCTTGTCCTTAGGATATTTGTGGTTTATTATTTGATTGATCAGCTGATCTGTTTCTCTTTGCTGGGTGACCTTGAGCCAAGACACTTTACCTCTCTGTATCTCAGGTGCCCTATAGTTAGAAGGGAGATAATTATATGTTTCTTCTGGATCAATTTGAGATATCTTTACAAAATTTACTAGCTAAGATTAGAAAAACAATTGTTAATATCCTTGATTTTTTTAAAATATATATTTAGTATTAATTTAGGGGAAGGTTTTTAAAGATACTGAAAGGATTTTGGCACCCTGGTCACCCTTGACAGTTAAAGGAAGTTGGCACAGAGATTGTTCCCAAGAGTAGTCCTGTAAGTACTGCCCTTTGATTTTTTTAATGAAAGTCTCGAGATCTGGAATCAATGATTCAAATCCTCATGACAAATGAAGAATAGCCCCTTTACTGTGCAAAAACCAGATCCTCTTGCATGTCTTAGTGGCATCAGCCAGCACTACATTGTCTGCTTATGTGGAAGAAGATACTGTGTGCTGTATTGCCTGTGACATCATTGTTGAAGTTTTTGACAAATTTCATATTGCAGCTATAAAGCCATTCCTTTTACCTAGCAAAAATTAAAAGTATTCTGAATGTTTACTGTTTAAGAAGGGTGTCTTGTCTATTTTTTTGTTGCTGTTGTCATTTAAGGCACACTGGCTGACATTTTTGCTTTCTTAGTTCAACATGGAGCGTACAAATGTGGAAGAATTTTATGAGATTTACAAAGGTGTCGTTGCTGAATATGTGGTAAGTATAAGTATGAGAAGAATCTGCTTAAAAATAGAATGTGCTTAAACAAGAAAATGGTCACATATTTCCTTTTGGGGGTTTGTGATAGGATTTCTTTTAGGAACCTGATATTGACCAATTGTAGTTTGTTCTCAAATAAACTAACTCATCTTGAAAAGTGTTCTAACTATGTTGTAAGAAAGGAAGTCTTTTGTGAAAATTATTCAGCCAAGCAATTTGTAAAATACAGCACTGTGACACACACCCCAACACCCACACACAGCCAGATAAGTTATTTTATTGTGGTAGAGCTACGAGAATGCGTCACATATGTATCTTTGATTTGATATTGCAATAGTGGCTGGGACCAGAATATATATCTATTATTTTGTTTACGATGGGGCTTCTGTATTTGAATACTTCCCTAATGACATTTTTAGCTATTCCTAAATTTATTGATCTGACTCTTGTGGATTGTCAGAAAATTTAAGAAGTTTAAGATACATTGTAATCCCAGTGCACATCTAAGACTTAGACACTTATATATATATTAGGCATTGTTATACTGTCACATAAAACTTCCTGACTGTAGACAGAACAATGGGAATACAAGAAGACAAGCTTGCATTTCTGTATTGCCTTCTGTTAGAGGATTTTGGTTCATGTTAGAAACAGTAATGAGTTTAGCATCACTGCCATGCTATATACTGTGCAAATTTTCCTTAATTTTTAAATGGTTAAATTACTGAAAGTTTTCTACATTGTTAGCAATATTATGCCAGACAGTTACTCCTATTACTCTAATAATGACATTTTTGTTTTCTCCCCCCCCGCATGATTGTTCAGTCTAACTTAATTCAACAAGGTTTGTAGATTTGTCTTCAAATAGGAGTACTGTTAGTTCACTCTCAGATTGGGGAATACTCTTAAAGTCTCCACTGGTAATACTATTTTTGACAAGGACCAAAGGAAGATTGGACAGACAGACTTGTAGGTACATGGCAGAATTCAAATATGGTAATATCTGACCAGTTTTTCAGGACCTGAAGAATCCTGTGGTACTGTAAAAGTCTCTGCTTTGAGACAAATTGGAAATTCTCTACCATCTTCTGCAGCAATTTTGTACAATCTTTGACTCCCTAATTTGCAAATTTTAGTTATATAATTTAATTGGAGAGTTACTCAGAAGGGAATGTGACATTTAAACAGGGTAAGTCAATAAAGAAGATATGTTTTAGACGGGATTTGAAGAAAAGTGAGGATCTAGGGCTCTGTCCTGCAAGCCATATGTGCTGGATGCACTCAGCTGAAATAAAATGAAATGAATATCTCTGTGCACTCAGGATATCTGTAGAACAGGAAAACATGGGAAAGCTAATCATCATGGTAAAAGGATCCAGATAAAGCACATATGGGAGCAGCAATAGATACTGTCAGTGCAGGCCAAACAGGAAGAATTAAGTTGCAAAACAAGATACCGAAAGAAGAATATGACCTCTTACATCTATGACTCAGAAATGTCTGTTTTGATCTGAATTTTATTTATCACTCCAGAATAACTCAGCACAGAATATGCTTGGCATCCAGAAACCCTTTTCAAAAACTGCACTCCCCTTTCTTCTGGTTACCCCTTGTCAGCTAAAGGCTTGACTTTGTATGTAAACCGCTTCTCTGTGAAAAGAGAAAGCTGGACAATTACCCAAAATTTTAGCTACATGGGATTTTGCATACTATTGATTAGTTTTTGTGCTGTTTTGCTTTGGATTTCCTACTGTAGCCAGAATAGAAAAGAGGGAAAAAAGAAGGGAGATTATTTTGGGTCAGCTCAGAATCCACTTTGCTAATCAAAAATGCTTGAGCTTGATCCAGCTCCAGGAATGGTTCTGCTTGACCACAAACAATGTTACTTGATGAATAAACTATTTTCTAAAGAAAAATTGATTTAGCTGTAACTGGGAGTCTTACCAGAGAAATAGTGTCTGCTATTTAATTTCAACTCCGGATTTGATGAGCCTGTGTAAGGCAGACCAAGCTTGTCTCACATAGTACCACCTGTCTTTGTGCTGTAGTTGGTGGCAGCTGGTCTTCAGTCCTCAGCTTTGTATTGTAATGAAGGAGGCGGGAGTAACTTTGTTCGCATTGTTTGCCATTGCTGGTGGGATGTCAGTGCTGGTACAGAAGCAATAGAAAAGGGAGGAACAAGAAAAACCACAGTTTGCAGGGAGGAATGCAATTGATTCAATGCAAGTTAAAAGCCTGTTTTTTCTCTGCTTTCCTGTTAAAAGTTACTTAGATGATGGAATTCGATGAAATTTTAAAGAGGAGTGACTTTGTGGCAATTGGCTGCTTCTTAGCCTTTGACCTGCTCTTAACAGAGGATCTGTTGGTGACAAGTTTTTGGAATCAAAATATTTATTCATGTTGTAGAGCATGAAACTAGGCTATAGTCTTTTCATGTCCTCTCAGGAATACTTCTACCTACATTTCCTAGGATCAGGTGGATGATAGAGGCATGTGGCTAAAATTCTGTGCCATTGACTTCAGAGCAAGGAGATTAACCACATGCTCTCAGCATGGAATGTTACGAAGATAGCAGCTCTTTGGGACAGTGCTGCTTGATTTGGAGTCTGTGTATTTAGTTTCCATCACAGTTCATAAAAGATAGAGAAAGACTGAATCCTTCTTTTCCTACTGCTTTTTTGCCCACGCTGTGTGCTCATCCTTGACCTGCCTGTGGCTCGTGGGATTGATTGCAGTACCTTACTTGTCCTTCCCTGGCCTCCCTTATTTCCTGTAAATGTTTTCTCCTATCCATTTTCCTCATTGGTTTTGATTCTTTTAATTGTCCTGATTTGTTTAAAACTTGTCTGCCCAGACTTCCAGGCAAGTATGTGACTGTAAGGGCATGATTTAAAAAAGGAAGCCAGACTAGAACATCAAAAATTATTTCTGCTTGTGAAACCTATACCTCTAATTAACAAACTCCAAATTGGCACTAATGCCCAGAGTTAATTTAAGCTTGTGAAAACTAAGACCCATCTTCATCACCCACTCAGAACTCACAGTGTCTCTTTACTCTCCAGGAGGCTCCAGGGAAACATGATTTTGGTGTAACTGAGATTCTGGTAACAGTACACCACAGGAATGTTGCCAGATCAAGGACCCTTTCCCTAAGAGGTTGTCCCACAAGCACAGGTTCTCTTGGCTTCTGTGTTTCAGCTTCTGTAGTCATACAGAAAAGAAAAGACAGCGAGAACCAAAAGCCCAAAGACATTTTAATGACTTAAAGCCATCACACGGGTATATATTTGGAAACAAATATAGACTGTGTATTCCTGTAGGGAACACTGCAAGTACATTGCTGCCTGTGGAACTGGCTGAACATAGTGTGATTTTTCAGGCTTACACCCAGCAAAGTGTGTTCCAATGATTCAGTCTAGTTTGACAAGTTAGGGGATACTGCTGTGAAATCCAGGTCCAGATCAATATGGATATACCCACAAAAGAATGTGAGGTATTGTGGGTGTTGTTGCGTGCTCTTCAGTGTCCTGTTGAAGCTGAATATCCAATTTACCTCAATCTCCACCTTCTAAACCAAGGAGCAAAATGGAAAAAGTTTCTTTTGTTGTGAATACTACTAATATATTTGTTTCATGTCTTTGCTTTCCTAAATGCACCGATATTTCTTATCTATTCCTGTCCTGTAAGTTTGGGTCTAGTTTTGGGGAGGAATACAACCCTTGCTAATGCCCAAAGAAGCTCAGATTTGTTTCTGTCTATTTTTTTCTCTTCCAGGAGATGGTTACAGAGCTGTGTTCAGGCCCTTGCATAGCAATGGAGATTATACAACCTGAGCCTCCAAAAGTGTTCAGAGACTTCTGTGGTCCTTCTGACCCTGTAAGTACTTGCTTGAGTGATAAGGGATGCTTAAAAAGTTGGTGTGCTGGCTATGTGAATTAAAACATCAAAGTGAGGTATAGCTGCCACATACCTGCTGCATTCATTGGAAACATGTAAGCATTACCTTATTATGGAGGACAAATGCTAGTAGTCTTATTGGCCCAACTTGCAAATTTTCTAGCAACTCTTCTGATCTTACTTAAACCAGTTGATAAAATAGTGTGATGATGTTTATGTGAAAGGAAAGCTATCTAGGCAAAAATCTCGGTTAAAGGTTCATAAATATTCTAACACAGAGCCCTGGAACAAATAGATATTGCTTGTGCATGCCAGTGTAAATTCAACGTTGGTCCACTGCAGTCTCTGGCATTCTCCTAGGTTGAAACTATAGAAGCAGAATTGGTTCCTTCGATTTGCAAAAGGAATAAAACAAAAAATGGGTGTAAACGTTCTTGTACCTGTTTGCTATGCTAATGCTTCTAGCTTTTATTTTTCATTTCTTGAGGTGACTAATTGGATAAGCGTGATACTGTATGCAATTTGCAGGCAAATTTTGCTGCCTCAAAAATTGTGCAGTTTTTTGTTAAACAATGAAGGCTACTGTACCATGCAGGAGCCATGAGGTGAAACAGCAAGATGGAGGCAATGAGGTCAGGGTTTGTATGTTTTTTTGGTTATGATTTGATGTTTTAATTGCACACTTGAGTGGGCTTACCAGTTTCCATGGAGGAAAATCACAGAGATTAATATGTGAAGGGGAGAACAAGTTGTTCAGGTTATATTTTTTTTCAAATCCAGAGTTTCCATTACAGAAAGCACAAGTTAAAGGCATTATCCAAACTTTTTGTTCCCCTTCTGTTTAGTAACATTCTAATGTTTCTCTGCAGGGTTAGCATCTTGTAAGCACAGCATAACCTGTTTATCTGACTTAGTTTTAACTTTAGAATGATATATCAGTAGTAACGTACACAATATGATGGTTTTAAATTTTGTTTCAAATTCCGTGCTTAAGGTTTCTGGTCTTTAAAACTTTCAAAGATGCAGTTGTTCTAGTTGGGCCTGTTATAGCCTTTTCACATTTCTGCTTGTTTAATGGTTGATACGTTAAAATCAAAATATGGTTGCAAACATCACAGCTCCTTTAGGTTATTAAAGACAAGTGTACCTCTTCAAGGGGAATTTCTCTATTTTCCCCTACTACATCACATGAAAAGCTCTCTTGTAGCCATACAACATGCGTGTGGCCGAAGGAACTGTTGATGAGCTGAGGAACTGAGGGATGTATAAAGTGACAGCTTCTCTGGGTAGCACAAGAAAACAGCAGAGGAGGGAACTAAATTCCTGTCTCTCAGATCTCTTGCTAGGGACCTACCTATGCTGTTTGTGTTTCCATTTTAGTGGTTAACGGTGTGACTTGTGCAGTGAAAATGAGTGCCCACCTGCTTCTAGTGGAAGCAGACAGCTGTAACTTTTGGACACTGATTTCATAGCAGTTACGCTAATTGTATGTTTGGAAGACAGGCAGCTGTATTTCCGTCTACTGTTTTCTATAAGAATTGCAAATTAATTGATTCTTCAGGCACATAAAGCATAGGTACAGTAATTACAGCTGCTCTCAAGAGTGATCTTTGCCTGAAATTTATCTGTCTCTTCAGACAGCTTTTGTAGCTTGTCCTTGAGGAAGAAGGGACTAAGACATCCCAGTGGTCTTGCGTCATTCCCAACTGGAATCATCAGAGAAGCTCACAACTGAACTTTGTGGTTATAATATCTGTCTCAAACCGAAGCAGCAAAAAACATAACAGCAGTTTCATTTTCCAGTAAGGTTATACGAAGATACCATGGACTTGATGTTCTACTGGTTAAAGTAAATCAGTGTCGTGCAAATAGTCCATTATCATTGACAGATGTGGATATCTCTATAACTTTTTCGTTTGTTTATATATGCTAGATCCTGATGTGTGTACAGCCTGTTTATAAACACAGGTAAAGACCAAGCTCACAAAAAAATGTACCTGATTGGGTCACTTTGGCTCCTGTTAGAGTGCCCTATTTTGGCAAGTAATGCCATTGAAATCACTGTGACTACTCTCAAAGCAGAGTGCTGTTTTGAAGTGAGTAAAGGTGTTGGAATTTGACTTACATAATTAATCTCTCCCAGTCATATCTGCTGTTAATTGTATGTTAGATACATAGCAAATGTAGTAATTACTTTGTGGCAAGTCAGATATCTAAACTGGATGTGAATGTTAACAGCCCTTTCAGACTCTTCCTGGTTTTGCAGGGAGATAGTTGGGCTATGCTTCAATGAAAGGCATCCATAAAGAGGTGATACAAATTTTCCCAGCTCAAACTGAGATGTCATTTGGAAATGGGTCTGGTTTTGTCCAAGTCCCTGATGTTTAGGACTGAAGAAAGAATTAGAGTTGTTACATTTTGAGGATTATACTTTAATAAGCTAGCAATTTATACCAAGTGCTAAAAATTAAATGGAACTTTGTGGTATTTCTGTAACAGGGTAATATTTTGTTAACATGACAGGTCAGTAAAGCTCTCTGCCAAAACATCCTTCATTATAAACCTCTCATATGGTAGCAGGGAAGACTACTAACCAAAAACCTGTTTTGAGCCTGTTTGTAGTAGTGTGTGAAAGGCCTATCAAATCTGGAAAGTGGGTGGTGGGGTAAAGATACCTGTTTGTAAGGAGCTGTGCTGTCCATGGTCACCCTCAGAATTACTGTGACCTGATTGAAGGTCTCGGTGTCATAGGTTGCACAGTTGTGGAGCATTTGTCTCTGTTCGATGATGTATGCACTAGTCTGGCTGCATTCTTGTTGTACGCTGGCACTTTTGTAGTGAGTGCCGGGCTGGCTCACTGCACTCTTGGTGAACTGTCAGCATCTTTAATTGCACTTGGCTTAAGCTCCTGGAGTGCAGCTGGATTTTTTTGTGTTATTGGTGGTCTCATCAGAGGCCTTTCTGTAATCTTTCAGATCAGCTGTGATGTTTTTTTTTTTTTTCTTATTTTCTGACTGCAGCCTCTAGCTTAGCTGTTTCTCACAGCCAGGTCCAAGACTACTAGTGTGACTTGTCCTTTTTTTTGTCCTTGAATGCCTCGGTGGTTATGCGTAAGGCTTAGGAATGGAAGGCTCTTTCCACATCTACTGTAATAAACAGATATTTACTCTTTACTTACTGTTGCAGCACCTCTATAAAATGCCAGCAGCCATTCTGATGCCCATCTTAAAAATAATGTTTCTTTAAAGAGTTCATAAGGGCCGTTAAAAAAGACCTTTGAATTCCACACAAGACTGTAGCTTTTCAAGGAGGGGAAGCACCGACAGCCTCTGCTATGCACCCAACACTAGGAGGTTTGAGATGTTGAGATCCTATGAGCAGCTGAGCACTTTTACTTAGCTATTTAAATTTCAGATAGGAATAGGATTTCTGAAATGACTTTGATTTCCACTGATTTTTCCATAGTGTGTCTGAATCATTTAAGCCCTTTTTCAAAACATACTATCAAAACTTGTTATGTAGGTTGTTAAATTACATTTTTTTGTGCTGGGTGCTATTTCACTCTGTTTCTATTGGTGCAGTTCTGACATTGAGAGAAAAAAGATTTACACCTATGGCAAAGTGGTAACTGCTCTAGAAAGCTAGGAAGAGGAGTTAAAAAGTTGATTAAATCAGATTACTACAGAACACAAACCTTTTGAACTTTTGATACACACTGTCACTTACAAATGGTAGTTGCTACCTGCAACCAAAGTTCAGCACAAAAGAAGCTATGTTTCTTCTTCACTGTAAAGAAATGAAAGTGCTTGGAGCACAGTAAGGATAAATGCAGCAGAGTTTGCATTAGCAAGAAAGCTGTTTCATTTAAGTGCAGTAAGAAGGGGGGAAAAAAGCAACCTATTCTGCCTTGATTTGACATTGTTTCACATGGATCAGGAAGCAAAGGTGGTTACAGGAAACCTTGGAACAAGGGGATGGTGGCCAGGGAATCTTGTCGCTGCTTGAGCTTCCTTGAATTTTGGCCTCTGGGGCACTTGGAGGCCTTTTGTTATTACTTAGGTCTGAAGCTACAGCTTCAATTTTCATGTCTTCTTTGTGTAGCCTCTATATTGATATAGCTGCTGGTAACATTTTGTCATGGAATTGTTGAGGCGATATGCTTAGTATTCATAAGACACTTTTTAAGTGCTCTGGAAAATAGACATATTACTTTTATTTTTACCTTTCTTTTGAACTTTCTTCATACACAAATGAAAAGCTTGGTTATAACATGTGATTCCAGGAGTCTGCATCAGCTACATGTTCCTGGGTGATTGCATAATTTTTAGTAGTCTTAAAAGCTTTTAGTTAGGATTGGCAGTACACTAAAAGTGACTCAAGTACCTTCTGCTGTGAGATATTATTAAAGTGATGGGATGTGCTGCAATATTTCTGCATCCAGTGGGCTGAAAAGGGATTTTTGTATACTTGCTTTAAAACATAACCTGCATTCCTTTTACGTTGGAGATTTGTGATTTTAAGGCTAACAGTGTATTAACAGTCTTCTGTACTTTTGTATGAACACCAAAGAGCTAAAAAGGAGATTAGATGGTTTAAAACAAAGTGGTGAAGTGAAAGGGCTGGAGTCTGCTTTAGCTCCATTCCTGACTTCACTGTGTGACCTTGGACAAAAAGTTCAATGTGTTTCTGCCTCAGTTATCACATCAGTTAAACAGGGATAATGATAAGAGCCAAAGAGCACTGTTGCTGTAAGATTTTTGTTTGTATAGACCTCCTGCAAATCCAGCGGGGAAAAAGTATCTACATGTGAGGCCGAAAATGTTCATGTTCATTCCTAGAACTACATTAGCAGCATGATTTTTCATATTACATCACATGAAAAAAATAGTTCAGTGGAAGATATAAAGAAATATAAAGGCTATTTTTGAGCTCCCAAGTATTCTTTTTCTGGTAATACCTTCATAACTGTTTCGATGTGGGTTCTCCCTGTAGCTTAGTGAGCCTCAGTAAGTGTTGACAGTGAAGTACATGATGTGTTTCAAGAGAAATAAGGTTTATTAATCTAATTCTTTGATGAAGATTTTCATATAATTGATTATCTTGTCAGATAGCCTGAGTCATGTAATAATACTAAAAATTTTCATTCAGCGCCAGACCATTGTCAGCTAGAGTAGCAAACAGATTGATCGATACCAGTTACAATATCCTGCTCTCTAAGCCTGCAGTGGGAAAGACATGATTGAATTGCTTGGATGTTATTTAGGGTCAGTCATCTGACTCTGTCCTTTCAGTTTTTAATTTCCACATCAGCCTCTGCAGGTTTAACAAAAATGTATTCTAGACAAGTGCTAAGGCCTCTCAGTTGGAGGGCATGGGTTTTGACTGAGTAAGTGTCTGTGGAGGGAGATTCTTCCCTCTAGTGCAGCCCTCTTTTGCTGAGCTGACACTGCTGGTTCATGGAGCCCAAAGTCCTGGTGAGTTCAGGACTTCTCCTGCCTTGGTTCTGTCAACCCTCTGTGCGTGGGGAGGGGGCTTGTTAAGGCTGGACCTAGAAGGAAGGAAGGGTTAAGGCAGCTGTGCTTTAATGACCTACAGCTGTAATGGGACTGTAATCACGAGTTGCCACCATTGCTTTAGACTGTCAATATATTGGTGTATGGTTTGAAATTTACCTCCAAAAGTGTTACAGCTTGTTGTCACAGACAAGCCTGTATCTGTGTGGATGCCAAACACCACACCTGTGGCAACGAGTTGCTTCCCCTAGTTTAAAATGAATGGAGTCTGTACTGGCTGCACCAGAAATAAGGCTGATACATAAATGTCGTATTTGTTCTTCCTGTCAAAGCTGTTTGTAGCTCTGGGAGCAGCTGCAAGTCAAGAATCCAATAAATTTTTAGAGGCATAAATTCAGTGTTCATAGTAAGTTGTCCTGATGTATTTCTTTTGCTTCTGCATGGGTATTGCAGAGGTCTACCAGCCCCTGACACTGCTCCCCACCCCCACCGCCCCGTTTGCTTTAATCACATCTGTGTGTATGTGTGTGTATGCGCTTTGTAGTGGCATGTATGCATGATTTGCTTACAGTCTTGAGGTGACCTGCTTTCAGCTCTGCTTCTTGCATACTGTCTTCTCCAATCCACCCTTTGCAGGTGATGGGAAGTCCTTTGATAGGAAGAGGGACTTCAGCATCACATAAATATGTCTTTGTGCAGATGTTAGAACAAGAATCAGAGCACTAGTAGTGGAGGAGGAGCCTTTTGCTTGCAAGTGGCTTGTCTTAAATGTGGCTGGTCCTTGCTGGAAGGTTGCTGTCATATGATGGCTGTTCAGCGTCCTGTGAGGCTGGAGTTTGTAGGCTCGCTTTGATTCTTGATGGGTGGGTGCATATTTGTTGAAAATTGATGTTGTTAGTGGTGACTGGCAGTCTCCATCAAAAGACTAAATACTGACAGAGCCCTCAAGGCTGAACTTTGCTTTAAATCCAATGTGATTGAGGCATGTTGGCAAGGTTACAGTTTGAAAAAAACTTCTATCTGCCGCTCCTTGTCAGAGGCTCCAGAGCTACCAGACTTGAACACATGAGCAGTGCTACATTTTCTGCCTAAATAAATCCTGGATGCAAGGTCATTGGACTTGGATTCAGTGATGGCAAATTACAGTTATTTGGTAAAGTAGAAAATAAACGATTGTCTGATATCAAGCCCACTACCACCACAGAGGCGTGATATTGGAGGAGTCTGCTGCTTTCATCCTCTGGAAGGAAGGTGCTGGGCACCTCTGGGAGAGGACTGAAACTGGAGTACGTGTGTGTCTTGTTTCCACTTGTTGCAATGCAATGGCTTTTTTTCCTCAGTTATCTACCAAAGCCCCTCTAGCCTACGTAGGTGGGGTTTTTGTTTGTTTGGTTGGTTTTTTTTAGTTTCCTCTGCTACCTGTCACTATGCTATTTTAGTATCCCCTGATGACAAGGCACCTTCTTAACTGCAATTTCTGGACATTTTCAGGAAGTTGTTAACATTTTGTCAAAGGCACTGTATGCCCTCCTGGAAAGTAGCATCAACTTAGAAGCCTCAGGGTTCCCATCTGCACGCTCGTCTTTCCCTTATGTTGGGCTGTCTCTGGCTTTGAAGTGGTTCTTCCTGGATTCCTTGTGCCTGGTTCCAGGCTGGAATAGCTTACCCTATTTTAGCAAGAGGAAAGAAGCTGAACATGAGCCCAGAGACTGAAGGAAAGCAGGGATGTGCCACAAGGCATTAACAGCACTGGTTACTGATCTTTCTTGACTTGCTGTGCTGCCAGAGACCTCCTAGCTTCTCCCCAGAACGGGTAACATGCCAGGATATCCTGGAGCTAGGTTTTTAGGCCTCTCCCTGCAAAGCATCACAGGGTTAGCCATTTTTAGGAGGGTTTAAGCCACACTTAGAATATTTACTTTTTAAGAAAACTCAATTTCTTGGTCAAGGACTTTGTATACTGTTCAGCTCTGCAGACACATGAAGACATTTAGCCTAATCTGAAATCACAGAGACTAATTGTATCTATAGGTAGGTGTGAAAGAAGCCTGAAAGGTTAGTTTAGGGATCATAAAGGCTCCCTTTGCACTCAGACCGAGTGCATCCCAAAGTAGTAGGTAGATGTTATTAAAAAAAGTGGTATTTTAAGCATCTGTGATGAACACAACATTCTTATAAATGCTGTGGTTTACATAAATTTGTCTATTCAGCCTTGAGGAGGTGGGGTTTTTCAGATTGTGCAGGGTTTTGGTTATAACTGTCCATGTGCAGGTCTTGGTTTGCAGAATGAATGTCTCCGTATCCTGTTTGTATTCCATCTTCCTGTTTAGGTTCTCTTCAAGCTTTGGATATATGCCATGTTTTAAAGAATGGTGTTACACATTTCCTATCTTACATAGATGGATCATATTTTATTTAAAAAGTGACCACACAAAGTTTTAAAAATGCTTGCTTGCCTAGTTTCCTTTAGCATTTGCTTAGTTTGTTTTTAAAATAGTGCTAGCTAATGCATTTCAAAATACCATATCTTTATTGTTTCTCTCCTTACATATCTTGGATGGATAAAGGAGAAAATTTTGTTTCTCACTACTGTAGAAAGAGAGGTAGGCTTCTAACATATTAGCTGATCGTATGATACCAGCCTGGTATAGATAAATACACAACGTAATTTTACATGGGTAGGGTGATCAAAGGTGATCTGCAGGGTTCTCTCTAGGGCTTGTTTCTCCCAGCTACACTGAATTAAAATGCAAGTTACTTGCCTGTGGGAGGGTTTTAATACTTTTTTAAAATAAAAGCATTCTTCCCCCTTGTGAAAATGCAGTCCTGGTCCGTAAAACACGGAGCTGGTCATCAGAATTCCTAGGTTGTAGTCTCCTCCTGCAGTCAGTCTACCTTCCTTGGTGATAGCATTTCTTTTTATTTTGTTGGGCTTTTTTTTTTTCCCTGCTTCCTTCTTTGGACTGTTCTGTTATGGTTCTGCTGTAGCTGCTGAGGTTTCTGAGAACAGATTCATTAATAAATTCAGTCCATAAAGGCACAAGGTAAGAGCCTTTTAGAGAACATTATGGTTCTGAGTTAATTTCAGTCTATGTGGTTGTTTTCTTTGCTTTCCTTGTGTTCTGTTTGCTTACAGCAGACAGCAAATTGCTCTTGTGCATCAGACAGCAATGTTATTGAATGTATAAAAGTGAATCCCTGAAAAGAAGCATTCAGCAAAAAGCAAATTCTCTATAGCCTCAGTCCTTCCTTGGAAAAAGGGAGCAGTGTTTCCAGGAGATAGGGGAAGTGCTGAGGTCACTCTGTCTGGGAAAGAAAATGGTACTGTTACTGCAGTAAACAACTATTTTCTCCTTCTCCAGTTTCTCAGCATCTTGGTCACAGTGACCTTGTGTGTTTGCAGAATCTTTGATTTGAATAGATTAAAAGCATTTGCTTACATGCCTGACTTGGGTTTTTTGTTGTTCATAGGTAGCCTTGTCCTTCACTTGAATTCATCCTGACTTCTGGTTGGAACATAGTAGTTTTGTAGAGCTGTTACATGCACTTCAGGTTATGAAGAAATGCAAATGATAGCTCAGTAAATAATATTAAGAAAATAATAAGCCAAAGTAGAACTTCATAGAGCAGACTGCAAGGGCTTTTTCTAGAGTGCTGTAGAAGGTAGTTAGCAAGAGTCAGCACACAAAGGTGCTTGTTGAAAATGTGCAATAGAAGAAATTATAAATGTGTAGAAGGGCAGTAGAGCACTTACTTTTCCATATAACCATGATGATGTGATCTTGAGTATCCTGAAGTTGACTGTAGCTGTCCCAAAAGGTTTCATGTCTTTCAGCTGGCAGCTTATGAATAGTCAATGCTTAGATGTGCATGACTTTTTTTTTTTTTTTTTTTTCTTATCCTAGAGGACTGCTTATTTGGGCTCTGCTTGCTTAATAAATTGGTGGCAGAGCTAATAATAACCAAACAGAAAAGGAGCTGCAGATCACAGTGTATCTTATGTACTTTGATGATAAATTGGTACACAAAAGAGATTGATCTGAGGGGAACTGATTGCTGCTGGAAGGATATCTATCAGTTTCTCAGAGGGGTTTCTTTTATGAGGGATCCATTGGCTTTCTAGGTGGCATAGGTGGTATTCTTGTACTGTACATTGCGACAGGGTGTTTATGGACTGAAATTCCTGAGGTGCTTTGCATGACATTGTGGTAATGCAAGAAATAGATGCTATGGCCAGAGCATATCTGCAGTTATTTTCTGCTTGAGCTACATTATTGAAGGCTTTAAAGTAGGTGAAAACAAATTCCATGGCCTTAAACCGTCCCTTCTGTAGCCAAAAGGAAGTAAGTAGTCTGGTTCTGCATTTCTGAGGATGATAGGTATTATTATTGTTATTAAAATTCTCCTCTCTGCAATTGCTGGCAGCCATGAGAACAGCTGCAGTAATAGTCTTTATTCTATACTACTGGTCTCATTGTTTGTGAACACTATTAACTAAACAAAGGCATTTAAAAAACTGGATATAAAATTACTTATTCAAATGCTGAGAACCTGCTGAATAATTTGGGGTGCTGCTTGCTGGTCTGTTTGGTTTCAGCTGACATTCTCTGTTCTACTGCAGGGCCACCTGAGCAGAATTTTTAGCAGCTTCTTTTGCTGATAGACTGCATCCAATGTGCTCTTGGGACTTCCCTTGGATAATCTTGCTAAGAAATTTTCCCTTCCTCTGTGTTCCTTGACTTCCCAGATCAAGGGACTAGAACAAGGTCAAGGTGGAAGATGAGTGAACAGCAGTTCTTCATGTTCCCGTGGCAGCCCTCAGGTTCCCATAGGTGACCTGGCATGGCCTGAGTTTTGCAGACTGTGGCTTATCATCAGAGTGCTACACAGGAATTAAAGCAGCATTAAATCAGAGAGAGAGAATAGCTGAGGAACCAGTCTGGGATTCAAAAAATCTGAGCTGAAAGTTAAGACATAGAACTTGTGATCCTTGTGAAATGTATATTTCTTTGGGCCCCTGGGAAATTACTGTGTCCCTGTCTTGGTTTCCCACTCCAAAAAGGGGGTCCATTCTGCCTCCTGTTTTCTGTTCTTTGTGTCTCTTCATGTAAGAACCATCTATTAGTATGTATAAGAACACTGACTAGTACAGCTAGTCATGAACGCAGCAGCGGCTTTTAAAAAACAGTTGTAACACAGATAATGAGCAATTCCTTCCATCAGAACCGGGCTGTTCACAACCGTGTGGGAAGAGATGGCAGCACTGCTGCTTCCAAGGAAAAGCTTGCTGATGGATTGGAGAGGCTTGAGGGCACAGAGTGGAAGGGAAAGCTCTCTCCCATGCTAAGCCCCAAATGGGAAGGATCTCTGGGGTTTGCAGCAGACTTGTGAGTTTTGTCTTTCAGTCCATCTGTGTCTTCTGTTGAAGTGGATGGTCTAAATTTGATCAAGCCAGGGAAGTCTCAGTAGAATTTTGAAGCAGTTTTTTCTGCTTTGCAAAGTGTAAAGCTCAGATATCTGAACTGCTTTTGCAAATGTAAAATTCTATCTCGAAAATATCAGAGGAAAAGATGATTTATAATTATTCTTGTTCTTCCAGGGGAAAACTCAGCCAAGATATCTGCAGACTAAAAATAATGTCTTGCAACTTCATAGTGACTTTCACTGGCGGCTCTCCAGATATTTTGCTAACATGAATTAATGAAATCCCAAAATATCCCTTACAGCCTAGTATTTTTTTATCTTTGTTCTACAGGTCAATTAATTAATGGATGAAATTCTGGATGCCTTGAAGGCACTGGAAAAGCATCAGTAGGATCAGTATTTCACCTTTAAATCTTAAAGTAAAGCAACTAATAATAAAATTTACAGTTACACTGTGCTTTCTGATGTCTTGTGGGGTTAGTTGCTTTTCAGTTGTTAAATCTCGCTTTTTCTAACTTGTCAAGTAACGTAAATATCTCTTATTGCACCCAGATAATACAAGGTAGCTAGATATTTTATCTTTATTCCTATTTTGCGACCAACTTACATTTGGTATGTCAGTTATCCTCAAGGCTTCACCATCCAATCTCGTTTACACTTAACTCAGAAGTGTGGCTGCTTGCTCTTCTCTAAATTCAGCCCATTGGCAATGGCAGATAGGCACACAAATACGCCAGTAAATAAATTTCTAAGCAGGGCAGTTATCATTAGAACTGCTTAAGCATCAACCAGAAGTGCCAAGACCAGTGAAAATGCTATCTCAGGCTGGCAAATGTGCCACGTTTGCTGCCCACAGCAGAGAATCTGCAGAGAGTTGGTGCAGCACCTTTGGGCTGCCAGAGAGGAGGAGTGGTAGGGGACGCGTGGGAGTGAAGCAGAGAGAATCAAAGTGCCTCAGGGGATGGAAGGTGAGAAGGAGACAGTGTAACAACTTCTACTGACTTGTGAGCTTCCGAAAAACTGCCAACACTGGAGTATGGAAGATAATTTTAGGTCCGTTAACAAAACTTCCAAAAGATACAGGGCTTCAGACTAGTAGTTCAGAGGTAGGCTGACTTTAAAATAAACAGAAAAGCAGATGAATTATATATATATATATATATATATATATATATATATATTTTTTTTTTTTTACTCAGACCAGAGTAGATTTTTGTAGCAAAATAAACTCTGGTTTGATTACTTGCTGCTACTGTTGTAGAACTATTTGATTTTTGGAAGGAGGTGAGCATCAGATGCACTTTTTACAGCCTTGTAATTGAAAATCTGGCTGCTGTTGCCTGGAACAGGTAATCTGATTTGCTGAACAAACCTTCACAGCCACACCGTTTCAAGTACATAACTACATGCATACAGATTTGGGTCAGTTAAAGACGTGAGAAACTTGTCGGAGTGGCCAGTAAGTGATTGGAGGCATAAGTATTTTCCTATTAGTCAGGAGAAGACAACCTGGACAATTAGGTCAAAATGCACAGTGCTCAGGGAACAGATTAGGCTAAATATTATAAAGACTTTCAATGCAACCTTTCCAGAGTCTTGAGAACCTGTGTATCAGTTTGTTTTGTGATAAAGATTAAAAGATCAGGGGTGGGGTGTGTGTGTGTGTGTGTGCATTTGGAGGAGGTTGTTTCAGTTTGATTATTTTTTTGTGATATGTGGAAAGTACCAAAGACCTTCTGATAACACTGACTCCCTTGGAAGTGCGTGTAAGGCCATTGATACTGACTCCATATTTGTACATGACGTTGCTGCAGCTCTTGCGGCATGTGAAGAAAGAAAAAATGTGTCACTCTGTCAACAAGAGACTTCTGTTCTGGATTAGTTTGTAAAATGTAAGGTGAAGGAAACGTATTGCATTTTCTTTAACATTGACCTGGTTTTGTATTTAGAAACTTTCTGAAGTACCTTTCAGCAGGCGGGCCCCAAGTTTCAGGGCAAAATGTGCTTTTCCTCAGTTGAAGACTTTACAGTGGCAACAGCACCATCTTATGTAGATTCTTCTCTCTGTAATATAGACAGAAGGCTTAGTGCTGCATTTAGGGATGATTAAATGGACCCCGAATTGGTGCAGGAGTAGAAAATTGTTGTGTTCTGCAGCAGCAGATGTTGAGTGCAGGGTGGCTCATCACCTGAAACTGGGGAACATAAAACAGGTTAGAGCTGAGGTAACTAGTGGGGAAGCACACACATCAAAATCAGTTGGCTAGAGCCTGGAAGGAGTGTGGGCTGCAAAGAAAACATGCAAGGTAAGTTGAAGCAAGCTAGCCCTTGTGGTATCATGCACAAGATCATCTGTGACCACAGATTTCATTTTGATAGTTAAGCCTTTGGATGGGAACTTTTGTGACGGACATATCAGACTGATCAACTGAGGTTGTTCCCACAGTGACAATAATGTTAAGGTGTTTCTTAGCCTGAATAAGTGTTACAGGAGATGCTTGTCTAGTATTGTGTTCTGCATGACAGAGACTGCTGCTTTTATCAGTTTACCTCTTGCTGACGGCTTGTGTAAAAATGAGCATTTTGTACAGCTTCCTGCTGCAGCCAGCAGTAGGTGATGTAACTGGTGCTAAAAACCTCTGAAAATAAGAGCCAACTGAAGAGCTGTGGTAATCCTTGCATAGCTGTTGTACTGCAAAAGTCTTCGTTTTTTCCCTTGAAATGGCTTATCACCCTCCAGTCACTGCAGAGGAAGTTCAGGTGCCTCTCTTGGATGAAGCAGCTTTCTGACGGCTAAAGTTCAGCCAGACAAACACCACAGTGAGTGGTGGAATTTACATTATTTTGTTTGTTCACAGTTGTTGTGTGTTCTCTTCTCTTGACAAGGGCACAGCTGGTTCTTAAAAGGAGAAATATACTTGCTTGTTTGCCTGGGGCTGGCTACTGCCTTCTGGATCAGTTGGCACCTTCAAGGGGAGAGAGGGACCATCTCTTTCATGGCAGCAGTGGAACACAGAGAACTGCAGAAGAAAAAAGCTTTGTGAGTGCAGGATGGGGAAAGCAGAGTTGAGGAGTCCAAGTCAACATAAAACCTTCAGAATGACTGGTGAATGAGGAATGCCAAGAAGAGCAAGGAGCAGAGGTGCAGTCAGGGCTTGGATAGAGAAGGAAAACAAGGTGTTTTACTGGGGGCTTAGAGGCGACTGTGCAGTTTGTTGCAGTCTAAGAAGTCCTCTGCTGCTGGCCTGAAAGCAAACCTAAAAGAATGAAGCTGCCCTGGGAACACACTGTGGGTAGGAGAGGGCTTGATCACAAACTCTCTTAATTTTTATTCTGCTTCACTCAAGAGGACCAGTAATGAATTTTCAAGGTTTCCTTGTTCTAGTTCTAGCCCAAGTTCCTTTGTGTGGTTTTGGTCCATTCAGAGTTTGTGCTGTTTCCCACTGAGGAGGGAGGGAATGGTGTCTGCATGGAGTCAGGGGTCGCCTCTTCGGCTTTTCCTTGAATACTGTTTAAACAGCTACAAAGCATGCAGAAATATTTAAAGGCAGTCGCATTTGGGCCTTTCTAGATACCCAATTAAGTATTATGGGCAGATGCTTTAAAAAAAATGGCCAAATTTTCTTGAAATCTGTGGTTTTGGCTAGAATATATGTTACTGTTCTATATGACTTCGCGTCCAGCCCATGAGAAAACAGCCATTTGAAGGAAAAGCAGTTAATGAGCTTTGCTCATGTTTATGATTTTTCAGTCTGATTTTGACATATTACTGGAATTGGTGATATTTTTGTTTCCTTTAACTTGTGTAGAACTAGAAAGACTTTAGAATGTGCTAAGTTCTTCATACAAGTACTGCACTGGGCACAGTTATATGATAGAAACATGAAATATATGCGTCTCTATCTTGTGTAGGATAAGGATCTTCAAAGGGCTGGCTGGTAGATCAAAGCCTCTACAATGCAATCAAATAGCCTGCTGAATAAGACCACAGAGGATGAAGCCTTTGGTGCAGCCACCCTGGTTTGTTTTGCTGCAGACAGGGTACTCTGCACGCAAGGTGTGAGTTTGTGGCATCCTCATTCTCACACACACATGAAGTCACAGGGCACGCATGTTACTGTCTTCTCATGCACATGGTAGAGCTGTAGCTGCTCTTAACTCCTCCATCATCCCACTCTCAACTCCTTTGAAAACTTAGGAAAAAGAGGTTTCAGAGGGGATGGAGGAGTATGGGGGAACCAACCCAAACCTCACTGTTTTCCCTGTTGCTGCAGATGAGGCCTTTATAAATAAAATGCTTGGCAAGCTTGTCATCATGCAGAAGCGTGTAGATTAGTAAGTGCTATGAGGAGTAAGTTCTGTAAGGAGCTCTCTTGCTCCTTCCCTGAAGCTTTCCCAAGATTTCTAGCAATACATACACCAGGACACTTATGTATGAGGGTTCCTCAGTGGTGTAGTTAGAAAGCAATGGAGTAGTAAAACTTCAGAATTTACCATTATTGTCCTTTTTTGGCTACGTAAATATAAGCAGGGACTGCTTTACCTGTCATCCTGTTTGTAAACTGATGGCAAGAAAGGCTTATTAATCGGGCGCTAACAATGTAAAGTGCTGGAGAACCTGTCTTTGTCTGTTTTTGATCTAATGCAATCCCAGGCAGAACAGAACGAGTCCCTTTTTGTGCAAAATGGCTGATGAGTTTCGGGAAGGCCGGAGAATGGATAGCAACCTGCCTTGAAGAATTGAAGGGAGACCATGTACTGCAACAGTAGCAGCTATTGCCAGTGTTAGAGAGAGCGAGTCCGAGAGAGGAAACATGAGGTCTTCTGTTATGAAGCTGTGAAGTGCAAATGAGAGCTTAGGACAAATGGTAAAGTCAGGAAGTCATAGCTGCTTTTACAGAAAGAAAGGGGGGGAGGAGGGAGAAAAAAGAAAAAAAAAAGTGGGTTTGGTGAGGAAGGTGGGTCAAGGTAGAAGTTTCATAAGCAGCAGCAGTTTTGGACCTGTTGGAGGATGGGACAGATTGAGCAAAAGAGTTTGATGAATAGGAAATGGTGTATGAAATACCAAGATTTAGCCTTTTAGATCTGAACTGTTTCTTGCTAAACTGTTTCCAAAGGTTTCATAGCCACAGTAATTCTTTCTAATATGCCTCAAGTTTCCTTGAAATAATTGAAAGCCTAGTGCTATTGCCGGCTTCCTGACAGCTAATTGTTACTGGAATCAATGGTTGTTCCAAGAAAGGCTTGATTAAAGTGTCACATAGCTATAGTTAAATGGCATGTGACCTTTGTTTCTCCAGCAGACTTCCTTATCACAAACTTTTAATGAGGACCATGCAGAGGAGTTGGGGTTTTTTTCTCCTTGGGTTTTTTTGGTTTTTTTTTAAAGTGAAACCCTTGAACTTTCCTCTGAAGCAAAATCAGTTTGATGTTGAGTGTATCTTATTCAAATATCCTTGACATCCATATCCAAAGATCCTGTATAACCTGTGACGTACACACAGCAACAATGGGGAACTGGAATTTCTCATAGCATGTTTTGTGTTAGGCACACTCCAAGTATTAAAGCAGTTTGTCTTCCAGGTAGGTAACAGATCAAGGTTACTAGGTAACAGATCACCATAATTGTTAATTGTTATTACAGGAAAATATCTAGGACTTGCTAGGCTAAGAGAAGACCTTACTCTTGAAGTCCAATTGTCTTTGTTTAGTAATGAGACATGACAAGTGGGTGAAGCTGGAAAGTGGGTACAGGGGTTGTCGGGTAATGCTCTTGTGACGTGCTTTGGGACTAGCTTAATGCACTCACTACCATCCCAGAAGAGAGTGTGCATTATGCGGGTGGTTCTCATCTGTACCTGTACAAAGTTTTCCAGGTCAGCCGAGACCCACTACTGAAGTCACTATGAACCCATTTGACACTGGAAGTTAAGAAATGCTTGGATGATCCAGTCTGGTGACTTGGCTGTGAGGTCAGCAACCTCCAGCTGTGACACTGAAACAAACACCTGGGAGTGGCGCAGCAACACTGCACTGGCCACATCCAAAGTGATTACACCCGAATGGCCTACCAGGGGCCAAGGTAGGCTCTGTTGGCAAGGAAGAACGCTTTTTTATGTTCAGTAGCTGTAGCGTGAGCTTGTCATCAGCCTGTCCCCTCACTGGCAGCAGTCAAGTGCACAGGAGGCACTCAAACAAAAATGTCCAAAGGGTTTTAAGGAGGGAAAACTGAGTTAATGCCATCACCCCTGAATTTTAAAGGGAGACACACTGTGCATGAGGTAGGCTTGGAGAAGAGCTCCAGGGCATTGGGAAAAGAGGCCAAAAAGGTGTAGCCCAGTTGGCATAGGAAAGGAGTTAAAAGACAGCACTGCAAGGTGATAGCGCAGAGAAGTACAGCAGGGCTGAATTATGCCTTGAAAGAAGAGCATGGTGGACGGGAGAGCCAGTGAGGGCGGTCTCTGCAGTATAAGACAGGAGATATACCATAGTAAAGAGGTAAGGGAGGAATGTTATTTCAGAACCTGAGTGGTATCTGCTGTAGTAAGAGAAACACTGTGAGGTCAAGGAGGCATTTGGCATTGTCGATGAAGAAGGGTATTGAAATATCAGCTTCAGAGAAAGATGCAGAGAGAGTCTGGATCGATCCTCAGAGGAAGCCAGATGTTGGCACTAGCTGTGGTTTCAGAGAAGCACCACTGAGAAGACCAAGAGGCTGTTTCGTGAGGGGGTTCACAAACGGCAGGTTCTGAGGCAGATAGTTCAGTGTTAAGAGAGCCAGTCTGCAAGGTGATGCGCTTGTGTCTGCTCACTAAGGACAGCAGAATCTGTGCTTGAGAGCTGCAAGGGTGTTAACATGATCTAATTGCGTTGGTACAAATGCTAGGAAGGCGTGTGTGTAATATGAAGGATCCTGTATTTCACCCAAGGTGGCTTGATTGGCCCAATTTCAAGCAGTTAGTTTTCACGGTCTCAGTCATGGTTTTTCAGCAGTTGTGTATGCGTGTAGTGCAAGCTGGAATTTCCCTCTTTGTTTTCTTTTATAGTGTACTACACATATTTTAATAGCACAGTAGTGTTTTACTTTATAAGATTCTATTGCATCCACCATATAAAGGAACAGTGTGGTTCACAAAGGTCTTCTGGTTTTCTTGTGTTCAATAGGAAATAGCTCGTCATCTCCGACCTGGAACTCTGCGTGCTGTCTTTGGGAAGAACAAGATTCAGAATGCTGTCCACTGCACAGACCTACCTGAAGACGGACTTTTGGAGGTAAGACCTGCTAGACAAACATGTGATTTTATATCATAGGATGTTTTACAGTGAAAAGCTATACTTGACACTGCTTTAAGCTGTTGAAGTGTTTTATATGTGGAGCAGCTGTGTTGGAGACACAAAACAAAAGCAAAGAGTTTATTAAGGGCATTTAACTCTGTTAATTCTGATACTGTAAAAAATTCATCCACACAGTTTTCTTGAGTGAATATAGTACTGTGAAGTATTTAGTGAAATGGAAGTCAAGAGTCTTCCCTTTGGCTGAATATGTCCTTGTGACTGGGTATCAGGATCTAACAGTGCTTCTGCAGGGACACCTTCTTAGCCCTTTCCTGAATGACCACCGTGATTCCTGATCTGGATTGTCTCTACAGTGAGCTTGTGTGGGGCTTGGAATACTACAGGCACTAGGGATTTAAATTCTCCAGATAGGTTCCGGGTTTATTTCTAGACAGTCATAATTATGCACATCAGTTGGTATTTCCTGTGTTTTATATTAACTTACTAATTATTATCTGATTTTGGCTTTGTATGCTTTCATTAAAGTCCAATAAAATGGGAAAATGTTAAATTAAGGGAGTTTATGAAGACAGAAGTACTTACTATGGAAGCCAGAACAAGCTCACTCGCTTGATTCCGTGCCTCAAAACAAGGGGTTTGAAGCAGTGTGTGTAAAGGTATCTTGGATGGATCTCTGCATCAATGCATATGTTTTTCCAGCACACGCATGGCTTCTGTTTTACTGTCTACGTGTATTTGTGAGTGTTTTGCTGTTAGACTGTTGCAGAATGATGGAGCAGCAATTTTGGATAATTTTACACTGCAAAAATGGTGTTTTCATTGAGGGGAGAAGAGCAGCTAGCTAACTGTGTCGCTAGCTAACTGTGTCACCAGCTCCCTTCGTGAAATAAAATCAGATCTGTGGGTTAATGCTTTTTGCCAGAAAATTGCGTCTAATTTAAGAAATGAACTAGAGAAATTCAGCACTGAGAATGGCAGTATTAACAAAGTTGCAGCTTTTTAGACCATTTCCAAGCCGTCATTGAAAGTTCACAACTTCTAGTTTCTGTCCAAAGTGACTAGATTTAAACAAGCTAACAGGTATTTGCCACTACATGCCTAAAATCCTTCAGTCTCCTGGTTTCAGCTGGGGTAGAGGTAATTTTCTTCCTAGTAGCTGGTACAATGCTGTGTTTTGGGTTTAGTATGAGAATAATGTTGGTAACACACTGATGTCTTTAGCTGTTGCTAGGGAATGTTTACACTCAGTCAAGGACTTTTCAGTTTCTCAGGCCCTGCCAGCGAGAAGGCTGGAGGGGCACGGGGAATTGGGAGGGGACCCAGCCAGGACAGCTGACCCAAACTGGCCAAAGGGATATTCCACAGCATAGAGCATCACACTCAGTATATAAACTGGGGGGAGCTGGCTGGGTCGGGGCCTGGAAGATCGCTGTTCAGGGACGAAGTGGACATTGGTCAGCAGGTGGTGAGCAGCTGTATTGTGCATCACTTGGGGTTTAGGGTTTTTTGAGTTTTATTTCTCTTTCTCTTTTTGTTATCTCCCTTTTTATTATTATTACTAGTAGCAGATTTTGCTTTATTTCAATTATTAAACTGTTCTTATCTCAGCCCATGGGTTTTACATTTTTCCGATTCTCCTCCTCCTCCCACCAGGGCAGGGGGAGTGAGCAAGCAGCTGCGTGGTGCTTAGTTGCCAGCTGGGGTTGAGCCATGGCACGCAGTCATGGTTTTCAATGGCAGCAGACAAAAAGGCATAACCTGCAAGGGAAAAATGAGTGTCCCACCAACCCTCACAGACCATTTTAGTACTTAAGCAGAATTCTGTCTCTCTCTTGTGTCCACAGTCTGTCTCCTTTATACTAGTGCAAAGCAGGTATAACTCCATATTGCTGGTTGTTTAAATTGAGCTACTATAAGCGAGGTAGATAGGACAAAGTAGTTTAATTGCTTCTCCAAAACAACAGTTGAGGCTGGAGTTCTTTCTCAAGGTCTCTACTACATGTGTTTGTCCTTTGAATCCCACAGCTGAATCATAAGCTAAGTTCTTGATCTAGTATTACTGAGCACACACTTTGCAGTTCCCATTGCAGGCTGGTCATCTTAATGCAAATTTTAACAGTCATTTATTGATTGTATTTTTTTAGGAGAGGGGTCTAAAATCATATTTACTGTAGACATAATTGTACACAGAACATGGCTTTTCATCTGTGTGTAGCTTCTTCTGTAACAATCCAGGTTAAGCCAGCAGTTGTAAAGGACATCAGTCAATGTTCTTTAATGAGCAAATAAAGCCGTGAATGTTTCATTCTGATTGTTTGGCAAATAAACATTATTATGTAAACTGTAGAAACCTTTTTACTGCTAACACTTTAATTCTTGGACTATCTTTACATCTGTGTTCTGCAAGAAATGTAGTTTCCTGAAAACTTAGGTAAGCAAAATAAAAAATAACCTCTGGATTTGCTTAAGTGCAAGGGCTTGTTGCATCTAATGGAAGAGAAATGATACCGTATACACAGAGATCATCCTTGGGAAGGACTTTTTCCTCAGTGAGGTTTTCTCAGAGAGGGGCTCAAATCCACAGAGGTCACATTTGCTGGCAAGCAGAAACCAGACCCTTCTGCCCCTCAGCCCTAGTAACTCTACAGTGCAACACGTGCTGGGCTAGAGCAGGATGGGTGTGTGGCATGCAAGGCAGCCGTAGAAAAGAACGGAGCCAGACTAACATTTTTAAGAAGTATGCTGTTCAATAAATGGTAGTGAATGTTTTCAGTCTTCAGTGGGTAACTGAATATTTTTATGTAATGAGTTTAACAGAGCAATTGTACTCAGCCTCGGGCAGGTGAATTCAGAGATAGGTAAGGCACTTGTCATTGAGGAGAGTGATTTTGGCTATGTTGTATCAGTGGAACTTGTTTCTTTCGATATGGAGCTAGCGTATGTTCGTTATGTCCGTGTTCTGGTAGGAGATGCTGCTGGTGCTATAAAAGTTACACAGTATTGTAGGACAACTGATTAGTAGAGGAGGAGTATGGAGTAAATTTCAGAGACAAATCTGACCTACTAGATTTATACTACAAAGGTTGATGGACCCTTTTTAAAACCCCCAAGAAAATTAATTTATCCCGAGCAGTCTCTTTCCTTTCTTCAGGTGGCATTGGTTTTTGTACAGTGTTAGCACTCTGCTGCACTTACTACCCAGTATAGCTCCAAACCCCAGCCTATATGCAAATTCTTTCACTACTGTTTTACCGATGAAGGGTAAGTTTGGCAATCTGAATTCAGGATTCAGAGCTAGGAACTCCAGAGTTTCATCTGTAATTCTGGTGCTGATTTTATCTGAGCTTGGCTAAGCCATTTTTCAAATTTTGGCATGAAAATGTTTGGCTCTGAAATTCTATATGAAGATGTTCTGATTTATATTTCTCTTCTCCAAAAGAAAATGCTAAATGCAACAAATATTAGAAAGCAAATTGCAGAATCGTTATTACAAATAATGACACAAAATTTCTAACACTTTTTTTTCCCCCCAATTCTTACTACATATATGTCGGTGGGGATTTTGGAGGGATGGATTGGTTGGTTGGTTTTGGTGTTTTGAAGGGGTATGTGTGTTTGGTTGGTTGGTTTTGGTTTTAGGTTGTTTTTTGTTGTTGGTGGTGGTGGTTTGGTTTTTGTGTTTTGGTGTTTTGTTTTTTTTTTTTTTCCAGGAAAGGAAATAGCTTATTTACTCTTCTGAAACCCAGTAAGCTTTCTTGGAGAAAGGATGCTGTCATTTAAGCTTTCCAAAACTCTTGGTGAACCAGAGAGGTGATCCTCAGGGAACCGTTACAGCCCAAAAGCAGGCAGAGCCAGTCTGATACACCGTGAATAAAGATGTTTACTGCCTTTGTTTCAGAGCTACTGTACAACCTTGACCATGTTTGATGGCTGAATCATCCTTTTCCAGAGGTTCCCATTTCCAGTGCAGCCTCTCCCTAGAGGTCTAAGGGATGCAGAGTAGAAGTCCTAGTATCTCTGCTCTTGCACTGAGCCCAGTGGGTTTGTACAAAGAATGCCTTAGCTGTGTCTGTTGGCTGGCATCTGGAGTACTTATGCTGTTAATGCTACAGCAGCTTATTAGAGGTCCCTGCCACAATCCTGATGCTGTTGTGGCCGCACGTTCTGTGTGCACATCTGCAGGCTCAGCAGTGCCCGAAGGAGCTTGAAGGCAAGATGGTCAAAGGGGCTGCTGCTGTTGTCACTTTTTGGATAGGAAGCTGAATAGGCTGGTCTGTGTGTTAATTGGGCTTGTGACTTTTGAACTTCCAGAACCAAATGGAGAGGGAAAGGGGAGGTACCTGGTTGATCTGCTATCCTATCACAGGCCTTAAATGCACAATATTTATGGGAGCACAATACAGATGTGTTCCTGTGTAGAAAGGAACACCTGTACTTTTCTGAGGACTTAGGTATCCTTAGTGCCAGATACTGCTTATGTTGAGATTTCTTCACCCTTCTCTGTGTTTTTCATCACTCGCAGCTTAAGATTTAATTGAAATTGGAAAAGTGTTTGCAATGGCAGCTGCTGTCTTGTTTTTCCACAAATGGAGGCTTCTTAGAAGAGATGAGATAGGTAATTGAGGGCTAGATCAAGTGCTTGCTGAAGTTAATAGCCAAACTCTAGGTGACTTTGGTGGTTCGTACTTACTTGACAGCCACTAGGAAGGACAAAGTAGTGACCTCCTGAAAATCATGACCAAGGAGTACTTGGGGGAAAAAGAGAGAGAACAACATTTTCTCAGGAACAGCAAGGACTAATTAACTAAGTAAGGGTAAGCTTGTGCACCTAGTTTTAGAACACTGTATTTAATTAATACAGTACAGCCGTTTTTCAGTGGTTTTTTTAGACCTCTTTTCCATGGTCCTGGGAAAAGGAAAGTTCACTTTTAATCTTAAAAATGCCTCAAACAAACAAACAAACAAACAAACTAGCTGCAAAAGCAAATACTAGCACTTGCTCCCACCAGTTTGACCCTTAACTCCTGTCTTTGTTCTACAAACTACTTCATGTTTTAGGCAGTGACTAAAGCGTACCAGAATTAATGATTAACTCACTTTGGCTCAAGAGAGGAGGGGAGGTGCAACTGAGCCTAAAACGCAACTGGTCACAATGGAGAAACCAGTGTATTTTCAGTTGTAAAGCTGTAACTGCTGCTTTTGTTCCTAGTTTAGTGGTACAAGAGGAGGGTAAATATTGTCCTGAAGCCTCTTGGATGAGCTCTTTTACTTACTGGGTCAGGCAGTTATTTATTCACTTTGTAGACTTGCGTGTCCTTGTATCAGTACAAAATGTATTTTCACAAGTGACAATGGATAGACATCAAGAGTTCAGAACAGTCTGCTTTCTCAGCCTTGTCATCAGTTTCCGATTTTAATGGAATGGGGAGAGGAAAGAAAGGAGGAAGTAGAGAAGGGAGTCTGATAGTGATGGAGTATTTATGAGATGATTGGGTTTAATGAGTGAAGGCTAAACCAGCAATTTCGAAGTTTTTCTGATCAGCTGCTGTTGTGTATGATATTCATTCAGAGCAGGGGTTTGCATTTGTTTCCCACATCCAAAGCAGATACTGCTCTACCTCTCGACAGTTTTTTTCTGTTTCATATAAAGTAGGTACTATTTGGAGAAAGCAAACAATTACAGTACTCACCTGCATTCACATTCCTTCTGAGTCGGGTAGAGCAAGGACTAGAAAGTACATGTGTTACATGCCAAGTAAGTGCTGTATTTAACAGACTAGAGACAGTTCTGCATTTTTGTCTTTCATGTACATGTGGTGAAAGATGATTCTGTTTCTCAATTCACTGTCTTTGACCTGAGGAACATTTCTGATAAGTATCTTCTTGAAATAGAATCTTGCAAACCATTGGATCTGATGAATCATCACTCTAGACATGTTTCCTTGTAATTAGTCATTCCTGGACTAGTTTTAATTGAAGTACTTGATACAAGGTGTTGTGGCTACCAAACTCATGGTTTACGTGCCTCCTTAAAGAAGTGAAGGCAAATAAAAGTCAGCGAAGGCCTTGTTCACATCACTGGAAGTACAGTGAGTAAAACTTTCCACAGGAGGTGGTGCTGTACGCACACCTTAGTTCCGTGGTTCTCAAGTGGCTGAGTACCTTTCAGATTATGCAGGAATCTGCATAATCTGCAACCATTAAAGAAATGGTAGCCCAGACCTGTGGTTATAACAAAACCAGTATTTCTGGGTTTTGGAACACTTTGCCTGTAAATTGTTGCTCATACTGTGCAGTTCAAGGTTGGGTGGGTTTTTTTGGTGAGCAGTTCTGAAAGGGCATTTGTACTGCAGCAAAACACTCTGGGGATGATATAGACTGCACGCATCTGGGGTAACCTGAAAGCCTCCCCACTGAGGCGCAGCCGCACCAGCTTTATGTTCCTATGCCATGGTGTTTGGGCAATCAGTCAGTCTCATGGAGTGTCTTTGCATAATTAAAAAATACTTAATAGTCATAAATGTATGTGTGTGCGTGTACTTGCACGTGGAGGGCGAGGATGCTGCCCTCAGTAAGATATGCGTGGAAAAGGATTTACTGTGGGGTGGGTAAAGTTTGAGTCCTGGGTGAAATAACCTTCTCCCTGTTGCTGAGGCAGATGCTGTTGTTAGGTGACTAATTCTTCTTTCCAGTGGACAGTAGCGTGGCAATTGCTGCGGGAGTGTGCTTACACCTGTCTTTGCGTGTCTGGTGGGCTTTGTGTGAAACTGTGCATAGGGGTGGGCTCTTAAGCCAGTTTTCAGGGGAGCGGAGGATGTGCCAACTGCCACCTTAGTCTTGTGTCCCCATGGGCACTTTTTCCACTGACTCCTCGGCATGCAGCGTGCGTGTGTGCCTCCGCATGGCTGCGGGGTGCCGTCAGGCTCTGCCTTGGGCATCGGGGCTGTGGAGGGAGATGTGTCAGTTTTCAGCGTTGCGGGCAGCTTTCCAGCCAGGCAGTAGCGAGGACCTCCTCAAGTATGGTTTGCTGGCCTTCTCCCTTGCCTCAGAGCTATTTGTGGCACACACAGACATGAAAATAACCTATCGAAGGGGGATGATTTTGCTGTTATCAAAGAAGAGTGGGTTTTGTTTGTCTTCTGAGAGAGCTGTCGTGACGGTTATTTTTTTCCTTATCACTTCTTTGCATTTCAGCTGTTCAGGAGTAAGGCTGGGGACTGGCAGACTTGCAACGTACTGCTGGAGGCTGCTCTTCCCCTTGCTCAGCCTTACGCCAGTGAGACTGGCTTACCGCTTCAAAGGCACTTAAGCAAACAAGTAATACCATCTAGCTGTACGGATCAGCTGTGGAGATCTGATGGACAGAGACTCGCACAAGTTCTGGCGCTGGAAGTTCAGCTGGCTGGATCCAGCCTTGGGCAGATGGGAGGTGATGTTGTGCGATAAGCGGTGACAGGATGGGCGAGTTCAGCAGATGTGTTTTGTCTGAGCGAGTGCGGTGGGTGATGAAAACCAGCATCTTTTTCCTCAGACTCGCTATTAACTAAATGCTCTGACGAGTGTAAAGAGCTGTGCTGCTCCTGGGCTTTTGGTGCAGTGTGTTTTCCACCTGCTAGAAGACAGCTGTCCTTGGCCTGGCATTCCAGATAGTGCCAGGAGAAGCACGCCTTATGCCTCCTTTCCCTTTGCCTTTATTTGGGAAGGCTGGGGGGAGGGTGGTGTGTTAGCAGGCTGTTCAGAGCGGACAGGGGAGTGCTTGCCTTGCGGTGGGGGTACACGACAAATGCTTCCCATAACCAGAGTCCTGTTGCAGAAGTGCTCTGCTGGCTGCCAGCTTGCGTTTTTCTGTTCGCTGCTTCCTTGCCTGCCCGCTGCCGTGGTCTCCACACAGGGGTGTGCTGCAAGGTGCTTGCTACCATCCACCCTGGAAACGGTTTCGTACCAGTAGTGAGCTGATTCCTGGGTTGAGGTTATAGTGCAGCACTTTAGGATGGAAGGCATCAGGAGGATGCAGCTCTGTTAAACTAATCTTTGTGGTGCATCAAGGTTTAGTCCAAGCAGTTTAATAAAGCATGTCAATGAGTAACTCCCAGAAGCGTCAGTGTGCTTAGTGTGGAATTTGTGTATGTCACACTCGGAACAAAGGTCTCCTGCATTGCTTGTTACCGATTAACTTGTCTGGTATTATGCAAGCTGCCTTTGCCAGCTGAGAACTAACTCTCCCCATTCACAGGGCAGCGCAGCTTGTAAAACATTACACAGCAGAAGTGCATAGCATGGCAATGAACCTTTCACTGAGGGCATTTCAGCTGTACAGCATTTCCCTCAGGAGCCTTTAAAATATTAATAAAGAAGCCATTGTTTCAGCCAGTCATACAGCAATTTTGCAGTGAAGTCTTTTATTAGGGGCCCATACTGAGCTGCATAATCCAGGGTAAGATGCTTTTAATCATCTCCAGTGAAAAGAAATAAAAAATTGGAGGGTTTGGGTGAGGTTGATTTTTGGCAGTGGTTTTTTTGCAAGTTTTCATCAAAGCAGTAGCTATTCTTGTCTTTCAATTGGAAATTTCAGTCTCTCCTGGTACAAAATTATTTCTAGAAAGATCTGTCAGAAAATGGTTGTTATGATTCAAGTGCTTCTCCATTTTAATTTCCTGAGATTTTTTATCCAACAGCTGTGGGAACAGGTTGGAAAGAATCTGGAGTGTAGGAAAACTTCATCTTCTTTGGTGGTGCTTTTGCATATCAGAGGATGTTAGCCAGCACTGGAATTCTGCCTCACGTTTCCTGATGCTGTATATATACTTGTACAGAGAATTAAGTAATCTTTTTGCCTAGGCCTATCTGAAGAGAAATTAAAATTAAAAATAGCAATAGTAGAGGGATGGATTTTGAATACATGTTGGTGATTTCGCTTTTAAAAAAAATAATTTATGTGGTATCAGGTCACTTGCAGCCTAATTTTGAACATAGGTTGTATAATTATTATACTTGTGGGACAGACAAGCAAACCAAACTAGAAATGTGTTTAAACAGAGTTGTGAAATAGTTCAGCTCTTGTGCCTCCACTTCTGGGTAAGATCCGAGGTCCAATTGCCCCTTGTTCTGCCAAGTCTGGGGTTTCTAAGTGCCAGAAAGAAGTTAATGAGTGTGAACCAAGCAGCTCCCAAAGCTCTTGAAGTTTCACCTGATCCTGAAGGTAACCTACGCGATAAACAGGGCTTGGCTTTTGGCACGTGTTCATGTTGCGCTGAGCAAGGTAATTTTGTGGATGGGAGGTCAAGGCAGAGGGAAGGCATGACGCTTCTTGATAACTCATCTGAGGCCCAGTTTGTGTCTTTGAGGCTGCTGCTTCCTTTCTTCCCCTCGGCACGTTCTCATTTTGAACCAAAAAGCCCAGGTCCTCTTCCCATTACTCCTCTTCCGCCAGCTGAAGCATAGCAACAGTTTAGCTGTAACTCATCTGCGTGACGGGCAGACTACAGCAAAGGAGAGAAAAAAGCCCAGAGGCATAGCTTGTACAGCAAGAGCAGTACGGGGGCACTGTAGTTAGAGTGTCATGTAAAAGCTCAGAATCTCCTTTCATTTCTTGAGCAAGTGGTCCCGCACCTTTCTTTGGAGTAGGAGAAGCACTGCTGCCCTGTAGCACACACTGCTGTGGGATGCAAACATATTTTTACATGGATTGCTATTATTGACCTCAGCCAGTTGCACTTCCCACCTCTCTCTCAGAGGTCAAATAGGCAAATGATTAGCTATAGCGGTACTTTCTGTGTAGGGTTTACCCCTTCCCTTGTTGGTGCAACTTCCTTGACTGAGTACTGTAAACTAGCAGTAATTAAGAGGAGAACTTAGGTCAGCTATCTGCATACATGTGTTGAAATGTATGTGGAACGTGGGAAGAAAAAAACAAAGCCAAATGTGTTAATATGGGTAAAAGACTGTGAACAAGATTTCCTGTCTCTCATAGATGCTAACACCATGAGGTATCTTGAGTTCGGGGTTTATCAAGCTCTAGAAACCACTTCTTCTTTCGTAAGTAATAACAACTAATTATTTAAAGTGTAGTGTCATACCAGTATTGGTTTTGTGTTGTGATAATTCTGAGGGCTTAGACACTGGCTGTGAGGATCTTGTGCTAGAAGCTGTGCAAACACAGAACAAAATGCGGTGGTCACCTGAAAGGGCGGTGGCAGTAGTGTAGGGCTCTGTGATGCCACCGAGCATCTTCTGGTTTCAGTCAGAGCTGAATTCTCCCTCCTCAGCCCTAAGTGCATTGGTGTATAGGCAGGAATGATCTAACCTCAAGCATATCTGAGATTTACCGAGATAGGTAGGCAAGTCTCTGAGCAAGAGGCACTTCTCCTAAGTGGTCACAGGTGCTTAGTGGCCAGGTTTCCTTCCACGTTGGTGTCAGTGGTAGTTCCTGCTGTTCTGCTGGGGAGAGGCAGTGTGCCGAGACTGCCCAGCCACAACCCAGGAACTGTGTGCTTTCTCTGGCAGCGGCCTCACTCAGTCCAGCTACTGAATAGGAACTTGGACACTCGGGTGTCAAGAGTCTAGTTCTCTCATGACAGTACATGGTTAGCACCCAGCAGGAATGTTGAAATTGCAGAGGGCTGCTGAGACTGGAAACGAGCTACTGGCCTCTTAATGCTGACCCTTTCCACAGGGGAATGGATCTTTCTAGATTCAGCGATGGTGCTCAGAAGGTACTTCGAGCACTACACTGGGGAATTTATGCCACTAATTTGGTGGGATGTTTTCTGTGAGCACAGGGAGCCACAGTCTACACAGGGGCTTGTGACGGTGCATGCAAGGCCAGTACTTGTGAACCGGGTGGTGCTTTTGTTTGGTTGGGTTTTTTTCAGGGTATTTTGTTACTGTTTTACCTGTCATAGCTCATTGTGTCCCCGGGCCAGAAACTACCCTGCAGAACATCTTGGTTGCTCAGGAAGATCTTTAAATACTGGCTGCCTTCTACTGTATTTATTTGCTTGTTGCTTCCATCCTCACTTGAATCCGTGATGTGGGTGGAAACACGTCCTCGTTCTCTCTCTGCAACCACTTCCTCCTCTATTGGCCGTAACCTGGGAGCTCGTGAGGACTATGGCCGTCAGTGCTGTCTGAGAGAACAGCTAGGGCTGGAGAAGCTTAGCTCAGCATTGGCGAGGAGCACCCACAATGCCTGTGGCTCGTGTGAACACATCCAAACCAGGCTTTCCTTATACTTCAGGTGCTAGCAGCAGGGTTCTCTTTTCAGTGTTTTTATGCAGTGTTCAGGACTTGTTTGCAGCTTGCATCAACAATTGTGGTGGTGTGCCTAGCATCTTGTCCGTACCTGAGCTGGTGGGTTCAAGGGCATCATGCAAGAGGCCCACAGGAGTCCCAATTTCGAGGCGGGCAAGTGTTCCTCAAGATGTTTGTTCTTCAAGTGTGAAGTGCAGAGGCAGCGATCCTGGTGACTCAGTGAGTTGCTTAGGATCCTTGGGAAAGCAGTACTCACCGTCATGTTGTAGTTTTTCATGTGTGATGGGAGCCAGGACCTTTCACTTTATTTCATTCCAGTGGCTCTACCAGGCCAATGATCTCTTCTGATGGTGACCAAAGATGTTGCTAAAGGAGGAGTGGGAGAGTCCTGGGCTAATGCTCAGCCCCAGCTACTGAGCAGTTGGTTTATACCATGGAATGGGGAGATGCAGTGAACTTGTACCTTCTTATTAAATCTGCAAGTATCTACCTCAGAAATCAGTGATCTGAGTCAGCACAGTAGTTATGTATGATGTAAAAAACAACACTTCGTTATTTTAAAAAAGTTTTGCATTCACTTATTTTTCTTGTAGTATTAGAGAGTAAATAGCATAAAACTTGCTTGCTTGGTGTTTTGATTGTGATGTAAGGAATTATTGTCTTGCCCTCTTATTTACATCCTGTTTGGAATTGAGATTTATCTAATAATCTGTTTTATGGTACAATTTCTAAATAGCTTCCCTTGCCCATCTCTTTCACTCTGTTTTCAGAGTTGATCATAACCACATGCAATGTTTGAGGTGACTGTTAACAGCACATAGCATTAAAGCAGAATGTACTCTATGTTATCCTGTAGTGTTTCTTTAATAAAACCTTCCATTGCAGAGTTTCATTTTTTTTGGTGCATAGAGCTTTTTGTCCCAGTTTACTTAAGAAATTAACTTGGACAGTTGAAGTGCATGTGTACAAATTCTTCTGCCTTGGGCAGCCTGACCGGCTTTATTTCTTACAGTGCGTGATGCTTGAGAGAGAGGCAGGAGTGACTAACTTTCCCTTTTTTTTTTTTTTTTAACAAACTTCTTTGAGTTTGTGTGGGAAAATAATTCTTTATTTTCAGAACAAATAATATAGTGACTAAGTAGACCCTGTTTGACAACCATTTTTATTTCTGGACTGCTTGTGGCTGGAAGGATAGTATGAATCCATGGGTTTTCAGTGTGTTAATCTAACGATTTAGTCTGTGAGTCAGCAGAGTGAACTGTAGCTGAAATGCATTTTAGGTGTTAGCAAGTGCACGTGCTAACAGAGTTGGCAGGTTCATGCTGATGTACGAACAAGATTCATGGGCAAAGAGAGATTTTTTGGTTCCTACTAGTGACCTCAAACTGAGATAACCTGTAACAAATTGTAAGACCTGAGTGTTTGGGGAGAGTGTACTGATGCTGAAACTTTAGGTCAGCAAAGACTCTCTGGATCATGGGCCTGGATACCTACGCTGAGCCAAGGAGATACGGTTTTGTGGTGGTTTTGGGGAGAGGGTACTGGTGAGTGTCCAGCTGTGCAAAAGGCACCGAGATGACTGACAGGCTCTAAATAAGCACAGGGATGAAAAAGCCTTCCATCTCCTGGCTGCCAGTTTTGGCTGGGCAGAGATGAGGAAGGACTGAAATTGCCGTCACCTTTTTGGTGATGGATGAGAAGTGGACCTGTGATCTCAGCGTATTTCCTACTAGCTTGTCTCCCCGTCAGCCCCCTTGCTTCTGCCATGAATGATACTAACAGGGTCTCTTACCCAGCCCAAGGGAACAAGGGGAATGGACCGTGAACGCTGGGGCACCCAGGGTTTGCTTTTAGGCAAGCTGTCATGCTGCCTGTATGATATACTGGTACCGTCCAGGGGGTCTCTTGTCTGTCCTTCTGTAGGCAAAAGATCTGTCTCGAAAGCTGCTCAGCTGGCACCTCCCATCAGCGCTGCGTTTTGCTTTGTTTTCTGGGCAGGAGGAGAATAGAATTGTAGGTGTCTGTAATTCTTACACTTGAAATCTTCAGGACACTTTGTGTCTGTGCTGGGTCCTGTGTTGTTACCAAGATCCTTTGCTCTCCCTTGGAAGAATGGCTGCCTCATTTGAGTTGCTTCCCTCTTTTTAATTTTGCCAGGCCTCTCCATGCTTTTAGGGCACATGATGTTCAGATGATAATTGTTTGTGCTCAGCCAGGGCATTAGACTGGATTTTGTTATTGCCTGCTGTATTAACTCCTGAAACTTTCCAGTAGCACGTGGAAGCACCCAGAGGGAGCAGCCAGCTTCATTAACGTGAGTTTTGCAGAGAGCACGTGTGACTGAAGCAAAACTTCATGGAACAGAAGCAGCTCTCGGCTCCTCCTCGGTGGAGCAGTTTGTAGAGTCAGAGCCAGAAGGTCACAGTTATTCGCCTGTTATTACTTCCTGAGTGTTACTGTTATTTGTCCCTGAACGAGAGCTAGAGCAGGCATAGCTGTGTGCTACAAAACGGGTGGATGGTTCCAGGGATCTGTAAGGAGAGTATTGATGTTAAATTTAATCCTGTTTCATCCCTGGGAAGGATTGAGCATGCCTGAACGTTAGCGTAATTTGAAAAGCATTTGGGTGGCATCAGTGATATGCCTTTGGTTGGTTCCAGATCAGTCCCTGGTGTGGATTTGTCCTCTGCTACCTTTGGGTGCTGTGCAGCGACCTGAGGTGTGCTGGCTCAGAGAAGCTGACTTGCCCTGGGTTGAATGTGAGGCTTGCTGAGGTGTTGCGTACAGGCACAGCTCCCTTTTCTGCGCTTTGTACTGTACTTGGACCCTGGGAAAGAGTGTAACTGTATTTCCTAAAATACATAGTGCTTTGGAACACCTGACCCCCAGCCGGGTGCCCAGTTGCAAGTACCTCCAAGTCCCGCTGGTCCCCTTGGAAAAGGACCTGGTGCGTTTAGAATGGGTTCTTCGCTACCCCAGATCTCTTGCGAGTGCTGAAATATTCGGCCTTGGTTCTTTTGCAAAGCACTGTCACGTCGTGGGAGCCAGGCTGTGGTGTGAGTGGGGTAACAGGTGGCCCTTACTTGGATTTTCTTGTTCAGCACTGCCGTGCTCCTGAGGGGGGAAGTTCTTGGAGAGGAGGATCCTTTCTAGGTACCACAGGTATGCCAGCTCTCAGCTGGTTTTAATGGGAGCTGGGTGGCAGCTGACCCACATAGAAGTAATTATGTATAAAGAGAACATACCGGCACCTAGTTTTGCATGTTATACAATATGTAGTGTGCTTGTTCTGGTGTCCGAGCCTTGCCGGTACAGCCTGCATGGATCTCAATGATCCAATAAAAACTAACTGAGGAGGAAGAGGTTTTCCACGGGGGTAGGCAAGCCGAGGCTGTTCGACCTCCTGGCCTGGGAAAATCAGTTGCACAAAATCAAGGGCTGGTAAGGACCGGAACAGCACCATGCTTTTTGTTGCTGCTGTCGAGTGAGCAGGAGCTGGGCGAGGGCAGCGCTCACCGGTGTCGGCGTGTTCGCCGGTGTCGGCGTGTGCTGCAGGGCCGGACCATCACCTGGCAGCGCGGGAAGCGGCGGGAGCAGAGGCAGCTCCAGGAAACCTGCCCGGCTCAGGGGAGCGGGGCTGCGGCCCCAGGCTGCGGCTGCGCCCGCGCCCGGAGTTACAGCTGAAAGGGAGCAGCCTGCTCCGCGCTTGGCCTTCTCCTTTGCTCTTGGCACAGCTCCCCGCACACGCCGAGGGTCGTGCCTGGCCTGTGCCGGCCAGCCGCCCTCGGCCAGACTGGGGACAGGAGCCAGAAGTGCCAGCGCTCAGAGCTGGAAAACTGGCTGCTGGCGTGTGTGAGTGCAAGTGTTCGTGCAGACGCAGCCTTAAAGGTTCTGTAAATGTGTCTGCCTGGCTCACTCTCGGCTTTGTATTTTATTTGTATTTTTGTGTGTGTCTCTAACCATGGAAGGCAGGTGTTCTCTATCAGCAAGAAGAGAGATGAAATTCACTTTAATGGCTACAATTATACTTAACTATGTTGAGCCAATCTGGCAGGAAGAACAACATGTTCGAACTGGCGGTTTGTAACGTGCTGCCCTATTAGGCAGTAAGGAAAGCGACGCCTTCCTGAGGAGAACAGATTTTACACAGGCACGACAGCGCTGATTAAAAAAAAATCTTGAAAGTGAGGCAGATTTTAAATTGCGTTGCTAAAATGTCACATCTTGACCCCGTTCCCCCAGGTTTTTGAGCAGCCGCTCAGCACAGCGAGGCTGTGTCAGCAGCATTTTGGGAAAGGTCATTTCAGTGTCAAGTCTGTTGTGTACCAAAAGTCCTGGTGCCGCTGGCTGCCCAGCCAAAAGTCTACACCTGCTTGTCCGGGGGAGGGGGGGTGTTGGGGTTTTGGTGGGGGTTTGGCTTTTTTAACCATCCTGCAGCCTTTTCGTGCTGTCTCTCTGCTAGGTCTGACCGGTTACAGCAGTGTTCTAACGGGGGGACGGACGGGTCTGGCCACGGGCAGGGGCGCGTGTGGCCCTGGGGTGGCAGAGGTGTCGCGGGGCCTGTGAACAGTTGGGTCTTTGCAGTGCGTGGCGGCAGGGTGTGCGGCTGGGGTGGCTGCTGCCCCTGCTGCCGCCGTCGTTAGTGATCCTGGCTGTCACTGGGTGGTACTGGAAGGGGATGGGGAGAGGAGTAAGGTTTGGTTTTGCTTTATTTTGTGTACTGTTACTAACGGTAGGTGCTAAGAGCACCTTTTGACACTTGCTCACTGAAGCCAACACAGGCACCTGAAGTTTTCTACAATGTTTATCCCAGCTCCTGGAATAAACCATTGTTACTAATTCCTGCTAGGACTTTGCACTCATAGTTAATTTATCTTCTTTTAATTTACTAACTGTGAGATTTTTTTTGTTGGGGGTGGTTTTCTTGTTGGTTTTTTGTTGTTTATTTTTTTTTTATAGTTACAGACCATGCACTTGCTATTATAGGGGATCTTTGGAATTTTTGTAAAAAATTGTATTGAATTGTAGGGGATCCTACCAAATCCTAAGCTATTCCCCCCACAATGGTGGCAGTGCACCCACCAACTACTGGGAGTCAAAACGGCTCGGCCTTCCTGCAGTTCTTGTGCAGGTGCCGCTTCCTTCAGGAGTGTTTTCACGCTTTAATCACAGCGTTTGTTCAGTCCTTGCCTCGCTATAAACATACAGCAGCAAATGAAACAGTTGCAGGTCAGATTTCTGCTCGCTCCTGCTCCTTGGGAGTAGCGTGAAGCAGCCAAACGCACACACTAACCACCCCAGCACACCCTAACTATGCTTTTCCCTCTAGCAGATGGCAAAAAGTTTAGCAGTTTGCTGTTCCAGTATCATGCGTTCCAGCTAGGAAAGCTTTATCAAGCAGCTTGCTCTAGGACAGTCATGCTTTGTCACTTCACAGAGAGAAATCCTCCCTGGTGATCTCGTCACGCAGCGCAAAGCGATCCTGACTCCAGGAAGCCAGCTGCCACGTCCTGTCACGCCTGGGCGGCACGGCCTGCGCCCAGCGCCAGCACGGGACACGGTGCTGCCGTCAGACTCCGTGGCTTCTGCTTAGCTCTGTAGTGTGTGCCCTCCCCTCTGGACCTGCAGCACAGTTACTACTAGAAAGTAAAATAAACTGTAGTTACTACTAGCGCGTGTGGCCTGTGCCTCCAGGCACGGTGAGGGTGCAGTAACGGTGAACACGCCGAGGGCTTCTGGGGTGCCAGACCGGTGTGATCACAGGCACGTGCACCACAGCAGCCGCTAACGCCGCCCAGGGAGAGGGGAGAACAGATTGCCAACGCCAGCCCACACGGTCCTAGAGCTGATGTGCAACACCTTTGCTCCCAGGTGGGAGCAGCAGCTTAAGGCAATCCCAGTGGATGTTTCAACTACCTTTGGCTGAGACGTTCCAGGAATGATAAAGATTTATTTTCTGTTTGAAATAGGTGCAGTACTTCTTCAAGATTCTGGACAACTAACGGCCTCTGTCCTCACCCACCATGAAAGACATGCGCACAAATGTGTGTTCATTCATTTATTTGTCCAATGTTTCAACCTGACTGAAATACAAGATCAACAAGAGCACTGTACTCCTGGCTAGTATTACATGTTAGAACATAGAGTTTTGCACTTTAGACAACATTTAACACCATTCTATGGGGTACTGCATTGCTTTTATAAAGTTTAAAATAAAGATTTATTTTCAAACATGTGACTTTGGTTTATTTCATACATTACACTTTCTTGCAGAAAAAATAAAATTGTACAACTGCATAAATATAAAATTCTTCCACCATGAAAATGGTTAAAACATTCAATAAAGACATTAGCACCACAGTGTGCGATGCCTCCAGCAGGAAAAAAAAAAAAAAAAAAAAAAGAGAGAGAAAGAAAAGAAAAATATACAAAGCAAAGAGTTATGCCTATCACTGAGGAGAGTGATAGTCTGACCCGGCCTCTCACACAACATACTGGAGGATGAGGGAAAAGGTGGAGAGAGAGGCAGCATTCGCTACAAAGCACAGTACGCAATCATCTATTCTCTTTAACTTCACTTAAGTTAGTTTCCCCTGCCACCCCTCCAAATAAAATACCCTAACACCACAGAAAAGTCAGAAGCCTTATGGAGTGCTGTTAAATAGTCTCACAGGTGGGCCTTTCTTTGAAAAGGAACAAAATAATGAGAAATATCATGCCAGTTCTAGTCCCATTGAGTATTTACACCTTGGACAGCAAAAGTCTTTGCTCACAAGAAGTAGAAAACAGATACAATACATGGCTTGAAAAATGACCAGAGTATGCACCTATAGTACTGTACACTAAATAAAATACACAAGGCAGCAATACTTAGGGGCCAGAAACACTGCTTACTACAAGTCAGTTATGGAATCATAATTTACAGTAAAAATGGGCGTGTCCCAAGGCTCAATTTTGTCGTCTTTTGTCATTTACAGTAGAATAAATATTTGTCGCTATTGCTACACTTTGTTTACATTCTAACCTAGTAAATGCAGAAAGCTAGTGTAAAGCATATAGATTACGTGTAGGTCCCATACGTATGACAGTTTGTTCAAGACTAGTAGGTTTTCTTTTTTGTTCTTTTTTTTTTTTTTTTAAACCTTTTTAAATGGCTAGGAGGAGGGGGTGGGGGTGGGAAGAGAGTTGTGCTTACAATCAGCTGCTTTTTATGTCAAATTTAATATCAAAGCGTCCCTGGAAGCGGTCTTTGTCGCTGTACTGGATGTTTTGCCCGTAGGCCCTGCATTCCACGCGCACCTCCACGTCGTAGGTCAGGTTGGTGAACTGCACTGCTACCAGTGGCTGCAGGTACCGCGGCTGCAGGAGCTTGCCATAGTAGGGGTAGTACTGCAGGGCAAAGCCAGGGTGGCCGCTCATCCCATAGTACTCCACTGTGCCTATTTTGTCTGCATCTTCCTCTCTCTAGAGGTGGGAAAAGGAAAAACAGTGACAGTCGCTCACACTCCACCTGCTGCAGCCCTTTTCCCTGGCAGCGTCTGTTCTTGTTCACCAAGGCCATGACCTCACTTGGGTCATCACTCACCGCGGCAGCACGAGGATGTCCCAAAGGCAGAGGGGACACTTAAGTGCTGTCTAACCAGTAGCAACACAGTAAGCACCTCTTGGTATGCATCTGCCAGGAACAGGGCTTTTCTTTACTTTTTTTTTTAAAAAAATAAATTTAATTTAAAACCTCATACTCATTCAGAAACCACTGCAGCTTCCTGTCCCACCACTGTACTATCTTTGGCTAAAAAAAGAAAAAATTCACTGTTTCTCCGCTGCTTTACAATACCAAATAAAGTACCTCTTCCCTGGAGCCCCTCTCCCTGCCACCCCTGCTAAGGGCTCAGTACAGCACCTGGAAGCAATTTTTGAGGACACCGTTCACTGTCTGGCCCTGCATTCGCCCCTCCCTGTGAGGGCAGCGCTAACTGCCATCCGCCACCAGTGGGGTTTTGAAAAACTGTTCCGAAGGGGGAGATACCCCAAGAGAGAGCCACCCCCGCCGTCTGCGGAAAGGCAGAGAGGGGTAAGTACACCTGCATAAAAACTAAGGCTTCCCCTGCCCCTTCCCAGCTCTCTGTTGTATTTCACCTTACCTTGGCGGTGCAGTGGACGGGGATGAGATACGGGTTGTACTTTGCCATAACCTCTGGAGGGAGGCTCTCATTCACCGGAGCCTAGAAGAAACCCAAAGCGAGGAGACGTTACACACCGGACACTTCTTTATGGACTGGAGCTCGTTTGCAGCAGCAAAGGTCGGTGGTACCAAAGCCGTGCCATTAACTGGAATCCCCTCGAGCTCAGTTTCAGAGGCAACAGCTCTTGGCGGTGGTTCTTGGGACAGACGAGCCGTGTCACACAACCAGAAGCAGGAGAACTTAACCCAAGCAGACCTGTGGTCTGCTCTCACGCTGTGGTTGCCGTGGATACCAAGGCAAGCCAACCAGGGTATTTTTAATTTCGCGCTGTCACTAGGGCAAGTGTTTCACAGCAGCGTGCTAGCCAGTGGGGCTTGTCTGCGCAAAGCCCGGGCAGCGGCAGGGAGACACGCTGCCGGCGGAGCTGCCACCTGCCCGCCAGATGTGCAGATCGGGCTGGAAAGGCACAAGAAAGAACAAAAAGTGGCAGCCACAGCCTGACGCCGCTGAACTTTGTCACCAGCTACAAGGAAGGACAAAGGCTCCAAGTACATGGGGGGGAAGGTGGGAGTGCCAACTTTGACGTTGGTCTTCCGTCTCGTAACAGCTGCAGTAGTTTTCCTTCACAACCTTGCAAGTCTCAGATCTACTTTACACACACCCCTCACCCGGCACAGGAGCTACATGGTCTCTGCTGGAGCGTGAATAAGGAAAACAATTACTGCCTTGGATGCACGCGTCCTTTCTAAATGAAACATGTAAAGTCATTCCTTGACTAGACCCTGCTGCCTGACGCCGTCTGGGGCAGTTCAGAACTCTGCGGCAGAGAAGGGAGGAGGAACACACCAAGTCCTTCTCTTCCACAGCCACCACGTACCAAGCACAGCGCACTCCTGCTAAAACACACCCCCTGTTTCCACCCGGGATCAGAAAAGCCAACATCGAACTAATTTCCATTAGCACAGGGCAGGTTCCCTTCAAAGAAAAGCGTTCCTCACAACTCGTTAGGTAGACAGCACCAATCCCCACCCTCGGCCGCGCTGAGGGATGGCGCAGAAGGCGGCTCAGCACAGCATTCGCGCCGCTTGCCACCCAGAAGGTGGAGTGGCGGTTTTGCACGCCACCTCAGCATGTGCTCTGCCACTGAATTCTTAGGGAATTCTCCTAGCGTTCACATGTGTTGGGGAAAAACCCTAGAAGTAAAAGCCGCTCCTGTCCAGATCAACATCCTTCAGCATTACTGCAAACATGCCTTCAGGTGCAGCAGCACAGAGTTAACGGGTGACAGAGCCATCCCACAGCATCTGAGAAACTGCATTAAATAACCTAAAGATCTCCTCACCTTTCCTGCAGCAAGAGGTGTGCCTGACTCTCAGATGTACTTTATGCTTTATAGCCTGTGTTTCAGTCTAACAGTCAGTATTAGCATTATTTCATTTAATTAAGTGGTTTTAGCAAGGCAGGCAACTCTACGCTGCCTGAGGGAAGAATGGAGTAGATCGGGGCATGACACAACGTACTGATCTTACTGCAGATAAGAGTCGGTCTGGGAGGGTCCCATGGAAGGACACAGGAACTTAAAATGAGTTTTATCATTTGAAGAAAATGCCCATTTCGAGCAGTTCAGTTAGCAGGCTCAGAAGTTACCAGATAAATAACTAGGAGTTTGCACTGTGGGTTCATTACTACTTGTTACCAGCTTTCACTGCTTTTTTGTTTTTAACGCCAGTTACTCAGATTGTTGTCTCACAATTTGTCCTCTGCAGCAGCGGTTTAACGCTGCTCTCTCTCCAGAGACAGAAAAGCAGGCACAGCAAATCTGCAGCCAACCCCCCCTCCTTATCAGGGGCTTCTGCTAGAAAGGGAAGAGATACTTGCCTTAGGTTTGAAGCCGATAATTCTGTTGAGCTTGACGAGGATGCACGGTTTGCCATCCTTGTACCCAAAGGTGGGATCATTTATTCCAGAACAGTTTTCCAGCCATTCACGTTTGAATTTGCAGACCTTCTTCTGGCCCTGGACATCACTGTATGGTCCTCTCTCTTTGTAATCGGCGGGCATCTCTGTTACAGCGGGGGAATGAAAAGACAACCATCTGCAACGCGATCTTTCGCATGTCGGGAACAGCAACACTTACGCTTCGCTGTGTAGTTTGACCTTCCCCCTCGTCCCAGCAGGTCAGTGACACCACCAACCCGCACCCAGCCACCCCCCACACGTGAGCCAGTCCCAGACCAGCAAGTTTGTGGGTTTTTTGTTTTCTGTTTGTTGTTGGTGGTTTTTTGTTTTTTGTTTTAATTTAACTGAGGATTCTTCCAGACAACAAGAGAACACACACGTTTGTACTCCATTGGCTCAGCTTTTTGTCTGATTGGCAAAAAAGATGCCAATCCACTTTGGCAGCTTTTACAAGCTGGTTCCCCTCGGATTTTATATGCATGTATTAGGCGGGAACAGTCTCACTCACGTTATAACATATAATGTGTTAGAGGTCAGTCCCTCCCAGATCTTTCACTGCACTGCACCAAGAGGACCGACACTGGATTTAGCCAAGTTGTCAGTAAAACTCTCGTGGCTTTCAGAGAGGATAAGGTCAGTGCCACATGCTTTTGAGTGTCAGCTGCACCTTGCTCCAAGTGAAATCCGGGTGTTCCCAACCATACAGAACCCCTGCAAGAAGCTTCTAGAGACATCTCTGGCCAAGTCTGGTGTGTCCAAACTTAATGAGCTGAAACCACAGCGGGCCAGTTAACCAACGTGTCCTTGGTTACAATGAAAGGAACAGTCAGAGACCACCGCTGCTCACCCTCAGCTGCTGCTGGACCCAACGCAGAGGCATGTGGCAGAGCCCCCAGCTGCAGGAAACAAGCGAGACTTACCCCCACAGTCCTCAAATATCATGCTTTCAGTTTGCTGTTCAGCGCTGTAGTCCTTTAAGAACTTCTCCAGGTTCTTCACATACAGCTCAAAACTTTTAGGATCGGAGGCAGTAAAGGCAATTTCTGTCTTTTGTACCTGAGGGACTTGAGTCAGTCCTAAGAAAAGCAAAATCAGGAAGAAACATGAAGCACACCTCAGAGCTCCACAGCCTCTGGGCAATGCAATGCACACCAAGAACATACCTCACCCTAATGATCTCTGTTTCTCAGACTTCAGGACTTGCACAAAAACAGCTTAAGCTCACTAGAGGGGAGGCTCTGACAGGCTCTTATCTCCTCTTTCCAACAACAGCCTGGAATATTCATCATGCTGCTTGTATCACTGAGCAGATAATCACAAAACCCAGAAGGGAGGCTACAAGTCAAGGTTTTCCTGAAGAAAAAACAGTCAACCACAGGTCCCCTGCCAGCTTCTGCCTCCTCCCTGAGGACAAAGCTGTCTGCCTGCGAGACCAACTGCACAAAATAAAGTCCCACAGAAGCCTACTCCTGGGTAGTTATCCCTAACAGGTTGACTTGAAAGTCTGCAAAACACAGACTTAAACACGTGTGTAGCCAGCCAGACACAAAGCGTTTAGGGTACATCAGCTGCCCGCTCACAAACAATGAGAGAGGTTCCCTCCATCAGGTGGGGTCACTCTCTGCTGGTTCTAATCCACATTGCCTTTGTCTGGTCTCCCTTGCAGGACGCAGGGCTGGAGACATTTCCTCAGTAAACCCACCAGCCCGATCGCTTTCTCTGGTCTTCGCTCCCTGACCAGGTGTTTCTGACTGCAGAAACAGCCTTCTGAGCGCTCCCATCAGAAGCTCAGCGCTGAGCGAGCAAGTAGGAAATTTCACCACACAGGAGGGATGTTTAAAAGACTCTCCTACATTCTGACTTCAGGAGGATGAATAGAAAAAGAATATATGGAAAAGAGAAGGGACTAGATACTAGTGATACCTATGGACGATGGAAAGTACCAACCCCTTGGTTCTTCATTCTGGGACTTGGAAATACCTGCTCCTGCGCGATGTTAGCTTGGTTTTAATTGAATGCATTGATGCGTGGCTAACACCCTGAACTTAAGAAATGAGAGCTGCGGTTCATGCTGCTTTTGTGGCGGCCACTGTAATTACTGAGGTCTTGACTTGTGTTCAGTTTGTCACCTCCACTTTAGCAAGAACAAGTAAAAGGAGCAGGGGAGCGGCATTCGCTCTGACAGCTTTCAGAACAAGCCTGTTGCCAACAAGTTCCGCTGGTGCAAGACTCCGGCAGCTTAGCTGGCTGGCCCCAGCCCACGAGAGCTTGTGACTCCAGCGATTTTTCCAAAGCCACTTGACTGCTTCTGCTTAGTCCCTCCTCAAGCCAGCTCACCACTCCCCCCGCCACCACTACCCACCGAGTTGGAATTTGTAACCTAGGACAAAGATTAGCTTTGTTCCCCTAAACGCAGCTCCTAGTCACCTAAGATTGCGAGACACCCAGCAAGGAGCTCATGGGTCTCAAGTTTTATTCCGGGAAGCAGCTTTAACCGCTCAAAACTCCCTCTGGTACAAACTGACCAGACTGAGCATCACACGTTTAGAAGCAAGTTGCTATGCCCCTTGGCAGAATTATGTCCTACCCTCCAAACTCAGTGGATTTCAACCCCTTTTCAAGCAATTACTTGCTTCCTTGCTCCACAAGCGGTTATAAATATTTATATAAAATAAGTAAGCTGGGTTCAATTTTAGTAAGGGATGAGAATCCCATCCTGCCAAGCCCTCCTCATGTTACCACTCAGCTGGGAAGCCAACAGGCTCAGTCCCTTGCACTGGCTATCTGGAATTGCTGCAACAGCAAGCCAGGCCTTGGTTCCTCTCCTTGGGTCTGCCCTTTCCAGAGTTCAGGTTACAGGTGTGTCATTCAAGTGTATAAATATCAAAATGAAGAAAGCTTGGCCAGGCTTGTTAAGCTTCAGGCAGGCAGTTAAGCTATTGGTTTCACTCAGGACCTCTAAAATGAAGGAACTCTCCTCCTCTGTTGTCTTTTCCATGGTAATGCATAAAAGCACCCATGGCAAAGTTGAGGGGAGGGTCAGGAATACCCACCCTGTGGTGCGTTAAGCCACCCAGCAGAACAGCCCTGCTCGCTGGTCAGGGGAGCAGCCACTGCTACACACAGCCCAAAACCCACCCTCCGCCCAGGAGACAAGTGACTTGTTTGGCAGAAGAGGCACCCACCCCACAGCATCCCTGCCTTGCAGATCTTCGCAGAACAGCACCGACGCCCAAGCAGCACCTCCGTGCAGCCGTACCAGCTGAACGTATGGGAGAGCCACCCCTTCTGCCAGGCAGACTCGGCCTGTGGCCATAACTGGGCTGCATGGACCGAACACGTGGCCCTCACCACGGGCATCTACAGGTGCTTGGGTGAACCAGACTGGGCCAGGCTTTGATACATCGCGTGCTTTCTTTAGCAAGCAAGGAAGCCTTTGTGAAGATGAAAGTCTTGTTATGAAAAATAGCTTTATCCCGATTAAAAATATATTACCGCTTCCACTGCAGCCTCCACTCTCACATGCCTGCACCAGAAGCAAAGCTCTAAGCACATCTATCATTCCCTTCTTTGTTCTCCATCTGTACATCCCATAGCCAAAATAAAAGCTTCAGTGCCGCTGTCAGAGCAGCACTATCACAGAGTCCTTCTTAGGCAGTCTTGCTTAAAAAAAACCACACGCATGTTGATTTGGTATGATGAGAAGTAACCTCTGCAGAAAACTTCTGCAACCTTTCCAAAACCTCCTCTCATCCCTACTGGGGAACTGAAGCAAGTAGGGGCAAAAACCCCCAACCAAACAAGAAAAAACCACACACCTGAGCCATTCCTGTGCTACTACCATGGGCTGCTAGACACCTGAAGAAGTGGCTCCAGTACGAGACAGGCATGAATAAGCCTCTTAAGGGCTCCATGCACACGAGGAGGCCATTCGCAGCCAAGTCTCATGGGGGAAGGGCCAGATGACCCAATGCCTCAAGTGCTTTCATAGCCAGGAGTCTAAACAGCCCTCTCCCCATCTTCAGACTATAACCTGCGTCTGCCTCAGTTCTGCATCTCATGCCGTTACCACAGACGCACCGTGGTGTCATGTGTGGCGATGCTGTTCTTCACACACAGAACAATCAAGTGACTTATTGCTAAAATACTGACAAACTACTTTAGAAAATTTCTGCAATTGGCTTTTAAGAGTGCTTTGCTAGGAAATAAGATTCTTACATTCACTTGACTGAGACTGTCCACATAAATGATGAGTGATGCCTTTACTTGGTAACAGACACCACCTTCTGTTGCCTTTCTAACTCTGTGGATGTACAAAGACACCAAAACAGCACGTGAAGTCATCTAATTTTTTTCAGCTGCAGTTCCACTTCCAAAACACTGCTGCATATTAAAATCACATTTATTTGAGTTCATTTAAAACCAGATTTTCCATATTGATTTTATCATTCTAAGCTGCAAGTGCAGGACTTCAGGAAAAACAGTGTCTTGAGGGTGACAAGGAAGAAACTAGAAGTGGGAAGTCAGGCTTGTTATTAGGAATGGTTGTGTAAGTCCACCGTAACCACCCCTGCTCATCATGCAATGCTAGTTTCCAAGTTCCATGTAATCTTTGTTCAGAACAAATCTGAATGCTCCTGGGATGACACAGATGGCAAACAGTGATCACTACACCATTTCTACGTACCACCCCCCCCCCAGCTCGCTGAACAAAATTTGTAAATTTGAAAACCTCCGTACCAAGCAATGTCCTTCCAAGCTTTCGGTCACCCTCCAGCCCCACCCCCAAAGTGCAAAAAGCAGGTGCAAGTTTTCTACAAATGCAGCAGAGTCTGCCTGAAAAATGACATCCTTGAAGCTTGAGATTCAGAGGGCTTTCTGAACATGGGCGCTGAGACTAGAGACAGAAGTGGAAAAGTGCAGCTTCACAGGAGGCAGCGCACACTCCCTGGGGCCTCCCTGCCACCACCCCAGCTAAATAAGCCAAGCGGGGGGGACACACCAGAGCTGCCTTTTCCATGACGCGCTGCCCAGGCACACTTGAAGCAGGGACACCCGAAATCTCCTGGCTTGAGCAGGGCTTCTTCCTTGCAGCTGCCACCTCAAGAGCCCCAGGCAGCAGCGAGCTCTCGCCCCGCGCCCCCCCAGCCCAGGGATGGGATGCGGTGCCATAGGATGCGCGCCACAAGATGGCAGGATACACAGCCCGGTTCATACTGGGGTGGGGAAGGGGAGGAGAACAGTATTCCTCTCCACACACCCAGTACACGGTGTCTAAGAGGAAACATCCTCACCCTTCCCTATTAGCAGGGCGAGTCCTCTGTGCTTAAAGCAGAGCCTGAGCCGACAGCACACGTGGAACTGGGAGCTGGGGCTGTCGCAATGGTAAGGCTGGACAAGGTGAACTGCACTGTCCCTTCCCCCACCCCCAAGACAAAAGAGGAGGGAAATAAAATACTATCATGGAAAGGTACAAAAACTCAGCTTGCCCTGAAGCCCAGCAGAACACTCCTGTTGTGTTCAATACTGAAAGCAATTACCATATTAATGACACTTGGTTGCAAAAATAGCGCTTTATGGCTTTCAGTGTCATACCCCTGTCAATAACTCAATAAAACATCCTGTAGGTTCTGTTGCTGTTACAAAATCTGTTGTATTTCAGAGCAAGAATGATACTATAGCAGCCCCTACAGCATTTTCTCCTGAAAATCCTGAAGTATAGTTTCCCCTTTCCCAGCCATTTCAGGCTGACACAAAAGTGACTGCCCAGGAAGGACAGAGCACTGTAGTAAGAATAAAAGTGTTTTCTAGTTTCCCAAAAAACCCAGGGCTCTTATCAAGCTGCCAATATACTTACTCTGCTTGCAAATCTTCCCACAAGAACCAGGAATTAGAATTGCACAACACCCCACTTTATGCAGTTCATAGTCTGCTGGGGTCCCAGATGACAAAAAAAAAAATCAAGTCTGATGCTCACCAAGTGCAGGAGTGAACGTGCCCACTCGTGTCTGTCAGCAGCAGAGCAGAAGTGTTGCAGCGCAGGGGAGAGCCCTACACCGCCGGGGAGCGCGGGGATTGCTGACCCCCCAAACACAGCAGTGCAGCCAGTCCCCGCAGCGCCGTCTCTGAAAGCCTGCATTCAAAGGCTATTTTTGACTTGTGGTCTAACGGCCACTGTGCTACAGGATAAGGAGCGGACACGGTATTAAGAGCCAACCCCCACCATGCCTTACCCCCGGCTCATCCACATCTGTACAAAGATCTGTCACATGATGCCCTGCAGAGGACCTTGTGCTATTAACCGGTGATTATTTCTTTAAACTTATATATACATGCTATTACACCTGGGTTCAAACCCCTTGTTTATTGGCTGCCTGCTGTCACATTTAGGGAACTAGATTTTGTTCCCTCCCCTTGATTTCAGTGCATGTCCTGAAAGCCCATTACAAAGATCTCCGACGACCTTTTCGTTCTTCCTCCATTTTGACATTTTGATTTCTGTAGTACACGCTACAAGAGAGTCTCAAAATCCAGTTCCCTTTTTTGGTTAAAAAAGATTAAGCCCCAGAAAAACTGGTGCAGTTTGCAATTAAAAGATGAATAAAAATCCTTTGCAGGCTGAAATCTCACACAGAAATTTTACCACAGAGTTGCTTTCAAACTGAAATTGCAAACTGCTATTACACAGAAAGCGAACAGTTTACCTAGAATGAGTAATTATGTGACATCAGGCTAAACAGCAGGTCTATCTGGATGTGACCCAAGATCCATGGGCTTCTTCACTAATTATTTCACGTCTGGGGAGACCACTGGGCTTCAGCCGGGGAAAAACACACTATTAAAATAACTACTCCACCATTAGCCATGTTGGCTTTTCAGATGCAGCTAGCGGCTCTGGGCAGTATCAGTGACAGTTTAGTCTTTCCTGCAAATGTCAGAGCCCATTGCAGAGATGGAAACAGCCACTTTCAGTGCTTAAGACAGCATTTACCCCAGCCGTGCTGGTATGTTGAGACGTGCCACGCACCAACACAGCACTTGCTGTCTCCGTTCTGTCTTTAAAAAAGTGCTGGTGGAATAGCAATTATCTGGAAAACGACCCTTTGCCAAGATAACACCATTTGGTGATGGTAAGGTTCCCTGTGTTGTTAGGGCAGGGAATAATCCCAGCATAGCACTGCAGACAGTGCGGCTGTAAGACACCATGCGACACCAGAGCCAACTTCTGTAGCTACAAGCCATCAGCCTCACAATTGTCACTTAAATACCACTGTTATTAAAAGCTTCTGAACTGTTTTACAGAGCAACCGGAGACAGATCATTACCATCCCCAGTGCCAAGCAGCCTCAAGGTCATTTGTAATGTGGGAAAGCAGCAGTTGCGCAGCTCCCCCCCTCTGAGCTGCCGCTGGCTGCGGCGGGAATCAGACAGTGCAGCAGAGCCTGAGCAGGCAGAGCGGGGAACCTGCGGCAGGGGCCAGTTATGCCATTTGCCCCTAACCCAAGGCAGGCCGGCCACAGACACTGCTCAAGCGATGATTTTAATTTTGAACAGAGGCTTATTTTGTCTAGTGAAGATAGCTCATGCATGCATCAGCAACTACAAGACCCACCGTTAACCTCCCACAACAGACCAAAGTGAAATGCCCATTAGTAAATCTAAATTAGTGGATCTACTCCAGATCACTCACGTTTAGTTCAGTGTTTGCTAACACAACCCAGCTAAGCATATTCAGAATTGGTACCGTCCCCCTTCTCCTTGTGCACCCGAGTTTCACAGATAAAGCTAACGCTGTACCTTTGTCCCTTCACTTACCCTTGAACACAGTGGCTATGAAGAAAAATAAACTGAACCCAGCTTCTTCATACAGCTCATCCCCAAGTGAAGCCTCTTAACCTCACTCCATCACTCTGGTTTAGGGGAAGAGGAGCAATCCAGGTTTGAGCTCATATCAGATGGGAGACATCTTTTATGTGATGCAACCTTTAATTCTAGCAGGATTGCCTTCAAGCCCCAGTACTGTTAACACAGAAGGCTGAGAACATACCCACCCCCTACAAATATGTGTTGCAGCAACGACACGCTTATTTCATCCTCCTGGAGGTGAGTAACCAAGCCGCCTCCCCAGAACAGCTTGCACCAAGTCAAACATGGGCCTCCTATTTAGTTACCTGGAGGTGCCACTCGATCCTGGTATTTGGGCTCAAATTCACTGACAGTGAGCAACATCACTTGGATGGTCCCAATGAATATACCTGCCAGGCAACCGTAGAAGATGACATAGAAGAGGAGGATCTTAACTGCAAGAGAAAACAAACAGAAAGAGGAATCGAATCAAGCCCTCAAGGCAGTCACATTTCAGGACAAAACTTGCAACTTTTACCACTCACAAGGAAGAGCCCAGCGCACTGAATTCAGACGCCAAGCCCTGCTGCAGAGGCACGTACTAACAGTGAGATTACGCCCCGATGCGGACAGAAAACGTAAGTCATTCCAGTTGTTAAGACGGGCTGGGAGCATGAGCCCCTGAAAACCTAGAAATCCGTGAGTTGGAATCTGCAATTAAACTGCATTCTTCCATGTTTTGAAGGATCCCTTGGCTGACCCAGCACTACCATCACACAGCATCACAGGTGACAAACTTTCAGCAAAGCAAGTGCCCAACCGCCAGAAGCCTTACTATGGGCATGCTCTGAAGGACACCCATTCCCAAAGCTCTAGGCCTCAGAGCTATATCCAGGAGAGTCCACAGTAAACGTTTCATTCAGGTTTACAAGCCATTGTAGAGCTTCATGTCCCCTAGTAATTCAGGCTATCCACCTCCATTACAGACAACGGGAGCAGAATTCGGTCCCAAATCAACTCCAGCACTCAAATGTAGGAAAGTCCTCAGACGTGTCACAGTACCACACATTTACCAGCCTTGTGTCTGCAAAGGCACTCCAGCGCTGCTCGTACCAATTAAAAGGTGAAGTACATCATAATGAGAGATTGATTTTAGCATTGGTCTAAAGGGAGATGCCTAGAATAATTGGGGGGGGGGGGGGGGGGGAAGCAGAGAGTAGAGAAGAACCTGGAGACACGGCATGGCTCAGACTGGGTATCAGTTACCAGTTTACAAGGATTATCTCAAATGATTAACTGCACAGTAACATGCCGTACTAGGCATCACCAGGCCGCCTACAGGAAGGATAAGCCAGACCGTGCCAAGCAACTATATGCTAATCAGGCTACAGGAACAAGCAGGCCAGCGCAGCGGCCAAGGAGTACTTGAAGGAGAGTCTGCTTCATCTCGGACTGTCTTCATCTAATCACACACAAAAAAAAAGAGGTGGTTTATTTAAAAGACTTGAAGCAAGGAGCTATAAGGGAAGGGGAGGAAGCAGTAGGTGGAAGCATTCCTCCTCACTCCCCAGCCCCTCCCAAAAAAGCTCCATCATTGGAGAAGCCTCCCGATGAAAGCAGGTGGTTCTGGTTGTTTTCCTTCCAAGTCTATGAAAGACAGGCAAGCAGGAGGGCCAGCCAGCGACTCTGAGGCTGAGGGACTCTGTCAGAAAGGCACTCCACCTTCTCATCTTCTTCATGTGCACCAGAGGCAGCCAGGGCAGGAAGGCAGAGCTGGGTGCAGTAGCGTGGCGCTCCAGGAGTTAAAAGCACTCTTTGGTATCCAGGCAGCGTAAAGCAAATGGCTGTGACGTCAGGGACGTGTGGAAATTTTTTCCAGAGCACGGTCATAGGAGGTGCTGTTGTAGCAAACCAAACATTAATGCTGTCGTCTGCAGCGTAACGCCTTTGAGTTTTGTAACATCAAAAGGCAAACGCTGGGAGGTAGCTTATTTAATCAGGTTCCCAGCCAGGATGCTTTTAACACCAAAGACACCTTAAAGGTCAAAACCACTCCGAGGTCTCAGCAAATACACAGTGGGTCTAGCAACTGAGCACCACAGGGTTGAACGAGAAAGCTTCCTGCAACAGGTAGGCTTCTAACAGAGGAATCGGACCATCAGCCTGCAGATCAGCTCCGCAAATGGAAATCAGTCCTAGGTGGATAGGTACAGGCAGTCTGGGAGAAGGACCTGGTTCAGCCTCCGCATTTGAAGCACTGCGCAGTTGCCTGGTGCCTCAGGAGCAGAAAATACCTATCCATGCGCACCCACAACCCGATTCTGCTCACGTAAGGATAGAGCAGAAGCCTGCTCTAGTCCACCCGCCAGAGCTAAAGCTGGGAGCTCCGGATGTGGCACCTCCAGCTGATCCATTACAACAGGAGCCGAATTCAACGGCGCAAGGGTGGCACACCAGCTGTGGTTGGCAGCAACTGGAAGGCTATCTATTTGCGTAAAGAAAACGTTAAAAGCCTCTTAGTCTAAATGCTATTTGTACAGCACCTAATAAATACATGATGAGCATTTAATCACAAATGCACACATGGCCATTTCCTTCTCACGGGGGCATTAAAAGCCAATTGTTTGCCCTCGACGAGGTCAAACGAGCTCGGTTCCCTTTATCCAGAGAAAAAGGAGGAAAAAAGAACAGCCACGCAGAGGTCTAAGGCAGACGACGGCTGGGAGTGCCGGCTCCCCCGACGGCGATGCTCCCAGGCCGGGCCAGCCGCGGGGGAAGGAGACCCAAGGACGAGGCGCCCTCGCCAAGGTCGGTCCGCCGCGGGCTCCATCGCGGGGCCGGGGGCCGCGCCCGCCTCACCCCCGGCCCCACCTGCAGTCACACCTCGGCGGGCAGCGCCCCGGCCCCCGCAGGGCGCCCACGACACGACGGGACCTCCCGCGCTCACCCCGCGGGGACGGGACGGGCCGCGCCGGCCCCAGCCCCGGCGCCCTCCCCGGGGGCCGCAGCCCCGCCGCAGCCGGCAGAGGCGGGGCGGGCCGTGCTGCAGTGCCCGCCGCATCGCCACCGCCCCCCGACCCGGCCCCGGCGCCCTCGGCCCGGCACTCACACCAGCTGCCCCCGGTGCGGCCCAGCAGCTCCTTCTTCTCCGAGTTCCAGATGAATTTCTTCCAGTTGCCGTCGCCGTCCTTGGCCTTGCCGCGGGCCATGGCGAACGGGCGGGCGCTGGAGCGGCGGGGGGAAGGCTAGCCCTCGGCGGGCTGCGCGGGCAGGCCCCGGCCGGGCTCCGCGCCCCGCGGCACCGGGAAGCTCTGGGTGCGCCCGCCCGCGCTGCGGGGCGGCCGGCGGCACCGGCCCGGCGGGGGAAGGGGAGGGGAAGCGACTGGGGGCGCGGGCGGGCGGGAGCGGCGGCGGGCGGCGAGGAGCGGAGCCGAGCCCACGGGGCACAGAGCAGCCGCGCTCCCCGCCTGCCGCGCCCCTTCATATACACCGCCGGCTCCGCCCGTCCGCCGGCTCCGCCAATGGGAGGTGACAGAGCGCCGCGGGGCGGGGCCTTCCGCAGGGACGGGGCGGGGCCCGGCGGCGGGCGGAGCGCGGTGGGGGTGCGCCGGCGGCGGGAGCGGCGGGAGCGGCGGAGCGGGCGCGGCGGAGCGGACGTGGCGGGGGGGGGCTGCGGCACCGGCTGCCGCGCGGGGGCTCCGGGCCGCCCCGCCGCGCACCTGGGCTCTGCCGCGCCGCGCGCACACGCGCACCGGGCGCGAGGCGGGAGGCAGCAGGCGCGCGCCCGTCGGTCGCTGCAGGCACGTCCGCGTGCGCATGTGTGCGCGGGCACTGCACACCTGTACGGCGCGGGCACGCGCCCGTGCGTGGCTCGTTCCCGCGGCCGCAAAGGCCCCGCCCGGCCGGACCGGCCCCCCCGCGCCCTGCGGGTCCCCGCTCCTGCGGCCGCCGGGCCGCCCCGCCGCGCCGCGCAGGCTGGTCGGCCGGGCGCGGAGCATCGGCTGCCTCCCATCCCCTCCCCCTCGGCGCCGGCCGCCCGCCCCTCTCTGCGGTCCCGCCGCGCCACGGCCCGCTCACGTGTAACGCGGCTGCGGAACGTTCCGTGCGAGCGGCCGCCGCTGGAAGCACCTGGCGGGGATGGGGGGCGGCGGGGGGGGGGGGGGGAACAACGGGCCACGGCCGCCCTTGCGGGTGACCTTCAGGGCAGCGCACAAACGCCTCTGCCCATCCCCGCCCCAGCCCCGCGGCCGCTGCCCGGCCCGACCCGCCGGGCCCCGGGGTCTCCCTGTGGGGGCACCTCCTCCCCGTGCCGGCGGGGCCCCCCCGGGGCTCCCCAAGCGAGGCCGCCAGAGCCGCCTCCCCCCTCCCGCGACCCCGGCCGGGTGCGCTGCGCTTTGCAGAGTCCGGGGACGCTGTCCGGGGGACGCGGGGGGGGCAGCGGGGTGACCTTAAAGGGACGTTACCTTGTGTCCCACCAGGGAGGAGCTGAGGGAGGCCAGAAGGCGAGGGGCCCCGGCATCTCAACCTGGGAACTCGTCCTGCTGCCTGGCTCTCATCAATCCTACGCTTGTACCTTACAGGAAAACAGAAAATAATAATAATTTACAAAAAAGGATTTAATGCACCATCGTTAATGTGCTCCATCATCACAGGTGCCTTGCTCCTGTGGCGCCATTGAAGGATGGTAAACGTTACACGTGTAAATCCAAGCATACTTGGATTTACATACTTGGGAACTGAACCGACGCTTCTACTAATGCCCTGGGTGCAATTTACATCCCAGGTATGCTGCCCTACAAAGGGGAGCAGTTTGGGAATCGTGTGGGTGCGCAGTGGTGTCACCCAAGTATGAAGTCTGCTCACCAGACAGACTACCCCTTGGATGCTGTATTGCGCACACTTGGATTTACCTCTGAATTTCCTGTTCGGCTGCAGTATTGTGTTACACGTATTTTCTTGCCCTTAAGCTACTAGTATGTTCTCTCACCTTTAACTCCATCTTCTGTTTTGGTTTGGTTTAGTTTGGGGTTTTGGGGGGTTTGGGAACTGGGATGAGTGCACGTAAGACAGGCCCACCCTTGGTACCACCTAGTTGGTACCTAGTCTGGAGGTCGCCTGCAAGAATGACCTTGCCTGAAATGGAATGGAGGAGCACCCACCCAGCCAGCCTCAGCATGCTCGCCGCGGATCTCCAGCAGCAGTCTGGCCACCATCACCTCCACCCTCCCCAGGCCGTTAAGCTAGCAGTCAGGGACAAGTTGCAATGTGGCACCCTTCTCTAAGTGACCCATGGCTACAATGCAGAGCCAGCTTGAGGCAGCCAGCAGAGAGACCTGCTTTTTAGGCCACCAGCCTTAGCCTACTGGACCCACACCAGCTCCACACAGGCCAGATACCCTCAAGGTCAGGCCACCATTGGTGCCAGAGGCTGAGTGTGGCCTCCTTAGCTTTAGGCGTACAACCATATTTCTCAAAGCCGTGCAGGCTTGTGGCTCAGAAAGAAAGAGGCCAGGTATCATGCAGGAGGTGCAGAGAGGCCGTGTGCCTAGAAGGCTGTGCATGTTTAATTGGGAGTATCTGGTTTGCTGAACGCTCCATGATACATTATGCATGATCAAAGGATGTGCCACATGGATTTTCATCCTAGTCAGCCCTCACTGGCATTTATGTGATGGGAAAGAGCTGATCAGCTAGAAGGAAGACAATAAATGGCATCTCTCTCTTCTCCTTGGTGTCTGGTCAGATCTGGCCTTTTAAAGAGACCTGCTGATGGTGGGTGATAACAAAAGCAAACACACACAGCAGCATCTGATACCCAAGCGAACATCATCTACACGGCAGGGAGGACAGTATCAGTTACAAGTTAAGGCGGCTGTGATTACAATCAAGCCAATAAATAGACAAGCACCACCGGAGGAAAACCCACCCATTTTTAAACTCCCAGGTCTCAGCACAGTTGCTGTTGTAGCCAACTAGGCATTTTCTCTTGGCTGCTGGGCCGCCAGGTCTGCACTGGCCGCCTGGGAACTGAACCAACTCTCCTACCAATGCCCTGGGTGCAATTTATGTCCCAGGTATGCTGCCCTACAAAGGGGAGCAGTTTGGGAATCATGTGTGGGTGCGCAGTGGTGTCACCCAAGTATGAAGTCTGCTCACCAGACAGACTACCCCTTGGATGCTGTATTGCGCGTTGTCCATGGGCCAGGACTCAGCTCATCGGGTCCGCAGAGGAAAACGCCACACAAGGCAGTTCACAGCACGTGCAACAGCAGCAGTTGGTGCAGCCCTTGCCTTCTGCTTGAGCAACGGAGTCATGCAAAATAAAACAGGCATGGGATATTCAGCCAGGATCATGGTGATCCTGAAATCAGGGAAGATCTGAATGGGATACACCCTCCCACAGCACTATTTCCTAAGGCCATGGAGAATGAGTTTGGAGGAAGCAGCTAGAGAGTAGCTGATAATTGTGTCACAATTACATAGTAAATGGCCACCCAGAAACATACCTTCCTCTGAGCACATTCTCACCATTACCACCAGCTCTAGTGGTGCTGCGGAAGCTGAGATGCAGGAGCTTAGCTTCATCAGTGTTTATTTAAGGATCACTGGGAAACTCTCTCCTCTTCCTGCATGCATCTGCATTTCTGTATAAACACACAGAGAAGTCCTGTTGGGTTGGCAGTGGCCAGCAATACCAAATCCCTGTGACTGCACAGGCTGGAGCGTGCAGGATCTGCACGGGCAAAAGGCCCTTCATGAGGGCTGCACACCGTTCCTGCAGCTCTTGCACACACCTGAAACCCCAGTGCCACGCATGCTCAACCCCAGTGCCACGCATGCTCAACCCCAGTGCCACGCATGTTCATGACATGCACTTTACCTGATGTCGGTGAATTACCCTCTCAGAATCAGCACAACTAATAAGCAACAAGGTGCCAAATTTTATTCAGATTTACTGTTTGTTTAGCTGCTCAGATATCAATCAGGTTGTCTCTAAGGCCACCACTATACGATCTGATTTTTTGAGGCGATAAGGGCCTGAGGCGATGTTTGAAACAGCCAAGAACAAAATGTGCAAAGCAAGCCCTGCCCAGGAGATCAGCTGCAGGAGGAAGGACTGGGCTGGGGAAAGCTGTGCGCTGGCACCTAGGAAGGAGCAGCCTGCAAGATGGAAGTTGTTAAGCATTTATCTCCCTGCCCTGAGGAGTGAGCATGTGAAGAGCACTTTGATTTTCTCGGGTGGGTTTAGGCATAGCCAGCAATGAGATCCCTGCTTCCTTTGGGTTCCCTGCCTTGCAGGACTGGGAGAAAGCACTTAGGACAAGGAGAGGTGTCTCACTTACAGAGCAGGGGGGACGACACAATTATTTTTAATGTAGCAGCAAAAGAGAAGAGCCTGGCGCAGAACAAAGCAAAATCAGGATTTGTCCAGGTTGGTGACTATTCTGCCCATTTGTGCCGTTGTGAGGGGGAAAATGAGACTGTGCTGCTGACGGTCACACACAGGGACTTAGGGTAATGCGTGATCTAGAACCACCTCTGAGGGGGCTGCCGATGCTGCTGCAATATGCAGCAGAGGAAGGAGAGGCACGCTGAGGGGGAAGGGACTCTTAGAGACTGCGGGACCAAGTGCTAATTATAAGATGACAGAAGTGTGCAAAATGGCCTCGAGTAGTTACTATTCATGGGCTGCCACTGCAAACAAACGGGGCTGGGCCTCCTCAGGCTGCGTGGCCGGGAGCTGGGAAAGGGCAGCTGCTCAAGAGCTTGGCACCCAGCCTGCATCACACACAACAGGTGAGAGAGGGCGAGGCACAAAACAGGCGACCAGAGCTGCTGTGGCCCTGCAGACGGTGAGCAAGAGGCCAGGTGGCACACCGGCATTTTACACCCCTCTCAAAGGGAGAGGAGCAACTTTCAAGAACAGCCCTTGATGTCCCAGAAAGGGAGGTGTTGGTGTTTGACCCCCATGCCAGCTTCCCGGTCCTGCTGGGCACTGCCTTAGGACTGCCCTCCAATTTTCTTCCTGGGAAATTCAGGAGAAACAGAGCCTGCTCAGGGGCTGCTGTGCATTACACTGGCTCAGGCTAGGTCTGTACTCTCCCAGAACACGGTATGACAAAATTACCTTTCAAGTCTTCCTCTTTCCCCTCCTTGTCATCCCCCCAAGACGTGGGGTCACTCGGGATTAAGTTTATAGACATATGTAGTCAGTCCTCTGAGCACAATGACTGCATTTAACAGATGAATTGCATATAGCTGCGCAAGCTCTGGTAACTAAGTTCAAAAAATTGTGAACTGGTAGGCACTGAGAAAGTAAATATACCTAGAAATAACCTCCCCCTCCCAGTCCAGCCATGGGGTCAGTATTCTTTTCCTTAATATCAGTTTGATAGTTGTGTAATATAACCTGTGGGGGTACCTGCAGAGCTCATCCTTGGCAAAATGATGTGGAAAACAACAGTTGTTAAGACAGATAAGTGAGTGTAAACAGCATGTGAGGATAGAAAACCCAAAAGTGTCGGAGAGTGCATTTGCCCAAAACTGATCTTGCTGAAGAGATAATAAACCATCAGTCTTCATCTGATCATGCTGAAGAGGATGGCAGCCATCAGCTGGGTTAAGTGGTAACCAGGGAATGACAACAAAGACTGAGTTGGTTTGAAAAGCTGTATAAAAGAAGCACAGAAATTTGTAATGGAGCAGGGATCGGCCTCAGACTGGGAACAGAGCAGCAGGCTAAACCCAGTCTGGCACACCGCAGCCTCTGCCAAGGCCAGACGCAGCAGCTTCCCCAGCTGTCAGGCACCATCAGCAGCTAGCACCCAGCGCATGGCCTGACCCTGTGGGGTGCAGCATGTAGGGACCCACACTTTGCGTGTGTGGGTGACCTGCTGGGGTGCCTTCCCACCAGCGGGTGCATTAGCTGATAGCAGGGAGTACCATGGGCACCCCTAGAGCTGGAGTGGCCACGACTCCAGTGGGAGTGGGGCATAAGCGAGGGCCCCGTGCTCCCAGAAGTGACCAGCTGCCAGTGAGAGAGGGCTGGGTGACGGTGTGTGGGGGATGAGAACAACTGGGGATTAGTTACAGAAGTGTGTTTAGGAATTTGCAGGAATTTATTAGTGTTTTCTAAGAGTCTAATGTGCTTGAACTGCTGTATTGCTGACATAGATCCTGCATGTATAGTTCACTGATTGTCCGTTAGTTACATGTCCTTAATAAATCAATAAACCATTTCAAACCTGGTTTGGTTTAATCTACATGAGGTGAGCCACTTTTTCCTGCAGCAATGATCAACTGACAAGATTTTTTTTGACCAGTTCTGGCAGGAGAAGGCCTATATGCTCAGTGATTGAGTAAAGATTGACTTCATGTTGAAGTGGAGACGAGGTGCAGGACAAGGGATGGTTTCTGGCATGGACTGATGGGCAGCTGGAGACAGGAAAGAGGGATGCGATAGAGACAACATGCTGTGTGCCTGGTGTTTGATAACTGGGATAAATACTTCTGGTGGACGGTATAGAGTTCCTCTGGCTGAGCCCAGCCACCAGTAGTGAAACCTGCCAGCTATCAACACTGTTCTGATGGAAACAGAGGCAACTTGTGAAGGCTGCAGAAGTCAAACCATATTGCCAGAATTTCTCCTTTTGCCGGAAAAATGCAGGAAAAATTACTCTCATCTTCTTACTGAAAATAATTTGAAAATACTTTCTTGCACATAATCCATCCTGTTTTCCTTGGCACACCTGGAAGTGACCGCAACACAGGAAAGAAGCATTACTCAGGAACTAGCTATGAAGCTGGCAACAACAGCACATGTTTTGTGACAACCTGGAGCCCTTACTAGAGTGGCAGCCACCTTCCTGGTGTGCAGTCACTGAGCTCAGGCAGCTCCGTGAGCTCCCGATGCAGCCAGCAGCTGCAAGTCTGGGGGACTTATTTGGCTTCACCCCTGCTGGTCCAAACAAAATGGTCCCCATTCAGTTCCTACTGGGTGTGTCAGCATTATGCACCATTAAAACAGGCCATTTTTCTGTCTTGGCAGCAAGATTGCAAAGCTTCACTCTCCCCTTGCCCCTAAACATAGTCCATAAGGGATTTCTGATGGCAGGTTTTATTTGGGCACCAGCCTGTTTGGCTGCCTGAGTTAGAGCTCTGCTGTCTCCAGGACCAGCCAGTCTGGGACATCCAGCACAAAACCAAGTCAAGGAACGAGAACTAAATAAACTCCAAAACTATTCTGAGGCCTGCTCGAGTTGAATTTAAGAAGGAAAATAAAATCAGAGTAGAAAAACATTTCTATCTTTAGCCATCAGGAGCAAGACTTATCTAAGCAGCATCACACAGGAGCTGGCAATGGAAATGGTAAGTTAGAGTTCAACTTGTTCCTAAACATCATCTTTTAATTGTTCAGCCAGGGCCACAGTGGGATGCTACATGATTTACAGTGCCTGCCAGAGGCCTTTCCCTGGAACAACTCATAGATGTCTGTGATAATTGTAAAGATTACTTCAGCGTTGTCCACACTAAAAGTTCGTACCAACCGAAGGTAGGTAACTCTGCAAACCAGGAAGCCTGCTGTCCACTGTGGGCTTCTTGGTGGTCTTTGCTTTGATCTGGGTTGTCTGGTTCCACTGCAACATCCTGTGATGACCAACCCTGCACCCTCACCTGCAACACAGTAACACAACACATATAAAAACCAAAGACATTTTGATGGGACAATCTCTCTCCCGTCCTAAATGTCCAGTTATTGTGACAAAAGACATCATGCAGCTGTGATGGGGACTGTCTGTCTTTGTTCCTCTGACATAAATTCAGTGCCATGGTTAACCACGCTGCATTCTGAAATTCCCTTTTCTCTTTTAACCAGTCCTGCACAGACCACAACACGTCACACAGGCCAAAGGAGGCAGACAGACAGTTTAAAAAGCACTTAAGTCTTTCTCATTATAATCAGTAGGAGTTAGGGACCTGACCTGTATGGATGATTTGAAAAGCTGGATGGGTGTCAGTTTGTGGGTTTAGATGCTTGTGTACCTTGGAAAATCTGCTTCGACTTTCCATGGTTCAGCTTTTCTGCTTTAACAGGCAGGATAAATTTAACATGGACTTTTGTACCAGACCCGCATCAAAGCAGATCTGTTCTGCAAAGGCATGATGGGACCTGGGCACTTGTATCACTGGTGTCCACAGATCCATCGGGAATTTCTCAGAAACTATCAATTCTAGCTGAGTAAGACCACAGAAGTTATGGGCAGAGGGAAGTGAACACCGTAAGCAAATAACTCTGTCACATCTGGTCTAACATTGGGACGGCTGGAGGAAGACAGCACATGCGGTGATGCTGCTGTTATTTACATAAAGCAATACCTTTGTTTTTCTGTTATTTAAACCCTATTTATCAGTTGAATAACACGAACCCTTGGAGAATATAATCGTGACAAGACCCCCAAGTCAGCTAGAGTTTTGACTTGTACTTTTGTTCTCATGGGAAACGTCCCCAAAATACCAACGTGCAAATCTGTTCTTCTGCATGTTAAAAGTATTCCCCAGGCAACCAGCATCAGGAACCGAATAGAAATTCCCTTTTCTCCCCACCCATGGCTCCTTTTGAAAAAGCAGTCACTACCAAGAATCAAAGATTAGCTACTATTTCCTGATGTTCAAAGCACTCCACAAATGAACACTCAGTACCAAAATGGCCTTAGCTAACTGGTTTTACTACAAGCTAGTTTTGTTGATTTTAAGAACGTAAGATTGCCTACACCTGGAATGCACCAAAGATCCATTTAATCCAATTTGTCTTCTCCAGCTGTGGCCAGTAGCAACTATCTAGAAAAAAAGCCCAAGAACAGGGCAAGTACAGAGTGACCGTTGTGACCTCCCAGGTGCCAGCAGCCTGCCACCTCGAGAGTTGCCAAGCCAGGGAGTGCACTGACAGCTAAGTAAACTGGGTGTAGTCCTGGACCTAATCTGTGTCTCACTTTGGAGAAGCCGTTTGTATCCGGCACCTGACCCTGCAGCTTGGCAATGTTACTGCAGCCTCTGCAAGTTCATCTGAGCGAGCTTTAGAGGCCAGCAGCCGTGCAGAGGTGAGGGCAGGTCTCAGCCATACATGGGAAAAGCTATAGCCTGTGCTGGGCTTTGCACTGATGTGTGTCAACATGGTCAGCAAGGTGGCTTAAAACTGTCGCTGGTCTTGCTATGGGTCTCCCCCCCCACCAGCCTCAGGGGGGGCACAGATCAGCCTTCCCGTGTGGCACAGACTTCAGTGGACACACAGTGGTTTGTTAGAAGAGTGAGGTACCTGGCTATGTGTCCATCTTACTGTCGCACTGGGATTTGAGCTGTCACCCATACGTCACCACCACCAAACAGCATACTAGCCTATAAAGTAAGAGCATACAAAGAGCTCAGAATCTTCAGCTCAGCTACTTCTTCAGCTGCAGCCTCCTAGCACATGGGGATTGCCTCTCATTCTTCAGTCCAGACAGCTGACTGAGGTGGCCTGCATGTCACCTGTGGTGACCCACTGACTCACAGTCCGTCTTTGCCATGCTGTGAGAAGAGGCTTGCTACAGGGAAAGACACACTCTGATAGGCACATATTTAATTTATAAGTGCTAATTAATTGAATAATGGATTGGTTAGCAAAGCCCCTGGTCTATATTGTATTCAAAATGCCATCTGGAAAGAGGCTGGTGTGATTAGTAAGATGGGTGCTCTCTTAAACCTGATACCTTTGTAAGAGAATCTGTCCCATCATTACTGATGAGACCGAATTTAACAATGAAGCTATATATTTTATTCTCCAGGAGAGTATTTTTGAGATGGCAAACATTTGGTCATTGGGATGGTGATCAGTGTGCTTCACTCCTGTGACAAGCAGCGGGATGAATATCCTGTTATAAATGGAAAGCAAATAGTTTACTCAAAGAGCTTTAAATGTCATCAGTCTCTTAGAAAATGCGTGTCAGTAGGTCTCATGTGACTCGGAAAGCAGAGTGGCTGTTTAATGTAACTTTTACCTCCACCTAGGCCTGCTGGGTGCCTGCAACTGAGAGCAGCTATCTTTATACTGACAGCCTTGTTCCAGGTCAGGGAGGCTCTGACCTGCCTCTGAACTGAAAGTCTGAAGCACTGGACAGATACCGAAGTTTCAGTTCTTCCATGTTTATCTCAGGGATCAGGTTTCCAGGAATCTGCTGCAGTTGAGTTCTCATAACGAAATGGCACAGGAAAGTCCCCCACATCAGATGCACACAACAGGCCTGCAAAACCCCTCTCTCCCCTCTCAGCTTCGAAGCGTGTTAAAGAGCAAATGCATATACATCGTTATGGCCCCATTTCTAGCAGGTAGGTACATGTGGTATGTGGCAGAAGAAAGAGCAGAACCAGTGTTTTGCCACCTTGCGTACAGCTTTGTGCAGGTGACGGCAGCGTCCTTGCTAGCTGGCAGGTGTCTGGGGGGGGGTGCACCCGGGAGCCTCGCACAGAGACACAGGCAGCTGCCCAAAGCCTGCGTCTGCTGCACGCACGAGAGGCAACTAAGAAGGTCTTGCCTCATGCCTCCCACAGAGCAAAGCACCTTCCAGGTATGAATGAAGCAAGTCCAGCAGCATTGCTTTCCTAAGGTTCATCAGTGAGAGAAACTCTGGGTTTGCCTACACGGAGACGCTCTGGAAACCTAATTTGAATGACCTTTGCAAGCTAACAAAACTTTTAAAAACTTAATTAAATCACGTTAAACCCCCACATGGGTATTTTAACTTAAAGGTATGTTTATTCTCTGCAGTATACTTCCCCTCCTAAGTGGACTGAAGAACATTTAATTTAGCCTACCCTAATTCTGACTAAAGGTGTCCACTTTAATGCAGTTCATTCACCTCTTTGAAATTCATGCTTTTAGTTCACTTAAATGACTTTTCCCTCAGTTTTCCTTTGTAAAGAATCCATCCGAGAGAGAAGAAGGCACTTGTTTCGGATTATCCAAAAGAAGTGCCAGGAGCAGAAGTGGGGGAGCCCAGACATACACAAGTATCCAGGAAAGCAGCTTTTCTCTCCACTACCTTTCTATCATGGCTGGAAATGTTTTCTGTGGATCTAGCACTGCTACACTCTTTTTCTACCCCTACCACATCAGGTTTTGCAACAGACCCAAGCAGCAGAGGCAAGACGGGAAGACAGAGCTAGCAGGTGTCTTGTCTGGCTGCAAGCAACACTGTGTAGAAGATCCATGAAAATGCTGCAGTCCTTCAAGATCGCAAAGTCTGGCAATCATTTATTCTGCCCTTCCAGCATAACACAGAGAGTATAATTTCTTTTCATTACTTTTTCATTCAGCCTGATAACTTATCTCTGACTGAACTATAAAGTCAGGTATTTGCTGCAGTCAAATTGTTCCAGGCATTTTGTTGGATGCATGTTTTCCATTGAAACCAATTTTCCTTTTAGTCAACTACTTTTTTTTAATCTTTTTGCCTCTCACAGATGTGCCTTACTGTGCAAATCCATAGTCATTGCTTTCTTGGGGATGCAGCTTTGGTGTATAGCAGCTTAAAAAAACAAAGAGGGCAAAAACCCATTTCCAGGGTTCTGAAATTATTACACCAGCATGAATGCAAATTTCTCCTAACCTCAAACACCTCTCTTTTACTGTGACTGCTGTACTCGGGTTCTTGAGGACATACAGCGGCTCCGTCTGTCTACCTCACCGTGTCAGCAAAGCAGGTGGAACAGGAATACCAAAGCCTGTGAGCTTTACGAGGTGGTCCCTGCCTCGGGCACTCCACAGGAGAACCTGGTGGGCAGCTTCAAGATGGTAACATGAGCCGTGAATTTAGTTTTCCCTTCCCCTACCCAAATAGCAGAATGAGGTTGGGCAGTGCAGAGATTCAAATACACATTGGAATAAAGCATAAAAATGAGCAAGACAGAAAAATGGAAAATAGCCTCTGTAGGGGAGGTAATTCGCTCACAAGTATTTTAGTCCTATTAGACTAGACTCACCATGCTGCACTGTCTCAGCATTCTGGGATCATCAGTAATGTTCAGAACACATACAAGAAGTTTTCCGGTGCTGGATCTTAACATGATACTAAGGACAAGAAGCACCATTTCTTACCTTTTCCTGAGGCAGAAACTGAGAGGTGGGAAAAGTGACTTGACCTTGGTCACACTAAACAGATGTTTAGGGGAGAACTGGGGGCAACACCCAGAAGTCAAATGGTAGTCAGTATGTTTGGCACCCTGATTCATAGGCCCATCTGGCCAAAGCTTATGGGTCTGCAGTAGAGCTGGGTGCAGTCATTACGCAGAGATCTGTGGAGATGATCTTCTCTTGCAACATTCACAGATCCCCACCCTACACCTTCTCTATTGCCAGGATCCCGTGGGCCCCAGCCTCTCCTCAGACGCCAGTCCTCTCTCTGGAAAGCTACAGCGCTCTGACAAGCCCTGTAGAAACAATGTTGGAGTCGTCATTAACCTGTCAGGGCTTTATGCCCAGACCTTTCCGACAGTACCCTCACACGAAGCTGAATACAACACAGCATATTCAACAGTCTATGACAAATGCGTTACGTTTGCCTACTTTTCTTGTTTGCCGCAGGAGAGTGTTGGAATTACTCTTTGTAAGCAAATGAGTTTTAGCTTTTCTCATTAGCTTTTCATAATCTTTAATGCACAGTATGGGAGGAGAGGGCTATCAGCAATTTTGGCTGAAAGCAAAATGACTAAAGGTTAAAACTGAGAGCAGGAGGGAAGGCGTCACTGTTCCAGAGAAGCTTCCAGCCTCCTTCTACTAGTCATGACTGCATGAGGCATTTAAAAAATGGCAAAAAATGACAGAGCCAGACAAATTCTTACCCAGGTGGCGCAACGGGCTGTTCAGTTCAGATGCTGTGACTCACACAGGCTGATCTAATGTAAATAACCAGCTTAAAAATGAAGGGCTTATCTGTACTGAGCTGTCACTTTTAGCCTCGGTTAAGTCAATTTTGACCACTCCATTGAGTTAACTTTATGGTAATACTTGACCTGGTCTAAGGCAGATATAGAGATGTATTCCATAGCGTGGGACATCCTGCATACATGCTTGCATCTGTCATCTGACCTAAAAGGACCATGCACTCTTCACCAAAGATGCTTGCATCTTCCACTGCACCGTGCCCTGTATGTTGGAACTGAAATAAGCTGGGGTGAATGCACTCTTGAGCACATGGCTGCAGTATCCTAAATTAGAGGCAGGTCAGAAGCCTCTCACGCGTTCCTCTCAAGTCTAGACTTTGCAATAGATGCATACCACTCCTGGGAGTTGCACCAAGGTCATCAGACTACTGTCTAGAGTGACAAGCTGCCAGCACCATACGGCCTGAGTCACAGCCAAGCTGGACTCTATACCCCGTCATCTATGCATTGCACGATCTCGAGATGGGGCTTGCCAGTAGAGCAGTGGAAGCCACAGATAAGAGCACCAAAGGAACACATCCCTCAAAAGGAAATTAGTTATCCAGACATTTTTTTTTTTTCTGACATAACTGTGTCAATACCAGGGCTTTCACAAGCTCTGTTTTTTTTCACACTCCTATCAAGCTCAGCTTCATGAGCAAAACGGTGAAATGTAGGCCAAATGCTCTGAGCCAGCTAACCGTTTTTATTTATGTGAGAGCAATCAAATATATATGATTGATCATAGGTAGCGAATGTTGCAGCATACAATAGGCCATGGCCAAAGGAAGGAGAACGTGCTTCATTTTGTGCTGTTTTCAGGGAAGTGGGAAGCATCTTTGCTTGTGCACAACCCAGAGCATGGGAAGGGCTTTGGGCACTTGAAGGTCACTCCTATACACCTCCGCAGAGCATCGCTTGCCTTGCCCCATCTGCAGCTATGGGGCAGTGGCCCAGAGGATACTGGTCGTGACTGAGGCACAGACACAAGGTGCAGGAAGAGCGGGAGAGCAGTGGGGGAAGGAGAGGGCTTGTTGCAGGCTGTCAGCAAGGCAGCCCCTTTGCACAGAGGCACACACAGCACACAGGTCTCCAGACTGCTGCTGTTTGCCACATTGCATATGGAGGGGAAAATGAGACTTAAGGAAGATGATGTCACTTGCAGTGTATACCCTATGGCGGATGAGCTGTAATCCTTTGTCTGTACAATGTTAGAAAGCGGGGGTGGTGTTTTTAAAGATATTTTCTATGCTGGAGCTAAGAATGGCAGGTTTCACAATGAAGCTGTTGTTCAATTAAACATGAATCAGCGTGTTTGCAGACCTGACTGAGACAGGGAAGTAATAAAACAAAGACACTAAAACTTATCAGTAATTCTTACCATTTCTTAATGATGTTTCTAATCTATGCCTTTGACCCTTTGGTAATTCTACTTCGTTCTCTGCTGCTGTAACATTTAGAATGTAGCTGAAAATTCTATGCCATTTGTTAGTTTATCATGTTTGCTTTAGGACAGTCCAAGACAAAGGCCAATATATCATAAAATAAAAGTCCAACTCCATATTTAGACTCCTGAGTAAATGGCCTGAATTTCAAATAAGCAGAACTCACAATCTCTCCCACTGCTTTTAATAGAAACTCAAGGGTTCCTGAAAAATCAAGTCTTTTATCACTGTCAGATATGGTCTTGGGGACACAGCTTTTTATGCAAATCATAGGCACAGGCCATCAATGAAGATCGTGTCATTAGTACAGTTATCGGCCAGGAAGACTCCTTAGTATAGGATAGCATCCTATATAGTATAGTATTCTCATGAGGATATTTGTGCTTTTTTCTTTCGAAGATTTGCATCCCATCAGGCTGGTTTAACCTCAAAGGCTGGATCACTCGAGACGTCTGCTGGTCTGCATACCAGCCAGGACAGCAAAGGGGTGAGCCACCTTGCTGGTGTCACTCTTGCAGCAAAGCCTTGTTTTCTGCCTGTGGGTTACAGGCTCCTACGGAACACAGCCTTGACAACACACCATCTCCACAGCAGAAACACCTCCCTGGTAAAACTCACAAGTGCTGGAAAAGCGTCTGTAACACAGCTGTGGCTGAAAATGTGCTCATTTGACTACCCCTGCTCGCTGAGTGAGTGTGGTCTTTGCATTGCATTGCAGTGCTTTGCATTGGCAAAGCTTTCACCTCCCAGAAGAGAGGAGTTAAATCAGCAGCAGACCTATTCAGGCTACTGTAATGTCATTTAAAATTGGGAGTTATATTGGTATGGACTTGGTTAAGTGAAAAACAACCTCCCCTTGACACATACACATAACCACAACAGTTGTGCAGGCATGCAGCTGTAGACCAGAGACTAGTCTGAAAAGTTTCTGATGACTGAGGAAAGGCTTCCATGCAGTTTGGTTACATGGCAGGATTATGTAGAAGAAACAGCATAAAATGAAGTTATGTGGTGGCAGATTCAAAGCTAATAAAAGGAAACCCTGCATCAAATACATAGTTAAATTTTGGAGCTTGCTGCCAACAGTGCTGTGGATACCAAAAATAGATTTCAAAAAACGATTTGACAAAGTTGTGGACAGATCTATTAAGCTCTGTTAACGAGCAAGATTTTAGGAAGCTTCAGCCTGGCAAAGTACACCGGAGAATCACCACTACATGCTTGCCTTTCTCACACAGTTCTTTCTAAACATCTGCTACCAACCACCAATGAAGAGACAATACTAGACTAGACAGACGTTTAGAGTGATCCAATATGATCATTTTTAATTTAAAAATTTCTGTGTTGGTGCTAATTTACCTTAATGATGAGGGTTGTTAACCACAGTGTTCACCAACTGCTTCATAAGAAGCTGAGCCATCCCTGCAGCCCGGGCAACCTCTTCAAGAGAGAAGTTCTAAATCGATGGGGAGATAGCTATGCCATGTTGTCCCTGGGTTAATTTATCCAGCTGTTGCCTACAAGGAGGTAGAACTTCTCAAGCACTTAGTTCACCTGGTGCAGATATACTGTAAGGGGTTTGCCCAGGCTAGGTGCAAAGGATTGCAGCAGACAACAATATTGATTCCAGGTCTTGCAAGTGCTTTCTTGGTACCCAAATGCCTGATCCTTAGTGCTTCTCAACTCTGGGGACAAGTGCAGGACAGGGAGGAGGTGATAAAATAGGCAAGAAATAATAATTATGCAATTAGCTAAAAGGATATTGCAAACTTTTATAGGTTGGCACATCATTCATCACTAAAGTTTACAGCGCACACCTCACTTCGGCAGCCTTCTTCACTGGTGTGAGCACTCCTCTCTGCACAGAAAACTGAACGTACCTGGGAATCCTGCTGCAACAGTGGTTATTCCTGCTGGCATACATAAGGTCAAACTCTGTTTTAGCAAGGAATTTGTCCTCTGAGCTGTAACATGGATTGGACCTGTGTACACAGGTGAGGCAAAACCATGCAGTAACATGGCTAGCAGAGAATTGCACCGTAACATGACCCCTTGGCATAGAGATCTGCCTGCACAAATACCACTGCAGGCATGACAGATGGAGGGAAAGGAGTTTCTAATGCTGCTGCACTATGCTACTGCTCCGAGCCGTTAACAGATCCCAGACCGCTGTGATTCCTCAGTGTTTTGCCTGAACCACTGCACCCTTTTATTATGTGCTACCAGCCATAGTCCTGTCCCCACGGGCAGGGAAGCCCTAAGGTAACTCCCCAAGGAACACCAACAAGAAACCCAGGTTTAATTCCTGGTTCTGCCCTAGGATTCCTCATCATTGCTTAGGAAACTGAAGAGATGGCATCTCTGTGCCTCATTTTCAGTAAAGCTGTGCTTGCAGCAGTTTTTAACCCCTTAAGAATGTGAGAAGAATGCAAATACACAAGGGAAACAGTGAGGTGCTCAGATTTGGTGGTTCCAGAGACCACCACAGCACATGAGCCAGGTGAGCCCTATGGACAGTGCCTGATGGACAGAACCAGGATGAGCTTTTCCCCTGATGTGCAGGGCAGGTGCCCACAACTGAAGCTTACTCTGCCTATGGAAGGCCTCCTGTGTGAGTTTAGGTAAATCCAGACTTTGTCTCTTCTGCCCTGCTTAAGCTTTACCTTAGGATGGCAGCAGAACAGATGGTTGACCTGTGTAGTCCTGGGTCAGCTAGTCAGGACCTCAGCTAGGAGGGGACTCTTTGCATCAGTGTCACAAGCACCTTGTCCTGGCACAGCTGCAGAGCCCAACACCAAAATCTCCCCGCTCCACGCAACTTCTGGGAAGAATCACAGTTTCTTAAGACTTCCCTGAACAACCATACAATTGCATGTTCTGGAACAGCTTGTTCTACTTCAAGCCATGTGGTTATTTCATCTAGTGGTGGGTTTTAGGGGAGCTACTTTATCACCAGATGCAGCGTGGCTGAACTGTTTCCTGCCATTGATTAAAAGGAAATAAAAGTCACCAAGCACAGATTTTCCTGAAGTCCTTGTGTGAAGCTCTTCCCCTCCGCATGCTCTCCACCGATTGTATTGCTTTGCCAAGACTTGTTAAGGCTTCTCCATTGTTCTTCGTGTGCTGTCAATCAATCACGGTTGCCTGTGCACACTGGCAAGCTTTGCAAAGACGAATATGCAGTTGAGATCCTTAATTAACACCACGTAACATTCAGATATATTCACTGGGGAAGGGACATGTGAAAGAAATCAAGCAAGCAAGCAACCTAGCAGAATGGGGGAAGGGGAGTGGACCCCTTCCAAGGATTTTATCTGCAGAAAGATCTAATTAAGCTAGAATAATATGCAAGCTTGCTTAAAAAGAAAATGAACATCAAGAGAAGCTGAAGCTAACAACCAGCTGTCTCCTGTTTGAGAGTTAAACGCATTAGCTCCAGAGGCAGAAAAGAAAGAGAAAAATAGGCTTAGGAATTGTGTATCTTATAACAAGTAAAATCTACACCCACTGGTATAAATCTTCCACGTCATTTGCATTACAGGGGCAGGTCTGTTCACTAAAGGGAAATGTCTTTCTATTTGCCAGTTAAAAACAGAGGCTTCGCTGCCTGTTGCTGACAAACCCAGTCCTACCCTTCCACTTTCCAGCCCAGCCCAGCCCAGGCTCCCTCCCCCAGCTTTGCTGCCAAGGTATGTCTGAGAGGCAGGGGCACCAACAGGTAGGTTGGATTTGGGACTGAGGGAAGATGATGCCATGTTGTTCATAGAGACTTCATGGGTGTGGGGGGAAACATGGAGAAATGTGTTAAACCATCATTTCAAAAGAGAAAAAATGGGCTTTAGATAGCAATTTCAAATGTGTCTAAGACAGTTAGGTACATAGGTGACCTTCTCAGTGAGCTGGACAGCCAGTTCCTCAGGGGTGTGTCTACATTAAAAGGAGTTTTCCAGCATATATATTGCTAAAGCCATGACAAAAAAAATTCAGTAATGGAGATGCCATTTATACCACAGAAGGATTTATTTTCTCAGCTACCTAAATAGACAAAGCTGTATATATATATTTTGGTTTTGCAAGCATAATTGAAATTATATTAGGGCCAGCACTGATATGAGTTTGATCTGTATTCTCCTGTATACTCCCACCTAGTATACCCCAGCCAGCCAGCAAAAATTTTCAGTGCGGAATAATCCCTGTGCACATTATCAGTATCACCATTACCCTTTAGCAAGGGAAAAACAAACCCAGGTAAAACTATTCACGCCAGTGTAAGAAGTCATACAGCTCTGCTGAAGAGCCAACAGCAGAAACTCCAATTTTCGGACCCTTTATTTAACTTTTCTATTCAGTGGTCTGTCCTCAGTCCTCAGGACCCTGGGGATGTCAATGGTTCCTTTACAGCTGGGAAGTTTCCACCTCTGTCTAAGCATTACCAGAAAACAGATTTATACCCATGAACTAAAACCATCAAGAAATCACAATCCACTCTGCAAACTCTGCAGGACGATGGAGAAGCTGAGCAGCCTTCAGAGCACAAACCAACACAAAGTGCTTGGACTCCCCAGCAGTGACTTGTCAGCAATGCACAAATTTATTCCCAAGGAGATACAGGGTTGTTGGAATGCAGATGAAAACCCAGATTGGAGAGCTTTCCCTCACTGCCGTGGTTGTCTATTAAACAGACATGTAAAATATTACACTATTATAGATGGATTTGCTCAAATGTTTGTTCTCCCTTCTTCCTTAGCTGAAGGGTGGAAAGAAAAGTGTGCATTTCTATAGTCCAGGAATCAACACTGGTTTTGCCTAAATGTAGAGCAACCCAAAGGATCTAGTTTTTCAGCAGACTGACTGTTTTTCAAAAGGGAGTGACCAAGCAAGCATATATTGTTGTGATAAGACTGGGAAGATGAAAACAGGTGAAAGGCTATCATTCCTTGCCCTTGGAGACTCCACTTGAACCCCCTCAGGCCTGGCTGAGATTTAACCACTCCTTTGACAACTGTCCAGCTCATTCATGTGGGCAAGGCACCAAGGACTCTGGCAAAGCAGAGAGCAAGAATTCCTAAATGCCCGTGTTGGGAGGGTCAAGAGACTTCTCTCACTGAAGACATGATCTATCAATCACAGTTTCCTCTAGTGGAGAGCAGTGAGAGTGGGCTGGTCAATACCCATCAGAACATAGACAAAAATGATATTAAAAATTTAGAGATGTAGAGGTCTTAATTTTGTTGAGAACAGGAGAGAGCAGCCACTAAAGCCAAACAGTTTTTGAATACAAGGATAAGCATCCAAGTGCTGGAAGATTTTTAAATAGAAGATTAATAAAGGACAAGCAGGATAATGATATATTATTGCAAACTTTCTATGCACATGTATAAGGCCTGTGCTATTCTTTAAAAAAGGGCAAATAGCACTTGAAGAAAATGAGCAACTACAAAGCAAAATGTGTATTCGTAACTGACACACCAATACAATTACCACCCCCCAGTTTTATTTGGGAGAAATGATTTAAAATTTCTTGGGTTTTTAATTGCATTTTAATTGGTTTTCTCAGGCATTTGTAATGGGTCATATTTCAGCTGCAGCGTAGTGTCTCTAGCCTTCTATTTAAGTAATACTTTGTTTTGGTGAAGAGAACAAACATGGCCTGGGAACAGACTGCAACCTCCTCCAGTCAAATTCACAAATGCAGTTCTAGGATTTTATCTCCTGCTGCATTCTGCTGCTGAAAAGAAATGTATTATTATATATGTGATTATTAAGGCAATAATATAATATGACATACTGCTTGACTTTGTTACAATAAATCCCCCCTCTCTGACTGGCAAAACCCATCTTTGTCTACATCACATATTTGTCAGCTCTCTGACTGGCAAAACACGTCTTTGTCATCAGTGGCATACCAGGAAACTTTATCCTGGGTTTTACCCATATACTCAGGAATGTTTGACATGACTATAAATAATTCAGTGCTGACACATGGTTTTTCAAAAAGATTTAGTCTCAGTTATAGTGCAAGATAAAGCCAAGTGCCTGGTAGGAAGGAGACAGTGGGAGAGCCATGCCCTAACCATTTTCTTTACCAGAGTGACTGAACAGCGAAGATGGCACTTCTGAGACCACATCTTTGTGGGAAAATGCACCCAGCTAAAAAGCTGGAACAGGCAGAGCCAGTGGAAAATCACTGGTACAGCACAAAGCCCCTGATGGGAGACCCAGCGGCAAACAGTTAACACATTCCTGGCCCAAAGAGATCTCCTTTCCACAAGTCCTGGCTTGTGGAGGGCAGGATGATCTAAGACAACATGCTTAGAGGACACATGTCTCACTGGAATGCATTGTGGAAAACGGGGGTTAAAAAAATACAGTCTGTGGCAAGAGGGGTGGGAAGTCTTCCTGCTCCCAGGATACAAGCAGCATGTGAAAAAGCCCAAGGAAGAGGGGCCCAAGGGGAAGTTTCTTACTCTTGTCCACAGCATCAGGGCCTCGAGACAAAAAGAATTCAAAAAAGTAAAGGAAATAATCCAGTCTGGCTTTGTTCTTCCAGCCTTGATTATGGTAAAGACCAAGTCTCAGCTCAAGGCTTAGGATTTGGTATTTCTGCTTGTTCCAAGGAGGCTTCCTTGACTTATGACCTCCAGAGCAGGAATCTCCTGCTGAGACCTTGACTGGTAGAAGACAGGGGCTAGCTGTAACTTGCCTGATGCCCTTTTCATCATTTCATGCCAGTCCTCAGAGCAGGAGGAGCAGAAAAAGCTGTTAAGGCAAGGACCATGTATCTTTAGCCTCCTGCGTGACATTTAGGTAAAATCCCTGTCAGCCACACAGAAATGCCTCACCGGCAAAGTGTGCTGCTGCATTTACAGCAACATCAACTTTCCTTCTAGAGTTCAAGGAGAAAATGCTGCAGAACAGGACTCTCCCCTTGGCTTTTTCCACTGCCCTTAAGGGCAACTTGGGACAGCCAAAGAGAGTGACCATGAGAGTAATTTTTCTGCAAGGACACTGCTCCCCTGAAAACCAGCCTGTAGCACCCGATTGTGTCTGGGTTGGTGCCATGCACTGACCCTGTGCACACATGGCTGGAGGCTGGTAAAGCGCCTCTGTCCTTCCACTCAGGCTTGCAGAGGCACCTAATGCACTATAGCTGTGCTGCTGCTCGGCTGCTCGCCCAGGCTGACCCGCGGCTGGACCCAGTGCCAGTACATACTCTTTCCTGCTCGCTCTGGTGCCCCGCTGGCTTTCCACTGCTCATGTGCCAGCATGGGGCCCTTCATCAGTGGAAATCTGCTCCCTCACCTACGGGGCCCAGTTTTGCTCCGCAAAGAACTCATAGAGCTGTGGGGTGCTGGTCCCCTGCTGCTGTGCCCCAAGGAGGCACCGGAGGAGCAGCCCCAGGGCTGGAGCAGTGCTGTCTGGCACCCGCTCTGGTCCCGTATGCTGACCAAACCAGTTACACCAGCACCGCTGTCCTCCCAGCCCCCATGCTGAGCTGGCTGGGACACGGGAGGCCTCCAGGCAGACTGGGGTGGGGATGGGACCGGTGGAGCTGCTACAGCTCCTTCTTGGGTGCTAGCCAAGAAGGAAAGCCATGTGGCACTTGGGCCCACGTGGTTTGGGACCAGCCATTACAGCCGCTTGCTAACATTGCAGGTTAAAAGTTGCAGCATTAGCAGAGCTATGCTGTAAGTAGTGGCACACAGCATAATTAAGCAAGGACCATCTAAAGAAAAAAAATGTGAAGCTTTCCATAGGGCCATAGCTATCCCTATGCCTCCCATTTTCCAAGATGAATGCTGTTTTGTCTCCCTGCACGTAACAGTCTTTTGATAACTTTCAGCCTTGGAAACCTTTCCAGTAAAATTTCCCACATTACCAGCCAGTTCCCTTAGAGTTTCTCTAGCGTGGACAGAAGCTCTGCCCCTTCCTCTCCTTCACATACTCACCTGCAGGCTGCGATCACACAATGATCTCATTTTTCCTGTCCATTTCTTCTGATACCCGCCTGCCCCAACACCTCTCATTTCCCTCTTCTACTGCTCTGCTTTTCCCCCAGTTCCAGGAAAGGCAAAGCAGAGGTTTCTGCTGTGGACTTTGTGGGGCTGTGACAAATGTGTTTCTGGCTGGGAACAAGATCAAGACACAGAGAGAAGATATAAAGCCTGACTTATGAGGCTGATGACCAGCCATTTTTTTTCCAAGCAAGCTTTTCTAAGGACTGACACAGTAGGTGGGTGGCAAGCAAATAGCTTTCAGAAAGAAACAACCGGTGTTTCACCAAAGATGCCAAGGAGCATGCATGACCAGGCCAAGCCAGGTGTATGTCCCCAAACCCTCTCGTACATCCCAGCGCTCCTCCACTCCACTGTGAGCCACACACCAGCTCCTCAGGCTGGAAGACATCTGGTTTGTAATAAGGAGCAGACCTTTCCTATCCGTTGTTTTTGTCACTGCTTTTCCCCCTCATCCTTGTGAACAAAAATATACTATCCTCCACTTGTGCTTACATGTGATTAGAGGCTGTCTTTCATGAGAGACTGTAGCTTGGGTCAGAGCTCCCGGGTACATGTAGAGCAGATGTCTGATATGAAGCGAACATTTCCAAAACAAAGTAATTTTATACCACCAGGTCAAAGCCCTTCTCTCAAAAGCAAAGGCCCCCAGCCTTTTCTAGGCGGTGACCCACTTACAATTTTTCTACAAACATGAAAGCAACATTACTGAATGAACTGACTTTATGCCAAGCACACATTCCCACTCATAACTGGTGTATTAAAGTCACAACCATGCTTATCCCCCCCCACCCCTCCCCTCCACTTTGACTGTATTCGGAAGGAGAAAATCGACTTCTGGTTATGAACGACACACAATGCCAATATCCTTCACTCATCCTTGCAACACAGGTGGCAACACTGCTTTGACAATGCATCTCCCTCAGCCTGCAGTTCACCTGGTATCAGCTGTTGTGCAACCACCCCCTGGAAACTCCACAGTGTTGTTCCTGTGGAGCCAGCAGGGGTGGAAACTGGGTCAGGTTCTGAATGCGAATCACTGCTTCGGTGGGCAGGGTGTGAGCAGCTGCTCAAGGCAGCGCAGCTCTGATGCTTGCCCTTTCCCTCCCACGCACCACTGATCTGTACTGCCACAGCGTCCCAAGGTCTCTGGGCAAAGGCCCCAGGCAGCCAGGCGAGGAGTGCACACCTCGGCAGGGAGGTCTCGGCTTCAGTGAGCTTATGCTTGACGCCATTCAGGTTACAGCAGGATGGGTACAGCAGGATGGGATCTAAAGCCTCGCTCACCACCTGGGAGCTTCATCCAGCCTTGCAGCCTGCATTGCTGGCATGCCTGGGACAGCCCTGGCTGCTCGTGGGACTGACTGCGCAAACATCTGCAGACAAAAGGTGCTCCAAGCTGTAACTTGTTGCAACACTTTTGGGGTTATAACCTAAATCTGTGGATGTGCATTGTGAAAACCAGGCAATGGAAGGGGTGAGAAATCAAACCCCATGTGAGTGCCTGGGTGAATCCTGTGTGCTGTAACAGCCTCTTCACCTCCCTGCACTACTCCTGTTGACCTTGACTTCACCCAGAAGGCTGCCAGCTTAAATCAAGTGCAGACTAGCAATGCTTAGTTGTCAAATTCCAGTTGGCGACTGCTGGCAGGCTGAGCAAAATGAGTTTCAGGCCTCAGTCTCACTTGCAGTGGGCCCAAATTAGCTGTTTGGTTATGGGGCTGAGATCTGAACGGGCAACTGAAACTGCTCTAACCTGAGAAAAAGAGGATGGATTTGGGAGGCTCTGGCATACCTGCTTGCCTTGCCACAAACCTGTCATGTAACCATGCCCAAGTCACCTAGCTTTTAGCCCCCTCACCATGCTTCCCTGCAATCGGGGCAAGCACTGTTTCAGCAGGGTACTGGGGGCTGGTAATCTGAGCCCTGTATGAAGTTTGGCCATTATAGGTGATGGGCATCTCAGAAGGGTCCCCAGGAAAAAACTGGCTAGCGCTACCACCTGTCCCTCTCCTGCAGGATTTCACCTGCACTCTCATGGGCACAAGGTCCCAGTCCACCTAGAGCAAATGCAGCACAGAGACGTTTGCTCCAGCCCTGCTTGTTCTCCATACCCTGTGGGTAAGAAAAAACTTCAGGCTCCAGGGCTGTGAACAAGTTACTCTCATCAAGGCTAAATTCACTTTAAAAGTAGCATCATCAGGGGTTTTTTGTCACCTCCTCTCTCCCCACAAGTGCATGAAGTGTCTTTCAGGTAACAGGCCATACCCAAGGATTCCTCAAGAGGTTAACACAGGAAATCTTGGATTAGAGAAGGCTGCTATCGTGTAGGACAACATGTACCATAATGCTTCCATTGCTGCGTACTCCCTGCCCGGTCCCCACGACTCTCCTTATGCTTCATGGCCTCCCTCCCACTTGACAGGCTGCAAATGAGGTCAAATGCTCTGGAAATGGTTTGTGGCACTTTTTCCTGTATAATAAAAAGCCTCAAATGAAAGCATTTCTCAAGCCAGCACTATATGAGCAAAGATGCCCAAGCTGCAGTGCTGAGTTAAGGGTGGTGTTGATCAAACTGCTGCAGATGACTGACTGCACAGACAAACCAGGCCAGCGATCTCTGCAAGGACCGAGATGCCCTCCTCTCACACATCTGGATGCCAGATTCAGTTACAGATAATTCATGACTTATATTTGCACAGTGCATCCATTCCATAGCAGCTTTCTAGCTGCAGATAGCAAGGCTACACATCTGGCCCTGTACTGCTGTCTGGCGAAGGAGCAGGCTCTATATAACCTATCGGACATGCAACTACAACTAGAGGGCATGGACGAATTGAGGGAAGGGAAACTAAGTCGTAACATCTGGGATGTGGCGAGGGTGCAAGGTTAACGCATTGCAAAGAAAAAATAAATACACATGATCAGATCCAGAACACAAGTGTCCAGACCTCATACATATCTCACATGAAGACACGGCTGGTAGCACAGATTTTTCTAGTACTGAGGGTGGGTGGGGGGAGCTTTCCTGCTTCAGATATAAGATTGCCACCTACTGACCAACCGTCCCTACTTTGGGCAAGATCCTGACCCTCCCTCCTAAGACTCTACATTCTCTTCCCATTATCAGCAAGACTCCACTTCATTTAGTTTGTGATATCTGATCAGATTGCAACCAGAGGTCATATTAACTGTACAGACCATTAAGCAGCAGTTCACTTGGGCAGAAGCAAATGGCTCCATTATACTGAAGTCCCATTACTCACGCAGCTCACCTTAAGCACTGGGATATCATCTGAGCAAGGCAGTGAAAGCAATAAAAATGCAATCTGCCCAAGACATGGTTCTTTCTGGGGAGATCTGGATGTGGAAAGTATTTCCAGATACTTCCAGATCTGTGCTGCTTAATGTATAATGGGTGCACACTGCAAGCAGCTAGATTTACATGTCTGGAACTAGAATATTTTGATACATGTTGTTGGTTTGTGGTACCCTGCCCCTGCCTGTCAAATGCAGAGAGTAGGCTTTCAAATGACTTCTCATCCAAATGCATGTGAAAAAGTATCCCTGCTGGAAACTTCTCACTGTAGCACAGTTCTGTTTGTGCTGGAAAACCCAGCTATCACCACCCAATAAACCAGAAGAGTGATCTTGGAGGGATTCTTCTCAGCAAATGTCCAAAAATAGCAGATATTGCAAAAGGGCAGAAGGTCACGTAACACCCATGCTACAACACTCCTCTGAGCCCTGTTGGTTACCTATACAAGCCGGCCCTCCTTTTTTGTTGCTTGCCAGGCAGTTTCTAATTCATGTGGGTTTTCTTTAGCCGCTCTTCTGCTGAGTATCTCACATATTTTTTGAGGCCCAGTTTTCCTTCACAGAGCTGGGGTAGCCATGCTGGGCTAAAATCTGTGCATTTCCGAGTGTTCGCTCTTGTTTCAGTCACAGCCTCTGACTCAGACTGGTGTTTCTGATAGGATCCCAGAGAGGGAGGAAACAAGAATAAATAGCATCACGCCCTTCTCACGTGGGTTGTGGTGCAGAGCTGAAACTGAAGATGAGGAAGAGCCTGGGCCGGCAAGGGAGGGGGTGCAGCTGAAACTAACCCACATTTTGAGGATTCCTCCACTCTAATGGGGCACTGAAGCAGGGGTATTACCAGCCTCTCCTCCTCTCATACTGGGACCCAAACTGACTATTACTAGTTCCTAACTATCAGAAGCATGAGCTGTCTGGCTTAACCTCCCAGAGCTGGCGACAAAGCTGCCCTAAGAGGCAATTAATGCTGTCGGGCAAGATGAGGGCAGGTTAGCATGGTAAAGGTCACCGACACGGGGCACCCAGCCCTGACGGAGGGGGATGCTGTGCTTGCTTCTCTGAGGAGCGTGGCAGTTAGGAGAAGTCAAGCCCAGGCCACTTTGAACGAGTAACTCTTTGAAACAGTGGTGGAAAGCTAAATAGCTTTACTGGCAAGGAGGGACAGAGAGCTTAAAGATATTGACAATAAACAACTGTTCCTCTTGACCTGATTCAAAACCTGGTCTGGTTGAGGATGGTGACTCAGCCTCAGGACTGATTAGTACTCTGCGTGCCAGAATATGCTGGCCTCAATTTGGTTCTTTGGAGATACCTGCATGATGAAGAGCTCCTTATATCTGGCACGTACTGAGATGTTTAGGAGGCCACTAGGCTGAAACTGAGTCAGCCACTTACTATTATAGTCAGTACGTTTCAGCCAGGAGGGCCTGATGGTATCCCAGCCACGGATTCCCTGGTATCCCAACAGGGGCAAGCTGGCATGAGAAACCACACACATAGAACTTTGTGAAGCTCCCCTTAGAAAGGCCCCATGTGCATGTGGATGTCCTCAAACCATTATCAAATGTTTTTCTTAGCTGCCTGCAGCTTAGTTCCTTCACTTCTCAGGGTGCTGCAGCTTTTAATAAAATACTTTCCTGCCTCACTGGTGGCACAGTTTCAAATCTTGTTCTTTGCCTCCACCAAACAAGGTCCAGCTACAAGGGGCAATGTTGTAATTAGCAAACCTCAGCACTGCGTTTGCAGCTTATTTTCTCAGATACTAATAACAAGCCACACCAGCAAAAAGCCTCCTGTTGCTGCTTTTGCCTCTATCACTGCATTTACACTAAAGCTTGTGCTGATTGCAGTTGACTGGTGGGAGGAGAGGGAAAGAAAAGGTATTTTCCCACATTCCTAGTAGCTCTATAATTTCCTAGTACAAGATAAGGCGAGGTCATTGATCTCTGTAACGCAGGACATCCCAGGGCAGATGGGAGGTAGATAGAGGCAGGCTGCCCATTCTGGGCCAAGGACAGAGCCTCACAGAAGAAAGTAAAGCAAAAGCACAAAAGCACACACAGGACTGAATCCACACCAGAAAATCACTTTCTTTTTTTCAGCAGAGCTACTATGGTGGAGATGAGCTCTAATATGAGGCAGGAACGGCTGTTTTTAACTGTGTGTGTTCATTAATATCTCATTGATTGAAGGGACAAAATAAACTGTTGGATGGAAATAAAGTCCCAGATACTTTCTCTAAGAATTAAGAGATCTTGAGTCCACGAAGAAATAGGCTCAGTGTTTGTGATGGTTCTAAAGGTAGAAAGTTATTTTCAAAAACCTAAACATTTTCAAACTTTCACTATATGCCCTAATGCAACAAAATATGAGGAAATTTCTACCTGTTTCCAGATGACAATTCTCTGTCTCGAAAGGGGAATGAAACAAGGAGAGGAAAATGAAACACTACATTGGGAAACACTGAATGTAATATTTACCTGTCTTGTTACATCTTTTTTCTCTTGATACTCTTTGCCATTTAGGCCTCTTTCTGCTGGTTAGCTGTCTAAGTTCATGGATAGGAAAACTTGATTCTTGATTTGGGAGCCAGAACTGTAGTATATTCCAGTTTTGCCAAGGCCTGCCTGGGGAAGAAGAAAAGGAACAGCATGTCATTTTACACCTTCACCTCATTCTTCTTGGGCTTTTTCTATCTCAGCCTGTTCACCTCACAGTTTGAATAATGCTGCTTGGCAGCCCAGTGCAACCATGGGCCAGGCACATGTTCTTGGAGGGATTTTCGCTCTGCTCTTACGTGGGCATCTAGATGCCTCTTAGTTTACATAACTCTGAGAAACATCTGGGGTTTAAAATTCCTAATACCTCAATTTGTTATGGAAATGAAACACATGCTTGTTGGATAAGGATGCTGTTTGCAGCTTACACCACTTGTTGAGTCAGAGGGAGGAGGAAGAGAGGAGAGGCTGGGTTAATGTGTGCAGTTGTCTGTCCCAATTCTTTTGATAATGGTCTCAGGCAACTGATTGTGCCCTTCCTGAAGCACACAGAAAATGCCAGGAGACTGCTTTCTGCTAGCCCAGCTGAGGCTCTCCGCACAGCTGTGTACAGAGGAGAGCACATTTCAGAGGAGTATTTTTAGTGCTGGGGACCTGACAGACCTGGAGAGGGAAGGCACCTCTCCACAAGCTGAATTGAGCAAGCGCAGGGCATCCGTCCACTCCGTCCCTCTGCCAAAGCACTCGGACCTGGAAGGAAGCCACTTCTTGCAGAGGTGAGGAAGCTGTTTGCCCACCTTCCCAGGCTCCCTGTTCCCCGATGCCTCTCACACCACTGCAAAAGTGCCCTGCTGGTTCTTGGGCCACCCATACCTGCCCAGTTAAGCAGCTGCGGGCAGCCACCCTCGCTGCCCCCGGCCAGCTTGTGGAAGGCTCGCACCAGAAAGCAGCTCTGGGTCACTGGCTAGCATCCACCCCCCTCAGGAAGACAGTTAGGGTTTTTTAATATGGTTTCTATTGTTCGGGAGGATGTAGTTGAGGCTTGTGGAATTTTTCCTCTGGGATCTAATTAGGGAGGAGGAAAAATGAATGTGTATATTTATTAACTCTTCCGAGTCCCAGATAAGACATAAGAAAGGTCCCAGCAGAGCCAGGGCAAAGGCTTATCTAGGCATTGCCCTGGCTCTGACAGTGGCTGCTACCGCATGGCCAGGGAGAAGGTAAGACACAGGAAAATAGACACGGATAATTGTTGAAGGCACCCAGGCAGCCTCCAGCACTACGTTGTGCCAGTGTGCCAGTAACTGGATGATAAATGTTACCAAAAATCTGCATACTTTTATACGGCAAATTTTGCAATATTTTCCTTAAAGCTGCAGTTCCCAGTATCATGGGGTTGCATAAGTGCTTTGATCAAAGGGAAATGGGATTTGAGCTGTCATGACTGCATAGAAAACCTTGAAAACAGAACTTGTCTGTACACCAATGGCACCCTTATCCAGAGGGCATAAAAACGGAATTCTTTTTTTCTCTTATTTATTTAATAATCCTTTGATTTCTGTGTTTTGAAGGCCTCTTCCTTGATGACTGAACACCTGAGATTAGTAGCAGTGCACACAAATGTTTTTCTTTGCACAAAGATAAGCATTTTTCTTGACATTCAAGGCACCTTGGCTCTTCTTTTCAGAGATAGCAAGCACATGGCACTCTCACAATCTCCACTAAGCCCTCTGTCTAGCTCGGCAAGAGTCTGAAAACACTCATATTCAAAAGCAGGTCCAGTAAAAAAATAAAGAATAGCTTTAAGGCCACCTACAGATGTATGTAAACCCAGCTAGAAGAAATATTGCTGACAGGCTGTGCAGCAGATTTCTCTTTCATGGCCTCCAGTACACCTTAGCAAGCCAACTCACTATTTTTTTTTTTAAAGGTTAGATATAAAATGGAAAATTTGTACAGGGAAGATTGCAACAAATCAAATTTCTCATGTACCTTGAACCACCTTACTTGAACTCTGTCCCAACTCCCATAAGGGCTGTTAACACTGTAAATCTTTTAATTAATACAAATGAACATTTAGAAAGAGTCAGCTGGCTACAGAAAAGTTTCCTTTGTATCCCTCTTGCAAATCACACTGACATGTAGTGTTTGATCTCATTGGACTAGCTGGTTTAGAGTACTTTGTCCCGTGAGAATACAAAAGGAGCTTCTGATCTCAGGACATTGGCTATGCTTTTAAGATCACAGACTATGAAACTGCAAAGCACAGACTGAGATATTTTACAGGACATTTGTACTACTAATTACTTTTTTTCTCCTATAGTCTTAGACTTATCTGAGTTTTGAGGTTTTTTTTCAAAGAGCGGGAGTAAATCGCAACAATACATTTAGAGTGCTCTACAGTAACTTTTGATAGAGAACACATGCTAATGTACCTGTGAGATTCACTGATATTCAGTTGAGAGGAACTACATAAATTATTTCCCATTTTGCCATTTCTGAATGATGCAGTTCCTCCCCTGCTTGCTCTTAGATACTAGGATATACCAGGTTTTAGACACGTGCATATAATTACACATTTTTCTCCGGGTGGGCTTTTTGCTTATTTTAAAATGCATCTAGCTGAACAACCATTGTTTGAAATGTCTTGGTTCTTTCAGTAGATTTCTAGCTGAGTGTCTTTCTCTGTGACCGGGCTATTGGAAACCAAATCATCCCTGGGACTCAGAAATACTAGGGAACATGAGCAGGACAAAGAATTTTCCAATCTTAAAATTATGGTGTTTAGGATTCATTAATGCCTGAGGTTTACACTAGCCTGTATTTAAATCTTAACTGTGACCTCTTCCAAAACATGAGCCCAAAGTGAATGAGATACCACCACCAAAAACATGTGACATAAAATCTGAATGCTACTTAGCATAATTGATCTCAATACCAAGCTTTTCCCTTTCTAATTAGATTGTCCAAGTCTGGTTTTGCAAACTGCTGTTTAGATAAGCTAATTTATGTGCATATATGTGCAGTGTCAAGAACTATAAAAAGAATTAAAATTCTTCTTTCATTAGATTCTAGAAATGAGCTTTCACTATTTTATCCTAGGAAACCTTGTAAAACAACATCTTGCACTGAAGAAAAGGAAAGAACATGTCTTCAAATAAATGCAGTTTTAATGAGAAATTATTTTTGAGCATAAATACTCAAATCTACAAGTATTGTTTGTGCCAATGTGATACAGGAGCAAATGAAAGAACACCTATTTGTCATTATCTCACACAACCTTAACTGAAGCAACAGTACCCTTAGTTAATAATAAAGGAAGAGATTGGAAAGGAAGAGGTTAAATTTTTAATTGGTTGTTTACTGTTTCAACTCCAGGCAGCATTTATGCATCTGCTCAACACTGGGATGGTTTAGGAATAATAGTGGGTGTACTGACTGTAAATAAGCTGTAAGTTACAAGCCTATGAACAAGCCATGATCTGATGCAATAAATCACAAGTCAGATGCTCTTGTGGTTTGTGACATCACAGGCACTCAAAGTGCTATTTATAAGCTCTACTCTGCACTGTCCAAGAGTATTGCCAGTTCAGAAATGCCTGCAAATTAAAATGTTTGGGATTCTTTTCTTATGGTCTTTCTTAGATAGGGTGACCTATTTGCAGCAAATTGAAGCCAATACAAAGACGGGATTGCTTGGGGCCACAGGTCAGGTGGGGCCAGGCACCCGCTTAAGGGAACTCAGAGGAGCTGAGTACACAGGAGGTGTGCTGCTGAGCTAACTATCACTGCTGCTCTTCCAAAAGCAGTCTTTCTTCCAGCTTCACTAAGGTGACCTGAAACATCAGCAAAGAAATATTTGAAGAGTGCAATGAGGAAAACATTGAGGGTGAGTGAGGATGAGATGATGAGAGAGTGGTGGGAAATGATCTGAAGGGACGCAAGGCTGGAAAAGCCACTCCTGCTACTGCCCTGCTATCAGGTGGTGCAGTTTGCAGATGTTACTACCCACGCCACAGCTTGTGGTGGCTTTTCAGGTGGAAGATGGTAGTGGTCAAATTCTTTGTCTGATACAGCACAGAGTTAGGTAGTTTTGCCTAAATCAGCGTTGGTTGTAGCACCTTACAACTGCTCTACAACAACGGCAGAAGCAGGTGCAAGCACCACCCTAATTCAGGGAAATGCTGAGCCTTCATTCCTACATGTTAGAGACTGCTTTGTGAGTAGCAAAGGATCGGCTGCTGCTACTGACAGGCTCATCCAGATCAGTATCAACTTATTTCCAGGATCAGTCCCTTCCACAGAGGTCGAGGCAGCAGTGGAGCAGTGCAGGCAGCTGCCGGCACAAGGGCACCTCTGAGGCAGCCAAGGAACCTCTCTAGGAAAACTGCCCTGTGTGTGCAAGGCTTTAGAGAGCAAGACACCACAAACATTTCTAATCTGACCAAAGAGAGACACTGCAAAATCCTCAGGCATAATCACTGATTGATAAAACAGAACAGGAAAAGAGATTTAAGCAAGAAAGGAAGAGAGATTAATAGCAAGCCTTGGAGGCTTGTGACTACTGAATTCAATTACAAAAAGGTAACAGCTGTTTAGTTAAAAGCAGTGTCCCCATATAATTACTGCAATTACGCTGAAATATATTATTTTGTTTATATCAAATTGACTGCAACTTTCCTCAGTGCTCAACACATTTACACTGCTAAGCAAGCACACAAGCTAAACACGTCACCAGCTGCTCCTCCCCATCTGCTGTGCCAGTCCCCCTCCGAGGTCTCAGCTCTCCTGGAGGGACTCTCACAGTGGCCTACGCATTGCTGTCACTAGGAAATGGTTAAAACGTCCTATTTTTAAATGTTTTAGAGAAAGCAGGGCCTTCCTTGTACTATGTCGCATGAAGGTTTGCTGTAGCGTTTATTAGCAGTACCAGGGCAATCTACTGTTATCACCAAGGTAATCTTTAGCGACCTACCGATACAGCTGGGCTAAAATGGACATCTCCAGGCACAAAAGTTTTTTGTACATCTGACTGGACTGGAAGACAAACCTATGCCAGCAGATGCTATTGCTGTTAAGCTCTTCAGAGGAGGAAGCCTGCTTCTCTGTACAAAGGCATCCGTATTGCCAGCTGAAAGTACAGGCAAAAGGGCGAACAGCAGGTGCCAAAGAGCTAAACCCCAGAATACTTAAGTAAATCCTGTATGAAATATGTATGATACGATTTCCTTCTGCTTTCAGGATCAAGTGACTGATTGTAATTAGCCAAATTGTTAAGGTTCCTAAAGGAATTTTGCAAAGGATTTCCTAAAATAGCCCTCTGAAATTTCCAGGTCTCTTTTACGTTCTACCAAACAAAACTATAAAGCAGCCAAATAGTCATGAACTGAAAGTGTCTCCTCCCTTTCCCTGCTTCAGAAAGGTGGAGATGGTGCTCTCTTGACCTGACTGACGGCTACAGTTTTACCCTTGAAATGACCTCTGTATTTCACTGGAAATGATGCTGGTATACAGCAGGAAGGAAGCAGGAGTGACTTGTGACTGCTGCAATAAAGAATCACTTAATAAGAATGGCTGCTGTGGGGAAGATTTATCAAGGAGGTCTGCCCTACTTTTGGCCTTGAACCCAGCCCAGCCTAGTTTCTGGCAAATGTTTCCAGCTGGGATTGAAGTCTTGAAGCTCAAAATTCCTGGTATGCAGTGGTCCTTCGTTCAGATTTGGCATTTCCTAAATGCATTCATCCTGCTAGAACAGATTCTGCTATCTCAAGGGCTCAAAAGGGAAATCAAATGCTTGGGACCTGCAAGGCTGGCAGGTCAGGAGCCTGGTTAACAGGCTCCAACCGAGCACCGATGACTGGAGATAGCAACCACAAGCGGTTCCCAGCTGGCAGTGGTTCAGCTTCCTGTGTGACATGAGTCAGTGGCGCTGGGCCAGGGACCAGCGAACAAAGTACCCTCAGTACAGCAAACAGAGATGACAAGGACTGGGTGGCTTAGCAAACGCTGGGCTCTTCTCTGGGGTTTTAGACGCAGCCTCCTACCGCCAGGGCAGTGGCCATTCAGGGGTTTTGGTTATTTGGACCATGAGCAGAGGACTGCGTGGGTATAAAGCTATTTGGAAATTTTCATTAGGGCCAAGGTAGGCATACAGAGAAGCAAAACTACTGCTGGCTTGCTGGTACTGCTATCCCATCCTCCACATAACTCCACCAGAGATTTACAATCCTGAACAGCAAGTGTCAACCCACTAGAGGCATCTGCCCCTCACCTCAGCAGGGAATCCCCTACAAGGTTTGCATTTCAGTAGTGGAACTAAGCACAGTCCTACAGAAAGTAGCAGAGCCACCTCCCTGGTCCAGCCCTTGGCACCCTCCTCTCTGTTACACATGGACACAGACTTCCAGGTCTGAACACAAGACAGGAGACACCTTCAACGACAACAAGTGCCTTTCTCATTTTTCTGGGTTCTAAAATGCCACACCTACAAATTTCTTGAGACAGGACAGAGTTAGCATTTCAAATAAGCAACCTGATACTCCAAGCAGTTGTCTCTGACAGATTCCAGGTCTTTAAAACAAGGTTGTGCAGGGGCAGAAGTGAAAACACTTGGATTAATGAAAGAAGTGAGTAACAATAGATCTAATTAATCAATAACCACACAGACACCCTTCAGAACCATTGCCAGCCACCTGGAAAGTTTCTCTCTTGCGTAACCAAGTCAAACTCTAAGTGCTTTATTGCTCAAGGGAGGTGTGGTTTTTTTTTTTTTTTTTTAAAGCCTTAGGTTTGCATTTCATCTGGAATTACTGACCTTTCAAAAACATTGACCCTTTTGTGTGCACTTTTTTTTTTTTTTCTTCTGGTGAAAGGACGAGAGAAAATGTCAAATGACACTGAACTGATAAAAGAGGTGTAGGTGTCTCAGAAATACCTATGGATGATTTCTCCAGCATGAGCAAAGTGTTCCAGAACACCTCTTGAAACGTGGTCCCTGAGTTGATAGCTCCCAAGGACATGCCTGCTGCATGTGCTCATGAGCGCATGCTGGGAAATGTCAAAAAAAAAATCTTTTCTTTTTCTCATTATAAGAGGTTTTTCCAGGCAGAGAGCTAGAGACAGAAAAACTGTCAACCTGGAGAGACAACATGGCCTTAAAAAAGGAGAATACTGAAGAGACCAGTCAAGGTAAAGTTGAGCAGCACCTATGACCTAGTACAGAAGTGGCTTATCTTAAACCAGAAACAGGCACTCCTTACCTGGAATAACGAAAACTGCAGGTAGAGCCACATGTGCCAAGGAAAGGCAGCACCAAAACGAAACACAGAAAAGACTATTTTCAGCCTAGTGGGAAAACCAGCTCTTTTAAGATTGTTTTTCCTGTGGCACATGGTTTTAATACAGCCCCCAAACCTGAGCAAATCAAATATCTCCAAAAGGATACGCTTCCCTCCTCATGTGACCTAGCATGCTGTCCTTAGTGGGATACGATAATTCAGCCCCACATAAGCAAATGAATCAGAAATGGATCTGCTTGAAATGCAGTTTCCTTGTACCTCTTCCTGGGACCACTCCTCATCTCATGTAGGTAAAGAAAACGTGGACACTGATTCCTAATCCTTCACTGGTGAGCTGGCCTGTGGGAATCTAGGCACTGGAATTTGAACCCCTTTTCTACAGTTCCTGGCAAGTTCAATACTAGTAGTTCTCACTAGCCTTGGGCTAGTTTTGGTTCACCAATGCAATGAAATGACACATCATACCTCTTTACCAATATTTTTGAGATCATGTGTTTCTTCTGGTAGCTATTTTCCAGTCGTCGATATCCTAAGAAATAATGCACCTTACCCTACAGTACAAATTTGCTGCCCTTAAGTCATCTGACTAGGCTTTTAAAATCCAAACCTCCCCCCCATGCTTCTCCATACACACTCATTCTCCCAAGTCGTGATAAGGGTTCTGAATCAGACAGATACTTAACAAATACAAAGAAGATCTCACTGGAAACAAGTGCGTATTTATAGAAGTTTTAAAGCTATGATCACTGGTTAAATTCTAATCACTATATCTAGCAAAAAAAATATTAAACAGTCAAGCACCAAATTCCACAGTGACATCAACGCAGTAAGTTATGCAATGTAAGGATGATTATTTTGCCCACTGAGAGACTATGGAAGGAGCAGAGAACAGCAAGGAGAGCAAATAGTGGAGAATTGTAAGTGTATGTGAAAGAGCAGTGGTTTTGCTTCATATTTCACAGCTTGTAAGAACATTGTGTTAGTTGTTTTGGGTTTTTTTGTTGGTTTTGTTTTTTTGTTTTTTTTGTTTTGCTTTCTCTGGTCAGCATACAATAAGCACTACTGAGTAACCATCTGTATGTGGCCCTATATAATCTGCACCAGATTAGGTCTTTTTGGATTGAGTAACCGCAGAGCTGACCGCCAGTCAGGCCAGCTAACCAGCTTTCAGATCCAAGAACTAAGCAACTTGCAGGGGAGAGACAGGAAACAGAGACTGTCCATTTCTCCAAGCTGTGAGCTCTGGACTTGATGCTGTTCTGCATTTCATTAATCTTTTCCAGTGGTCCAAGCCCAGCTACTCTGAAATAAGAAAGGGAAAAAACCCAGTCCTAGATGCATTTCTGGTGCTGCAGCATATTCCAGTAAACTACCACTCATCCAAGAAACTTGAGAGCAAGCAAAGGCCACGTGATTCAAATAGTCTTTTGCATTATTCAGTTCTGGGCCATGCTAAACATCTAGACACCAGGATGGATCTGAACTCTGAAACAGTTTGCTCTGTGGATTTCCCGTCAGGTTTTGGGCTTCTACACACTGTGCAGTGGAATGTGGGACAGAGATGCCCGTGGCAGGGCCAATCCCTGCAGCATGCTGCTACGATGATGTACCCAGTTCAAATGCAGATGCAGTACAGTTCCTTTTATGCACCGCTGGGCCACAATATACTGCTTTCAGATCTGAGTTGGCTAGGGAAGGAGGGGATGAAAAAAAACGGAAAGTGACCAGGTAGCAGGAAGCAACAATAACAGTAAATGCCAAGATGCAACGTAGCTTATCCTCACGATAGTTATACCTATGAAATACTTTCCTCATGATGACTAGAGCGAAGAAGTCACATCAACCTGCTGTATCTCAGGGGACTCCTAGAAAAATATCATCTGTCTAATCATGTAACAACACAGGATGTGGGGAGACTGGAATTAAAGTTGTAAACCTTAGGAAGCCAGCAGCCTTAGCACAGAGCCTTGGTTTTAAGTCTTGCAACTTGAGAAGGTTTCCAGAATGAGTCCCTCACTCAGCAAGGATGTTCATGTGGAAGGGCTGTGACACTGACTGACCACAATCTGTTGTGAGCTGGTCCAGGACTTACCAATTCACACCAACCTGGCTAAACAGTCTGCCCTTCCAAGCTATTAACAATGGGAGCATGACAAAGCCTGCTCCTTTCACCACTGTGGACTTTAGACAGAACCTTTAGATAATCCAAGCTTAATCTTCTTGGAGGAGTTACGTTAATTTGGTCCTGTTAACGCGAAGATAAATATTTTTTACAGAACATGAGCAACTTCTTTCTGTCATAAACCAGTGATAAGTACCTATTATCTCAATTGTTATTCCAAGTGAAAGAGATCGTGTTGAAGGCGGGAGTCTAAAGCAAGAGAGGATCTTACAGATCCAGATCCAGGTTCAGTTTCACTCACCCTGGCATACATCAGAGGAACTGCATTCAAGACAAAGGGGCGCAGTTCATTGCTATGATCAGAATTGCACTGCTTCTCTTTATCCCAACAGGTCCTGATTTAACTGCTCTCCTTCCTGGTGCTTAGACTGGAGCGATCAGCAAGTGACTTGGGACAAAGAAAGAAACCTAATAAAGCTATCTCAAAGCAAAATTACTTGATTTTCATGTATACAGTGGCAACTCATACGTAATTTTATTAACTAAGAGAACTTAGACTTGAGTAAATTAATGTTTCAACTCAAGCACAGTGTACAGCTGTTGAAAAATATGCAACAAACTTAAATGTAGTGCTTATACTATAGGTTATTGAAAATTTTAAACAAATCTGTTTCACCTTGTGCTGTTTAGCTTTCCCCCCTCACTTTGGACAAAGAATATAGGCATTTTAATTTCACAAACTTCTTTCCTATTCCAGCTCTGAAATAAAGAACCGCTTTAGCTATGTCAGGGTATTTCCATCAAAAACGTTTTGTTATTGTGAATTTTGTTAATTGTACATTTGTGAGCGTAGTCACTGAGATGTAGGCTGGATCCCACTGCCAGCCCTGAAGCTGGCTGTTTAAACACAGGACAAACCCATCTCCTTCAGTTCATTCCTTCACAGAACTACGGACAAGGAGTAGGATTTTCTTCCTTTAGCCCACTCAACCCAGGCCCCTCTTCACAGATGTTCCTGAAACTAGGGGTCAAAGTGCACCTATAAATCTTTAAAGGTTCCTGTGGCATCTGTCTTCTCCAAACCTCCTGTTTCCCTTTCCAGGCTCAGTCATTGGGAACCCAATATAGATTTCCATTTACCTTTATATAATGAGATTATAACTTGCAGCCTTGCTGTTAGAACTGTAGACTTAGTAGAAATCTGTCATGGTTTAACCCCAGCTGGCAACCAGTACCCCTCCATCGCAGCTGAAACCAGGAGAAAATCATAGAAATATTGGGCTGGAAGGACCTCAGGTGTCTCTTCCTTACAGCAAAATAAACATGCCTAGACCATCGTTGACTAACAAAGCTTTGTTCTTAAAGGCCTCCGTAAACAGGGACTTTACAGCCTTCAAGGCTGCTTCACTGCTTCTCTTCTTCCTATTTTCAGAATAAATCTACTTCCGATACTTAACCAAAATCTTTGTTTATGCAGACAAAGCTGGTCATTATTCATTGCATACCCCTCCTGCCATGGAAGCAGAGAACAATTAATTCCTGTTCTTTTTATAGCTCCATTAGAAGACAGTTTCCCATGTTTCCCCTCAATTTTCTTCCTCCTAAACCCAGCAGACCTGATTCCTTCAATCATTCCTCTTTAGCCAGGTTTTGTAGACCTGTGACAGTTTTCATCACTCACTTCTAAACCACTTCAGTCCATGTCTGACACAGAGGCATGCTCTAGATAGGCTGATGGTTTTTTCTCTGCTGTTAGAAGAGAGCTTCTTAAATACCTAAGATTTGTCAGATGATACCACAAACCAGATCAGGTTTTCTCCAGCAAAGACAGCAATTACGTAATGGCAAATTCAGTAACTGTCTTTTTAGAACTCGTTCAGAATATTTTTGGTATTATCATGAGGGTTTCCCAGTATGCTGGTATGTCCAGCACACCATCATTAAAATAATCAGAATGAAAATGCCTCAATTATGCATATCCTATTAATTTTGCCTTGGTCCCATCCCCTCTGTCTTCCTGTTTCATTCACTGGTTACGTCTCGTCTTTGATACCTTGTGAGCATTTTGTGGGAATGACTGTCCTTTACTAGATCTGTAAACTGTTGCTTAATACATTGGGACTTCAATGTATTTGCACAATTCGCAATGTGTTCGCACTTCACCTGTGTGAACCTCATGAAGTTCAGCAAGGCCAAGTACGGGACCTTGCACCTGGGTCAGGGCAACCTCCTGTATCAATACAGGCTGGATGGAGAATGGATTGAGAGCAGCGCTGAGGAGAAGGACTGGGGGATGCTGGTGGATGAAAAGCTCAACGTGGCCTGACAACGTGCACTTGCAGCCCCGAAAGCCAACTGAATCCTGGGCTGCATCACAAGAAGCATGGCCAGCAGGACGAAGGAGTGATTCTCCCCCTCTACTCAGCTCTCGTGAGGCCCCACCTGGAGTACTGTGTTCAGCTCTGGAGCCTCCAGCATGAGGAGGACAGGGACCTGTTGGCACAAGTCCGGGAGGGCCACAAAAATGATCAGGGGGCTGGAGCACCTCTCCTATGAAGAAAGGCTGAGAGAGTTGGGGTTATTCAGCCTGGAGGAGAGAAAAGTCTGGGGAGTTTTCAGTCTTTCAGTACGTAAAGAGGGCTTATTAAGACAGGCAGGGACAGACTTTTTAGTAGGGCCTGTAGCGATAGGACAAGGGGTAATGGTTTTAAACTAAAAGAGGGTAGATTTAGATTAGATATAAGGAAGAAATTGTTTACTGTGAGGGTGGTGAGACACCGGAACAGGTTGCTCAGAGAAGCTGTGGATGCCCCATCCCTGGAAGTGCTCCCAGGTTGGATGGGGCTTTGAGCAACCTGGTCTAGTGGAAGGTGTCCCTGCCCATGGCAGGGGGGTTGGAACCAGATGATCTTTAAGGTCCCTTCCAACCCAAACCACTCTGTGATTCTATGATTCTATGATTCAGCCTGGTAAGATTGTGGGCATTAAAATGTTGGGTTTTTTTTTAAGTAACATAAGAATGCATCAGATGACAAAGCACCTGAGAGCATAGGTATGAAGAGTAATTAATCTGGTATTAGTGAGACTAATGGGAGGAATTCAGACCGGAGAAGAGCAGAGCACTCGGGACAGCAGGCCCTTTGCCCTCCACTGGCTCAGAAGCCCTGGGAAAAGCTCCGGCAGTGCTGCATGCCAGCACAAAGAGCTCCAGGAAATTAGCTGGTGAGCTGGAAGGGGAAGAGGTGAGGTTACGTTCAGCACACAGATGCAGGCCCCTTAGCAGAAATGGCTCTGGTCTTGGATTCTAATTGAACCTCTTTGTTCTCTGATTTTTTTGAACAATGGGATTCTGTTTCTACCCATGAATATAACTCCTTATGGGTTACTGCAGTTTTGTTTATTCTTTACATAAAACTTAGGAACTGGCTTTTTTTTTTTTTTTTTTCCTTTCTTCATAGCAGATGAGCTTGTCTGGTCTTTCATAATTGTCCGGTGGTTCTCTAGAAAAGCAGAGATAGCTGGGTTGTGTCTGGATTGTTACCGTAACATATAGTCAGGAGGAAAGCTAAGGAAAGTCAGGCTGTTGTATATAGTGCCATACAATGTAGGACAGCTATTTAGGTACTCACTTCTCCCCTCGCAGGGGTTCAAGTTGTCATCAGCCTGTTCTCTAGCTTGCCAGCACAAAATCACCAGGTGCTACAGAAATTGCAGGCAAGCCTGAGTTTAACAAGTGTTGTGCTTACAAACAGCATCTCAGTGAGATTTAGGGAGGCGACTGATCTGTTTAACAACAGAGGTGACAAGTCACTCCACAGTCAGTAGCCTGGCACACTTTTTCACAGCAAGCCAGCTTTATGGGTCTCCTGTTCATCACTGTCAGAGAGGCTGGGAGAGAGCATGAAAAAATGTGTAATGAAAGTGTGGTGGTCTGGGGAGACAATTAGGCCATTTAGTCCAATGTGTTTATGCGCTTAAATATTTTGCTTCCACTCAGCTCTTCTTTCTTACTCTTTCCTGAGATTCTGTGATTCTTCCCCTTCTGCCTGCAGACACAAAGCTCTAGCTGTTGCTTGATCTCATTTCTGTGACATTTCAGGCACTCTTCCTGCTGACTTGTTCCATCTGGTTATTACCCTTTGAGTGAGAAGTAGCTCTGCCTGCATCTCTGCTGAGTCTCCTAGGCTGTGTGCTGAGTGGTTTGGCTCCTCCTCCCTGAACAAGCAAGCTTAAGCAGGTTTATAAATAGGCGTTTTCAAGCTAATGAGGGGGGTGCGGGGGTGAGGAAGAGAGAAACTGCACTGAAGTCACTTCAGAGGCAGATCCTAATGCTCTTCAGAACGACAGCTTTGCAGGCACAGCCACAGAGGGACATTTGGAGAGGGGATGGTAGAGCACTGAAATGGGGAAGGGGTTTAAGTCTTGGCTCTGCCACAAGTTTTAATACAACTTGGGAAAAGTCACACCTCCTCTTGGTTCTCCACGGACTGAATCCTTTTCCTGCTTCCTTCCCAGCAAATGTACTGTAATGCCTGTGGGGCAAGAATGGTTTATTCCTATGCATTTACTTACAGATCAGTAAAATGAGGCTTGCCTCTTGCTGGAATCTCGAGTATCGCCACAATAATACAATCTTCTGTTTAGAGGCAGTGCCCTGGCTCATACACACGGCATCCTCTCGTGCGATATGCATGATATGCAACTTGCAATTTATGACTTCCCCTCTCCTCTCCTTTGTTTTTATTATTCCCGCTTAGGGCTGGTAAATAAAGCAGCACAAGTCCTGCTGGGACTAAAATCCTTGTACTGACTTCCAGCCCACTTTGCAGAAGCATAAGTAATTTCATTTACCTGTACTACGAAGACAACACAGCCAGGGTGACCTAATTCATACAGATCGCATGTGGGTCTGCAGCTTCATATTTGGACAATACTCTGCATAGGCTACATGGTTTTGTACATACCAAATGTCATTGTATTTGGTCTCTGAACCAAAAAGCAGGGACCTACACCAAAATGACAGCAGAAGAGTGGCTGTGAGACAGCTCTTTATTGCCATATGAGTAAGTGTGATAAAAGAGAGGTGGGGGCCAGACACACTAAAGGCAGTATCAGACCCGAACAGCACATCCTGATCCTGAGAAGCCTTCCAGGAGTTGCAAGATTATTAGACAAGTACTCTTCACTTGCAAGTCCTAGGACTCAATGTGACATCTGCAGTGCTTAGCAGATATGTGGAGGGGACGTGAGGTCAGATGTGGAATAAAAACTGCATGCAAGTCCAGCGGGTCACAGATGATTATTTGGAATTGTCCCTGATTGCTTCCAAACATGAAGAGCTGTAAACTGCAGGATGTTTTGTCTCTTGTCTGCAGTGGAAAGAATCCAGATTCTATGCAGGACAGCCAGAATGCACACATTATGCTTGAAATACTCAGTGTACCTAGAAAAGAAGTGATGTTCCTGCATCCCTTACTCCTGGACTTCACACAGGCTATATCTCAAGCATGCTGTTCTTTTCATCCATTAAATTAGGACCAACTCCTTGCAGAGATGATAGAACATAGTCCTCTCCTCCTTGTATCTTCTCTTTCAGAAAGTCCTTTCTGAAGAGGTTTGAAAGCTTTCATTTCCAACCGTGGCAATGGTTTAAGATCTTCCTATACTGCCTCCCCTTCTGGGAGAAACCCTTGTTTTGTCCACAGCTAAAACTGATGACTAAAATTAAACTTTCTGCTCTCCAAATACCCAGCTGCAAGAACTGGCTGTTCAGGACAGCAGCAAGAACCACTTAAAACATTCTGGCATTGTGAGATATGAAGAATTAGTGGCAGCTTTGCAGGAACCTGTTCAGCATTTTGAAGCATATCCAAACAGCAAGACAGCAGCACTCATTCACCTACCCCACCTTAGAAAAGCAATATTCAGATGGTTCCTATATTTCTATCCATCAGGCTAAATGCATGTTAGTAGGAAGATGAGATTTTCTCCTACTTCCAGATAGTCACTTTTCCACAAGATTCTTGCAAAAACTTTCTTGACCTCTTAGAGATAGCTTCATCAGCCCAGTAGCTTACTGGGGAGGCATAAGATATGGTAATAATGTCCTACCAGCAGGCTGTGTTCAGTCAGCAGTTTGGAAGGGGAATGGAAAATTTAGCCTCTATTTTATTAGCTGAATGTAATGCTCTTCCGAAGCCTGTTGGCAAAGTTAAAAGGTTGATGGCATTTTTAAGGAGTGGACCGAGCCGCAGCCAGCTCATGCAATTTTAACTGGAGATGTATGGAACTTCTCAATGAAACGCTACTCTTCTATGGCCTCCTGTAATACAGGAGAAACAGGTCTTCTTCACGTGGAAGAGGGAATTTGTGCCGGTGGCACTGGGACATGGAAACACAAAGTCTTCAGCGCTATTACTACTGTCATCACTCTAAGAAATGCGCTTTTGTTGACAACCCAGAAAAATGTCTCTCTGTAGTAACACAGTATCTCAGAAAGCCTTTTTCAGAACTTCCCATCCAAACCCCATGTTTCATGAATTGCCATTTTCAGAAGCCTGTTGTGTATCTAATATTGCTTCTATGGCTCTAACATACTGGTTAATGTACCCATTTCATCTGTCCATGAGCATCAACCATGCTTTCTGCTTTGCAGAGCATGTTGCACAACTATAGGTCCTGTTTGCTACCCAATCTCCTGACTGCCAGGCCAGTGCTTTATCTACAAGAACACATTGTCTAACAAACGAAACAGGAGTAACTCCGCAGCCTACTCCTGCACTTCTTGCAGCCAGGAATAGTTCTGTTCATTTCACCAGTGGATCTGTTTACTGATCTAGTACTGTGGTTTTCAACCCACAGTATGTAAGATCCCAAGGGTCTATTTTTAAGAAGTCCATGGATGAAGACCAAGAAAAGCAAACCTACTCTCCCTAAAGGAGCCCACACCTCTACTGGAATTTTTAGTGGCTGGCAAATTGGAAGAAGGTTGAAAACCGTTTGTCTGGTGTAAAAAGATAGGATATGTTCCCTCAGGCATAAAATTTTGGGGAACTGCTGAGGAACTCTTCCAAGTTGTAACAGTTGCAGTGCCTAATTAGCACCTGTCTATGAGGAGCAGGATTTGTGAAATAGCTAGGGGTGCACTGAGCATGCAGCAGCTCTTCCTTATTCCGTGCCTGGATGAGACACCCCATATGAATGGCAAGCTTTCCTTTGGGTCATTTTAAGTCGGTGCCAGAATCACAGAATCATAGAACACCAGGTTGGAAGGGACCTCGAGGATCATCTGGTCCAACTTTTCTTGGAAAAAGCACGATCTAGACAAGATGGCCCAGCACCCTGTCCAGCCGAATCTTAAATGTATGCAATGTTTGGGAATCCACAACTTCCCTGGGGAGATTATTCTAGTGACTGGTTATTCTCATTGTGAAAAATTTTCCTCTTGTGTCCAACAGGTATCTCCTCAGGAGTAACTTGTACCCATTACCCCTCGTCTTTTCCATGTGACTCTTTTTAAAAAGGGAGTCTCCATCTCCTTTGTACCCACCCTTTAAATACTGGAACAGGGTGATGCGGTCTCCCTCTTAGCCTTCTTTTCTCAAGGCTGAACAAACCCACTTCTCTCAGCCTTTCCTCATGTGGCAGGTCTCCAGTCTTTTGACCATCTTTGTGGCCCTTCTATGGACCCTGTCTAGCCTCCACATCTTTTTTGTATAGCGGGGACCAAAGCTGAACGCAGTATTCCAAGCGTGGCCTGACAAGCACTGAGTGGGGTAATGATTTCTGTATCAAGGGCTGGTGATGCCCTTGATGATGCAGCCCAGCATCCTGCTGGCTCTGCTGCAGCAGCCCACTGTACGCTCACACTGAGCTTGCTGTCCACCAGGATCCCCAGGTCCCTTTCCACAGAGCTGCTCCCCAGCTGGGTAGATCCCAGCCTGTACTACACTCCTGGATTATGTTTTTTCCAGGTGCGAGACCTTACATTTGTCTTTGTTGAAATCCATAAGGTTCTTGTTATCCCACTCTTCCAGCCTATCCAGGTCTTTCTGCAGGGTGGCTCTCCCTTACAAAGTGTCCACATTCACACTGTTTGGTATCACCAGCAAACTTCATCAGGGTACTTGATCCCATCATCCAGATTACTTATGAAGATATTAAACAGCATTGGGCCCAATATCGATCCCTGGGGGACCCCACTTATGACGGGCTGCCAGTCTGAACAGGAGATATTTACCACCCCCCTCTGGGTGCAGCCTGTCAGCCAGTTCCCCACCTGCCACATGGACCACTTGTCTAGACCATAACACATTGGTTTCTTTAGGAGGAGGCACTAAATTAAAGGAAAGAATTTGCTAGGATAATGCAGTAAATTATATCGCATGAAACCTCCCCAGTGCAGAAAACTGCTTGTTGCACGGGGAACTGCTGCAGGCTTCTCTGACCCTTCCAGCTCCCCATAATGCAACCAAGCCTTTCATAGGATGCAAACAAGCCATTCACAGGAAAATCCCAAATATACATTAGCAAAATGTTTTCCTTGAGAAAATACAAGGTAAAGTTGCACTTTCTTTGCAAGAGCACACACCAACGGCAATGACATTGTGTTTAGCAGAATGGAAAAAGATCATTTTCCATTTGTAAACTTTCTATGAAGCAAAAGGTCAACAGTGAGAAGGAAAAGGGCCCTGAGCCACTCTAAATGCTCCAGCTGAACCTAAATTACACATTTGAAAAAATATACTTCAGGGAAAATATCATGGTTCTGTTTAAAACTCAAACACAAAAATAAATAGGCTGCAAAATAAAATTTCTTTTTTACTCTTCTCCTCCCAGCTTTAGTTACAGGTTACTACCCCAAAAGTCTTTGTGGGATCAGCTCCCTAACTTTTTTACCTTCTCTTCACAATTATGCTGCTCTTTGCTATAGTGCTAGATGCTGACTCAGCACCTGTTTACGTGAATCTTGCCACACCTGGAAGGTTTCCCCCATGCACATACAACCTCTGCCACTTTTCATCAAGGCCCTTTGCTCTGGCACAACTGGTCTGTGTTGCCTCAGAGACAGAAATGCGTGCACCACAGTGAGGTACACAGCTTCCAGCATAGCTGGATGTGAAGGACTTGGGGAGCCAGGGAGCTCTGCAGAGGAACAGCTTTTCTCTTATTAGAATAATGCTGCTATCAGCACACAGTTGTTGGAGTCCCAGAGTTAAAAATGAGCTGATTATAGATAGCCATGCTCTAGACAGACCTCCTGAATGGTTTTAATGGACTGTCCAGACTATTCACTGTTGATATCTTTCTGTCAGTGGCATTTTTTTGCCATTAAAAGCATGTGGGGAGAAGCACTGATGAGGAACACTCTTCCTTCTAAATCCTGCCTGTCTTTAGCTTTGCTCGCACTCTAGGAGGTACCTGTTAACTGGAACACAGGAGAGCTGTTTTCTCTGTGGCAATGCATGTTCAGTAGTCTTATGCAGCTGATGAAAAATGCACACACTAAAGTATCATCAGACTATAAAAAAGCAACGGAATACCACTGGTATGAATAACTAGCTTCCAAGTTTATTCCTGCATTGTGGCATATTAAGGAAACACTAGATAGGATCCATTCAAAGCAACTAGTACATAAAGGCACAGCAATGAGAGAATAAAACCCAAGCTGCAATCTGGTTTATGCAATATCTAACTAAGGACTTAGTGGGAGTAAGGTATCTATCTTCCCTGTAGTGCCTGGTAGCAGCCTAAAATCCTACTAAGTGCCTGTGTCTTTATATTACTATATGGCTTTAAAAAAAATCTGGTCCTGCCTGTAAAGCCAGAGCTATTTCAAAATTGATACACACCCAGACAAAAAGTACCTGAACAAGAACTGTTTATCCTTACTTTCCCATCAGTTAAATCACCTGTCATAGTTTCTCAAGACTAATAAAAAGAACTATTATTAAATTCCACAGTTGAAGATTTCCTGGGCAGTGTTTTCCCCAACAGACAGCTCCTGCTATGTGTTCTTAACAGTCTGCAAGTATCTGGCTAGAGGGGATTGCTTCAGGTTTTTGGATGCATTTCCAAGGTCACAAGGATTTTCACACCTTTTACTGCTGGCTGCTCAATGGCAGGTAAAGGATGTGGCAGCTAATGGGAACACAGGTTGGAGCTAATTATAGAGTGATTGACTTGCCATGGACTTAATTGCTTATTAGAAGTCACACTGATCTCTGAAATGGAGGCTATGAATCTCATAACGTGCAAAGAGATGTCCACCATGTGAAGAATAAACATGAAAAGTTCATTCAGGTACAAGGAAGAGGTATTTGCACACAACTTCTTCCCGTGTGTTACACATTTCAGCACCAGGGCTTGGAAACCAAGTCTCAGTGTTCATGTGTGAACGTCAAGTGAATTTATGCAAGAGCAGCTCTAGGGCCCCAGTCTGCCAAGGAACAATACCAAGCCACGCTGCCAGCTTGTATAGGGGGAGCCCAGATGGGAAGCTGCGTTTTCATGAAACTTTACTCATATTAAGCAATTCTGCAAGGTCTCCATTCATTAAAGGGCACCAGCTCAAACCACCTTCCCTTCCTGTCTTGCAGCATGTGCCACGTGTTGAGTGCTACCCAAGGGAATTACTGCACACCTGTATCAGCACAAGTACCTACAGAAGGCAACACAGAATCTGGGTCCTTGCTGATAACGCTCTTTATGCTATGACTCTGCCTAGTTTCAGGACCTTTCCTTCAGTTTCTTTCTGCATTCGTGCCCACAGGCACCAGCTGTCTCCACTGCCTTTTCCACCATTGTCTCCTATTTCTCCATGGAGCCCTAGCAGACCAAACTCAGTGCAGGCTTAATCTACTACAGTGAGCATCGATGGGACTTGTATTACCTACCTCGTAGTCGGGGCTCAAGAATCTGCCATGTATTGCAGTAGAGTTAACAAAGCATCCTTATTTTTTCCCTCCCAAGCATCCCTGTTCATATTTTTAACTCTGACAGCAGCGAGCTTTTTCTTTCATTTAGCCCTTGTTCTATCATATCCATTGGGGTTAATCTTCTCACTGCTGACATAGCAGCTTGCTCCTCTGATGGCCCCACTGTCTTGAACCTCACATGGGAACACCAGCTACTGCTTTGCATTCAGGGACAGATTTTGCAGGGCTGTCTGGCAGTTACACCACTTGACTGTCCACTGCCACCATGCAGAAGTAGGGCTGTGTACCTGTTTTTCAGCTGCTGCATTTCACAGCTGAACATCTGAGTGCAAGTTTAAACTGAGACAAGCTCAAGGTAATTACAGAATCATTTAGGTTGGAAAAGACCCTTAAGATCAAGTCCAACCGAATGCATTTGCCTGTAAACTGCAGCAGCTCAGGAGCAGAAAGGTGACAAGGTGCAGACCCTGCTCTCTGCTCCCACCTGCTTGTTAGATGTCTTGCACCAAATCATAGCTGCGCTGCATGGGATCCCTCTGTGGCCTGTGGCTTTGGACGTTTGCCTTGCTTGCTCTCTCTCTCCCTTTCAACAGGCTCCAACTTGCTCCTTTGTCATAATTTCTCACTTCCTCAATTCATGCTTTGTCATAAACAGTAGGAGATAAAGTCATGCCAAAGGGGACAGTCTTTGCACATTGTGCTGTACAAACATGAAGATGTGGAGAACACAATTTCCCCTTTAAAAAATGCTCCCTTGTCTCTGAATGGCAGCTCTTTCCACTATGACACGGTAGCGCAATGAATTCCCTGCACTGAGGCATTGCTCACAGCCTTGAGACAAGGCACAAAAGGAGTGCAAATAAATGAACAATACGGTGGAAGAAACAAAGGGCAAAAAAGCAAGCAAGCAATTAAGGAGGGGAAAAAAAAAAAAAAAAGAACCAGCATGCAATGTTTAAAGCTGTGCCATGCAAAACCACCACCATACAAAAAGATGCAGAATTTCTACAGAACTGGGCTGGCAAAAAGCCTATGGGGAGTCCAGCTGGAAGAGCATGCTGACTCCATGAGCAAGGAAAGAGCTGGCAATTAAAGGACAAGTGCTGCACAATTTTCATACTGGCCTAATGCATCCCATCCCACGGGATCCCACAGGGTTTTACAGGGACTTTTCCCACTCCTGAAAAACAGCCATATGTGGGGTAACAGGTTAGCATACAGCAGCAGCAGCATACAAGTAAAGATAAAAAAAAAAAAGACATTTTTGCTTTTGCATGGGTCCTCCCTTCTTTTGTCCCTGCACTTCCAAAAGCTCCCCTAAAAATAGATTTTACTCACACCCACCAGTAACTATACAAGGTTGACTCCCTTTAGAGAGCCATGGGGAGTCTTCTACCCCAGAGCCATACAAGCTTGTGTGGAAAAAAGAAAAAAAAAAAGAAAAGATAAATACATATTGCAAAGAGCCAGGTGCACAGGTCATTGTGTTGGAGGCTGGCAGGAACAGACACAGGCTCACATTAGTAAGCTCAAAGCTGTACTCACAACGTCATCCACATTCTCTACAATTTTATATTAGGCATTTCTTCCTGAACAGCAGTTTGCTCTTACATCCTCCTTTCTGATCCCCACCAGAACCAGCCTCCCTCCACAACTGATTCTCACTTCACTTTCCTCTATTCTCCTTATTCTTCCCTCACTCCTTCTAGTCATAACAGCAACTCCCTCCTCACTGAGCTCCCACCTCAAATCCCCCCCCAAACCAGCACCAATGTCACTGCAGAGGAGCTGTTACCTGCTGGATGTGGAATGGTCCCTTGCAGATGACAATGCTTCCCACCACACTGGAGCTGTCTTTGGAGGCTTTAGAGGCTTTTCAGAGCAGAGGCACTCTACTTGTCTCATGTACAAAACATTTTATGCAACAATACCCTGATTTCAATGTTTCTGTAAGACAGAGCTCTTGCTTGGTTGTAACCATCTGCCTAGTATAATGTATAGTGCACTACACGGCCAACTGTGTTCACTAAACACTACCTCCTTGCTCCCACGTTAGATATCCTATAGGATGGGGAAACATAGGTCTCTGATCTTGCACTCTGGCCATTTCACAGTTGGCTTATGGTCCTCAGCTCCTGGGCTGCTGCATGATTCAAGCCCTTCTGTTGTACGGAGCAAGTTTCCAGCCAGATCAGGAAGGCAATCCAGCTTGCTGGATGATCCAAAGTGGCGGCTGGGCTGCACAGCAGTTCGTGGATAGGTGCGATGCTGAATCTCTCCAATACTTCAGTGGGGGATAAAGAACCTTATGAGAGCAGTGAACTTGCAACCAAGCCAGGGGACCCACCGAAAGAGAGTTGCCTCTGTGTTTTCCTTTATAAACAGACTCCTGCAACAGAAAGTGCTTATGTAAGATCTTTCTGCTCAACTTGTTTATGTTTTCTCTTTCTTCTTTTCTCTCCTAGCTGTAATTAGCTGTCAAGTCTTGGTGTATATTTTCTGTTCATTTGCCTTTTAAAAAGGCAAAAGCCAAGACTTCCAGGAGATAGGCAAGAGCTCATTTCCCTTTTTCTCTCTGGTTGGACTGCAACACCACTGCTGCTTAATGTGACTTAAAAAGCCTTGGTGTTCTTCCCCTTTAATCATTCACTCATGCTCCTGCACCTCACTCTCGCTAGAGCTGACCCCAGTGTTTGTGAATCTGGCTGCTAAAATAGCTCAGGATGAAAAATCACTTTCCCTTCAAAATGGCTATCTGGTTGACAGCACTACAACATAAATGCTCATGTCACCACCACAGACCTGAAAACTGAATTGGGGGAAAAGAATGACAACAAACCATGGTGGAATGGCAGAATTACGACATTTAAACTGGTAACTGCAAATTATAGCCCTACTGTTCTCCATAGCTGCAGCCTGCATACTGAATGGGGTCAAAAGCCTGACCCATAGCTGTGTGTCTTCTTTCCACCTTCTCGCAATTAGACAACAGAAAAGTATCTGCAACCTAAAAATTCCTCCTCCCTTCTTTTTCACAAAACTTGTGATTCTTACATGATCCAGATATCTTCTTCCCAAGCAGGAGTTCATGATATAAGGCTAGCCATGACCTGCAAAAATTTTTTTTATTAATGTCTACCTAGAAAGTCTTGTAGGATAAGAACAGAGATGTTTGTTCTTCAAGGACATTTCTCTGCAAGGTATCTGTTAGGATCTCAAAACACTTTGCAGACATCCTTTAGTGATGACTCACAGAGTCGTTTCTGTTTAATGCTGAAATGGAGGCCATTTGTCAATATGAAGAATGTGATGGCAGCAAGGTCTTCAGAGACTGCTGCTTCTGCCTCTTCCTCACTCCTTCCTTGTGCCATTGCCACTTCCCAACAGGCTGACCCTCAACTGTGCGCTACTCCATAAATCAGATGTTGTAACTATTCCAACTGAAAAACAAACAGACCTAACAAAGCTTTTTTGTTGTTGTATTTTATAGTCTCAGCAGTTACCAGACTGATAATGCTCCTGGGAAAATGCTGGCTGATGATGAACACCGTAGTAATAACGCGCAGTGGCACAGGAACAGGAATGAGCCATGGAGGAAGGATAAAGCAAAGGAGAGGATGATGATGCTGGGAAGTGAAGTAGCAATACCTGAAGCCTGTATTACCAAAGAAGACTCTGTGTCATCAAGCCTCCACTGTCCACAGGAAAAGAGCAAGTTATTGGCAGAAAGTGTAATTTTAGGAGATGACGACACCTGCTTATCCCCTCTCTCAATGCAGCATGCTTCTGCCCTGCTGGTATTGTTTGAAATCACAATGAGAAGGTAACTAGTCCCAATCCAAGTGGAGGCTGTCTCACCCAGGTATATTATCAATAGCTGGCAGCTCGTGACAGTTTCTAGACTGCTTGTTAAAGAGGAAAGAAACAGCGACATCCAAATGCCTGAGCCAGGCCTTGTTTTTAAAGGCAGCATGCACATCCACACAGGTGGTCCATCTCTGCCCTCTTCCCATTTCTTTCTTCTCTTTCCATCTGCTACCACAAGAAAACTGCACTAGTTAAGTCTAAAAAGGATTTTAACATTAATTGTTAAAGTGATTTTTAAAGGTTAGTTTTAAACCAGTGTGAAGGGCTAGGTAACCACTTCTTAGTTTTCAGAGGGCTCTTTCAGCTTAGGGAAACTCCGTATTTCAGAGTCTCCGATGTGGAAGTAAACTGGTACAGTGGAACTGGTGAAAATGTCTGCACGGATGCTCAGTTTTCTGTGATGAAAGCCTATATGTATGAAGATGGAGGGAATAATTTGCAGTACCCAAGCTATTCCACACTTGCTCCCTGTGTGCAGGCACACGGTACCCTCTGTGTGGGAGGCTGCTTGGACAGCAGGGTGCATGGGAGCAGCAGGGGTGCTGCTCCAATCCAACCCGCCCACAAGTCACTGTCGGAAACCTCTCTCCATTATTCTTCCAGAGGAACAGAAACCCTCCAACCTTTTACGAGGTCCAAACAAGGCCGCCATACATGCTTTGTGTATCAGAAAATGGCAGGCAGATAGGAAGCTTAATTTTAAAGCTTTGCAACTCAATTTTGTAAGCAATTCTGTGCAAGCCTATGATATAGCTGGCTTGGCTTCCCCACTTTATTGCTGCTTGCTAAGTGTAATATTCTTTCTAACATCTGGCTCACAGAACACACTGCAATCTCTAAGCCAATGCCCTCAATAAGCTAGTACTGTCCCCAGGACAAGTATTCCTGAATGCCGACCACTTCCCCAGTATGATACCCGCTCTGTTTGCATCTGCCAATTCCTTTCTGTTCATCATCTCACTCTGGATGATGCTCACATTCCTTCACTCATGCGGAAGCACTGCCTCAGCTCCCAGCTGTGAACAGCTGGCAGGCCCCTGGGGTCCAGACAAAACTGTGGCTGCCCCCCATCACATTGTCTGGTTTGGAGTCGGTGCTGGTCTGCTACTAGAGACAAAAGAGATGCTGCTCACTGAAACACAGCTGCAGCTTCCATGCCAGGGGTATTCAGGGCACCAGCCTTCTGGCCACACTTCCATCTTTTCCTAGTCTTTTTCCTAGTCTGCCACACCCCTCTTTCAACAATCCTAGCATGAAGCTTGTTGAACAGGCTTGTGCTCTGCTGGAATAAAATGGTTTTGGCTGCAACACAGGGGAAAATGCTCCCCTCACTCTCCTGGATTCAGGCACATGGGTAGTTTCCCAGTCAACGTGGCCTCAGCCATTAGCGGACAAGAACTGAAGATGCTGTTGCAACAATGAAATGCTGGCATGAAAGAGAGAAAAGTCCCCACTAATGAAGCTACTGTTTACCCTCATTGGCAATTTGGGGGAATGCCTGTTGCCCTTTCATATGCTTCTGCCATGCCTGCTGTGAGACAATCCATCATGTTACTGCTAGACCTCAAATGTGTGCAGCAACCCACCCTGCAGAGGTAGGCAGCAGGAGATGGAAACAAAGATGTTCAGTACAACCACACAGACTGCTACCATTTGACTTAGAAGACCATCCTTGTTACAGAAGAGTGCTGGTAAGGGCTTTCCCTCTCAATGGACCACACACAAGAATGGGCAGGGATTCAGCAGTGAGAAGGAAATAGTGCAATGCAAACCCACAGAGAAATAATTGAGACCATGTGTAAACAGGTGCAGGACTTGCTTTAGTAATCAATAAAGCCATCAACTTCCCAGAACAGGAAACCAAAGCACGCAAACCAGCTGTGACCCAGCTGCCTATTTTGCCTATTCCAGAGTGCTGGAGAGCCAAATTGTCTTCTGTTGCCACCACCTCTGGTCGATTTGGCCCAGAGTGTGTGGACAGCTGTGATTTTCAGCATCAGGGCTAGAAGCATGATCTGTCCTCACTCCTCTGATCTCTACACAGGGTCAACACCACTGCTCCTCCTATACATACCTCATCCCTTCCTTCCCTTTTCTGTCATAGGAGTGGATCTCACTATCTGTTCCTCATACTTAAAGCAGCTACGTTCACTTTTGCTATGTTGCTGGAAAACCCAACACTGCTCTGGAGAGATGCTGCACTTATTTAAAAATGCACTCAATTTACAACGTGAAGGTTTTTGATCTTACCAAGGGCAAGCTCCCATTTGAAAATTGGGTTAGCTGTTGTAGCTCCTAACAGGACAACAGGTACCAGCAGCCTCTGGTTAGAAATGTAGGGAGCAGCCTCAAAGCAAGGAAAGCCGCTCATCCCATCCTGGCACAGGCATGAAAGCTGCCTCACTTCCAAGAGCCCTGCACACAGACCAGCTCAGTATTCATTCCAGGTTGGCCCTAGCACCTGGCATCTGGCACAGTACGTAGCTGAATTGCATTCTGGTGAAAGTCACCCTCAAGTTCAGATGCAAACCTGGCTTCTAACACAGCTGCGTTATTAATTTGTTGAATGACAATCGCCAGGGATGCAGGTAATAAAGGAAGCAGTATGGCTTAAAACTTAACAAAAAATACTGATAGAAGATCTCAATAACTTCCAGTAGGAACCCATCACAAAAGAAGCTCTGTTCACAGCAGCTCCTCAATGCCAAAACATTTAGTTGCATTATTGTAGATGCTTAAACAATAATGTCTTAGGCTGCTCTGTTTCATAGCAAATTGATCACTAAAGATTACAAACAGAGCAGTAGCATAAGCTCTGCAAAGGAAGACACAAAAGCACACTGTTCAAGAGTTCTAGACAAAATATCCAAGTATCGCATGGAAAATCCTCACAAGAGTAGACTTATGATCGTATGACACACAAAAAAGAACATCAGCAAGGGCACAAAATCACGCACTCACAGGTAGGAAATGCCAGGATTAGAAATGCCTGTGATGCCTTTGGTCCCTGTTGGAGGTAAGGCACTGTGATATAATCTCCAGCTGCAGGTTCACAAACTGTTTCATCTGAGGAACCCATACTAGACTGCACAAGGAACTGATGAACTTGAACACTGACTCTACAATCATTGATATGTGGCTTGTGCACTACTGGGTTGCTGCGCTACAGATTTCATCTGGATCAGATGCAAGCATACAATCACATTTTAATAATCTTTTCAGCCAAAGCTCACAAGATAGCATTTAGGAAGCGTTAAATTCATATAGAGGACATACACCAGCTGTTGAAGGACAGACCACACTTGACTCATCATGAAGTCAGTGAAGCGCAGGCAGACTGTGCATGATATACAGTCTGCCAGAACACAGTGTCCCTTCACTTCTTTAAAAAGCATTTGACACAGCAGAGTAAGCATGTACCGTTTCACCACTGTGCATCAGCAGCCATGGTACGTTTGCTCCAGCCCTAGAATTGGACTTGCCATATCATACAGTCACGGACTGAATGAACGAACATCCTTATCTTTACTGTCCTCATTCCACATGAATCTTCACACCTTGCATCCCACCCACAACCTGAATCCTGCACTGAACTCACAACTGGTATTTTCCCTGCACGTATTTTTTCCCCAGTACTCCCAGCACCCTATCATACTGCAGGTTTCCACAGCACAGTGAAGTGCGAGGCCAGCTTACTGGGGCTGGCTCTGGACAATGCATGTGTCCTATAGCCACGTTATACCCAGCCAAGTAGCCTTACATTGTGCCATGAAAACACACCTTTCCTCTGTTACCACTTAATGGACATATCCTCAGAACAACTCTGAGAGACGCTGGGGAAAGGATATTAACCCTGTTTTACACACATAGGATTGAGTCCTAGAAATCACAGGCTCTAACCCCTTCTGGCCAGCCATTCTAAGATGTGACAGAAATTATTTTTTTCTGAGTCCTTCTCCATTCAATACAGCTGGTCAATCAATGCAATTTCTAATCTTCCACAAAGTGGAATTCCTTAGGAAAAAATCCCTAGTCCATTATAGCTTCTTAGCTATTTAGGTGGCACAAAACTTCTATCAGCAATGCTTTTCCCTCTGACGCAATTCTTTTTTCAGACTAGGATAGTGGTGGGGTCTCACAGCTGTGTCAGCCTGTGCTTCCAGGAGCAGGTGAAACCATTTGATAGCACCTGGCTGATTGGATTCTATTCCTGATTTCTTTTCTGCTTTGCTTCTCTGCAGCTGAGAGCATTAAACTGAGGGGGAGGTAAACATTAGCATTTGCTTCTTTTGACATGATTTGTGGCATACATCTTTCACAGCTCACTGCGGGACTAGTCCTTGGCACTCATGTCTCCATTAGATCGTGTGTCCTTTCTTTTCCATACGTCCCCATTAACATGCTAACATGTATCTACAAATAACAGGGGATAATTCTGCCTTCAAAATTCAGCCATGGGGCTCTGAGAGAAGTCCTGCCTGATGCCTGCAGGGAGAAAAGTAAAAGAATCCAAGCAATGCTTTAAGAATTAATAAGTGTCCTTGCTAGAAAGGGGATTTACTTCTTGCAAATTACAGCCAGTCTCTCTCTTCCAATTCTCACATCAGACTTAAAATGACTGCAAGGCTGATGGCTGTGAGGGCAGAATACAGTGCACTCCACTCTGGAAAACACTCTCCTTTGCTTCAGCTTCAAGAGATTGGGGTGTCATCCCGTCTTTGCAAATGAGAAGCAGAGGTTTAACAAGAAAGAGAATCTAGTCTCGGATGCAGACATGGACAAAAAGTACCCTTCTGACCAATGAGTCTTCTGTATTTATATTTAGCAAGTTATTTCAGGCTCCCTTAATTCTTTGAACTGGAATAACTCTTAAAAAATATATTCGGTCATCTTTTGAATCTCTTCCTCAATCCTAAACTTAGGTCAAGCTAAGAACAAGTCTGCATTTTGTCCCATCTTAGCTCAGGTTTCAATTAGAAAAGACTTTTGATTGTGCGATCACTTTCTTTGTCTGGGAGAACTATTCCAGGGTCCACACTTTCAGCCTGAAAATGATTACTGTATGTTCATGTTCGTAAGAATTTGTTCCAGCACTGGGATAAATCCCACATGTCCTCCTGGGCTCCCTTGTCCTCTGGACCTAATTTTTACTTCCCTTCCTTTTTCCTTCCAGCACTGCCTTAGATTGCCACTTTTTCTCCATCTTTCCTCTTGGTGGCAAGAGAGGTAGTTCAGACCACCACCTTTGCACAGCCACCTTTGATTTTCTCATTTTCTCCAGGCTCTTCTATGAATGAAAGCCACGTCCTATCTGTCATCCAGGCACTGTGCTGTCCTCATCACTGACTTCACAGCTTTATAAAGACAGGCTGACATCACAGACCAAGTGAATATTCTTGCTCTGACACAGTTTTCCCCTTTGACAGCAAACTGACTCCTTCGTCTTTTGATAGAGACCAATTCCTTACTAAATATCTATTGCCTCAAAGAACAGAGCAGGAAAACCTTTTCTGAGCTTTACATTTTCTTCTTTCACATTAATCACAGATAGTTGTCTCTGGATTCCCAGTGTGCTTTCCATTTTTGATGTGCAATTTCAGGTATGGTTTTTTGTGTGCCTTTGGTTCCTGCATGACTTCCCATAATTAGGGAACTTGCTGGGACAATTAGGAAGCAGAAGAACAGGGTAGGTAGTTTGAATTTCTGGTCCCTCTCACCTCTTAGCTCTTTAGAAAAGCTCAAGCCAGGCTACAAATACAGAAATAATCTCCTCTCTGTCCTTCTTATAAGCTGTTCTGTGATTTCTTACAAAATTGCTGGATGCAGTAAGATTGCTACCACATTCAGTTTCAGAACTGATTGTACCTTTATGTCAGGTAAACTTGGATATGCAACCCAGAGCTTCTGGGAACAAAGTGTGGCTACCTAAAGGCAACAACATTTGAGATTTAAAGACATGCCTTTTTTTCTGAATTCTGATCTAAACCAAAGGATCAGATTTTCGCTTGTGCTCTTATTCCAGAGATTTCAAGTACGTGTGTTGACAAACTTGTTAGGGGAGTCTAGGCATCCCCTGCTAAAGTCCAGTGGCCTTAAAGAAAGGCTGGAACTTGGGAGATGTAGGTTCAACATCCAGATTTTCAATGCATTCTTGGATAAACCAACTAATACTCATCATTCAGTTTCCCATGAGTCACATGGATGCAATAACAATCTCTTTCCTCCTTCCTTATCAAACACCAAGGCACTTAGTAAGGTATCTGTAATGTGAAGTGGTGAAGCGATGATGGTACAGAAGAACTTGGAATGACTGGTGAAAGGAGAGCAGGAGAATGTTCCCAGTCTCATCCTAAAATGACAGAAGTGAGACAGAGGCCAAAGGCCACACCATGTGTGCCTACGACTAATGTGTCTGTGCCCAATATGCTCTAAATACTAAATTAAAGGCCACAGGAACACAATTGTCTTATTCTTTGTTATTCAGCTGTATTCTTATCCTTGTGTTTCTGTGGTATTATCAAAAAGTAGGAACACATAAACATCACCTCTTCAGCACAAATGCAAACAGACCCTTTCTTTTCACCAGTTAGAGCTTGTGGCACTAGCAAAAGTTTTTTTAACTCAAAGTTGTCCCTGGTGAAGGATTTTCCTGAAACTGTCTCAGGTTGAACAGACAGCTGTAGTGTTTTACTCCTCTTGCTTTTTTTTCCTTTTGTGTTTGTAAAGATCTTTACTAGAGAGACAGTATTACTGTTATTATTAGTGAAGTATTCGTAGCCATGTGCCAAGAGTGTTAAGCATCTTCCAGACATAAATATTCACTCAGCAAGGCCCATTCTCACATTTCCAACTGAATCAATGGCTGAGCAATCCCTCCTTGGAGGAGCTTGCTGCCAAATAAGCAAATAAATTCTCAGCAGGAGGAGCTGCAGTAGGAAGATGAGGCCAATACTCATCCGTGGACCCCTTCATCACTAGTTAAGAAAGACAGGGCTGCAACCCTCCCTTGTATCTTGAGCTCCAGAAAGCCTTTCAGCAAAACAGTGCTAATGCAGGGTATAATTATTACCAATTGGTGCTGGTAAAAGCTAGGCTATACAGCTGATGATTAGCAAAGCTAACATGTTCCAACACAGTCACAGGGCTTGTGCTCAGTGTCATCACTTCAGGGCCCTCTCAGTTCCCTGCCCAGCCCAGATCCTCGCTGCCCTTTCTCTTCTGTGTGCCCTGAGCCTCCTCTTGATGCAAAGGATGGTCACATACCTTTGCCTCTTACACAAGTGCTTCTAGATTCAGGCCTTGGTTCAGTCTTGTTCTATGGGAACAGCGAGCTCCCACCCCAGGCGGAAAGGAAGGCATTGGTGTCTTCTTACTTCTTACTATGTCAGGGTGAAAACAAAGCAGCTGCTGCAAACACCTAAAACTTTTGCCAACTGCCTTTCTTCAAATTGGAGCAGGCAGTGCAAACAGCTACTTCAGCAAGCAGATGAGAAGCACCACTTAAAAGCTTAGGATATTTCAGTGATCTACTTCTAGGGAAAAATCCTAAGACACCACAGAAAAATAAAAAAATAAGTAACATGCCAAGTTACTGATGCCAAAGAGCACTGAAATAGAATTTCAAACTTTCAGATCAACTATCAGTTCCAGAGTTAATATTTGGGAACATCCTTACTGTTAGGACATTAATATCTGCCTTGAACCTCGATGATGCAAAGCTTCTATTTTTATGTGTGACAGTCCTCCATTTGAAAGAAAAATCAGGGAAAAAGCCTGAAAATTATGACCTTTTCAAAATGTTGAGCATTCAACTGAGCTGAACTGAATATGTCTTGACAGGTCCTGACCATACACTGCTTTAATCAGGATCCCTCAACCCTATGAAGCATGACTGGCATAACTATAAGCTAAACTGCTTAAATCAGTCTAAGCCTTTAGAGCAGTTTAAGATAACTAAGCCACTTAAAACTCATTAGTACTAAAAGTTAAGTAACATCAATGGAGTATCAGAGATCAGCCACTTCAGTACTGCAACTTTCTCAAACATACACATTCCCAGCTTCATAAAGAGCTTGCAAATTTTTTTAAGTTGGGTGCAGCTGAAGATTTGCCTTGTGATCTTTCCTTGATCAATCCTGACATAGTCCAGAACACAACTCAAATTTGAAGCTGCTGGTGTTGTCCATCTTTTGATATTTATCCAAGAGCAAACTGGATGAGAAAATATGGAAAACTGTCTTGCTGGTTTTGTTCATGTACTTAAAAAAAGTCAGATGTATACTGTTTCTTGACATCACTTGCCTCTGCGTGTTTCATAATTTTTTACATAAGTGTGCTGGGAAGAGAATTAAAGAGTGTATACAACGGTGTGAGGCTCATGAGGTGGCGTGAGGTTGATATGACTGCATTACTCATGAGTGGCAAAGCCTCAGTTAGGTATGTAGTTCATTCCTAGAACTCAGTGTTCTGCATTTAGAGGAAAAACTATTAAATATATTTTTAAATAAGTGAAGTCTTTTTCAAGAATCTTATCCTAGTATTTCTTCAGCAATAACCTCATCTTCCCTTACAAGTTAACAAGTTAACTGAGCAGTGCAAGCGAAGTCACCATTGCTGCTTTGAGAGGAGTAGAAGGCAGGGAGGAAGGAATGGGGGCCAAATCTGCCGAGACCCTGTCTCCCTGCACTAGGGCCTATGGCAGCTGGCAGGGAAGGGCCCTTCTGCAACAGCAACAGCTCCAACAGTAGCCAAAGTTTTCATACTGGCCAAGCAGGCACTGTGGCGATCATCACATTGCAGCCCATAGCAGCCTGCTGCCCCAGGCAGGCCTGCACTGTCTGCGCCTGCAGACCTGTTTCTAGCTGCTCTGGCTTGTGGCAGCATCACAGACCTGCTCCTACAGCTGTCAGAAAAGCAAAAATGTAAATAAAACAGTATATGCACCTCAAAAAACCACTTTTGCCTTTTCTTTCCGACACCTAGTTATTATGATGAAAGCTCTGATAACTTGCTGTAACCCTTGCTTCTAACATACGTGTTCTTTATTCACAGTGTGCTAATACTTTCATTAACACAAGCCAGACTGAGAGGGGATGAGAGGAAGAAGCTTGAGATAAAGAAAATGGCAATACTTTGAAGCATCTTAAGGAAGAGTCATATGTCCCAGCGGAGGGAGTTTAATGAACAGAGTCTGGATGTGGATGTAACTCTCCAGTCGGTCACCTTGACATCATCATTTCTCAAACATTTCTCTGTTCTCTCCACGCCATTCTCGTGCCATGAAGGGGGGCTGAATACAGTTGCAAGGACTGTCCTGCCTTCTGAATGGCTGCAATATTAATGCTGTTGTGTGAATTACATCCCACAATGCTTCTGAAGTATTAAAAGAAAACTAAACAACAGCAACATCAAAATTTCACCCTAGTCTTCACAAGGTGTATCATATGCAGCTGGAACATCAGCTCCTCATCAGCCTTTCCCCACCTAACAGAGAAACTACTCATGGTGGAAAACACATATCCATAGACTTCCCCTGAGAAGAACCCCCCATTTCAAAATTAGGTGCTGAAAATGAACAACAGACTCAGACCTAGGTTCTGGATCTGGAGAGGAAAATCCTCTGCCTGTGGCCAACCCTTTTCTCTCTGGTGCCTGTGTTCTTTGCCTGAGGCCAAGCAGGTGCTGCCGCTGCTGTGACAGTTCAGGCTATGCTGATTTCCGAGTGAAAGGCTGGCACATTTTTACAGAATTTAGTTTCCAAATTCTAGGTCCCTTCTAACCAGGCACAGCCCGAGTGCTTCAGTCCTACACTTTTTTTTCAGATTTCAAGAAATACCACAGTAACAACAAAGGCACTTCAATAAGCAAGGCAGCTTTGTACTGACATCCAAACAAGGCGAAGGAGTGAATGCACCAGAGCTTTTCAATTGACAGTGAGATTTCTAATGTGGGCAGATGTACACATTCTGTATCATCTTGTTCTCAGAAATGGGTGATATTTAAGTTGTTTTGCTTTAAATTAAGCCAAAGAGGTCTGAGGTAGACACCCAGCATGGAAAATTTCAGCCTGAATGACAGAGTTTAGCAAAGTTGCAAGAAACTTTGGTGGGGGCAGGGAAGGGGGGGCGGGGAAGACTCTTGTAATGGAAACGATTGTCCAACCTTAACTGAGTGAAGGTAGCTATCGCTGCCTAGGAGGAGTACATTTGAGAGGCCACATTTTCATATAAAAGCTGCAGAACAGCAATAGGGCATTGTTTGGTACTGCATTCTTCAATAGCTTTAGCAAACACAGGAAACCAAAGACTAGGAAAAACAAGGTAGATAAAAAATGAAAAAGGCCCGCAGTAAGTTCAGAGATCACTTCTATTTTCCATACAAACGGTATGACTGGACGTTATAATTTCTGGCGCAGGGCAGGGCTATGCTTCTGTTTTTAGCAGAATGGTTATAAAAATGGAGTGACTGAGTTTCTAGGTCATAATGCAAGCTGTCATGTATTCCTCTTTTTGCCTTTCAAAGAGTGATGACTCTCCAATTTCACTGAAGTTTTACTGAACTCCTTTTAACTCTCTGGGCATGCTCTTCATCTGGGTTAAGTAAGTGCAGTATCACTCAGGAGAGATCAGGATCTAACCCTACTTACCATCCTCTTCACTGACAGTTTACAAATAAAATCTGGAGTTTAACTCACTTGATATGCACAATCTATCACTCTCCATCTAGGTTGCCATAACTGCATAATTAAACAGGACTGGAGATTAAAATGTACTAGAATTAAAAGGTTTGGACTCTTTGCTACAGTTTTGTCATTAAATGACTCATCTACCATTGATCAAGGCCTGCAATTATTATACCTTTCTTTTTCCCTAAGACATAAAATAATATCATTAATTGGTCACCCCAGACATGAGTGCTGCACTTAAATGTTCAAAATGATATAATCTCTTTTGTGTGCACTGTAGGGTTTGGATTTTTCTGTATTTTTTTCCTCATAGCTATATATATATGTGATGGTTCATTATATTTCTGTTTTTTGTCTCCCTCTCTCAAAAAGGCATGTACTCCTCTTCAAGCTTCTCATTTTAACAGAAAACATGACATGCTACAATTAATTAAATAATATTGTAACTTCTCACAAAGAAAACAAACATTTATGTGTTTCCCTAAAGCACATTCACTTCTGGAAGTTAGATGCTAATAAACTCTTGAATTTGCTAACCTTACTTCAGCAAAACTTCTGTTCAACCTGTCTAGCTAGGTTTACAGCCAAATCATTTCACAGGAGCCACAAATGAACTGAAGGTCTGTGTCAAGTCAGGAGGCAAAACTGATGACTTGATTGTGGGTTGTGCTCCTGTGAGCTGTGAGGACTGGTTGCTGGCCCAACCCTGGAGACGGTGTATCAAAGCAATACAAAGTCCACTGTGGATCACAAAAGGTGGGATTCAGGAAAGAGCAGGTCTCAGGGTGCATTGCCATCAAGACTAACCTTCTAGATATCTGGAGTGGAACAAATCTTCTTTGCTCTTTGCCTGCCCAGGGACAGATTAATTTCTTGTGCAATGTTTTTCTGTACCTGAGTGTTGGTCTGAAAAGCCTTCCAAATAGAGTAGAGAAGCAACAGCACAGGAAAGAAGGTGCTGTGCAAGGATCTTGCTTGCATTGTGTATGTGTCCCTAGCAATAAGCTGCAGTGACTCAAAGAGGACAGCAATGCCACCTTGAAGAGGCATGGCTTGTGAAGGCCACAGAACTCTTGGGGAACTCTGCATGCGTGGGGGATACTGACAGAAACTTGGCTTGTCAACTCCTAAATCAAATTTATATATGCTGCAATTCAGTAGACCACTTCACCCATGCACAGATCTGATGCATTCCTAGGTCTCTAAAAGGGAAAGCTTTTTCAACCAGATTCTTGCCTCAAGGATTGTGAGGAATGTACACTTGGTTTAATGATCTCTGAGGACTTCTGCAAGGATGCAAAGTAACTGGAGGATACAACTCTCCCTGCTATTTCATTTCTCCCATGCCCTGCTTTTCTTCAGGAAATTCAGAGCCAGCAGTGCACCAGCTCCGTTTGCCCTGGGACTAGTTCATTTCTTGGGTGTAGTGTACCTGTTGCACGACGGGCACAGCTGCTATCCGCCAGCTGTGAGGCATCACTGCACACGCTCCAGCATTCATCATCCTCCTCCATCCAGCGACGCAGCGCAGCCGAAGGACTGTACAGTCAGCACAACCCATCTGCGTGTCGGGTAACCTAAGGCTGCACCTGTCTTTTTAACCGTCCTCGCCAGGACTCTCCTTTCTGCACTGCTGCCCAGTTTGCCCATGGCTCTTGAAAACACACCACTTCTTTATTCCTTGTGAAAAGAAGCAAGTTTATGAACTTTGGTATGTTAATCCTAAAAGACAAAAGAAGATACAGGACCAGCCACCTGAAGAAATGTAAGCCACAGCCTGTCACAGAGATCAGTAAGAGTTTAGGTGCCTGTATTCCTCCCTGGACTTGGCCATTTGCCTGACAGCACTTACCATCAGACTTGTTTTTCACCAACTGTTTCCTGCAGCTCACAGGGAAAGCAAACTCCCACAGACTTCCACAAGGGTTCTGCCAGCGTAAGGCCATCTTTTTTCAGAGCGATCCTCCAGTAATGGTGAGAAGAGATTTGGTAGAAAGCCTATGTTGGGGAATTTCTTCCTTGAATAATTAGATAATTTGCAATAGCGTTCTTAGAGGTGTTATTGAAATGCCTTGACTCAGATATAGCTGTAAGAATGTTAAGCAGACCCGGATTTATTTTTCTGTTAGTAGAGTTGATTTGTGTGCTTGGGATTTTCTCTTTGCAGGGTCAGAACAATTCAGAGTCTTTATCTTCACCATTTGCTTCTAGCCAGGTTCACTTATTGCTTTCCACAGCAGTGGAAAAGCTTTAAATTAACACATAAAATATGGAAATTAAGAAGCAAAGCATACTGGATATTTTTTTTTCTTTTCAGAATCTTAGCTAAACTACAGTGAAGTTTTGACCTTGTATTTGGGATAGTTCTATAAACAAATGGGTGGACACATGCATGATCTTAGCAAACAGCTGCTTTAAATATATTTTGGGCCTCAATGTGACATTGTGGGGTGCTGACTAGCTTGTCAAAAGTTGAATTACCTGAATCAGCACTCATTTTCAAATTCAGAACCTGAGATCTGATCCTTAAGGGCTCTTTTTTCACTGGTGAGCATGCAATTTTTTTAAACTGACACACATTTTCCTGTATCAAATAATGCATTTTATCTCAGAAGACGTATTAGGTCAATGGTTTGGGCTGATGAGAGCTTAAAATAGTAACATGTTCTAACTAAAATAATACAGACCTGAAAAAGCTTGGTACAGGGAAAAAACAACCAAAACCCGACCACACCTAGAAAAAAGATCACCCTAGCTCTAACAGTTTAACTCATTCTTTACCATGGGAAAAACTGTGATTCTTCTCTGTCCCACTGGCAGAGAAAAAAGGTGATTCTGGCAGACTTGCAGTATTCTGGCTGTCCACAGGAGAACATCATTTGAACCTTCCACGATTCAAATGCCAGAGGAGTGTGGCAATACCATTAGGCCTTTATGAATAAGGAGCCAGTGAGATTTCAAGGAGTATGGGATGGGCGTTCCTTCTCTTCCTCTACCAGTTTCCTGCTATTTTTCTGCCTTCTTAAGATCAAGCTGCCCCGTCCTTTAGTGAGCCTGCTGCCCTTCCTAGTCTCCTACCTAGTCTCCTGCAATCACCTACCATGAGAATACACAGCCACTTGCTGCACCACCTTGTGTGTCAATGCAGTCAGTAGTGGTTACTCCAGTCGTGACATTTCTGGAGCAGCTCCATTTGATACCACTGAAACCGCTTCCCAGCCTGAGCCACTGGCATTGTGTAAACGCTCAGTGCCAGCCATTTGAGTGTACCCTCTGCAGCTGGAAGTCACAGGAAGCTGGTAGAAGGGCTGAAGTCCCCACTGCCGCCTGCACAGCCACCCGTGCTACACCAGACAGAACTGGGGTGAAGAGACATCGACTTGTAAATACTCAGACTCTTTCACCCTCCCCTTTGCCCCTTCCCCAAACCCACCCACCTACCACTGAAGGTCTGTTTCCTCAATTCGCTCCCCCCATCACTCTTTATCAGCTCGGTACACCTTCAAGGAGATCTCAGTTGCTTCTGGTCTCCCTGTGTTGGATCAGTGCTTGTGCACCCCCCCACGAGAACCTGCAGGGCAATCCCCACAGCTGAGCAGGATTCAAGACCTTGCCCCTAACCTGGCATTCAGTCTCTTCTGCTCCTTTGGAAAGCTCGAGGTATGTGCACATAAAACTACAGCAAAAGCATAGCTACAAAACTTTGTCCTGTCATTTCATGCATAAGAGTTTCCTTTCCTCTTGCCACAAACCGGAGCTTAGTTTGTTGCATGCTGTTAGACAGTAACTATGATTGATTCCCGCAATTGCTCCATATCAGAGGTGGGTAAGTGAATGTTCACCAAATACTTGTACTTTGGAGTTTGCACAATATTATGAGATAGATCAGCATAATAAAACATCTAGGAGTCCTTTGATCTAAGGCTGTGCATATATTTCAAATCTGAAATGCTCATGGTACCAGGATATTTGCTTATGTGCACAACTCCACATTACCATGCCCAGCACACGTTCTTCCTGGCTTTCCCTTCAGCTCTGCTAAGTCAGGCATTTTATAGTTCAGTGTCACCTGGCTTTGCTCTACACATTGCCACAATCTATTAGTGAAGAAAAAAGCCTAGCAACTTTTTGCTTAAATAAAAGGTTAGAATTTAAGAAAAGAAGCATTTCTAGCAACACCATGTACAGTACAAGATCTTCAAGTAATTTTAATGTACTTGCTTCAAGATGATCGTAGCTGTCCTCAGAAGAATTTCCATATAGGCTATGATATTACACATCACCAGGTATATCACCTTTGAATCAGGTTGGACCTGGTGTTACTGGAAATAAGTAATTGTGCTAACCGCATAGTACTGGAAATAAGTACTTGTACTAACTGCAAAGTTAGTTCTCAAAATAGCAATTTTATAACTAGGAAGAGTACTCAGACTGCAGCCTTTCAAATATCTGAATATATTATAATTCAATTACTTGGCAGCTTTCAGGGCACAAAGAGTGCCACCTCAATGAGTTCTTACTAGTGACACAAATATTTGGGCTTCTGGACAAAAGACGATTATAGGTTAAATGATATTTGGGTAGCATCATGTGGCTGATTAAAAATGGAATAAACTGCTAATGCAGTGAAGAATGCATCTGTTTACAGGCCTGAATTGACTTCTAAAACAAAAAGAGAAAAATTTCTGAGAAGTTTTCCCATTTTATGTACTACCGTGTACAAGTGACACATACAGTTTCCATTAGGCATTTTTCCAAAGGAAAAGGAAAGGAAAAGAGACAACAAAGGTGAAATCCATCTTACTTTAGACCCAGCAATTATTATTAAGGTGGGGTTTTTTGGTTGTTTTTTTTTTTTTTTGTTTTTTTGAACTGCAGTTCTAGTCTAATAAACTGTTATGCAAAAATACTACTAACTTAACAGAACTGCTGCCATGGAAATGGTTCTCCAGCAACTCCTCTCACTTCAGTGAAACACAGTAGGGTTTTGCTCCCCCATCTCTTCTGCCCTTGCCTGCTTTTATTCTTCACCATGAAGGCAAAGAATGGACTTCCGTCCTTAGGCACCATCACTAAGATGTTTGCCTTCTAAATTAGACATACTGTCTGATGCCCACCAAAACCTATGGGGAAAAAACACTGAGGAGGCAGGATTTGACCTGCAAAGCCTTTAAGAAGGTTTATGTGGAAGACTTGATTCAGATCCACTAAGGTTTTTATAGAACTGTAGGACTGTCCTTTTTTTTCTTTTCTTTTTTTTTAAGATATTTTCCATTTTTATATAAACTTCAGCCACAGAGGCCAATGCAGCTGTGCTCCCAAAATGATATCTCAGAAATCAATCTGACATGATGTTACTTTTGGCATAAGGTGATATACTGAGAGCTCTGACAAAAAGGATGCAGCACCAGATAACACAGGAAGGGGAGAAGGTGTGGAGCACCTGGGAGCATTGCTTAGTTTCTGGCTGCCATTTCTTTCACAACCCAAGTCACAACTTCTACCTCAGCCTGCACAGACATGAACAAGCTAGTTTTAAACTGGCCAACAAAGCTACAGAAAAAGGCACAGCTACCCAAGGACTTCTTGTCAGCACCAGAGCAAGCACCAGGCTGATGGAATTGTACAGAGTACCCTGCTACCTCACCTAAAAGTGGCCTAGGACCATCTCTATGAGCCAGCATTTTCTCCTTGGGAATAAGCCCAGCTTTTTGTGGAGCAAAAGTCCCCTTTATGTCTCTGTCTTTCAGGTTTTTTATTCATAAATTAAGTGCCTTGTCTACTAACACCACTGTGAAGAAAAATGCTTGAAACAGGTAATGTACATTGAATGGGAGAAAAACTGGCAGGTACCTAGCTGACCCGAAATGTGAGCAAATTTTGTCCTTTACTCTTACTGGCTTTCAAGTGCTCATTTTATGAGACGCTCTCCCACTTTTTTCCCAACAAAAGAGAAAGACAGAGTGACATTTCCAGTCCTTCCACTCTCCAAACTGACAGCAGCTCACCTCTGTAGTGACTTCGTTTTCTCCTGCAAGTAGACAAGTACTTTACAGAGTGTATGTTCTGGACAAGGATGGACAAGTGCCACAGTGGTCCGGGGAAGCATCTGAAACTCTAGATACCGTTCTGAGCTTCAGAGGGCATCCATCTCTCTTTGTAGCAGAAATAGGCCAGAAATACAGTAAGAATAGACCTCTCTCATGGGGTTTTGGTACATCAGCTTCTGTTCGAGGGCAGAGCTGTCTGAAAATCTGAAAGGTTAAAAGAAATTTTGGTGCTCATAGGAGAGAAGATTAAAAAAGAAGGAGAAGGAGAAAGGAGAAAGAGAAGGAGAAGGAGGAGAAGCAGAAGTGAAAAAGTAAAAAAAAAAAAAAAAGGAAGAAAGGAGGAAAGGGAAAGGAGGAAAAGGAAAGGAACGTGACGTTTTAAAGAAGGATTTGGTTTATTTTCTTTGGATTAATTTGTTCATGCCCAAGAGCAAGTCTCAGTGATCAGGACAAGCGCTTCCCAGGCCCTAGCAATCCTGCTCCTCACTGCCCTACATCACATGCAGTCCCCTACGGAAATGAAGAGAGTACAAAGGTGCTGCAAAATACTACGAAATCAGTATGGCAGGACCTTGTACTCCTTATGTTCTTATGCTGCAGCAAGAGGATTGCACACAGCACAGGGAAATGAGACATAAATCTCCTCTAGCCTCAACACAGGAGATTCCTGCTAGGGGATCTGATGCTGCCATTGGCAAAAAGTGTCAGCACCCAGTGAAACTGGTGGGAGTTTAGGGCATGAGGGCATGCAAAATAAAAGAAACGTAGGACTGGCTCTGGACGTAGTCATGTAGAGCCCCTTCCCACAACAGTGGGAATTCCTTCCTGGGTTCAGCTTTCCAGACCATACTAGAAATGTTAGACAGAAAACAAAACAAAGAGATGCTACTGTTGCTCTTCATTTATTTAGCCTTATTGTAGTATAAACTGACATGAAACCTGAGAAAGCAAAATCTCAGAGTACACCTTATGGTTTGGGGATGTTTACAAAATGCCAGCCCTTTATAAAAAAAATAAGCAGGAATTAGGAAAAAAAAATCCCTTGAAGATATTTCCTGGTTCCTGCTCAAGTGTGTGAAGGAAGAAGGAAGACTTACTCAGTTTGGACCAGTTCCAGATGCACACTGTCTGTGTGTTAAAAACCTGGGGGTTTACTTTTGGTAATGCTTGTATCCATGTTTGCCATTCAAACTGACAGAGCCATGAACAGCAGCAGCAATCCAGAAGAAAAGGTTGTCTAGTGCAGATGGTGAAAAACCAGGTTTGACAGCTAGTGGGCTATGGATGGCCCTGAGCAGTGCATGCGAGGTGCAAAGGGAGGAGGAGGATTCACCAAGATGCCTTGGTGGCATGGGTCCTCAGCCAGAGCTGATAAAAGAGTTATCTGTTTCTCTGCCTTTTGTCAGCTTTGAAAGAGCTCCTACCCCAAATCTGTTTAGGGCCAGTCTGCAAAGTCAACTGCTCTTTATGAAAAGCTACCGTTCATTCAAGAGGATGGTATTTATGTAAGGTTCCTGTTTTGATACACTTTCCTCATGCCTGTGGTGCTGCAAATCTGGCTGCACACAAGGGCAGGAATTTCTAAGCAAATGGTTGCCAGGGTTCTCCCTTCAACACACCACAGGATCTGCTAGGCCAGGTTGCATTAGCAACCACCAAGTCTACTGTGTTGTCTGAGGCATCAGGCAATGCCTGCTTCTCAAGAAGCAAATCCAGAATGCCATGCATGGTGCAGTGCTGGCTATAAGGGAGAATAATCCTTTCTCCTAAAAAAACCAACTACCCAGTGTCCCCAGACTTACTGCCGTCAAACTCCATTTTCTCTTCTGATTTGTGCTTCACATACGCTTCCCCAGTCACACGACAGCTTTCCTTTCTGACTCTTGGGTGAACACTGCCTCAGGGGAGCCCACGCTCACTCTAAAAGCATCTACCAAATCCTTTGCCCTTGGCATGCCACCCGGCACAGGGCACAGCCCAACAGTCCATCCTAAACTGCAGCCAGAAGCCAGGCATGTTCAGGTACCCTGGGGAGAAAGGAGGCGAGGGAATGGATGCTCATAGTGTCTTACAATTCAAACAGGATTTCAAATGTTGCAGGACCTTCCAACCAAGTGTATGTAGGCCTTCATGAAGGTGATGCAGAGCAAGTCAATTGGACTTGTGAATAGCACAAAGCTTTGCAGGAGACAGAAATGTTTTGATGGCTTTTACAGTGGTATAAGAGCCTATGTAAACATATCACACTTAATTTTCGAGACAAACCCAGGCACTCAAATATCTATTGAAATCAATGACAGCTGTTCAAGTCCTGTCCCACTCAAATAATGTAGTTCGGTGTTTATTTCAGCATTTCATTCCTATCCAGTTATCCTCCTTTTGATTCATCTACATTAAAAAATTAATGAGGTGGGTCCAGAAAATACCCAACACATGCAAAGCTGGGGTTGAGAATAGCCAAGGAAGAGGGACCAACTTGCATAAATGCTTTATGGAGAGGGATTCAGCAGCCACCGCACTTCAGTTTCTCTCTCATTCGTGATGAGAAATGGCAGTGCCTGTGCTGCTTATTCCCGGCCCTGGCCAAGTGCTATAATACTTAGGAGCTGAAGGACCAAAAGGCAAGTCCTGAGACTTGGCAGCCCCTTCTGCTCACAGATTTTCCCACTTTTCCTGGGACTGGTGTGACATACCTACCAGCTGGTGCAGCTGACTCTGACTGCCCTCTAGTGCAGGGATCAAACTTGCTGAATAATTTAAAAGACAGGGATAGCTACAAATGGAACAGATACCTACAGCTGAAGGGTAAACCAGCTCTTGCTCAAGTATTGGAGGTCTATGGCTGGCAAGGAAAGTTGCATTCCAGGTGGCACACTGGCCATGAACATGAGGCCATCAATCTGCTTTAAAAGTACAGAGCAATCAGTTATCCCTTCTGCTGCTGCAGACAGAAATTCTCAGGCAAACGACAGATAAATCAGTAAAGTATCACCAAAACAGAAGCATCACACCATAATTTTACATTTTATAAGTGTCAGCAATGGCTTCTGGGGATGATGTGTTTAAGAGAACACTTGGCTAGTTCAGCTGCTGTATCACATGTCAGCAGTTGACTACTGAACCAATTCATGAACTTTCTCATCTTACAGGAGGTTTTAGAACTTGTTTTCAATAAAGGAGGACAATAAAGTTTTGAACTACTGAAATCCATGAAAGCCCAAGAAAAATATCCTTCTGTGCAACAGTGGGATCATTCAGGACAATTTTAAATAATCTTGATTTTTCTCCTTGCTTCAGGCTTTAGAGACATTGTTAAGACAGAAGACAGAGAAACCTCATCATTAGATTCAGAAACTACTTGCAATTAGATACAGCAAGATAAAATTACATTAATGGAGAGAAAAGATCTTACAGTGGTTCCAAATAGAGATCTGAACTATATATCTTCTTCTGTACAGCTGGTGTATTCCAGCTATGGTTTTTATCACGAAATAAATTGATCTGAATGAGCTGGGTCAGAACGATCACATTCTTGGGATCCATTTGATAGCTTCTTGTTGAAAAGAAGCATTGTGATGAGATGAATTTAATAACGGGAAAGATTCAGAAGAATACTAATGGACTACAGAGCGCTTTATCTTTTAATGCCTTTTGTAGCAGATCAGTTCAGCAGGATCATCCAGCCCATGGTCCTTTCTCTATGAGAGACCAAGCTCTGAGCAAAATACAAGGAATGGCACAAATTTGTCCTGTATAGATAGACAATATATAGAACTTATTTCAAGAGCCACCATTAGACAGCCAGTACTAGTAAGCACCTTGGCTCTGTGGCTGCATTTAACTCACATGAGATATATTAATAGTCCCTAACTGCCTTTAGCTCCCCAGTAGTTACTAATACATATCCATACTTGCACAGATTGGCCACCCTGCTGCCCATCCACATACCTTTGGCTATATCCCTGTGAAGCTTCTTACTCTTTGAAGATTTATCTAGCCTAAACAAACTAATTTTCTGCAAACATTACCATCTCATACCCATCTCTCCTCCCAGTCCTTCTGATACATACAAATGGGACCTACCATGCTTTCACCTAACTAAAAATCAGCCAAGGTACTGTGGCCAAAACTTACTTTAATTTCAAAACTTAATCAGAATTCTGTGCAGGGTGAATTAATATCCTCATCTGGTTCCTAGTGGAGAGTTATCCCTATAAAGCCACATCACTACAACCTGTAGGTATGAATTCAAGGACCGATACCATGACACAGAGTCTAATTATGGTCAGAGCTTGAACACATCGGTAGAAATTGTTACCACTGTTGCACCTATTCGGTGACTATTAGGTTTTACCTTCAAGGGCACTTTCTAACACACAGTAAATGCACCTGAGTAGCTCATTCTGACAACCTGAGTAACTACTTCTTTTATACCAGTGTTGCTGGTGTATCTTTTGTGGTACCTCCACCAGCTATGGTCAAATGATCAGGCTTCAGCAGCAGACCCAGGAAAAGAATCCCAGTTTTATAAATGTTTCTTGCTTTCAGCACTACACAGCCAGATTTTCAAGTTAACAGCAGCAACATCTGGACACAGATAGTGTAATGTCCCAGTAATAAAGATGTGCTGACTTCTTGGTGTTAGTTCCCACTGGCTGAAAAGAGCTGGGGGGACACAGAAACAGACACTCGTAGTGTGGAGGTGTTTACTGCTGGGGCAGCAAACCGAGACTCTGACTGACAGCAGACAAATAAGGGGAACTCTTTAAGCCGTTGTTTCTTAAAATGAATCTTTTGCCAGAATCAGAGGTCTAGTTAAACCCTTGCAGAATCAGGCAGAATGATTTCCAACTAACACTGCCATTTTCAAGCTGAATTGGCTTATTTCCTCAGTTCTCTTGGGAGGAGTGTCAGTGTGCAAAGTGATACATACAGGCATACTTGCTCTTCCTCTCTTCCAGAGGTATTATTAGTAACTACCTGCTGCTGCTGCCATGGCTCCTGCCATTGAGAAAGAGAGATTGTTTCAGACCTATTAGGGTTTTTGTCCCTTTAAATGCAATCATATAACAGCACAACAAATGCAGCAGGTGTGTAACAATTTTGTGTATTTGACAGCAGCTGGAGGAGGAAGAGCATCTGAAAGGACACACCACCAAAAATGCTGCCTTCCTTAGAAAAAAAAGAGAGGTCCCACTGTAAACAGAATTGGAACAGACCAGCTTGTATGTCTGAGAGAACAGCCTTAATTTTAACACTGAGCACAGCTGTACAAGTTTCTCTTAAGCCCTCTTCCAATGTTGCATTTCAACTCTGTCCTGCAGGGACACTTTCTAAGAAGTATGCATAAATTTCATGCAAAAATACGGCTCTATCTAGCTTTATATCAGAGTCATGGGTTCACCGGCATCAGCAGAGTTAGCTCAAGCCCTCCATCTAACCTAACCTACTGCTGATAGCTATGTGTGTCCCTAAATGGCCCAGATGTCCCGCATTGATAGCAAATGAACAGTACATCATACTGATCACAGCATGGAGCAATAACTTGACTGATATTAAACTACCCAGAGCTAATAACTAGAAATGCAGAGAGAAGCACAGCACACGGTACTTTCACAAGGGTCTAAGGGAGCTTCATGAGCTAGTGGGTACCATCCCCACTCCTCTATGCCCTGCTGAAAACTTCAGCCCGTGGATCCCAGCTGGCCCTCCTTTACAATCTCAGGACCAGGCATTGCTCTTCTGAACTCAGTGCAGTGCTATTATTGCACAAGCACAGGAATAAGTTAATATTATGTATTTTCTCATTTACATGCTCTTATGCAGCCTTAAATAAAAGTTTGAAGTAGCTTACACTTAGTGAAAATGGAGGAAGCTGTTGAAACTTACTGTAGGGTCAGAGCGTGCACACAGGGTGGTACTCCTGATAGCAATGAGCTCCTTCCCTAGAAACCCTGCAATAACATCTGCATGTGTCTAGAGACAAGCAAGGAAACAGTCTGCTATTTTTACTATTTCAGAACAATAAAAGTAAGTATAACAAGACACAACTGCTTTTCAATTACTGTTTTATGGCATTGTGCAAGATAAATGTTCCACCCATTATATATATATATATGTATACCTTATATAATATTTGTTAAGATTAAGATTGCGATTTAGTAAATGAGATAATTGTAAATTCAGTTTTCCACAGCAGTATTAATTCTGCCCAACAGGACTAGTCAGAAAACAGAATGTTATGGACTATAAATCTGGCACATAATTTAACACAGTACTTTTATTTTGCCTTTTGCTTTAGGAGTACGCTCACATTTATGCCAATGGGAACACAAAAGCAGAACCCAAAAGGAGAATTCTTTAATGTAACTGTTTAAAAAAAATTGACTTGTATAATCGGATCAGCTTATAATTATTCTTTACAAGACTAATTCCATGTAGGTAGTATCCCATCAACTAATACCTTCTATCAAATGTATCTGCATTTAGGTATTTAGTACATAATCACTTTTCCATAACAGTGGGCTCTAGCAGTTCTTATTCTCCCGTGTTTTAACCACTTAGCCATCACTGGGATTTTTAATATAGAACGTTGTGACTTCAAAGATGTCTCAGTCACACTGTAGTTACAGTGCAAGCATGCTGTGATGTTGAACAGCATAGTCCCAAACTTTCCCCACTTCTCTGCTGGCCTAGGAACTATGCTACCAAAATCTGTGCTACATTATTGCCCTGAAACTGTCCTGGAGTTCCACCTCCTCCAATATCTTGTAACTAAAAATGGAGCTCTCAGCTCACCCCCAACAGGTCGCTAATTAAAATAGATATTTTTAGACTCTGGGTATACTCAGATACACTGCAAGTGAAACTATAAATATTTTGTGGTTTTATTTTCTTATACATTTAGTCTCCAGCAAAAGAACAGAAATTTTACCTTCACTGTAATGACAGCCCAGCTTATGAAAATATATACTGAATACAAAACAGAGGAAAGAATAAATCAGAAGGCATTCAATGACTTCAGTAGTTAGCCTTTCAACTACATTAGTGGGTGATGGCAGAAATGAGCAACTACAAAGCAGCAACCGAGCGACTGAATTTACTGCATCACCAGCTCCAACTACATTTTAAAGATAATTTTATTTTCCCAGTTTTTGCCTTCCTATTTTGCCTTCCCTCCCAACAGAGAAAGCATTCTTTGCTATGCCAACTAAAGCTAGAGAGAGGCTTCAGGGAAGAGGAGATGAGGGTATCTGCAATTTCATCGAGTTCCTAAAAGCTCTAAGTGAGAAACAGATTCATAGCTCCAATGCTTTGGGTTTCCTACAGCAGACCAGGCGGGCAGAGACATCAGAGGAAACGTCCCTTCATGGGTCTGCACAACAGTTTCTCACCACCCCTTCACCATGTCCTGATGCCGTGCATCCTGTGTGCAAGGCACACAGAAGGCACACCTGACTCACCTGGCTTGGGAAGGAACCTGAAAGGACTACAGAAGGCTACAGAAATTGCTAAAATGCTGGGAATCAATGGAAGGGGGAAATAACACTGCTTCATCATTTCTAAGGCTCATAGTCAAACGGAAAAATGGTTTGTTCAATACACTGTTCAATACATTGCTTACATTACTGGCTTACACAGCTGTATGGTAGCTAGACATTGTCTTGATGCTGAAACATCCACTTTGATAAGACTTCCCAAAGAGAAAGGCTACAGCTGTTAAAACCATTTTAGAAATGGGGAATGGAGAGGCTGAGATCACATGACAGCTAAGAACTGAATGCAGGTCTTTGAGTTCTGGACTAATGCTCAAATTATCCTATCTTCCTTCCCTTTTCATGCATAATTCTGGTTGTTAAAACATCCACTGTGACACAGAGTAGCCCAAGAAATGCATTAAGATTTAGAACCATGTATTTTTGCTGTTCTACTCTCCTAAATTCATCAAAATAAGCTTGAGTAAGAAGGGGCCACTGGATAGGCAATTTCAATGCAAGATCTTTGACACTGGAACTAATTTTCTCCTATGGACCCTGTTTTTATGCATTGCACACAATGAGTTTTTTGTATTCAATGCCTTAGGAGGGCTGACTTGCTCTCTAAAGAATAGAGATGCAGTAAAAAGAACAAATGAAAATAAGTTAAAATTCACATTAATCAGTTAGGAAACCCTTGATAGCCATTATTAGCTGTAGTAAGTGTATTTTGCTTCATTGTAGCTTTGCAGAGAGGACAGGTGCTTTTATAGGGATGAATACATAAATATTTCAGACGATGAGCTGCTTATTTTGTGGACTTCAATTTTCCTAGAGCAAGCAAGAGAGCTGCTCTTAATCTTAACAATTATAGCAGCTATTTGTCATTCAGAAAGCTGTAAGCCATTGACAACAGCAGGTCTGGTCTCATTACAGGGAAGAAACTGAGGCACAGATGCTACAGTCAAACACAGCAATTCTCTGTGAGAGTTAAGTTATATTCCTTTCCCTGTAGGTTACTGAGCTACATAGATCTTTGTTATTCAATATAAAGCTAGAATAACGTACAGTTATTGACTTTTGCACTCAGACTAATATATAACATCATTTTAAGTTACACAGACTAGAGGAAAGATTTAGGTAAATTTAGCAGCATTACTATATACTGGTTGCAACTTCTCTAAAGGAGGTAAAATCTAGTGACTATTTAGTGAGTTCATGTAACTAGGTTTTATGAAAGGTGAAAAAACATTGTGGAGAAGCAACACTGAAGTTCTTTGTTTGTCTGTTAAACAGAGAAATTGGCAGTTAGGTAGTAAAAGCTTCCCTTTCAGAATACCAGCAACTGCACCAGCTGAAGTATCTGTTTGGAGACCTCTGCCTCATCTACTCATGAAGCAGGAATCAGTCACTCATCTGATTTTTAACTCCCTCCTCTAGTAGGACCTTGGGGGACACTATTCCTTTCCAGGGCAGCTAACTCTGTGACATCTATTTGTAGGAGATACCCTCCCCCCCCACCCCTAGATGATGCATGAGGAAGTCCCTTGCTGTCACTGCTACCTAGAATAATGTCTTCTGAATTACATTTTTAGAATGAGGCAAATGAAATCAGTTCGGGCTAAAGTAGGAATTTGCTGATACTCCACTGAAGTGGAGCCCAAGCCCAGGTCCAGATATATATAGGTCCAGAAAGCTATATACCTCTAGAAAGTCACCATATCTACTCCCATAGAAGTTGTTTCAGTTCAGAAGATCTGACAGAATCCAGAATCAGCTCATGTTTGCATGAGAAGCCAGGGAGCTTGACTAAAAATGCTAAATTTATCTGGCTAACATTCAACCTGAAATCCACTCCCATGTGAACTATCAAAGCTAATATATATCTAGTGGCCAATAACAAATTCCACAGCTATGGCTGCTGAGGGGCTTGGAAAATGAGGAAATGATCCCTCTTTCAGGCCAAGTTTTCTCCAGTCTCTTACTGCTAGCAGCTGTAGCAGAAGCCAGGAGAACGGACAGAATCAGTTTATTCCCGTCTCAAATCTAGTCTTAGTCAGGAATACTAACTTCAGCTCCTAATGACTATAATGCAGCCTTTTGGAGCTGTCTGGTATGATCCACATACTCTGCTTAAGCAGTTCCAAGCCATTTTTTTCTACAGGCATAACTACTTCAGTTGGCAGTGTGCTTTCTTTTCTTTTCTTTTTTTTTTTTTTCTTTTTCTTTCACATACAGAAATGGTTGTATTGGCATCATACACCTTTATACAAATATAATGTTCATTCACAGTGAAGGAGAGATCACAGAGCTTTAACTCTGTGAAGATATTTAAAGCCACTGCAATTTCTCCGTGTAGACAAACCTTATAATTTCTAGCACTTGGAGATTCATCTAGCACAGTTCTTGAGATTTGGCTTGTCACAGTATTGGAAAGCTTCCCAAAACTCGCCATCCTGAAATATTGTCACAATATGCAGGATCCTTCCCTGCAGTCCTGCTTCATAAAAGCAGGCAGAAGTTACACCCAGGAGCCACTGGCCTTCAAAGTCTGCAGCCTTTTGTTTCCCTTCCACAAAGCTGACCTTGAAATGTACTTGCTGCAACTATTCTCTCTCTCCCTCTGCTCTTGCACTGAAGAGGCTTGCTCTGCTCTGCCTGATGGTCCTGAGTCATTATCTATGTCTTAATATCCATCTCTGAGTGTTTCATATGCAAGTTAAATCAAAGAAATAAAAAAATGCTCCACTCTTAATAACATTCCTCAGCAAAAAAGATCCAAACCTGCACCCTTCCATGACCCTCTTAGGGACTTGCGTTTCCTCTGTCATGAAAAGCTGGAACACGTTGCATCACATTTCAAAGACCTGACTGCCTGTGAAGGATCTCCTCTCAGCAGAGACAGAATCTCCTCTCAGCAGAGACAGAATCACACTAATTTGCAGTGCTATCAATTATTTCAGAACACCCAATGAATCCAGTCCCAATGGCTCAAAACTGCTCCCACCTGCTCTGATCCTTTAACCCTGGCCCTAGCAATAGTGCTTCTGCTGCCTCTGTCTGCTGAAGAGTCCCTTCCACAGCCTCAAGTAGGAGCTTGGCTGGGACAAATGTTGAAAGCAGGTGGGCAGTAAATGAGTTGGGATGAGCTCAGAAGCATCTGCTCCCGCCAGCTCTTCGTTAGCCATGGGGGAGATGCGTGAGCCACAGCCACCTCTCTCCACAGCAGCCAGAGCAACAGCTACTGCCACATTCTTTCAGTTTTCTGTGGGGACTCACCTATCAACCTTCCCTGCTTTAATGCTACAAGCTGACAGCTAGGACCACAAGGATAACTTGAAGCTGAGTAATACCAAAGATAGGAAAACACCTTCGTGCATCTCCCCAGAAGGTTACAGAAAATATTTAGGAACAATAAAAAAAAACAACTTCCCCTGACTACTGTTATAAATCTAATAAGATTTCTATTGCCTCTTTTTCCTTTTTTTTTTCCCCTTTCTTTTTTTTAAACTAGTTTTTCCTGTCAGCGTGTCCTTGAAATGCACAACCTCCCCATCTAGTTTTGCCAGACCTGGACCTGAAAAAAAACCAAAAACCAGCATAATGTAAACTGTGTCTTAGAGCTCATCCTATACAAAAGTTTCTGGCTAAGAAATGAGGAAACCCATAAGAGCAGAAGGTAAAAGGATCACCTGCCCCAGCAGAAGTGCGAAGACAGAGGTGCACTGGGACCTCAAGAGCTTCAGAGGCAGAAAAACACAGGTGCTGCCTGCTATAATGAAGCAATGTCTCAAAGGTCCTCTCCTCATCCTCCTCTGAGAGCCAGCTGCTGGTCAGTGGCATTTTCCCGAAACCCATGTCTGGTCTCCTCAGGCTGCATGATCTATTTGTACACCAGAACCAGGAAAATTTTTGTTCTGAGGGCCACAAGAAACACTGGAGATTTATGAAGAGGCTAAAACATTAGAAGAGGTAGAAAACACATAGTGGAAGATAGAGCTGTGGGAATTTTATACAACAGCTCCAGTTTATTGAGTGTTGCAACAGCCTCCAGAAATGCACTGCAAAGGTGTCCTGCAGGGCACCGTACCAGGCTCTGAGGACAGCACTGGCTGGCCCTCCTCTCAGCACTTTGACTTCACCCAACAAGCCACATTTGGGGAGACAAGTACCATCTTTGGTGATATGATAAAGGTACTGCTCTCAAACCAAGAAATCGAACAGCTGCAGAACTCCTGAATGTTGGCATGGCACAAATTGCTTAGGAGCTAATTTTGCATGTAAATGGCAATTAGGCTCTTAGATCGTTCAGGCTGGGAAATTTCACAGTGGACCACCTGTAGTAGTCCTAAGCCACAGATATTTTTGCTCACCTGTAGAAACTCAACTCTCTGGAAGCAGGGTGTCCTTTGCTACTCTATAAGGAGAAGCTGCTTGTGACCTCGCATTCCAATGATAACTCATGCAGGATCTGTACCAGTGATTTTTATGGGATTATTCCTGGTTCACCACACTGCAGAGAGGAAAATCTGGCTCACTGAGATGACTGTGTGAAAACTGGCAACACTGAGAAGATGCCACCATGCCCTGCCACCTGCATCTCCTACGCCTGAGAGACAAGCCCTGAAGGGGAATACCTGCCAAATACCTCCACCTCACATTACATACCATAATAAAAAACTCTGGTGTTTTACTGATGTTGCCAAATTAACAGAAATGCTCATCAAAAAATTATCTTGGCAGTGTCTAATAAGCTTTGTAAGCTTTTTAGAGGCCTATATTTTTCCATAGCTGCAACTCTTCAAAAATGTAATGCTTTGTTTTGACTTGACTAAGGGCTGGGGTGGGTAGGTGGGTGGTCTGAAATCGATATGGGATGCTTTAATTACCTTAGTCACACCAGCAGCTTCAAGTTACCACAGCATCCTCTCTCTTTTTTCCTGTTAGTAATGAGAGAACCCTAAACTGAAAAAAAAAGCTTTTTTTTCCAGTTTAATTAGTTACAAACCACTTTTACACCACATTTCCATTCCTGGAGAACCTCAGATTATGAGGTGTTTACTGCTTGGTGACTGGGGTTTCTCTGATTAAGTTTTTAGAAATAAAGAGCTCAGCATGTTTTATTTAGTTATTCTTTTACTAACTTGAAATGATACTTATTTATTCTACTTTTCTGTGGTCTTGCTTGTTCCTTTGTATTGAGTTACACCTGTCAGTACTTGGTGGGAGACCTTAAAGAAAACCCTGCTCAAGGGTGGATCCAATACCCCCACACAGTAGGTATCACACAGTCTTACAGATGTGAAGATGCTCTCTGATGCATTGTAAAAGCAACAACAGACCAACTCTTCAAAGATGACTTTTCTAGAGGGTCAGTACTGGAAATGGTGTACCTCAATCAAAATTCTAGTACTTCCTCCCACCATGAATGTTCTAGCAGCATCTGCAGTTTTCCATTTCTTGAACCAATTTGGTACGTCATGGTGTCACGCAGTACCCATCAGCTGCTGTTCAACCCAGAAGTAGCTACAGCTCCACCATGGGTGAAGTTTGTTTTGTGCAGCCCTGGGATGTCCACATTCTTGCAGTCCCAAAGAGGGTTTCCTGTCCTACAGGATGCATTGCTTCCTTTTGATTACCGAAGTCAAAAATTTGCCAGGCAAGTAGCATTTTAAGACCCCAGAGCTGCACAGACAACAATTGGGAATGCCTGAGAACAAAATACGATTTACTTGGGTACAGTACAGCCACATTATTCATGCAAATCTACTGCCAAGAGAGTCTATAGACAATATGCAGTCTATGTAGTAACAATGACATGAGGAAAAGAGTCCATCCTTCTCATAACTGGTGGGACATAATAAAACCTGGGTTTCATGAGATTCAGCCCTACACTGCAGGACTGCCAATTTTTTTATGCCTTCTCTCCCTTTACTGAGGCTTCTGTATTCCCATCAGGTGCTGTTGCTGTCTCCCTCTCTCCAGGTTTGGATGGCTGCACTCTTCCCTCTTCTTTCAGGCCACCACTGCACTCTCTGTGGTGGTAGCCCCCAAGGGCCACCAAGGGAAGCCAGAAAAACATCAAAATGGTCCAGATAAGCACCAGCAGGGAACTACTGTGGATGGCTGTAGAACATGAGTTAAGCACACACCAAGATGACCATTTAGATCTGTCCTCATATCCACTTTAGATAGTAAATCAGCTTTCTCTCATCGGTAGAGCCTTTTTTACCATTTTGCTCTCTGCTGGTGATCCTTTTACTAAGGCTGGAGACAATGTGAAATGAAAGAGATGCTGTTGTTACTGCACCGCAGCCTGTGAAGTGTGGAAAGAAGCCACCTGACTATAGCTTGTGCAGATGCTGTTGTGGTGGAGACTGCACATGTTGCCGGCTAGCCTGGGGGATAGTGTCCAATGTGCAAACCCCTCAGACTTCAGGCTGGCAAAGTGGAGTTTCTGTGTGCTTTGTCACAAGGGACTGCTCTAAGGGGTCACCAGTCAGCCAGGTCCTTCATACACCTCATTCTGGAGCTCCAAGGCATACATTAAACTCAATATGATGAACTATGAAGACAGCTCACAGGGCACTGGGAAGCTGGGGGACTTAAGTTTCTTTGGAAGAGTACTTTGCTCCATGGGCTGAAGCAGAAAGACTCCCATGAAACGTCTTCGTTGACCTGCAAATATTTTAGCATGGTGTAAATACTTTTTGAGTGCCTATGTACTGGGCAGGTTTGGTGGGGTGGAGGCTGCAGGGTGCCCTGCGTGGGATGAGATCAGGGACTGCCCACTGCCAGTCCCACCTAGGTCCAGCCAGCTCAACAATGGAGGACACCAACCCACCATGTCCCAATACCACTACCAGTCTGAAGCGGATATGCAGCCTCTGTGAAAACATATTTAAGAAAGGCCAGCAGCTGCTCCTGGAGCAGGACATAACAAAGAGAGAAGGAGGTACAAGCAGAAGGTGTACCAGGAGACACCCATGCAGTGGTAGAGCAAGAGACATGCCAGAGCAAAAGAAGGCACAAGAAGAGACATGCCTCTGAAGGGACTGCAGCCCATAGAGAAACCTATGCTGGAGCAGTTGAGTAGGAAACAAGGAGTAGCAAGAGCAAAGGAACCACAGTACACCAACTCCAACCTCCTGCGCTGCTCCTCATCTCACCTAGGGCACTGAGCATAGCGTGTAGCTAGAGGACTGGAGACCAGCAAGGAGGAGGAGGGGTATCTAGAGGGAAGGTGGGATACATTCCTTAAGCACTTGTTTATTTGTCTTCTTTATTTCTCAATTCCAGAAACAGTAATTAAAAGACCATGTTAATTGGCAATATTTGTTGTTAAATTCCCCAACCCAAGACTGTTTTTGCCCACAAGAGCATGCCACTTCACAATAGCTATGTTTATGTGTATGTCTACACATAAGTGAACGTGTGATTGTGTGCTGTAGGACACGCACTTGCACGTGGCATACATATATAAGGTTTTGATATATGGACATGACTGAATATAAATGCTCTTAATTTCAGTAATCTTTCAGTTTTTCCTCGCTAGTGGGTCTAGTCTTCTAGCTGAGCAGCCACATCTATTTTTGCTGCCCAGTGGGTTTAATTTCTAGTTTTGCAGACTGCACAGGAGCCACAGGCTACGGGTTCTTGGTAGATGTGGAGTATTTGACATGGTGCCTGACCATTACAGTGACCTCTGCACAAGTGGTGAAACAAGAGAGACCATTATCTTAACTGTATTGTGGAACAGGAGATGATCACAGGGAAAACTGACGCACAGGACAGATTATTTCTGCACCCCTGCTGTTCTGGGCAGTCCCTTCTATTGCTTGTATTACCATACACTTCATGTTACAGGGAAGGAAAAAGCACCAGGTTTCATCAGCTTTGCGTTCAAAGGCTGGTATATTTTTATCAGGAATCAGACAGAAGTGGAAGAGGAGCCTTTGTGAACCTACATGCAGGGGAAATAGTAACACAGCAGTCAACCCGCCCTTGCACCAAGGGCAGCTAACCTTTCCTGATTGTGTTAGCAAAATAAGACAGACTTTGCTGTGCCGTGTGCCCCAGCACCGCAATGCCCCCCTCCATGCCCCCACTACCCGGCAACCCCCGGCTGACAGCACTTCACTCCTGCCCCAAGGCTCATGGCCCAGCAACAGGCAGCTGCCCCAGGCTGCTGGCAAGTTGCAGGCAGGTGAGAACCCACCCACTGGCCGCTCCTGGGGGCTCGGTGGGACTGCTGCTGTGTCTGTGAGGTGGGATCAGGACTGTGCTTATAGATGCTGTCTAGATTCACAGGCTGCATATATTAGGTGTAGCAGATAGAGCTGGGACTCAAGCTATGGGCAAGATAGCTGTTCTGCAATTGTATGTCTGTAACATGTCTGTGGTGTAGCCTGTACTAGTCAGTGGGATGCTTTAATAGAGAAGGGTCTTAAGGGTTATTAATGAATTATGTTGCGATAAAAATAACAGTAAACAGAAGTTGCTAATTTAGCCAAGGAAGTCATTTTAGGGTCTGATTGGTTTCGCTACCACAGCCAAAGATAAAATGAAGAAGGGTTGGGTATTGTTTGCATTGTTGCTTGTCTGGAAGGTGAAGCAAAATGCCTGGATGTGTCGAGCAACGTTGTTATGTGTTACCGGGGGAGTCTGCCAGAATCACAGGCAAAGGTGACTCCCAGGGCTGGCAGCACAACTCCAGACACACTGTCACAGCATACCACAATGCTTTAAGACTTGTTCAAATACAGGAGGTGCACCGATGGAAATGTCAAAACACATGTGCAATCCCAACATGTTCCATTCTGACAAATTTATAATGTAAATTTTATCTATGCAGATTGCCTAATCCTAAACCCTTGGCTTCACTTCCATCAGTGAGCTACTTTTGTGAAGTTTCACACTTGGTTTGGCCACTCTGTTTCAAAGGGAGCAACTTTTGGGAAGAAATACACTGACAGAAATTAACCTGAACAGTTTGTATTCCACATTCCTTGCCTGAACGATCTTAAAAGCCTGCAGAGAATTTATTACACGAACACACTGGCTACCATCTCCTTTTCCCTTTTCAGAATATCTAAAAAACTCAATTTGTTAAAAAGAAATCACAAATGAGGCAACTAGTAATGATGACATTCATGTAAAAACTATTTTTTCAAAACTGGGAATTCTTTTAATTTTTTTTCCCTAGTTTTTAAACCTTTAACTTTCACATTTTAAAGCTCTTGTCAGCAACCATCAAGGAAACATACTCTAAATAAATAAAAAGAAAGCTGACCCTTGGTTAAGCCCGTAACTGACACAAAACCTCGGACTGCTGAGAAACTCCCAATAAAACAAGGAAAGCTGGGAGTAACTGCAATATCACACTCTTGAGGAATCAGTAACTGGCTGGTCTGGGAGAAAGGCTGAAGCAAAGAGAGCTTTATACTAGATATAAGCTAGCACTCAGTCTCAAACTGACCTATACAAATAAGAGGAAGAGCCTGCAAAGCTATTTCCCTGTGAAAGGAGACCTTGTTCTTCAGGGCTAGGACATCTCTGTAAAAATCTGTCCCTAAATTCCCTAAATCTGTCTTTGCTGTCAGCAAGATATACCTGAAATCACATAGCTTTCTAGGGATTATTCAAATCAGAGACAAGAGGTTAAGGAATTCCAGGCACTGAAAAAATGTCACTCTTTGTGTGTTTGGGAAAAGTTTGGTTTTAGCTTGCTCTGATACTCAGGGATCCTAAAGAAGAGGTCTGAGCCTTAGTAATATCCTTCTCCCTAACAGATCAAAAAGTAAGAGGAAAGCATAAGACATTCCAAGGCCTGCCAGGAGGGCCACAGATACATCATTCAAGATGTGCTCCAAGGTAAACCCAGCTCAACAAATGCATCATCACATGCCCACTAAAAATACTCTGTCCTCCTCTCAATCTTCTTTCATCCTTTATTTTTTTTCCCAGCCACTCACAAACTCCCTCACTTCATTCCTCCACCCCATTCTCTCAGACCTCCTTGTCCCTATTGCTTCTTTCCATCCATTTTCTTCACAAGATCCTTCTCTGTTGCTCTCCCTTTTTTTTTCTTTTTTTTTTCCCCTCACAATTCACCTTGCCACACCCCACAGCTCTTCTTCTAGCTCGGGTTGTAGAAGAGTTGACCCAGCTTTGGCTTCTGGAGCAGGATCTTACAGGATCATGTCCTTAAACCAGTTTTTTCTGGTGCCCATTTATACAGTGCTTTACCCTCCTGTTGATTTCTGACAACAGCAAGTCATTCTCAACAGCTGATTTAACTTGGGATCATATGGCCCAAGAAAAGAGCCTACCAACAGGTATGTTCTACTGAGGAAAAGTCTCTTCTGTGTGGGTACATGTTCTCCCTTCATCTCCCACCTGATTACTGCATGCTGTCTGTCTTGCAAAAATGGCTCCCATTTTTTAGACATCCCTCTATACAGTTATAGGCATTTTATATATAATTTCCAAAACAGCCATTGCTTTTCTGCAGTTGTCCCCTTTCCAGATACTGTCAGGTATTTGGCACTTCTGTGGCCTTCCAAACAACAGCACATAAACCTTCTGTCATAAGGGTTATGTAGCTTGATTTAGCTTATCTCCTCAAGTCTGTGTCAGCAGAACTGAGAGCACATCTTGACGTCCTGGATGAGGTACCCAGAGTAGCTTAACTATCTGCCTTCACCTACAATGCAGCATCTGACAGTGAATGTTTAGCATCTGGTGTTTATCCATTTGAGGCTGTGGTAGTTATTTGTAGCTCAGACCAAGGGGCTCATGCTTAAGAGAATGTGACAGCCTTTGCTGAGTCAAAATGCACCAAGAGAACAGGACCAGCAAGAAGCTGTCAGGATCAGTGCATTGCCCACCCATGCCCTAGGCTCTGCTCCTGTTCCTGTTTAGGGATATCGTAATAGCACCTAAAGGCTCACCCAGAAAGAAGGGCTAACTGTGCTAGATGACACACAAGCACACTATTGAGGACAGTCTGTGGCACAGAAAGTTAAGGACTGACACAGGTTAGGCAAAGGACAAAGAAAGCATTATCTTCCCCTGATCAAAAAGGAGAGCTGAAACAGTGTGACTTGTCAAGGTCACTCAAGAATTGAGCAACTGAGATGAGAACAAAAATTTGTACTTTTTCAATTCACAGCTCAGCGCCTCAGTCACAAGAGCATCCTTCATCCCTCACTCTTGCCCCAAGGGAAGAACATGCCATTCGTATTTGCTTACTAGCAGCAGTCCTATCTATGGGCTATGGGGTCCTTCTAAGTGAGCAGGGTACCAGCAAGAGCAGAGTCTGAAGTACTAGGGATACGTGAGAGCTTGCCTCCCAGCTGGAGGCACATGACACAGCTGGTGTGCATTGGAAAGGCCACCTGATTCCTACATCACCCTCAGATTTCGTGCCTCATGAAGTTGACAGAGAGAAGGAGAATTCACAGCCCGATCCCCTCAGATTAGGTTTCTGAACATTTCCTTTATGGCATGTGGAGAGAATCTGAAGGAGAGCTCAACAGCACAGATATTTTCCTGGCAAGGGGACGAACCTTTGAAGCTCTCAAGTGGTCCCAGAATAAACTTCATGACTTGAGAATGAACACTATGTGCTGACAACGTCATCAGTTCATGGCTTTAAAGGCAATCTTCAGGGTAGCTTTTCTTGTGCCCACTGAAGTGCTGTGATCCAGACAGATTTTCTGGAAAGAATGCAAAGGCTTGGGTAGGATGCCTCCGTGGGCATGCACAGTGGTGGGGACATCAACTGGGGCACCAAGGGATGGGGGGCGCTCACCCTTGAGAGGCAGATGTGAGTCAGAACTTTCTGGTAGCCATAATCCTGCTGGGTTTAGTGCCTCTGGATGGGTTCCCCTCAGAAACCTGGAATCTCACTGCAGGGGGAATGGAGGGGTGAGGAAATCATTGGGGCACCATGTGGGAGAGGAATTGCAAAAAACACAGTGACACAGTTTAGGCTGGTATAGCATAGACAGATTATTGAAGGCCTTACAGATATCTAAAATAACCACATCATGAAAAAGCAATAACTTATATTAAGTGATTCTTTGGAGAAGCGAGACAAGGATTTAAATGGGAAGAAGGCACTGGTCAGATAGATGGTTTGGGATGCATGCTGGCTAAGGAGCAGCATGGAAACAAAAAAAAGTTATCCTGATGAAAGTAGATGTGGGGGCAAATTTCTGGCTCTACTGAAATCCAAGACAGAGAAACATTTCACTGGAGTCTGGATTTGGCTGTGGAGATCTGCTGGGCTTGTAAGCCTGCAGGAACTGGTTTTGCTCATAGTCTCAGCATGGTGAACATACGGTACTGCCATGTACTTCAGTGCCTGTTTATGAGGAAAACTTCTGCTAGCTAGAAAGTACAAACTTCTAGTTGCATCTTACACCCCACCTCCAAAACCTTTGAAACCTTGGGTGGGTTCTTGGCTTCAGACAGAAAAGCTGAACAAGCACAGCTGCCCCTGTTCCTCCATGTGGTCCTGTGAACCATTTCTTAAATGTCTTGAAACAAAGGCTTTTTCTGCATGAGGACAGGCAGCAGGCCATTCAAGACTAAGCTTCATGATGTACACTTCTACTGTAATGGAAGTTTCACTTCACACTCCTGCCAGGTCCTGGGCAGATGCTGTGCAGCAGGAGCAATAGCAAGAACTACAGGCTTGGGGCAGAGTGGCTGGGGAGCTGCCTGGAGGAAAAGGACCTGGGGTGCTGGTTGACCGCCGGCTCAACACGAGCCAGCAGTGTGCCCAGGTGGCCAAGAAGGACAAGAGCATCCTGGCTTGTATCAGAAATAGGGTGACCAGCAGGACCAGGGTACTGAGTCCCCTTGTATTCAGCACTGGTGAGGCTGTACCTCGAACACTGTGTTCAGTTTTGGGCCCCTCACTACAAGAAAGACCTTGAGGTGCTGGAGCGTGTCCAGAGAAGGGCAACGAAGCTGGTGAAGGGTCTGGAGCACAAGTTTTACGAGGAGTGGCTGAGGGAACTGGGGGTGTTTAGTCTGGAGAAAAGACGGTTCAGGGGGGACCTTATCACTCTCTACAGCTACCTGAAAGGAGGTTGTAGGCAGGTGGGTGTCAGTCTCCCAGATAACAAGCAATAGAAAAAGAGGAAATGGCCAAAGAAGGTTTAGATTGGAGATTAGGGAAAATTTCTTCATGAAAGGGTTTGTGAAGCGTTGGAATAGGCTGCCCGGGGAAGTGGTTGAGTCACCACCTCTGCAGGGATTTAAAAGACATCTAGATGTAGTGTTTAGGGGCATGGTTTATGGTGGACTTGGCAGCATTAGGTTTACAGTTAGAGTCAGTGTTCTTCAGGGTCTTTTCCAATCTAAACTATTCAATGATTCAAACTAGTGTTTGTCTGCAGGGATGTTTCTGGGCTTAGGACATTTTCAGACAGTGGGAGAACAGAAGCAGCCACAGAGCCAGACAGTCTTTCTTCAGTAGGGAGCCCCATTCAGCTCCTGGCCTTGCCCAGTTGGATCTCCAAGTTCGTGACCATTTTTCCTTCCTACAGGGGGAAGGGGAGTAAAGATATTATTACTGCCTTACTCATATCTGCCCCCAGTCTTAGGAACAGATCAGTAATTGAATTGCAATCAAAGCTACTAGCAAAAAGCTGGTGACAGATCAGCTGGGTAGGTTTTGTAACTGACAGAGAGAAATCCTGGGGTCTCCCCACTAAGATTAGCTTTTATCCTTGCAGATTCTCCCACCTGGTGGGAAACACTGTATGAGAGCATGACAGAGGAGCCATACCTAACTACAGACAAACACATACAGATGTTGCAGCTGTCTGCTTCTGTGTCCTTGAGCAGACACAACCTTTGCTGGAGTTTAGTTCATTACTTGTTTCCTTCCTCTTTTTTATGCTGTGTCTCCATACTGTAAGGGGATGCATTGCCACATCACCACATACCCACTAAAGCCTGTGATGACAGTCCCCGGAGCCACTGAACTCCCACAGCTACTTTAATCACAGGTCAGAGAAGGGGTAGCTGGAAAACACTGGCAGAGAAGGGGATATGACAGCTAGGCAGCCTGGTGAAAGAGGACAAGCAGGAATACACATGCAGTGAAGACAGGATCATATCATGGGATCACTGCTTTTGACCACCTGACCATGGGGTTATAATCTCTGGCTGCTATCACGACACGATGCCTCAGATAAAAGGGGACAAGCCTACATTAGTTATTTGGCTAACAGGGAAGAAGATTCCTTCTGAACAAAGCAAAAAGCTTTGCATGAAGCTTTACAAAGGAGCGGCTGATGTATGAAGTGGGCTTCCCTTTAGTTACCTTGCCAATAAAGAAAGTGATAACTCTCCAGGGGGTATGGCTGAGGTGCAGTAGTGGAAATAGTGACATCTGAGCCCTCAAGTCTTCACCATAGTGTGCAAGCTCCTTAGATGGGAAAGGGGATGGAGAGAAAAAGGAGAGAGTGGGACAGATCTGTGGCCCCAGCTTTGTCAGAGTCTGTGGTACAAAGCAGGAAGGAAGATGATCAAAAGGATTGCACTGAGGCAGAGCGTAGCAGTGTTTCTTAGCAATCCAGTCTTTATGAAGGGAAAAAAAAAAAGACACGGCTTACTGCTTTTCCTTTACAATCAACTAAAAATTGGACTAAAATTTTGTATATGCCTTTATTTTTTCCTCCTTCTGTTTATATAAATTAAATAGTGTTTTCTTTTTCCCCTCTCCATTTTGTTGTTGCTTGCAAGCAGGAACGTAGGTGTGTATTTTATTTCAGTGTGTATTTTTACAGTACTTTGTAGAAAACCTTTAATGTCTTACCAAACACCTGTGGTGTTTGAACAACAGGTTCATAAGCACTGACATGAAACACCCAACTTTGTCTCTTGCTTCTCTTGCTATTTAGGAGCAGATAGGGGAAAGCATATCTAAATCTCTGGCCACTATTATGTCTTCAAGGACATATATGTGTGGCACAGGTAGCACAAACCCTAAACTCCTTTTAATTCTCTTTGGATCCATTTTAATCTTTCTGCAGAGCAAGCATTAGCTGGATAAAATGTTAGCTTATGTCACCTTGCCCTGCACGCTTTTCTCTGAGACAAACATTAACTTGATTCATCTGAAGATCTGGTCCATGATGATTAATAATTTCTCAAGACACGGCACAGACCACATTTTATGTAATTAAATTTTTTTCCTTGTAAGAAATTGCCACAATTGCACCATAAGTTACATCCATATAAATGGGACAGTGACAGGAAGATTGTGAAAAGCAAGAATCTCTGTAACTGGCTGTGCAGTCAGATATCATGTTCACCATATCCCAGTTGCTTTTGAGACTCCCTGCTTGGACAGACACACATATGATGAGAAAGGTCTCCATTCTCATCACAACTTAAACACATAAAAGTTCTGATACTTCAGAGAAGATCTCCCTACTCAAAACACCAGGCTCATGCAAGCCTGCTCACCCAAAGTGCTGCAGTGGCACTGACAGACCATTTCAACACTGCACATAAATTTGGGGTTTGGAGACAGCATAATTACAGTAGAGTGTAAATGATATATAATTAGCTGTTTTTCCAAATCAAAGCACATGTAGAGATGAGCTGCAGCTCACTCTGCCTGTTGAAGGATATGCACATGTGAGTTTCCTTACATTATAGATCCCCCCAGAATAGACATTTCAGATCATTTCAACAGTCTTGCATAGCAACTGCAGTATCCACTGGCTTTGCTTTCTTCTGCTAACTCTTTTTCTCTTCCATGCTTTATACTGATGGGAGTTGCATGTGGCCACTGGCTCACATGATGGCATGAGAGGTGTGTGTCCTGCTCCACGGCACTCCTGTCCCCCCAGATGGTTTTCAGTGGATCACAGATTACACTCACCAGCTGTGCCTGGCATGGGAGGAGGGTAACAGGGGAGACAGAGGCTGCAATGCTGCAGAGAAAACACAGAGCAAAAGCTGCCTGCTGAGGGGAGCACAAGACGGGAATTAATTGCATCAGTTTTACCCTTGATGAGCAAGATCTGGCAAATCTGTCATATTAGTTTCTATCCACTGTATAAAGCAAGAAACCTGCCCAGGGCTCTCCCAAAGCCCTGCTTCCCATTTGTATATGCATATTGCCTCAGCTGGTGTCACAATAATTCATTTCTTTTATGTTCATCCTAACCACCTCTGTGCTGTTGCTGTGGTGGTCTACAACCGTGACAGCCATGAGAGCAATGGATGGATCAAATGGAGAACCACGAGAAATCAGAGGGCAGAGGCTTGCAGCAGGACACCCAAGCCATGTTCTTCAGCTGGCAAGGAGAAGGGAGTGAAGAGGACACAAGTGAGCTTGACAGAACCAGACTAAAACAGAAGGGGAAAATGAAACAAGGAAGAAAGGGTAGCAGAGACACTGGCTTTGTAGTTAGGCGGGGAGTAGGAATTTGGTAGACAAATCTGTTCTACTATGACTTCCCAACTGACTTTAGGCAAGTCATCCCATCAGCTTAAACTGATGCTCCTCTTCTGCAAAAATTTGTGAGAGGAACTGTCACAAAAAGTCCTGAGGAGCATAAAGACAGCACAGCAAACACCTTGCAAGTGATAAAAACCAGGATGAACATCCAGAAAAAAAGAAGGCTTTCATCTGAACACCCTCAACAGAGTCACAGTTCATGGGAGAAAGCAAACAGAAACAGACTGGAAGAGAGTTGGGGCTGTTGCTGTTTGTCTCCATGATGGGTCTATACTGTGTATGAAGTTACTATATTTCTAGGAAGCTCTTCTGGGTCATCTGTTGGCATCAGCATTACAGGGCTGTATCCCCAATATACAAATGTGGTGTTATCTCATGTCCCTCAGGACCAGGGAAGGATAAAGGCTTTCTGCTGAAATAGTATTTTCCTTTCCCTGCTGTCACTGTCTCCCCACCAAGTGTTTTCCAGTGAATCTGTTTTGCACCCTGAGTAGTATGGGTGTGGCTGAAAGCACAGAATTAAGTTTAGGTAAAGTGGAGATCTCTTGGATATGGATACTGCCAAACTGATTTGTGATTAGACAGATATTTAGCACTAGAAATCTGTTGGTCGCTGAGTGCTATCACAGGAAGCCACAGCATGAAACGTCCTTCATTTGCGTGAAACCTTCTTAAAGCACACCAGCCTGCTTTCCTTGCCTCTCCCATTAGAGGCTGTTCCCGAACCTAATTGCTCAGATGGCTAGAAGCTTTCTTCCGATTTCCAGGCTAAATTCTTTCATGGTCAGTTTATAACTACTTATACTTGGGATACAGCTGTCCTTCAGCTTTAATAACTTCCTCTTCTGATTGTTACACTCGGATACATTTATAGAGAGGAAATACAACCTCTCTCATCCTCTACTTTGCTGGCTGTAAAACCCAGTCTCTCTCAGTCTCTCCACAAAGGCTAGGAGTCTCCTGCTCCTGGCATCATCTGCTCACTCTTCACCTGTTCCCATTGGAATACATATTTCTAGTAAGTAGGTGACAAGAATTGCCCTCCATTTTTCAGATCCTGAGTCCTGCATACCACTATTCACTCTTCCTTCCCTCTCTGGATGCGTTGTAGGGTATTATTTGCCTTTTCACAATTGCAACATGTTGGAGCTCACAGTCACCATGTGACGACAGGGTAATATAATACCAAGTGCAAGCTTTTGTCCTTCTCTGGCATTTCCAGCTGTTAAGCCACCACAGCATTTCTGTTACAGATGCCAATACACTTCCGTATATTAAAGCTAATGCACTAGCAAAGCTAGTTACTGAATTCCATTCCTCCAGCTGGATACCTTCCCTTTCCATACAACCTACCTTTGTTCCCCTATCAGCCTTCTAATTTTTCCCTAACTTCTATTTTAGCTATTAATTTCACATATGGCACTGTCTCAAGTAATTTGTTGTAGTATGGACAAATAAGATCTTTCTAATTTCCCCTATCCAAAAGAATTGTCTTATCAACTTATGCTATGATGGCATGCTCTGCCTTCGACAAACCAGAATTGCATTGTACCTCATTGTTCATACGCCTCCGTATTTTTTTATTATTCCCTCCTACAGGTTGGCTCTAAAGCTGTATGTATGCACTGTGGCGGTCAGAAGAATGGGTCTGCATTTCCCTAGATTACACCCTTTTCCTTTTCTTAGAGATAACATAAGTACTGCATCTGTTATTCTGCAGTCAGACAGTGCCACCACCAACTTGATAGATTAATTAAAAATCCGCCCTGCAAGATTTGCCATTTCATATGCCAGCTATCTCAATATTCTGAGATATTCTGGTCCCTGTGACTGGAGCTGATCAAGATGCTTATGTTCTTGCTTCATCTCAAATGCAGTCATTTCCTTTTCCATACACACAGCACTTGCCCCGTGCTCTCCATTGTCAGAATTACTGACAGGTGAAGTGTTCCTCCTTTAATTCATGATGTTCCTGTGCCACGCTTAGGATCCCCTCATTACTTTTCTCGAGCATGCACAGGTCCTTTCCCCATCATGTTGTGAAGGAATTGTTTGTTGTTTCTTTTACTTGCCTTTGCAAGGTCTATCTCAGGTTGGCCTTTGATCATTCTTAATTAATCCTTACAGTTTTAGCCCCCTTGCCCCACAGCACACAGCAACCACCACTGTGACAGCTTACTTCTGGTGCAATCTCTGCTTTCTGGGCTCACATCACTTTAAACATACCATTGACAGAACCTGTTTGGAGCCAACACAAAAGAGATCTCACAGGGACTTGCATGGGTTTAACATTAGTCATGTTCTAAACTATTAAAAATTAAACTTGTGCAACAAGTGTGTTGACGATATGTGCTCAATCCTGAGATTTAAATGAAAGCATTTTATGCCCACAATCCAATTGCTCTGGGTCAGGGAGAAAGAAGCATTTTTTTCTCCTTGCCTGTTCTACACATTCACTTATTTTGTAGATTGTCTCTTTTGTATTTTTAGAAGTGGATGTTGCTAAGGCAACCAAACTAGCTGAACATTTTGTATCCCTAAGAACAATACATGTTTAAATATTCAGGCAATTTTCCATTGTTCGGCAGGAATGGTGAGATCAGCCAGATTATCCAGACCAGATGAGGGAAGTTTAGGTTGGCTTTCTATTATATTTAAAAGCCTTCAGTGTGCTGACAGCCATTCAACAGCTCTATCCAAGGAGGAACAATATACAGCAGACACAGCCTACCCTCCCTAAATGGGAGAAATGATTTGTTTTATTCCAATCTGTTACACTCCCCACGATAAACTGAAGCACATAGGTATTTCCAGGTAGCTGAGCTATGCTCAGCCCTGTGCTGAGGCTGACACAAGATTTGCTCATGCTCTGAAAGCACAGCATCAGATAATGATAGTACTATACAGGTCAGAAGGGATAAATAAAAGTTCCATCCAGTTTATCACATCCTTCCCTCTTGCCTGTGGCTTTCAGACACGTGTTTTAAGCATCTGGAAAAGATTTAGAATATTCTCGCAGTCAGCTGCTTGCTGATACCTGCAAAACTGGGCTGGTGATGGGATCCTGTAAATTACTCTCACCTACTTGTACAAAGCTCACCAGCCTGGCTTCCTGGCTGGCTGCACTGCAGGAGACTTTGGGGGGGGGGGGGGGGGCGGGGGCTGGCACAGTCCGTCCCACTGGCTGATCTGTGATGGCAGGAGCTGCCACCTTCTGATTGGCCTGGAGCAGAGTGCAATGTCCATGCTGTGCAAGGGAGCCAGAACCATGCATCGAGACTGAGATACACTGAAGTCTGTTTCTGATTTTCTGATTTTGACATGAACATTTTCTGGGATGATCACCAAGCGTGCTTAGCTTCACTTTCTCCACTGCCATTATGAGATGGCTAAAACTATAAAAATCTGAAGAAGATATGATTATGGCTTTAAAATGTTTTTCAGAGAAGTGCCATCCTATTACAATGCTGAAAAGAGCAGTGGGAGAAGAGGGGAGGGAAGAAATAAAGGAGATTAAAAGTGTGAAAGTGGTCATTGTGTGAGACTGCAAAAGGCATAGAGGCACAAAGTGGAGCTGAGAAAGGGGATGTGCTCCCAGAGCTGATCTGTAATCCAGAAGCAGGGAACAGCCTGATACTAAAGGACGGAAGGTGCAGAGGAGAGTCACGATGGGAAGATAAGTGAGGAATACAGGACTGAAGCTACTGTCAGTGACAGCAGAGATGCTGCGCAGTGGAGCAGGCACTCCTCCACTGAGTGACACACAGCACATGCCTGACTGATTAGTGTTACTATGGGATGGAGCTGTTCATCCTTTCCAATACATCTAGCCCCAGAAATCTGCAATTCCCTCTTGCTTCTAAGTATCTTTTCTGGAGACATGAGCAATACACCATTAACACTGGGCAAATTATCAATCTGAAAAAAGAACTTTAGGAATCTCTTTGTTTTCCATTGCTTGTAGTTTCTGCTTGTATACTTGTGCTCTTCTCTTTCTCTTTAAAAGTGAAGCACATTACTTAGAGCATTCAAATACTTTAGCCTAACAGCTAACCAGTGCAAAGAGGGTTGTGCTATTCAAAGGGCAATATCAAGGTCTAGTAGTTTATCTCAGGCAGATCCAAGCATAGTAAACAGTAAGAGAAGTGTCCTAGGATTGCCAAAGATACCGAGTTGAAATGTCAGTGCTGGCAGGGAGACCTAGTTTTCAGAAACCTAGCTGGTTTCTAGGATGATGGACAACCAGGAAAAGTCTAAATAACTAGAAAAAGTGAATGAATCATGGATTAGCCTGACATAGCCATGTGAGCCATAAAAGAGCCACACGATTCATAGAAGTGCCAGCCTCAACACAAACTAATCTGTCTGGCTCTTTTCCCACCCCATCATTTTTCCTGAAAGACAAGCAGAACTGACAGATTAGATGTGGCCCAGGATGGGTACACATCACATCATGGGTAATTAAACTGCTGCCAAAACCATTGTTTTGGATTATTTCTATCACACCTTTCCTCTACAGCCCTCACTCTCCCTGCAGACTGGACTATCTACCTGATCAGTCTCATCAAGCTTGGGGCCTGGCCAAGCTGGAGGACTAGGAGGAAGGTCTAAGTTCAAAACAGGACTCATGAGTGAGAATGCTCTTCAGTCAGAGACAGGAGTCTAGCAGATGCTCAGACCTAGGCAAATGGGAAGAGGGGACTGGGTAGAAAAGAGCTACACAGAGGTCTAGGAATGAGGCAGATTGGTCCACCCAAGGCTACCAGTTAGAAGAGGTTGGGGGGAGTCCCGGTTCACCACACTGCAATACACCTGACCATAAAAAAGGTGCTAGTTAACTTTTGCCCATGGTCTACTGAAACCTCTGTGCAACCATGACATAGAGCACCTGAACTTCATGTGCCCATGAGGCAGCCACCTGTAGGGAGCAAAGGAGGAAAGAAAGAATTAGAAATTGCAGACTGGAGTGGATTGGGAGGGGATACCCAAAAGGACAAGGGGCAGAGGGGAAATACAAGGTGTGCTTACTCTCAGTGCAACGTATTCTTGGAACATCAGAAAACAACAAAGCCTTTGTTTCATCCTTACTGACTCTTTAAATGTCAGTGTCTCTGCTCCTGCCAGATGGTACCTATAAATTATTTACCCAACTCCATTATGTGCCCAAAAAGGGAAGACCGAGCTGAACAGGACCAAGAAGAATCAGTTACTTTCTCACCATAGAAAGAAAGGAGGTCTCCCAGCAGTACTGTTGGATCACAGCCAACACAGTGGTGCAACCAGTGTCAGCTGTGCCAGTGAATCTCTGGGGTAAGAGTGGGAAGCCCAGGGATGTTGCAGCCCAGTTTATTGCACATTTCACATGGCCTAAGCCAGGCTTAGTTTCAAGACTTCGCATTGCCACTGATATTACTCATACCACTTTGAGCAATTCACTTGCCCTCCATCTGTCTCGGTTTCTTCACCTGTGAAACAGAGCCTGATAGTGGCTTTGCAATGCGTGACTGCTTTTCTGGCCCTGGCTTCTCTGCCTGCTCTATAGCTGCTGGCACAGCAGTCTGCAGGTGGGTCTGCTTTCCAGTCTGTAGCCTTAAGGGAGGCAGCTTTCGCTGCGGAAGACCATGGCTGTATGAATATACGAACAGTGCAGTCAGTGCTACTGTGATTATTACAGACAGCAGCAGTGGCTGGTACAACCTCTCAGAAAAGGTGAATATGGCCCAGAGAAGGCAGATGGTGCAGACACACACGCCTACCACTTTCAAATCCGATTTGCATTCATATATGTGAACTCACTGTAAAGTGGTTTACCCCTACTTTTCAGTTAGCCGGGTAATATCCCCTCTCTGAATATGACACAAGAATACCTGAACAGTCCTTTTGTGACAGTTCCCCAGTGTACCTGCCCCATGATGAGGCTCTGTGGCCTCTGCACACAGCTGCGAATGCTCCATCTAACCCGGGAGAACCACCTCTGTCAGGCACAGCAAAAAGGACACTTTCCATAAAGGAGCAACCAGGAACTGCATGGAGAACACACACTGCTCTGCACTGAGCAGTGAGCCTCCCAAATGATTTTTATTACCAGTTTTCTGAGGACAGCAGCTTTCTATTCATTTGATACAAGAAACACATCCATGGGCTTAGGGGTTTGTATGGATGAGATTACTTCTTTTTCTTTTTTATTCTTCTAATTGCTATTCTTAATAAGCATTTAGGGAACAGGAGGAAGGGGACTGGGAGAAGAGGAGATGAAATAGCCAAGCTGAAGGCAGATGCTCATGTTAGTCTCGTGAAGCAGCTAATCAAACTTTCTTTCTACACTACAACTTGAATTTTGCAATGCAAAGGACGAAGTTAAATATAAACCTTATTGTTCCCGCCAATAGGGCAAGCTATCTTCAAATCACATTTTTGAAAAAGTTGCAGACCCAAATATGAATGAAAAGATTTTCAAAAGTGAACAAATGGTAGGTTTGGATTTTACTCCGAGTTTCACTGGTTCCTTACTACGCGGACATACTCCTGATTTCAGTGCTGTGAGTAAGAGGCATTACATAACTATGTAAAAATGCCAGAGATGTGGGGGCAAGAATCCTGTCGGGGCTCAGGTATTAGACTGCAACTCTGAAAATACTGCCATGATTTCCATCACAAATCCACTGAGTCACAGAAACGTTAGGGAGTATTCACACTGGGGGATCAGCCAAGGGAACACGGATCTGGAAGGAGACCTTTTGCTTGAGCTAGCTTCTGCTTAAGGCAAGCAGGGAGCACTTTCTAGTCTATCTGCAAATAGCCTAAATGTCCTTTCAACTATTGCACACCATGAACAAATGTTGTCACACACACACACACACACCCCCATGCTAGGTACCTGTGTACAAGGATTCCTTCAGTATCACCCCAAAATATTCAACCACTTTGATCTCCTAGAGCTTTTTTACTCTACAGTGATGCAAAGAATTGGCATCAGATTTATCCTTACATTGGCCTACCAGACTGGAACTTCTTGACAGCAGGCCCAGAGCTGAGGACACAGAAAGATGAGAGGAGGATCTCCACACATGTGGGGAACTCCGCACAGGCTTGAACAAGCAGCCCGTTGCTTTGATTTCAGAGTGATAATAATCTTCTCTTCAAAATGACAGCTCAGGGCTCAGCTGCTGCAACACTGTTTTTGGAATCAAATTACTAGAAAGGTCAAAATCATTAACATGTGCTTTAGGAAGAGGGAAAATACCAGGCAAAACCTGTAAGCTTCCACTGCTGAAAGATGCCCCCTGGACTAGCAGATGCTATTATTTGCTTCATTTCACTGTAGGCAGAAGGGTGCTCTCTCACCAAGGGAACAGAGAAGGAGGTCATTCTTCTTGGAGGTCTTTCAAAAATGTGCATAGCAGGAGAAGCCTCTTGTGACTTTGTAGAATTTAAAAGGCACAAAACAGCGTTAGAGGGAGTGAATGAATAGATGATGTCCCCCTGACCTGGCATGGCCCTAACCTGTCACTCCCCACAGGGCCCCTTTAGCATTCTGCACTGTTGAGAGTGGTTGTCCCATCCCAACGTTAAAAATGTATGGACTTATTCTTGCTCCCACATCCAGCAGGAGAGAGCAAATATGGAGTTGGTGCTATATCCAAAGGACAAGACCTAAGAAAGGAATTTTGCTCATGCCTTGATGACATGGGTTGGGGTATAAGCCTTATAATGTTTACACTACAGTTCTCCTTCAACAAGAAGTGTTAATAAATAAGAGGAAAAAGAGCCGACAAAGTTTTCTACAATGTTTGAGCTACACCTTTTTCTTTCTTATTTACCAGACACCCCTGTGAGGCTACCTGAAGACACCTAGTGCCTCAGCAGTGCATTACTCATCAAGGTAGCCAGCAGATCAGGGCAACGCATTTCCCTTTTTGAGCATTCAAATGAAAGTTAAAATTTCTATTAAGAAATAGTGTAGAGTTCCTACAAGGAGCCATATTTTGGGTGCTTTGTGCACCATTTTCCTCTCTGAGCTGGGCCTCACTAAGTAAAAGCCAACCCTACATTCTCCAAGGAATGGCTAAGACAACAATGAACACAAGACAGAGAAAATCTTTGCCCAGAACTTTTAAAAGTTTAACAAGACAAACAGTGTACTTACAGGTTTCTCTCCCACTGAGACATTTAACCATCTTCTCCCATGTACATAAGCTGTCTCTGCATTTCATACCCCAGTGGTGCTCTCATATTTTTCATGTGTACTCCTAGACGGACAATAGGATTCACCTTGATATGATAGTGCCAACGTCTCTAAAGCAACCTGGCCCATGAAAAATCATCTTTCTAATCCTTGAGAATGTCATGTGTATTAGCTGCAGCCTTTCTGGTATGAATCCTCTAGAGTGGATTCAATTTCACGCAAGTCCTAGCAAGATGGACCATCCTAGGCTAGGAATTCATACCCCCTACAGCCTCTACTCTTCAGAAAGGCAAACAACTACTGCTTTTCCTATAGGATCCACCTTTAAAACTATATATAATCCTTCCTGTCCAGAGCAGGGAAGTTCAGTCTGGGAATTTGGAGGTCAAATGCTTTGGACTGTCTTGCCCTGTATCTCCCTTTCATATTTGTACACCTTTTTGTGCAGCACTGCATGTTCACACTCAGTGTTCACCTTCACCTGCAGCATTAAGTTAAGCTTTTCCACAGCATTTTTCCTTATCCATTTCCCCTTGACCCACAAAAAACTATCCCTGAGTTTAATGAGCCGTTCAACTTGGCTCAGGCTCAGGTTGTTAGTCACTGTGTTCAAAACTGCTGGTCTTCCAGCACTTTTCCATAACTTCCCTTGGGCTGCATATTCTTCATCAGCTACTTACTCACTACTTCTACATCAGAAACGACCCCTCATCAAGACAGTCTATAACAGGTTTTAATCTACCTGCAATGCAGCCCGAGTATTTTGATGGAGACAACCAGACCTGATTCCAGCTACCCAGAAGAGAATGTATCCCTGGGGTACTGCATGGCTGAGGACCTGGCAGGTGACTGCTGAAATCCTACAGCCTCACCTGAGTGAGCATACCTTTTCAAAGGACATGCTCCAGCACAGCTTGGCACATTTATATTTGCTTGGCCTTGCTTAATCTGACCCAAGGTCATACAACAGCAAAAATGTGCCCTTCATGCAGTGTACTCTAGTGAATATTCACCTTCGCTGTATACTTTGCATGCTCCTTGTTGCCGTTGCCACACAATCATTCTCACATTCATTGTGGACCACTGTGGCCACAGTCTGACTTTTTTTTGGCTTTTATTACTGTTTTGCATTGCATTGTGTTGGCTACAATACTGTCAATGCAATCAAGTACTTTGGTTCACAGCAGAATAAATGTTCAAAGATATGAATTTCCCTTAATGTATAATTTGTATTATAATTTACCCTATTAACCCTGTACACAAAACTTAAAGGCTCTTGTAAGCCCCCCCACTGGTAAAAAGATATGTCAGAAACAGAAAATATTAGGGAAGATGTTGCTCTGTGCTCAGGAAGGGCAATTCAGGAAGGTTGTCTAGAGGTCACATTTAGTTTTCCTTTAATGTTTTGGAAGAGGAGAGTGTTTTAAACTTTCAGGAGTGAGTAGCTGGCTCAGGACAGTGCCTCCTCGACCCCACTCTCTCCAGTGGCAACTCCTCACTTGTTAGACCTGGGCAGTTCTTTGGGCCAGAGTGAAATAGCTGTGGTCATGACCTTGCTCTCACCTTTCCTGTTACCACAGATTTCTTTAACAGCTAGTACTTTTGAGGGTGTGAGGCAGTGGAAGGATCGTGTTCACCTGATAATGAGGTCAGAACTTCACTTTGTGCAGAAATATAAAAGATGTAGTGAAAACACAAGTCCTCTGCTCTCCTTTTCTTTCTGCTGGGACATCCAGCATCTCCATGCAGAATTTCCTCAAGGGATGGGAAGGGCTCAAAAATGAAAGAACTGGCTTCAGGCCAGCACTTGGTCCTTTGCTTGTTCAGGCAAACTTCTGAGATGCCCTATATGTGACAAGAATTGCAGATGTCTACTTCTGAGGGAATTAGAGTTAATAGCTTAATGTTCTCACGGGGAAAAAAAAAAAAAAAAAAGCCATGCAGGCATTATGAGCAGCCTCACTGCTGGGCTATGTATTTCCTTAATGCAGTTTCAGGAGAGATGGTTGTTAGGGAGAGGGAGTAGGATCCCATTTTTGTATGTAGATTTCAGTGCCGAATTCAAGGTCTTACTGTCTTATGATGCCAGGGCAACAGCAGCAGTATCTGGCCATTCCTTTCGCAGTGATCATTAGATGACCTTGAGATTTACCCTACTGGGGCAGTACAGTTTCTATAAATATCCTAATTTCCAGGATCATGTTTTCAGTTGTATCAGAGACAATCCTAGTGAAGAATCAATTCAGCTGGGCATACCCTCCCTTCCCTCTCACCCTTCCCCTCCCCCCTGGCCCTCCCTTACTCTGGGTTGTAAAAAATTTTAGCCTTTGAGATTTCCCTTTTAGCACTGACCTTCTGAGCTATCTAATGATGAAGATAGGAAGAGGCTGCAACCAGACAGTGAAAAAAGAAAAGCCTTTTGCTAGCAGGGAAATGTGTGAGTAATATACACACTGTTGGACAGTGGCCAAATCGCTCTAGTAACGGCTGCTAGTTCCCCTTACCAAGCAAATGATCAAATGAGAAAGAGAAGCTGCAGTCGGGTGTCAGAAATGCTGAGTCGCAATGGGAGAGTGCCGCATCTGATGGAAATTTACCCAGGAGCCAGCGACCTTCACACGCTGGGGACGCTGACCAAGGGCTTGCAGGGATATCCTGCCCTCACTCACAAGCTGCTGTACTACCTCCATGCCACTGCCCAGGCAGAGCACACCCCAAAAAAGGAGGCCAGGAGATGAGCTCAGGAACTGTGCAAGCTTCAAGACAGAGTGGGCTGCCAGGACTGCCTCCACAGCGTGAAACCGGGTACTGCCTACACGGCATGCAAAGACAGCTGGCCCCACAGCACTGCCTGGTCTATGGTGATTACTTGCCTCAGGTGATCACCTGCTGCTCACCTGGCCCTTCTGCTGCTGCTTTGGACACATGGTCTTGAAATGAGACAGTCGGGTCCAAGCTGACCCATGCCTGGGGCTACCCCACCTGGAGACAGTAGGTAGCAAAGATGACTTCACAGCTCCCTGCTTTTAGGGCTGACGGACTGTGCCTTGTGTCAGGCTAGAGCTTTCCCAGCGGCTGCTTCAACACATGCCCTGTAGACATCTTCCCAATGTTTCAGGCACTTACTGTAAGTGGAGCACAGGAATACTCTGGCTTTACCATTGCCAGAGGGGCTGAGGTTTGGCATATCACCAGAACATCTCCCTTCCTCCCCAGTCCCAAGTACTGGGACATAGTCGATGGCTTTGACTGCAAGCTTGCAGCCTCTCCCTGAAAGAAGATGGGGAGTGGGAGAGGACGTAAAATAATGTCAGGGGACAAAGAATACAAGGCAGTAAATAAGAGCTGTAGCTGAAAATAGAGGACAACTACTTGCATCGAGCTGGAAGATGGAAAAATGGGAGAGATAGCTGGTGATGCAGTGATGGGGATGCTGGCTAGATGGTGCTAGCACATACTTCTGTGCTTTTTTCAGGGACTAATACAATATTATTACTGCTTTTCCTTTAGACAGAAATTTCATTTCCATTGCAAGAGCTGGAGAAACTACCATCTGTTGTTAGTATTGCTAACAGAGAACTGGTAGTCCCCAGTTAAGTTCCTTTCAAAAACGAAGGGTTTCTGGAATCTACGAAAAATAACGCTCTCTTTGCAGCACAGGGGACTGTCTCAATCCAGTACTCCTGTGTCGGCTGAACGTGACACAAAATACAATATCTGCCTCACATTATCCTTGAAATCACCTTTTTTCATGCTATGCTGCAGGTGCTTATTCTTAATCCTCTGGCCTGTACTGGTTTAGGCCTTCCTGGTTGTGCCAATAGAGCCAGCTCCAGTCACCAAGGCAAAAGCAAGCCTCTCAGCCTCTGACAGGAGTATACCCACATGGTGAGGTGAAGATCGTAGCTTGAGCACACCCAGTCCCATGATCCTCATGCTTTCCTTTTGTACATTGTGCTTTTGGTTTGGCTGTATCCTGCTTGTGGCACAGCATCCACACTGCTCTTCAGAAGATCCAAGTCCAGGCATGAGAGAACCTGGGCCTCCTGTGGTGAGAAACCACTGGGCTCCTGGGACACCTGCTGGTGGACTGGTGCTTGACGCACCAGGTTGTGTGAAGGTCAAGCCTGCAGAAGGATGATCCCCAAAGTCCAGAGCTTGGATTAAATGTCTCCTAGCCCTCTTAGTGAATATCTGTAGGAACAATACAGACTGAGGGTAAATTAGATCTTGAAAGTGGGTTCAGACCTAAAACAAACTCCTTATGTAGCTATGGCTTAAAGACAGCCCAGCCACCACTAGAGGGAACAGAAGGCCACAACGATTGACAAAATTTTAAGATTGCTCTCTAAAATGAATGCAGTCAACCAGGAAATACTAGCAGACATTCTCCATTAAAACTAGAAAAAATATACCTGAAATATAGACATCTCCTGATCTGGTAAGAGGAGGAAATGGAGACTGGAAATGGAAAGCAAGTAGGAACTCTGTAACTTTGCCGGTACTCCAAGCCCCATCACAGCTCTTCCTACAGGCAGAGGAATCAAAGGGGACACCTGACATCCAAGTGTCCCTGAAGCTGTTGATAGGAGGCCAGAGTCAGTGGAGAACTAGGCCAACGAAGGCTAATCAGTGTCACAGATGAGTACAATACTGCAGTGCCAGTGGGTTCCCACCAAGATCTGGGCTCCCAGGGAATTAGGCAACCCTACAGCCTAGGACACTGTTTGTTTGGGGGAGGAGAAGTATCGAAAAGATCCTATAAGCATCCCAAACCCTCTCCTTGCAGCAGGCATAAACTGTTGCATGTGGAAGCAGAACCAAGTGTGTTTGCCATCCTGGGCTCACTCCTGGGTGCTCTGCGGACACAGAGCTCTGCTCTGGGCTGCACTGCCCAGCCAGCCTTGCCATGCACAAGAGTGGGAAAAGGAAAAAGAAAGCACTGATATGGCCAGCTAGAAAGTGGAAGTAAACTTTTGCCCAAGAGGTTAGGAATAACCTCAGCTTCAGCAGCTGGTTATCCAGCACTGGGAGGAACAGGAGCAAACAATGAGACTACACCATACAAATCCCTGCCAGTCTTTGCTCATTCTCAGGGTCAGCAAGGAAAGGGCTTCACCAGTCCCTGCTGCTGGCTCTGCTTCAGAGCTATTCACACTGCCATGGGTACCCTTTGGCCTAGGTGTGGGGACAAGAGCAGGGTGCTTTGCTGGGTACCCTGATACCAGGCACTTCACATCAGCCTTCCCACTGGTTGATGGTGCAGAGAAGCCAGGAGGCAAAATGGATATGGGGGCAGAGCAGCCCTCACATAGTAATTTTCCCTAAAGGGCAAGGTTGGGCGAATAGTGCTGTGGGAAGAAACTGCACTCTTACTGCCTCTAGCGCCAGTTGTTTCACCCTACCTTTATATTTTCAGCGCTGTCCCTTTCCTGGGTGATGGATTTATGTGTCTTCATCCTGTTTCACTGTATCAGGACAACTGCACTGACTTCAACAGATTCACTCCTTATTCATACTGCTATAATCCAGAGGAGAGGCATGTCTCCATGTTATTGTTCCTGGGAATGAATGCTAAAGGCCTCTTCTGAGCTGTGCAACAGCTACAGGGAAATTTGTGGTGGCAATTGTCCCATTACTGCTCTTTGTCCATATGACTCAACTTGATCCTGCTGTTACCCACTACTAATGTAATTCCTAAGAAATATACTTTTTTGGCTTTAGTCTGCCAGTTTTAGCTCCACCTCCTTCCTATGTGCAAGTTTTCCTCTAATTCCTGTTGGTGCTGCCCTGCCTGGCACAGTTGAACCATTTCCCCTTTCTCACACAAGCAAATTCTTGCAGCCCTGTGAAGTGGGTATCAAATACCCACTGGTCATACTGTAGCGAGAAACTCTGTTCAGAGGCCCCCAACTGAACAAGAGCTATAGCACAGCTCCAAGTCTAGCTAATGTATGTGATTCTTTTTTGGCCCTTTTCCTCCCCTGGAGGAAGAGCAAAACCTGGAGTTAAATATGGCTGTGGTCACTGTGGCTGCGTGGCACAGAAGTTAATGGAATGCCATGGTGTCAGTCCAGTCCAGTCCCCGTGATGGCACTTTTCAGGACTACAGCTGCCTTTACCTTTTTCTCCCACCCTCAGGGACAGTCCAGCTACCCCTGTTGCCTTCCAAGCACAGCAGCAGTTCTGCTTTCACCTTACCCACAGATTTGCTCACACATGTGCATACACAAGTGTTATCGACACCAGCACTCATGTTCTGTCTTTCCCTCTCTCTCTTCATCTTCAAATGTCAGTCTCACGGAGGCACTGAGGCTGACTCACTCCAAGGTTACATGCTTTGGCCTCCTCATGACCTACACGGCTGAGCAATCCTCCTAGGCCAACTCTATCCCAGAGCTTGGCTACAGGCAGAAATTACGTGTCAGGCGAGAAAGCACAACTCCTTTGTCATTGACAGGGAGGCTGCTGGGTCTCATTTGACTTAATGTTGTTGGTGAGACAGGCTGATGCCACAAAACACAGTAGTGGGAAGAACTCAGAGATCAAGGAAATGCCAGCCTGCAATTTCAGGTCTTCTATAAGGAGAGAATGACCATTTGCCTCTATTTGGATCCCAGTTCAGGCTTGAAATTTTAACCCTGAAAAACCAGCAGGGCAGCTGAATCCAAGATCTGGAATTCGGTTTCTCCCTAGTCTTCTCAGATGAGTGCTTCAGGATTTTTCCATGAGACCCCACACTGCCCAAAGATGACCATTACAGCCTCATCCCATATAGCTGTAGGTGCTCTTATTGTGTCGTAATGACCCCCTCTCGACCTGGTCACCTTAGAAAGACCTTTTCTAAAGCAAAATGTATTTTCAAGGCAAAATAGGCTAAGAAAAAAAAAATCATTCTGTGTAGCAGCCTATTAGCAGCTTAGAAAAATCTGGCCCATCTAGACTTCTGCCATTTCTACATCAAGTTCCACAATACTTTGGCCCCACAGATGTCACTAGGAACTTTGCTCTTGATTTCTGTGGGGCCAAGGTTTATTTTAAGGGCATTTCATCTCATCAAAAAACTAAATTACTTCATACAGTCTGTGCACATAGGCCTTACCTACCCATTCAGGGAAATGCTATCTCTGTGGGATGACCATGGGCTGACAAGACATCCACATGCATACAAAATCACCATGTCAAGGCCCTAATTTTTCTGAAAATTTTTGCCTCCAAGAACTGTGCAAATTAAGCAGTTCACCTTCCCTTCCCTCTACTGGAAAATAGGCTGAATCAAGAACAGAATTACAAACAGGACTTGACATAATTTTTCAGGACAATTAGGGCCACAGCATGGGATAGGAGCTGTGCCTAACATCCACTTGAGAAGTTTGCCACTGCCCTACAAACAAGAAACGGCTGAAGCACTTGAAGTATGCAAAGGCCAAACAAAAAATGAACTGTCTCACAAGACAGCTCTTTAACTCTTACGCCAAACCTCTTTCCTTTGAGCCAGTCTGATGCCAAGATGATATTGCCATACCTTTGGCAGGAAGTCACACCCAAAGAAAGGAGGGGAGAAGTGAAGCAGTGAAGCTACACATTACAGCATAACCATATTTATGCAGGTTAAGTGCAAGCTCCTTTCCCTTCCTACTCTCAACAAATCCTGCTACCTCTGCAATAGAGTTCTCTTTGCAAACAAACAACAGGGGCGAGGTTTAGACAAGGGGAAAACCAAATTGCCTTCCTGCGTATGAAATGCAGAATGCAAAACGCATCAGCCTGAAGAGTCCAGCAATCCATTAACACACGCTTAACATGAGCCACATTTTCCATGTTTCTAAAACACAACCCAAGTAGCTAACATCTCTTACGTGGCGGGAATCCAGAGAAAGAGGCAAGCCAAAGGAAGACTGGGCAGTCCTCCAGCAGAGTGGTTTAGCTTCAAAAGCTGAAGTGCACTTAAAACTTTAAGGGGGAACAAGAGGCCAACTTTAGACACTGTTTCGCCAACCATACACGGATTTCCAACCTGATGAGAAGTTCCTCTTTCCAGGTTAATGCTCCACCATTAGACCATATAGTTTAATACACATGAATTACACCATTTAAGCAATTGGGACAAGTTTCATCATTCCATCAGTTAGCATAGCTGACATTGGCCATTTCCAGTAGACTCTGCTCTGCATACAGGCCAAATTTTCCCCCAACAAAGTAATACCTCTACTTATTTAGCAGCAGTCCAGGGCAGAAAGTAGGGAGGATTGCTTTTGCAAATGAAGAGTGCTTGGGAAATTCTGCGTGAGGCAGAATGTTACTAGCATCTAGTAAGAAGTGGTACAGACATGTATGGATGAGTAATCACATGTTTAGAATAAGGCTGTGACAGCCTCTACTCTTGCAGAAAATAGCGTAGCAGGGAGCTCATTTTTGTCCCACCTGAAAGCTACCATTTCCACCAGTACCAGAGTATCTAACATAAAGCTACTTTGTATTGGCTGAATCCCTTGATAATCTCCCATCCATGTTGTTACTCCAATCACTGATGCTGTTCTTGGGTAGAGCTAATTGAAACATGGTGCAAAGTCAGATCAGCTGGTAGCCAGCTTATCAGCATGGGGCTGCTCTTTCTTATACCTGTTTTGCCTTGCCTTATTCATACAGATAACTGGTCACATAAATCAAGTGAGAAGAAAATCAGATCTCTAAAATCAAGAGTTTTTCCTCTGAGCACACTCAGATGAAAGACACAGTTTCAGAGATCTTGCGGTTCTTTTAGGAGAGAGAGAGGAGTTGAAGTCATTTTAGGGAAAATATGTACAGCCAAGTAATCTCAGCCTTAGGGATCTGCAGTGTGCATGTTGCATTCAGCAGGGGAAAGGGGGAAAGGGCTACAAACCTGCTTATATTAACCCAGTGCATAAAGAAGAGCTACCCACAACACAAAAACACTGTCATGACACATAACTTCTCTGCTGACAGCCCTAGTGAAGGGAGCAAGAACTGATTCAGTTTGGAGACTGAACTCCTACCTCTATCCAGGAGTGAATGTGAAGGAGTAGAAACATGGGAAAAGAGTAGAGGAGTGGAAAAGAAAAAAAAATATTCTCTTACTGAAATTGGCAGACAGCTTCCCTAGTGTCCTTGCATTGGCAAAGAGCCTCCCCTCCTCCTTAGCAGCTGCCCCTTGTTTCAATGTACTAAAAACAAGACAACGAATCTATCCAGAAAAGGCATTTAGATAGTGCCTAAAATGCAAAGAGTGCCCACATCAATAGAAATCAGAATTTTGAATTGGCTCTTCTTACTTCACAGAATACATCGCCCAGAGCTTTTTTGAAATAATCACATGCAGAAGTTATGTTATTTTTGGGGAACAGTAAAAAAAAACCTCCAACCCAAAGAACCCACTCATCAAACTCTAAACACTTCCCTTTATCCAGCTGCACCACACATAGATGATTGTCTTCTTGGGGGCACTGCAGGGCAAACACTGAAGATTTCATCCAGGAAGCATTTGGGGGTGTTTTTTTTTCAGTGTGGGAATAACAGAAAGAAAATCTGTATTAGAAATCTCTGTTGAAATACAGGCTGGGAAAAGATGGCCCTCAGCCCCACATAGTACTGCAAATAGCCATATGACAGATACTGGGTCCAGAAGGGCCCAGGGAACTGTTCTCCAAATCTATGCACACTGCAGGCTCCACAACATTTCAGAATGACCTATTTATAATACTAAGCCTATAACACAAAGTTAAATGCCAGCACTATGATGGGCTACAGGAAAAAAGCAGGAGAGATGAGAATTACTGCCAGTGTCCAAGGTCCCTGAAATAGCTGGGAGTTTGCTATGGAAAGTTCTAGCTGTTAGCATGTAAAAGAGAAGCAACACTAGCAGCATGTGAGTGCTGTATGATGTAAACATACATGAAAGGAGTGGTTGGGAATCAGATCCAGATTCACAGATTTGGAAAACAAACCCTGCTTTTAGGTGCAAGACCTGCTGAAAGAGAGGATAAGACAGTGGCAAAATGGTAGAAGGAAAAGAAGAAAGGAGAGAGATTAGGCATAAGGGAAGGGAATGGCTACAAACAGTGGGTGAAATTGTGGTGACCTGTTTTCTTTAATTGCCGGTTATGCTATAAACTCAGAGCATGACCTTGATGACAAGTAAACCTTTACCATGCTTTTCCTCAGTTTCCCACGTCTGTAAATTAGATGCAACATTTCTGTACCTCATAGATATAAATGCCTCAGGATCCTTAAATGGATAGTGCTAGAAAGCTATAAAATATTGCAGTGTAAAAAAGCATCAGATAGGCATAAAAGAAAAAAGCCAGCTCAGAAAATAATCACTGATATCCATGCAAAAATGTCATTTTGGGTGCCATAAAGAGCTAAGCCATTTATATTCTTAAGAGGAGGCATAGCTGAGAAAAATGGTGCTCTATCCTTACTACCACTATGGCTCCCAGCAGGGCTTTCTGCTGAAAGAACGGTGTAACCAAATAAATGCTGATGTGATGGTGACAGTGATTGATGAAGGAAGCTCAGGATCCCATTGTGTTCAGCACTGTGAACCCTTAATGACCCTTACTCAAGAGTCCCATATTTAGACTGTAAGCAAGAGACAGCAACGGACAGAGTAAGCTGGTAAGAGATGTACACACTGCCATGAAACTGCTTTTTCTAATTGTGTTTCATCTTGGTGAAATCCTAAGAGATCCCATCATCCCAGCCTTATGTTTATGGGAATCTGGATCTGTCCATTGTGTATGAAGGCAGCCAGCAATTCTCTGCTGTGGAGGGCAGAGGCTGTATCAGGCAATTCATAGAGCAATAACTATATGCAAATTACTTTCTCTGCAGTGGATGACAGCAAAGAAGGAATTTTTGGCAACATCCTCTCCAGGTTTTTCACTGTTCCCCAGGGAATGTCTGTCTAAGTGAAGGGCACTTAAAAGGTACATTATTTCCTTATTCCTGCAGCTTGGGCATTATTTTGCCTGCAGCTCTGCAGGGATCTTAGCATGCAGCTTTGGACTTTCCCAGTCAGCTCACTGGAGTACTGAAGCAAAGCAACGAAGGCAATGCAGCAAAAATGCTGATTGTACTACAGTCCAGGAGAAGTGCTATTCATATTCAACTCACGGCAAAGCCTGTTACAACGTCATAAATCCTCCGCAGCAGCAAGAGCAGGACAAGGGAGAAAAGCCTGCTGTCTCTGCTTTTCTTCCACAGCCTATTCTCAGTGCTGTGCGTCATGCTCTCCTTCATTGCCCTCCTTCACTTCTGCACAGTTCAGGCAGACTCTGAGATCCAGGTTTGCAGAGTTATGAGTTAGCAAAGGCCTTTTCCACCGTGACCCAAAGGCCACAAAAGCCAGAGAGTTTCTTGCTGTCAATCCACATTTGTGCTCTGAGTAAATCTGACATAAGAAATATGGAGCCCCCATGGTGCCAATATTAACAGCACTTTAAGTAGGAAAAAAGAGACAAGGCTCTTGGAAGAAATAAAAGCAGCTGTAAATGTCAAATTCATTTAATGTCAGGAAATTATGTATCTAGAGAGAAAGGCTCATAGTAGTTCTAACTGCTGGGTAAGAATTTTTTGTTTTCTGTTGAGTAGTTGGAAGATTTTTTCCTCATCTTCTTTCACATTAGGACAAGATAGAGACTCTTGTGAGTTTTCCTGTGAAAAGGCAGAGAGCAAGAAGCAAGAAACAAACTGTTAATAGCTGGGGAATATGGGTGTTTGCTTGGGGTTGCAAGATACCAATTGTCAAATCCATAGTAAGAGACAGTAACTTAAAACTGAGCTTACAGTATCAAGCCAGAAAGACAAAAAATGAGCAGAAGGCCAAACAGGAACATGAAGAAGCAAAGTAATTTGCTGAAGGATATAGAACTGCCTAGTGGCAGAGCCAGCTTGAGTTGTGACTAAACCCAGAGTGTCAGGGTTTATTAACCCAGGACTCCAGGATTTACTAAACCAGCACCTGCTGCTGAACTGCTGCTGTTCTGAAGCTTAGGTTCAAATAGACAAAAATAGTTTTGGAAGAAGGATATAAAAAGCATTTCAAGCAATTAGCACAGTTCTTTTATTGGGCGCAAGGTTGCCAGGGCATCTGGAGAGTTGTAGCACTACTGGGCTAGGGGCAGTGATAGCTCCCCAGGCAACTGGTCTAACCTATTGCTGACAAAAAAGAACATTGATGCACTCTTTTTAGCTGCTGGGGTTTGCATCCTTCATAAAAATAACCAGGTGAGAGCTGGCAAATGTGCCTAATATAGGCTCAGAAACAGTCTTTGACTTTCACTGCATGTGCAGCATGCATCTGTGCTGCTAAATATTCTAAGGTCACAGAGGCAGGACATGCCTCCTAAAGTGAGAAGTACACTGTTTTCAGTATAACATTTTGAAAGGGATAGTTATAAAGACAGCTGCAGAGCAGAAAAGCACACAAGTAGCAGCTTTGATTCTGTTACCGAGTTCCTTTTGGTCACAAAGACTGTCACATTGCCATGCACTGTAACTTAGACTTTCTGTTTGCAGGTGGAAAAATGAAGGGTTGTGCATTCTCCACCCTTGGAGGTTTCCAAGACTGCTTAAAGCTGTGAGCAACCTGGTCAGATCTTCAGCCAACCCTGATTTGAACAAGAGGTGGAACTGGAACCAGAAACCTCCAGAGGTGCCTTTCAACCTGAACTATGCTGTGCCTATTGCAACATGAGGAAGGTGAGGCATTGCTGCCCATGGTTAGTAGAACAGTGACTTCTGGCCCTTATTGCCTTCAGCTGGTGCCAAGTATTTGATGGCTACTGAAGACAAACCCTTTCATTTTCCATGCTTCATCAGAAAGCATCACTGGGTACAGCTACAGAGGCAGCTTAAGGTAGTAGTGCAAGACTTATCCAGACACATTTCTAGTTAGCTTAAATCATGATCTCCAGAACCAATGGGTGCTGACACTTTGCACTGCGCTGTGTGGACATAAAATTTAGCCAGGCATTTAAGTAATGAGCAGAAATTTATCTTAATCATGTCATATTCCCTTGAAGGCAGTCACAAAATACAAGCACAAACTATTCCACTAGTGTCTGTCATCCCTGCGCCTGCTTTTTGAGTGCCTTTGCTTTATGAACAACCCAAACACATAACTTTGTTCCCAGGCATTTTTTAGAGTTCTGCTGACTCCTTCATTCTTTCCATGTCTATCTTTACATTTACTGGCAACTATTTTCATTTATCCACGTAAAGCAAATAATAACATCAAGGTTATGTACTTTCAAAGCTACTCTTCCACAGACCTACAAAGTTCTCTGATGATGAGCATTGGCTGTAAATATGCTAAAGGTGAGAAGAGAAACAGGGAGTCTGCTGCCCTAATAAAGCTGTTGGAGCTCTCAATGCAGTAAACTAACCTAGAGCATAGCACAAAGAAAAGGAAAGGATGCATTCTGTGGATGTAGTTGATGAGCCATCAGACTGATGTGATTAGAAGAGTTAAATGCAGTACTAGCTATGTAGGCATTTCCCTGCTTCTTGGTGAACACCATTACCGCTGGGATCTAGCATGGTGTCAGGCATAACCAACAAAATCCAGGGGTGCTCTTACAAAAATGGCCTGCCTTATGGATGGGCATAAGGCATGACAAACTTTGTGGTGCAAAGGCAAATCTGCATGTTTGAAAGCTCACAGCAGGCTCAGGAGCTTCATGGCTTGAGCATGTGAAGTCTAGATACTGAAATCATGTTTCAGGGGCTCTTGGTTACGCTGCTTGTGGTGATGAGGAGGAGCTGATCTGCCCCAGCCCCACAGAGAAGCTGAACTAAGAAACAGGAGTCTGTAGCAATACTGATCATTGTAGCTGCTTGCAACAGCCAGGTGGGTAGTGGGGGAAGCACACCATGGATCAGAATGATGGCAGTGTTGAACTACTGCAAAAAAGGGTATGGCCTTATCCTAAAGGACTAGAAGTATACCAGGTTCTATGAACTTGGGAGTAAAAAAGGCCTGTACCTATATAGGAGGGTATAGAATAGGTCAAGCAAATATATTTTTTGTTTTAATGTGAACTCTATCAGAATGGCATCTGAGTCAAGGCAGTGTCAAACCTGTTTGTCACACGCACTGAAATAGTTCCTCACCCAGTTGAACTACAGCGCTATCAGGATCTTTGTTACCTGACTGTGCTCTATTTGTTTGAACAAACAGAATGACTACAGAGACTGGGTGTCGGATATTGTTGCACTCTCCATATTCCAATTTTTTGTTCAAAACTCCAGAGATTTCCCAGGGGAAGGCAACATTCCTTTGAGCTGTCACTGTGCTGTCACCTCCATGCAGCAGGTGAGCAGGAACTGCTCCTAATTAGCTGATCAGAGTAGCAACAAGGGCGACCTCCAGCCATGCCCTGCTTACAAGATAATGAAGGAAAATTTGTAAATGCCATGTAATGAGGCCTTGACAACAGTAGTTACCAGTCACACTTGGAGAAAGTCTATAGTCACGTTACATAGGCGAGGAACGTAGCACAAGGAAGCAGATCTGATCTAGCTTTCTTCCACCTGGCTGAGGAAGCAGATCTGACCTAGCTTTCATCCACCTGGCTGAGGTATCCACAGCAGCAAAGATGGTGGGTCTGAACCAACGGCCACATAAACGGGCAGGGAGGGACCCAGGTGGTTTTGTACTCTGCGGTACTTGCACAGAAGGAGAAGCCCCAGGTAGAGGGGAAGGAAGAGAGATGGGTGCAGAGCAGCAGGGCCTTTTCTGAGGCTAGGCAGACAGACCTCATTCGGCACAGCCACAGAAAGCCACATTTATCATCTAATCACATGGACTCTGGGACTGTTGGTTTGAGCAGTCTCATTAGCAGCTTCACTTCTCATAGCCAGCAAAGAGGGGTAGCATGTGGTGGGGAAGGAGGGTGAAGCAGAGCTGGGAGCACACAAGGAGAACAAAGCAGAGTGAGACAACAGAGCTGGATTACAACAGCAGGAGCATGGGATTGTCTCAGTTAGAGCACCAAGGAGCTACTTCTGGAGCAGGACAATCTGTCCTGCAGTGATGGGGTTAATTTTAAATTGCCAGAGAGCTTCTTGGACTTTTTCACTTCCACCTTCAATCTCTGGGGCTGGCAGTTGCTAATTACAATAATGCAAGGTGACAGTCACATGTGGAGTGGTGGATGACTGAGCAGGGCTGAAAATCCAGGTTGGATCACAATGAATTATAGTGACAGGACGCAGAAGCCCCTTCCCCAAAGTTTCTCTTCTTCCCTCCCTCTCTCTTCCCCATACCATCTGCAGCACCACAAAAGCAAAAAAAAAAAAAAAAAAAAAAAGAGAAATGATTCTCATGGCTAGAATGCAGATAGATAGAGGGCACCAGGAGCTGGGTTTCAATGACTAGGCTGTCACTCCAGTTATCCAAATTCACAAACCATATGGCCAAAAGGGACCAACTAAGCATCTCTTAATTTCCTACAAAACATGGGCTGCCAGATAGCACCTGGCTTTAGTGACTGATAAAGCAAGATCCTTCTGAACTCTTAAGATTTTATTTTGACACAAAGAATCCTGCACAAAGAAAGTACAAAACTGGTATAAAACACAATGAGCTCTGAGTGTTCCTACCCAGCATTCGCTTTTCACTGGGCTGAATAATTGTGCAAATACAGGGTCCTTTGTACGCAAAACTGAGACACCCCTCAGTCACATTCTCACCCCTTCTCCCCCTTACCTAGCTCAGAGAAAACTAGTTTTGGCTGAGTCCCATTCCCATGACCAGCAAGTGAATTACAGCTACTGCCATTCTCACATCAAAGATCAATTCAGCCCTGACCTCAGACTTACCCCGTGGGTCTGTGCAGAGTTATTATGAGTGATTAGTTCAGATTTTCCTCTCCAGCATTTCACAGCGATGTTAAGATCTGTAGGTCACAGTCTATGCTAGAGAAAGCCATGTGAGAACTTTCTAATGGTACCAAAATTCTCTGAAGGAGAAACCTGTTCACCACCCACAACAGCTGGTTTCCATGACAAGGATCACAGCTGGCTGACCTCTTAATGCTGTTCAGCTGGACGGCTACAGTCACATCCCTGGAAAAGGGTGGCACATAAGCCTCAGGTCAGTAAATAGTCCATAGATTTTGAAAATGCTACAGCTGGCTGCTGTAGCCTTTTCTAAAAGGTTTTCCATGGATTAAACTGAAAGAGAAGGTTACTGAGCCATACATGCAAACAAGCTTTTTGTGAGACTTTCAAAACAGACAAAATATGACTTGCACCTCTTTTGTATCTCTTCTCAGATTTGAAGAATACCTCAAAAATACCTTGATTGCTTTTTTTAACTTCTGCATTAGAACTTAATGTTTTTCCTACCCATTTTTTTCACTACAGACATTCTCAATGCTTCAAGAATCAGCTGAAGCTACACATTTTGAGGCCAAACTTAAAACAAGTTGAGAGGGGAAAAAGGTCATTTTTCATAGGTCTATTCAACACTCCTTATGTATTAGGTTTCGTACTGATTTCACTTAAATGTCCAATGAGCCCACTGGAGAAGAAACCTCTTTCTGAAGGAGTCATATAAAGTTTTAGATCATTTCTTCCTCTGATCATCTGGTGATGACTGCTCTTTCAAGAAAGCTCTCCAGCTATATCAAGTAGGAACCACCAACCTCTAGACAGCCCAGAGACTGCCAAGCTTGAATGCAGCCCAAAGACTAAAGATAAAGCTATTATATTAAAAAAAAAAAAAAAGAGGAGGAGATCCTCGATGAAAATGAGGTTTCAGTTACTCAGCTCATGTATAAAAATGTCCTGGTAAAATGCTGCCTACTAAATCTGTGAGGAGGTTCAGCACTGACTCAGCCTGAAGCATCTGGCTCTCTCCTGAATCAATGCCACCTGAATTTCCTGTAGCCTTGAGGCTTTTTTCTTTTCTTTTGGCAGCTTCACCTTCAAACACTGCACCCTGCATGTCTAGGCTTTATACGAGACTGTAGCTAGAGACCTCTTACAGATTTTAAGCATACATGCTAAAAGATATAGTGATGACAACAACAACAGCTACAGCAATAATAAAAGACCTTTTTAGCAAAGAGTACTAGGAAAAAACACCTGGCTTTTAGCAGTGACATGTAATTGGAAAAATACCTTGCCCTGTCCTGACATTTGAAACTATAATGGCAAACACTCATCAAATTGGCTTTTCCTCGTTGTAATGATCCTGGAAGAGTCATTGCAATTGCAACAGCTCTGTAAATTGCAACAAGTTTAGGGAATGAATTTATTAGCACAAATGGTAAGAGTTACTAGTACAGGGCAACTTTTACAGCCTGATGTACAGTGGGGAGGAGCAGTTATATCACTGCTCTGACAAAAGCCTGTATTACTATGATTAAACCATACAGGAGGTGAAAGAGCAGGGAACATCCAACTTCTTCACTACTAAGTGAAAAAAAAGTGAAAAAGCATCATTTTCTGTTCATATGCTGTGCATGACTTCTTACTACATGTACATAATAGTCAAGTTACACAGCTCCTCATGCCTAGATTTGAGGAATGGCTGTATCAGAACTGGTTAAATATCCCTGAGTAAATCTAGTTGAAATTATTTCTGGGAAAAGATCTGTGGAAGTTGGTAATGACAGCAATAGGCTCCTGGGTTATTTAAGGGCAGAACGTTCTGTGTAGACATTGTAGGATGTCTGCACAAACCCTGCAGTTGATAAGGACATCTCCCCTTGCACAGTTTAGCTCTTTTCCACTCCCTAGGGAAAGGTTTATCACAAAGGTTTGTGACTCTCACTTTTGTACTCAGTTTTTCAGGGTAATCTGATCTAGGAATGGTGATCAATCTATGAAACAGTTGTTCACTGATTCCTTGAAACCTATGTTCTCAAAATAATAGATTTCAGAGTTGCAGATGGAAAAGATTTATCATGGCATCTAGCTGGTTTGTCAGACTAGGAACATTTGTTTCAGTTGTTCCTTTATTAGTGCTTCAGTGCATGGTCCTTACCCTTTCCTCAGAGACTTCATGACTTAAATTTTGCATTTCCTGTTTGCTTCTATTACTTAACCCACGGTTTAATACACATGCAGGCAGGAAGGTATTACAAAAGTAATCCAAAGCCTTATGATAACCTTGGAAAAACAGCACTGCAGGCAGTACCTTTTTTCTCCACAGCAATATTCCAGGTGCTATTATATCAGAATTTTCTACAGTTACTTCCAAAGAGAAAATAGCTCTGCAATACCCTCTAATATCACAGGATCTTAAGTAGTAGCTTCCCTTTTACAAAGAAAGAGCTACACAAATTAGAAGCTGAACCAGTGTCTCTGTAAGGAAGTAGCAGGGAAAAGGTGCTGGGAAAAGGTGTGCTTTCCCAGGGCTGGAGTCTGATGCTGACAGTCTAGATGCTGGAGTTTAAAATCTGTTTCTAGCCCTAAGGTACTGGTGAACTATGGGCAGGTAACTGGACCTACCATATAAAATAAAGGGGTTTTATCCTCTTCTGCTTTCCAAGAAGGTGACTGAACTTCATCAAAGTACTTTGAGAACATAAAGGGAAAGGTGCTGGAAAAAATATTACCAGTAGGAAGCCTTGACAAATGAACTCCAGCCTTCACCATATACAATCCAAAAGAAGGTAATGACTTTGAGCTAAAAAATTTACAAAGATATATCTTTTTCCCTTATGAAGCACAGCTTTCTAGCAGCTTCATCCTTCTCCACATTACCAAGACTTCTGAAACCTCATTTCAAAAGACTTAATAAAAGCACCCATCCTCACACTTTTATAAAAACTGACAATGCAGGAAGCTTATATATAAAAAAAAAAAAAAAAAGTCATGCTGCAAAGATGGCATGTAAAAGTAATCAGTAATTGAATTCGGTTTACAGTTCCCAGATCATGCAGCCTCCCTGACTCATCCAAGCCACTCTGCCTTATCAGAACTACCAGAACCACCCTGAGACAGTGTGTAATAAAATACAGAAAATGTGTTCAAAATGTGTGACCTCACTGATGCAATGAGCTGACATGAAAAACACTTTGTTCTCACTGTGAAATACCATGATATGGTTACATTAGCTTGGAAGCATATGTATATTGCTGCTGCTACTGTCACCGCTTCTGTCATACCTACTTTGTGTACAGAAGACCTCATGGCACAGGGGATATACACTCAGCCTCCTTCACCAGCACAAAAAGCAAAGCTTCACTTCTGGCTATAGTCCTGAGTAATATGGGATGGAAACTCTCTTGTGCATCCTAAAGGTTGAAGTGCTGTGAGGTAACACTTTTATATGTCCCCTCTTCCCTTACAGTGGGGTCAAAAACTAGGTTGCCCATGAGTGAGACCATTTCAGACACAGGAACTTCGGCAGCATGGCTACTCCAGTAAGACCAGATGACACTATTTTCATGCAACCCTGTTCTGTAGAGTTGTACCTGCCCCTGACCATGTCTGAACCCTTGCTATTCTCATTGCAGCTCCAGTGTCTCTGTGTTTGCCAAATAATAAAGCTTCTCTGTTCTTTCTCCTATTCTAGTACAGAGCTTGGGTGCTAAAATAAAACCCATTAAGCTGGCTACTGTTATTCATTCAAAAAGTACTACTGCATCTGTGATTTTAGTTCAAAGCACTGCAATCTCTCTGCATTTCATGGCTGTAACAAGGCATGGCAAGAGAATACTGCAGCATTTCTCCTAATGGCTCCACAGCAGTAATAACAGCTGCAGCACTAAGTAACGCTGCATTTAGTATCTGCAGCAGGAGAGAAACACAGAATAATTCAGGCTGGAAAGGGCATTCCTCTTAAGGCCTCTAGTCCAAACTGTGCTCAAGGCAGAGCTAACTTTAAAGTTAAGCCGGGGCGGGGGGGGGAAGGTAACAAGAACAATCACTTTCATCTGCCATCACTGGGCAAGGCTGAAACTAAATACTTGTGTGCATTAAATGCAGCATTCCTAAGAACTGATTGGGAATAAAATTACCAGCCAATATATATTCCACAGCAAGGAACTGATAATGAAAGTTTGGTCTCAGCACCTCGTATTTACTACTTCATTCACACTTTCTGCTTTTCCAAAGGTTGGATGTGGAAGGCATGCAGCTGACATTTTTAAAGTTAAATTAAAGGTTAAGAAATTTCAGAGAGGGACTGATTTTTAAATACCGTTGAGTTTTCTCCTCATGCAAACCCTAGCTGAAGAAGCCTAAAGTCACCAAGCTGCAGACTAGTTTGCAGCTCTTCTAGCCACTGGATTTTAAACGGCTATGTGTGATTCACTGGCCAGAACAGAATAAGGCATAGTGGTTAACATGCCAGTGAGTCAATGGAAACACAGCCAGCTCTCAGCACTGACAACATAAGTGGAATTATCTGGGTTGGAGCAATGGTGTGAAATGTTAGCTAAACAAGTTGCATGTAGCTTCAGCTTTTCTCCATGAATCGAGCAGCTGTGAACTGCAGAGCTGAACGAGCATTACTCAGAAACAAAATTCATGTATGCACACTATTCTCTTTTTTTAACCCCTACAGGAATTTTCAAATCACAGTTCCTCCCACTCACAAATACCATCCTTCTCCAAGATGACTAAAAATCATTATGTCCCTCCTGTAAGAAATTCTGCTCTCTTCTGGTTTTATTCAGTATCAGAATGAAGCATAAAATGTAATATTAAAAGTTCCCAGAAAGCACTGGATCCAGAAACACAGAACTGTAGATGTTTAGGCAGTCCTCATGTCTGCACTGCCGTGACTGCAACAGGGAGTTTTAGTTCCACATCTCTTATGTTCATGATCTTCCCTGCACAGCTTTTTCCCCCAGCCAAACCACTTATTGATCACAGTACAGCATGGAAGTGCCACCCTATCCACTAACTGGGATCAGGCAGGGTAGACTATGTAGCAAGTGACAACAGACACCTCAAAGCTTCACACGCATGTCAAAGGTAGGCGAAGGAAGACTGTGCCCTACTCTCCGTAGAGCCCTCCTCCCCCTACTCATACCCTCTTGCTGCTGGTTTTGTGTGGGTTATGTGAGGTAAGGATCATATATATATGATAATGTGCTGCTTCCTGCTAAAACATCTACCAGAATGCCTCTCAGACATATACAGCACTGTGCAGCGCTTTCAGATGTGACTACATGTGTAAGGAAGTGAGAGGGAAAAATACCATGCACTAGTGAGTGAGCTGAAAAACTCATGCGAGATCGTGCAGTTCAAGTCTGCATCCTGGTGCCCGTCTGTTTTTTTAACCTCCTCTCTCTTTAGACTTGGCTACCTGTGTCCCCTAGTGTTCCCTAAGATCTAGAGGAGGGCAGCTCCAAGGTAAGGGCTGTTCTGTGCTGTCTCCATAGCCCTCCTCCCCCGGCATCTGGGGCTGCTACAGCTGGAGGTGAGGCACTGAGCTAAACCAGCCACTCTGAGCTGCCAGGTTCATGTGGATCTGCACCAGCTGTGAGCACGGGCAACTGAGATATGGCTGCACTATGCTCCTGGCAAAGAGCTCAACCCCTCCTTACAGTTTTGTTAAACAAGGCTCTGCTACAAAAAAAAGCCAATAGCTAAAGGCACAAAAGCACCTGGTTGATGAGGCTGAAGGCACCTTTTGAGGTCTGGGGCTTGTTAGTAAAAGCACCTGCCTCCTGGGATGCTTATGCTCCTGCAAAGCAGTGACCAGGCATGACGGGTTTGGAGATCCCTAGAGATGCGCAAGTCCACTATTACCCATCACAGATCTTCTTTCTGATAGCATCAGCAACAGAATAAAAGCTCATACACTTTTCTAAAAAACTTCTTTTTTTTTCCATGGCGCAAATAGGGAAAAGAGGTAGTGAAGAGAATGGAGGAGAAACTTTCAGCAAGAAACAGTCTCTGGGTCCTTTGTGGTGATTTCACTGATGAAGGGAAAGGATCTGAATCTGGAGCTGTTCTCAGGGTCACACATTTCACTAGTAACACAGCATAGGCAACATAGGCATATGTGTAGACTATGTTGGACAGACATTGAACTGTCTCACCTATTAAACATGCTCAAGTCTCACTGTTTTCCATGGGTCAAGTACACAGTTAAGTAAAGCACACTGTTCCACTCTCCTGAATAGGGTAGGTTCCTGATAAAGAAATTACCTGAGGATGTGGCATATAAACACATTTCCAAGTGGCAAGTCACATTCTGAAATTGCAGCACAGTAGCTCCTCAGCAGGAGCCCCATGTTTCTAGCTCATGATAAATGCGAGGTAGCTTAAAGGGCCTTGCTCAAAGATTTCGATAGGCTATGGTGACACATGGAGCTTATCTCCTTGTAACTTGCTTATGTGCTTTACCCTCACATTAAAACATTTGCCAAGTCCACAGTTTTACAGTGCCACATACAGTCATAGCAAAATCAGTTCTGTATGGAAGAAGCCAATGCCCTGCTTCTCAGGGTGGGGTGTTTCCATGCAAAGTCAGTCTCAGTCATTCAGACTCCACCTTCCCTCCAACCAAACCAAACCAAAATGTCTAAAGGATTTTTTACAACAGGAGTGGTGAACTTCCCCACCTTGCCCAATTCCATTCTTTCTAGGGACTGGCAGAATCATGTCACACATATTTAGGGAAAAGAAGGTGGGGACACACACATGACCACATTTTGTTGCATGTTATTAATGATGGAAAATGATAACTTCAAATCTAGCTTTAATTTTAAATAGTTTTCAAACTTGACTGTTGTCTTGAGGATGAAAGTGGGATGTCTGTGACAGTTATAATGCGCATCTTGCTCTATACAGTAGCTCTGCAGCAAGGGTTCATAGACGGTTTGTGGTCGTGGGAAGACCCTGCTTTTATGGCCTGCAGACTTACTGTACTTGCGGAATTCCACCTTAAAAGTAATTGGACGAGTCTGCAACTCAGAGGTTTGCTAAGCAATGACACATTGCACTTGGATTGGAAGCATAACATCTGGAAGCCAAATGTTAGAGGAGATATAAAAGGGCCAGCCCAACAAACCAGCAGGGCATTTCTAAGCCAGGAACATCCTCAGGATGGACCTCGTCCTTCTCTGTGTGTTCCTGCCTCTGGTGACCGTGGCATGGGGCCAGTACAGTGACTATTACTACGGTCCCTACAACTATGGAGATAACGATGAATGGGTCAATGTGTACCGGCAGGGTTTCAACTTCCAGTGCCCACATGGGCAGGTGATCGTGGCTGTCAGGAGTGTTTTCAACAAGAAGGAAGGCTCCGACAGACTGTGGAACTACGCCTGCATGCCAGCAGCACAGAGCCTTGGTGAGCCGACAGAGTGCTGGTGGGAAGAGATCAACAGGGCGGGAACCGAATGGTAGGATACCCCCAACCATCCCTGGAGGGCACAGCCCTGCTACCCCCTGTGGAATAAGGGTGCTAATACTGTGGTCAGAGCAATGCAAATGCATATTAATGCCATCATAACCAGCAGCTTTACTGCCCTGAACGACTGCCTTAGACTCATTAATCATGATGCATGTGTGTGAGATGATCAGCATCACATTTGCCTTCTCTATAGCAACTTCTTGCTGGAGGGTCTCAGTGTGCTTTAGAAATGCTGTGTTGCTTGGTCACTCACCTCAGCTGCAAAGTGGTTCTGTCTTGCTATTTTTTCACAGCTGAGGAAAATGAGGCATGAACCTTCAGTGAGGAGAGGATAAAGTCCCTCTTGAAAGGCCACACACTGAATCAGTGACTAAACTGGGGAACAAACTATAGAACTCCTCACCCCATCCTCCTGTTCTTATCACTAGAAAAAAAAAAAAACGTCTCTGTATTGCACTGGGTTTTCTCTTTGTGATTTTGTTGCTAAGCTTTTTGGCTTAGGCACAGTCAAAGGCTGTTTTCTAGTCATGCTGGTATTACAGGAGCCAAAAATGCACACTAACAAGCAATGATGGTCGCATATATATGCATGATCATGATAGCAGAGGATCACGTTAATTCCCTAATACAGTCAGTTTTGGTTAACTAAACATTACATTTTCCATCAACCTTAGAGGCAAAGGTGATCACATTTTATGGCCACAATAATTTCTGGAAAGATAGTTCACGTTTAAGCAGCATGTACCCAGTATTTAATTATCTTCTGTTTTTTTGAAGAAATGTGAAACACAGTTTTGGAAACCCTTGAGTTTGAAATATTCTTTGGACAAAATGAAATGAATGCAAGAATACTTCGAAATACTTTAAATGGTTTTGTTCCAGAAATTGCAATGTAATTTTTGTAGATTTCATGCTATATGGGAACAGGTTAGCAATGAAATGTGAAGCTTCTGCTTTTTAAATGATTCAAAATTTTGTTCTGAATTATTCATACTCTTTCATTTACCACGTGACACATTCATATGGCTGATGCAATGCTAAGGAAAAAAAAGATTGACCCTATACTTAATTTTGGAATAAGAATCGAAAAGAAAGGGGGAGGGCTGCAAAACAGGCAGAAAGACACTGTGATAATCCTGGATGACTTCTTCATTTTTCATACATTGATGCAATTTCTACTTATTGCACAGTAATTTTAAATTAGACCTTTCTATTGTTCAAAATAAAATTATTATTCTCTTTCTAAAAATCCCTGTCAGCAATTGCTCAAGTTCACTTCTCACAAACAGGATACTGTGTAAATCTATACAGAATGTTTTCTTCTGCTGTTTAACCATGGGGCTGTATTCATCACCATGCTCCGTATGCTTAGCATGACTATATCCACAATGTACTATCTGAATATTATTTCCTTCACCTCTTAAAGATATCTTTCCATTTTGTTGTCTTTCTTGCCTACATTTTTTTCTTCTGCTAACCCTATCTTTTCCCCAAATGTATTTCTTTTCCAGCCCCTCTTTAATATGTTTAACTGTTTCATTCTCTTTCCTAGCTTTAGGAGTTATTTTAGTTACTTCTTCCCTAGCTCACCTTTCCAGTCCATCTTTCTGTCTTTTACATCTATCTGTCTTCTCTGCACAGATCTCCTTCTTACTTCCTTCTATCTGTTTCTGGGGGAGGAATACACCAAAGAGATAAGGGAACACATACCCCTTTGCAAAGGTGAACTTGTGCTCCTAATTACTTAGGCTATTTCTGTAAATCTTAGCTAGCTGTGCCTGGTTATGTTCTGCAGTTTTCTGCACCCAGGGCTGTGCTGGTTGCATCTACAGTGCTTCACGGACAGAAGCTTGCTGTAAGCCAGCACATCCCTTGCTGTGTCCAGACACTGCTGCCCAAGAACCCAGCTGGCTCATCCCAGACTGGAGTGAAAGTGTGGGCCAGCAGGCAGCCAGCCTGGAGTGTCTGAGTGCCAGCTCAAACCTCAGATTAACGTGACAGCATGGATGTAGCCTGTGGGGCCTTTGACAGTCCCAGACCTTCTCTCTTGGCAATTTTGCTTCTCATAGCTGCATCTATTTTCTCTCTCTCTCTTCCATGCCCAGCTCAGTGTAATTTGGAGCCATCCCCAGTTCTAAAGCGACTCACTTAGTAATCAAGTGGCCACAAATATGAGTCACATTCTGTACCATTAGTTCCTGTTTGGCCACCTCTGTTTCCCCACTGATCTGACAAACCAATCTGTTGGTGAGCAATACATCACCCTCACGTCAGCTGACACAGTGCTCTGCTGAACTCATTAGTCCATTCCCCATCCTGGCAGGATGAACTGCCATATATTCCTTCTTCAGCTCTGCCTCACAAGGTATTTCGTCTCACTTTGCACATCACATCCAGAGAGATTCAATGACTTATACCACCAATAACTACAAAACTGACAAGATTTTCCCCAAAATTTAAGGTACATTTCCTCTGCTGTAATTGAGGCTTTTTATTCTTTGTCCTGCCTTCACTAAGTACTGAGAACAAGCACACCACATCCTTTGTAAAATCTCTTTAACTTATTAATAGGTAGCAGCTATGTCTTTCCCTCACTCACAGACCTTCACCCATGCTTTTGCTTTCAGGCAGAACATGTCTCCATTCTTCTCCTTTGGAAGTTTCATATTCCAACATTCCTAAGCAAGCACTGATGATACCTACAGCTCTCCTCTGAATTCCTTCCAGTTTCTCAGACGTGTCCCAGAAACTCTAGTCTGGCAGAAACACCAAAAAATGACCTCTGACAAATTATGTTTATGGCATTATACAAATTACCATTCCTGACCGTTGTGCAGCTGCACAACAGAGAGAAACCCAAGAAATATTTCCTTAGAAAAGACAAAACAATGAAAGCTTTAGAGAGAAAATGAAGTGCCAACATAAAGCAGAGAGAAGAAAGAGTCTCCAACTAAATCAATTTTTTTGGCCATTAGCACAGGAGGGGAATGGCAGAAATGGATGTGGGGAGCATAGCGATAGGAGAGTTGGGGGACTGGAGCACAGGAGGAAACCACTGTTTAGGTAAGTTTACTTCCTACACTAACTCTAGGTATTATATGGACTTCCAGGAACAAACGTATAAGACTGCATCTTACAGATATGAAAAAATGTGTTCCACACAAAGAAGGCAACTACCCAGATCCACATTAGGTGTCTAATCACGATGCCTACTTTATCACCTCTGCCCCCTTCCAGGGTCAATGGAGAGAAATGGGTACTCTGAAAACTGCTCTCTGGGGCAACCTCTCTCTCTCCAGAAGCAGACTCATGAAGACCAATCATCTCTGATAGTTGCCTAAAATTACCTACTGACATTTCAGAATACATCTAACTATAGGTACTCCACTTAATAAATGCATCCCTGAAGTTAAGGATATATGTACATACACTTCTGAAGGCAGCATGTTCTTTTGCGTTTTGCTGAATGGACGTGAGAAACATGTGAACATGCTACAAGACTCACAGGGAAAATTTTGGCAATAGATTGGATCACCTGATCAAGGATGTCTTCTCAGCTTCATTAATCTGTGAATACATTTAAAGTTAAGGAAGTGTACAAAAGCTTTGTTGAATCTGTCCCAACACCTTACTTCTGCAATGGCTACCTGTTAACCAAGATGCTATTCAATACTGGGAGCAGAATCTGTTCTCGGCTAATTTGGAAACGCTCAAGTCTGAAGTAGGGAAAAGCGTTCAGGACATCCCGTGATTCCACACAATCCTTCTAAATGTTTGTATCCTGTGACATCCCATGGAATCCTGCCTTTTCAGACAGAATAAAGCTTATGCTCTTTGCTCTATTTGTACTGGAGGAAGCTTGACCTTGGGTAAATATTTCAGCACCTAAGAAAAGGTAAGTTCTGAGTGGTTGTGGGTGAGGCTGTTCTTCACTTCTTTGCTGAATACTACAAAGTTCTCTCTACAGTCTCTTTGAACAAATTACTCAAGAAAAAACTATTTTTCTTGCCTGAAAGTAATCATACCAAAGGACGGGAATCACACAACCAACCAACCAAAAGTTTGCAAGTAAAAGACAAGCAACTCTTCCTTCCAAGAGAAAGCATTTGTTTTACACCACATGATGCAGATGGAACCATGCCACATCCCCAATGCACTCCTGGTTACCCTTAAGGCACAGAGGAGAAACGTTTCCAGCCAAGTGGTATTTAATGCATGTTTACTGCTTCTTTTCCCTGTTTAGACTTCTGAGAAAGTGTTTGGATGGGACTTGGAGAAAACAAATACCTAGATTCCCCCTCCCTAGTCCCATTCTCACTCTCCTTTGCCTTCTCTTTAAGTGCACAAACACACATGCAGATCCTTCAAGTAGGAATAAAGCCCTATTTCCTACAAACTAGTGCAAAGACAGACTCATGGGCAACGGAAATGTCTGCAGGAGCCTTCTGTTCAGGCACTGGCAGCAAACCCGGGTACATCTGTGAGGAGCTGGTTTTGTTCTCAATGTCTGACCAATCCCAAGTCTCAAATCTGAGACTGTGTTACCCAAACACAATAATCAAGCTGCCCTTTCACAATGTTCCCATTTGTGCTATCTACGCAAACAAGTTAATTTTCTTCCAAACCCTAGATTTATATTAAAGCAATAGTGTTATGAGCTTTTAGCACAGCTGCAATGGACCGAGTCCAGTGGGAGCATTTGAGGAGGATTCTTTCTGTAGATAGGAAACCTCATCAGCGACTGTCAAAAAGAAATCAACAGGGTGAATAGGGCCTTGCCTTCCCTCTGGGTGGGGAGCAGAAAGAAAGAAAGTCATCACTGACCCCTAAATGAAAGAAAGAGCTGAACATGGCAGTAAGGTTGCCTTTGGCATGTGGAAGTCATGATAAGACATCTCACCATCCCATAAGATAGTGAAGACTCCTCATAGGAGTGACCATCGGAGACTTAGCATGGCCTAATCAAACACGGAAAAGTTGTTCCCTTTGAGTGCCAGAGTTTCAAGTGGCCTGAGCCTGCTCTCAGCCACTTATGTCTTCCCACTCATCTGTAACAGCCTGATGGTTAAATCAGCTTTCATCATGCCACTAACCAAATTATGGAAAAGGAAGGCACTCTACAAAAAAATAACTCAGAATAGCAGGACTGGGCCTCCCCTCCACAACTGTATGAGAAGGAAATTAAGTTTTGGATAGTGAAAGGAACAGACTTTGGTAAAATAACACTCCAGGAGAACAGTCTATCTAATGTCTCATTTAAAAACGTCTCTCACACTCTAACTGTGGTCTTACTGGCTGCACAAGGTTAGGCCACTTCTCTCCATATGCAATCCAGGGAAGACTGCAGATGAAAGCATGCAGAATTATTTCTATGTCAGTTTGCCTTATCTGATATATCTCCATAATATACAGATCCATTCTGCTGCGACAGGCTCTAGAGAGATAGCTTTAAAGTAATTAATGATGCAAGTTTTACAGAAGCCATCTGCTCTACAGCAAAACAGTGGGATTTTTTTGAAGTACATAGAATGACACTGTCAGGTTACCCCGTTGTAAGGAACAAATTGCCCTTAATGCAGCATGACCCAGTGACTACTGAGCAATGTATCAGACTCTGCATGTTTCCAGAGAGCTTCAGGGAGTGCTAGCCAACCAGTGCAGCGGGGGCTCAACAAAGAGTCTAACAGATGCACTTATGGCATCTTGACTTGGGCTTCCCTGAGGGGATTTGTAATGAACAGGCTTCCTCTTTGGGTTGTCACCCTCAGGACAACATGCCGCTTAGGCTAACTCCTGAGGTATCTGAGGGACAGGGGGCCTTAGAGAGAGGTGTACACCACAGCACCAGCATTAGGTGGGGCACAACACTCTGGGGCTTTGTCGAGCAAAGAGTAAAAATAAGATGAGGGCATAATTATGAAGTGTCACCACAATTGGTGCCAATGCCCAAAACTATTATACTGTTGCAAGCAGTGTTTGTCTTCAGGCTGGCAGACAACTCTGTTGAGTCAATGAGGTACACGCTTGGCCACTGAGGCTATTATCAATGTTTGCAAATAATGTGGCACAATTTACGTGCATCTGTAGGGTGAAACAGTTTGTGTATGGACCCAAAATTCACATATGTGTTTTGAGTGGATTTGTTTCAAACCAGCTCTAGTTTGATCTCACAGATAAAAGCTCATTGATGAACAAGGAAAGCAGTCCTGATCTGAACTAAACTGGTAACATGGATGTACACTATGGGTGCTTGCCATGACAGAACTCAGCTGTGCAACACTCATTAACCAGTCCAGAAGATTTGGTGAAGGAGGGGCTCTTCACAGCAATTGCAGCAGGCCAGGAAAGTCTCAGCTACCATATCCCTATTATTACACCAAACTCCTCCCAAAATAAGGCTGCATTGTTTACTTACTTTCTATGAAACACTGCAGTTATTTCCAACAGATGTAAACAAGGGAAGGGAAGGGCAGCTGCCCATTCAACAGCACCTGACCTTCACCACCACCCATCTTCCCACTCCCACACCTACCAGCCAGCTCACCTCCTCTTCTCCCAGTACCAGATGCAAAAGGCAACTCTTCATGCATTGCAACTTAAGCCAACAGAAAAACAAAACAACCTATGCAACTTAAGCCAACAGAAAAACAAAACAACCTATCCATTGCCAAGTTTAATCCCACACAGTCCCAGCCAGTTTCTCATACTCTTCTGCATTCAACTTCTAAGCAGTATCTTCCTCTCTTCTTTGCAATGTCAGGATTTTATGAGTGAGGAGAACCCAGTGACATGAACTCTGAATACTGAATTATCCTCTATAACAGATGTGCCACAGAGTGGGTCTAGTGAAAAAGGCTTTTTTTTTTTTTTTTACTTGACTATAAATCAAAAGTCCTGAATCACTAGTTTCTCTTCACCATACTGGTTTGCAGGATTTGCTGTGACAGGACTAGCAAATTTAACAGAGAAGGAAGAAATCCTCACATATTAAAGTTGTTTTCAGACTAGCGCATAGAGCAACTGACTAAAAAGGTGTGTGGGGAGGGGTTGTTTGTTTCCTGTGAAGAATTATTTTCTGCTTGTAGGAAAGATGCCAGCTGGGAAAAGGAAAGAAAAGAAAAGATTTTATAAGCTCACAAATAAATACTCCAATTTCTGGGAGCATCTCTTCATCCAGGAATATCTAGATTTGACTTGAAATTAGAAAAGTCGGTGGGGTGGGGGGGGTGGGGGACCTTACATTATGTCAAAGCTAAAGAAAAAGTACTTCAGCGTTCCCAGTATCTTTCTTTCACTGAACCCAATATTGAGCTTGAATAACACATCGCAGGACTTTGTGTGTATAAGACAGAAGTAGAGAGGGAGAAGTTATAATGAGCTTAAAATTATATTTCAGATTTTATTGGGAATGTTTTAAAATATATTGGAAATTTAATTATAAGACATGACTTATGTCCAGTTACACTCCCCATCCAGGAAACTAATTTTTAAGGTAACACCAAAAATATTTTTTTAAAATAAACTTTTCATGAGAGGATAGGATCAGGATCAAAAATAACCAAATTTTCCTAAAGTTTGCTGTCCAAATAACACTCTCATGTTTACATGCGTGTATAAGTTAGCTAGACTTTTTTCAATCCACTATAAAGAGAAGGGTCCATCAGTGACATTTCTATCAAAATGAATCCTTCCATCAAAATCAGACTGTATTAGTAGAGGTGTTCAAGAAAATAAAAACTGTTGTAGGGCAGAGAGAGGGGGAAAGAGGGCATGTCTTCCCAGACTGAATGTGAGCAAGTGGGGAGAGAAAAAGAAGGAATAACATCCTGCAAAGACAGGTATGGGCAGGAATATCAAATGCTGATTGATGGGGACAAGAAATTGCAGAGCAATGCCAAGTCACTGGGAGGAAGTGCAAAGGAAAAAGAGGACCAAAATGCTCCTGGTATCACACCTATGCAAAACACCTAGAAAACCTCACAGGGGCGCAAGTCTTGAGCAGTGAAAATGCATGTAACTGGGAAGGGGGAGAGGCAGAAGATGAAGAGATACAAATTTGGTTCTGTTACACAGATTAATGCTCATCCTGCAACAGGTACAACCATTCCCTATATTTCTGTGTATCAACCTTTCTTCCACCAGGATAACACCAATCATCTGCAGCTAACCAATATGTTTACACAGAGTCTTAGCCATATGTTCCCATGGCCTATGTGCCAAAAAACAGAGCAACTTCCTATCAAAGTCCTGCTGAAATCCTCTGAGTGAGAGCCAAACTGCCTTACTTGGTGTGATACCATAGCAACTCAGAGTCCCCATCATTGCTTAACTCTGAAGGTCCTCAAAGGAGTCTCAGAAAGCACAGCAAGTATGTGCGGCCCCAGCAATGTGGGACATGCAGGGATACAAACAAATGTAAATACTCGTCTGAACAACAGAACACAGTGGAAGGGACATATAGAAGAGACCCCTGGTTCAAAGCCAGAAGCTGAAAGTTAGACTGAGGAATTAATCCCTGCACTGGTCAAAACCAATCAGTTTTTCAGTTTATGCATACAAACACTTGAGCCCCAGGCTTTGCGAGCACTAACACCTGTATGCGCAAGTGAACGACTTTCCAAACACCAAACTCTGCTAGATGATGTGTTTTCCCTTCTCCAGGCTCATTAAAATAAACTATCGGGTCACTGAATTAAACTAGGGGAATTTTTTTGGTATTTGTTAATCATAAAGTTCTTTTGAATGTGTCTTTTGGATATATTAAGGTATTTGATTTTACAGTATCGCAAGGAAGGTTTGCTATGGCTCTAGGCTGCCACTTTTCCTTGATGAAGGAAAAAGAAAGTAAAGAAAAGGAAAAGAAATACAAGAAATTGAATCCCTGTAATTTTCTCCAATAAAGAAACAATAAGCCTAGGAGGGGCTTGAGAGAATGAGCACTCAAATGCTGAGTTAATGAGTTGTCTCTTTTCATGCTCTCCTTGTCTTTAGTCTCCAAGCAAGCTTATTCAAACTGATTATCACTTGAATTACTTCGGGTGTCACTGTCCAGTTGCTTGCAGGGTGTGCAGAAAGAAAAGCACATATCTGCATACTTAGACACCATGTCTATTTTACTTGAAGGCAATACTTATGTGTATGACATAATTCTTGAGTGCACAGAAATCATGAAGCAGCACATTTTTCTTTTGAAAATCCAGTCATAAAATTTATGTGAGTCTTAAATTTTATAACATTTAAGTCTCAGTTCTCCTCGTGTGATTGTTAGCAAATCACAATTTCATCACAAGCCTATAAGGTTTTGAATTAAGTGTGCCTTCTCCTGCAGACAGATAATTGAGAAATAAATAAAATAAAATAAATTGTTGAACTTCTCTCATAGAAGAGTTTCTAAGGCTTCTTTTGTGTAGAGAAGCAGTTGAAAAAATGACTCCAGTGAACCCCAAATGATCAAATACCAACAAAGACAAAATAACAAAGTATTAATGGACTATTTTGGAGTCAGTCTCATGACTTGTGAACAGTTGAGAAGGTCAACACCAGAACAATCTTCTTGCCTGATCAGCATGCAGGAATGATTAAATACTTTAGAACAGTTTCAAGTGCAACATAAATGTTAAGACATCCTTAGTTAACTAGCGCTGCTTTCTTATACAAAATGGTGCATACAGTGCTTCTCAATGCAAAGCCAAACCCTTAGCTTCCACCCTGAATCAAGATTTTTAACGCTGTTTTCAGAAATGTTTGAAACTATCAGGGAATCTAATGTTGTTTTCCTTATGTGCTCTCTTCTTTCTCCTCTTTATTAGGTATCAAACCTGCTCAAACAATGGGCTGGTGGCTGGTTTCCAGAGTCAGTATTTTCCATCTGTGCTTGACCGTGAATGGCAATTTTACTGCTGCCGCTATAGCCGGAGATGCCCGTATTCATGCTGGTGAGTTCAAGCAGCAACCAAACCCATTAGCCTTTTTTCCCCAGCAGTCCTATAAATGTTTTTTAGCTTCTTGGCCTGTTAAAGGCCTTGTCTGAGAAAAAATTAACTGTGATTTTTGGGTCTAACCAAGTTATTTCCAGTCTGGTAACAGGATTCGTGAGGATCCATGGCTAAGGGAAGAGAATGAGGGCACAGTGATGCTGATGAGTGCAATGCAGTAGCTAGTCCTAAATGAACAGGTCTGGGTACTAGCAGCAGCCTAGCTGTGCTGGCAACCGTGACAGAAGTCTCCAAAGTGGAACAGCACTTGAAAAGTGGTGATACAGCCCCCACTGTAAATCCAGCACATTTACAGGAGTAGGAGCATTCCTGCACCTCACAATTGTGCCACAATGACTTACAGGAGTGAACTCACTGTCCATTACCTCAGAAAAAATATCCTCTGGTTGACAACTTGGGATTTGTGTATTAGTAATGCACACAACTTGCTCCCTATCTCAAGGCTGTTTGAAGACCAAAGACAAAATGAGTTACTGATCATAGTCCAAACCTAAAAAAAAAAGGTGGCCTCACTCCAACACAGTATCACAACTGGTGGTGGCAACCTCACAGAGGCTGTGGAAAAATTAACTACACATTCCGAGCTTCCCTGTGTTCCCAGGTTTCTCTAAATTGAGACAGAAGCACAGAAGCAGAGTGTGTTAAGAAAGCTCGTACTGCTCCTTGTTCATTCTGCATAAAAGAATTCATGATGTTATGCTCCAGGGCTATAATACAGCTATTATCACTGATACAAAGAATCACAACTGCACTTTAGGGAAAAAAAAAAAAGAAAAAAAGGAGGGGGAAATCTGTGCTTGAATCTCTGTTTCCAGAACTCAGCTTTGAAGTAAACTTCCCATTGAGATGCATACAAACTATTTACATGCCCTTTGATCTTACTGGTCTGGCTGGCTACTGACCAAACACAACAGCAGTGCCTTGCTTTGCATCCTTCAGTCTCCTTGCAGCCAGGAGGAAAAGAAATTTTTTTATTATTTTTAAAGATTTTAAACGACAGGAACTCTGTAACAAAGCCTTTGATCATTTTTCTGCCCCTTTCCAGCCTACACTGCCTACAGATGTTCTCTACCTGGGGGTTTATTTACATACCTGCCCAGGCTCTTCATTCTGAGGGAAACTCACTCTAACTTTTAAGCAGTTCTTCCAATCTCTCTTACAGCCCTCTCATATCGCATGTATTTTCAGAGAGACAGCAGAAATCTCTGACCTCTTTTGTTGTTATTGGCAATTCTGCCTCTCTCAGACGTCGTCTTGACAACTGGGAACAGCTTTGTCTCTGCCTTGCAAATTGGCATTCAGAGTAATGCAAACCCTAATGTAAATGTTTGGGGGTACTGATATCTCATGTTTTCACCTCAGCTGCACAGGACTCCTATGCTGTCCTTGTATTTCCAACAGTGACAACACTCCATTTTTATGCTTGAAAAAGAATGCCTTATACAGTTCAGCTGCTATTGTTTTTCCATGGAGAAAAAGCAGCATTTCAAAGGCAGATGAAGTGTTTCTCCCTCTAAGCAGGGTAGAAATCCCATGTGCTCATGTTCTTCTGAGAGGGGAGAGCTGTAAAAACCCCTAGGAAGACCTGTCACCTTGTAAAAAGCCTCTGGTGCACAGTTTGTGATTATGGGTTCATTATAAAATCATTTTGTACCCTGTATTACCAGGCTCAGTCAGTCCATCTGGAGCCTACTTTGTTCTGTTCAAGCTACTGGCCTATCTTGGTACTTCCATATCCACTCTCAGCCTGGACAGCCTGTCATACCATTTCTTCTACTTGAGAGCCTTGTTTGAGTTACTCTCTTGAAGTGCCTCCTTACAATATATTTCTACCAATTCCTTCCAAGGTCTCATTCTGACTTTGGAGTCAGCAAGGTAGGTACAAGCTCTTTCTACACACAGTTATCCAAATTAGGATGTTATGGTCTGGATGGACAGACAACTAGATGGCTAAAAAACTCGTGGTATAACAGGCTCAGAGGGTAGTGGTTAAAGGGTAGATACCTTGCCTGGCTGCCCATTACAAGCACAGTGCTGTTACTAATGGTCTGCCCTGGGACCCATCCCACTTAATATCTTTATCAATGACCTTGAGGAGGTAACAGAGCACGCTTTCGCCAAGTTTGCGTATGACACCAGACTGGGGGGAACAGCTGATGTGCTTGAGGACAGGACTGCTGTTCAGAGGGATATAAAGAAAACTATTACTTCTATGAGGACAGTGAGATATTAGAGCAGGTTGCCCAGTGAAGATGTGCAGGATCCACCATCAGAGGTTTTCAAGACTTGACTGAATAAAGCCCAGAGCAGCCTGATCTGACCTCATGGTTGACCCTGCTTTGAGCAGGGGGCTGTACCAGAGGCCTGTTGAGGTCCTTTCCTGCCAGAGTTATCCTGTGATTCCAAATAGGCGGACTGTTCTGCTGGAGGGCCTACACCAAGCAGCTAAAATCTCCTCTCCAAAACAGTGGTCTCCTGCCTATTGTCTGCTGGGGATGCTTTCTTTTCTGTTTTACTCCCTCTACCCTGCCTTGACAGTGTCTGGGAGAGTGCTAGTTGTTATGCTAACATACAAGCAACATGAACTACAGTGTGGTAGCATGAAACCCCATGCTTCAGACCCACTTCTACTACCACAGATGTGACTTGTCTGAATTGTGAAACTTCAGTGTATAGCAACTAAACTTCCCATTCCCTAAGTCCAGGAGATCTCACTGACAACTTCACTCCCATTCGCATTTCCAAGTTATTGTCACAAAATAGTTTTCACACATCACACTTCTACTCTGTATCTTGCACTCTGGTTTAAGATACATTTGACAGAGACAATGTGTTTTCCAAACAATCTGCAAAGCAGTTTTGGGCTACCACAGGTAGGACCTCAAAATGTATATGCTTGTAAGACACAACAAAACTGTGTGTGCATATACAGTATCATTATTTATTACAGCTTCTGCCCCAACCTATAATGGTATTTATTCTGTTCCAGAAACTAGCTGTCAGTAAACTAGTGGAAAAATGGCTATTAACATGTTGCTGACTCCTTTTTCTTCATTGAAGCAGCTTAATTTCATGCAAAGGCATCTATTTGTATAAGACTATGTGGAAAAGTAATACCAGGAAAATATGCAATGGTTGTGATGCCTCCTGGATCATGTACGAACATAGGAAGATCCATATTCAAAGACAATCCAGACTGCAGAATTTCTCAGCAGCCCTGAATTTTAATGTGCAATTAGTCCTTCATTATGAAGCTAAACATGGGCATAAAGGCATTTTTGAGAAAACCGACAGTACTGAGGCATAACAAAACTATGTTTTAAATTAGCTCTCACCTTGGGTATTTGATCCTGGTATTCGATCCCTTTTTCTTCCAGTTGTCTCCATAGAGGACTCTATGGCCAATATAAAAGCAGTAAGACAGGTGATCCTTAAGCACCAATTCTCTTGACTTCTTCAGGACTACATTCCTTCTGAAATGAGCTGGTCTTCCCTACAATGAATAAAGACAGGTTGTCTCTATGTATATGAGCCACTCAAATGGTTTATTAGAATTTGACCAAATTTTTACAGCTGGAACATCCCTGTGTTTTTTGAGTCCTGCTAATGCTTATTGAAATACTAATTTATGACACCATCATGCTGACTGAAACCCACACTTAAACACTTTGCTTAACTTAAGAACATGGTTAAAGCCAAATACATGCTTAACGACTTTGCTTGGTAGCATCTACATCCTTATTCTTAAGAACCCAGCAGTTCTGTTTCATAGCTCGTCTTCTCATCGTTAATGCTCAGTTTACCTGTACAGTAAGGCCGTATTGAAAATAAACAAACTAGTCTTTTCTAGTCTCATAGTTTTGCACTTGCTATTTTAATTTTTACAAGTACTTTGTTTCCTTCCTTACCATTCCAAGTCTTGTCATGGATTCTGACGTTTTTACCACACTGGAAATAATTAACATTCCTCACAGGAAGCAGAAAAGCTCCCGTTATTTACCTGGCTAGGGAATGCTACCACAGTAAAATAAACTGCGTGCTGATTCAGATCATAAAGGAAACAAATCCACTGCAGATGCAGAGACAGTGTTACTTAAGTGGTCCCATTAGAGCTCAGATTTTTCTCTTTACCAGGAAATTGAAAGCTCAACTCCATACTCTCAAAAGAAAACATGTCACAGAACAGCCCCAAGTCTGCACAGACTGTTTATGACTGTTTCCCCTCTCCAAACAGCCAGCAGTCCAAGTGCCAGAAGGCCTGTCTGGAGCTGTGGCTGCTCTCTGTCATGGTGACATTATCCAGGCAACAATTACATTTTCCAAGAGTTATGGAGCTTAAAGAACTTATTTGTTTTCTTGGTTCAACCTGCTACCATATTGAAACCGATGAGATCCTGTGCAGGTTTTGCAGAGATTACCAACAGCAGAGATACAAATCCAGCAGGAGGTGAACTTAGAAAAGATGTGGTGGAAACATGCTCTTCTGGGCAACACAATCCTCGCCCCCCCCCCCCCCCCTTAATTTTTTTTATGTATTTAACTGATATTTTTTTTTTATATCCCAGAAAATACAACCTTACAGTTCAATCTCCAGGACTATCTTCCAGAGACATCTTAGGAGAAATAACATTAGCCAGCTTTCCAATGTTAAGCAAATGTATTTCAGACATTTTTCTTGAGGAATAGGCATAAGGTGCCCTGGGCTCTCTGCTGCTACTTGTGTCAGTATTGCACTAGCTCATGTAGGCCTTCAAGAAGAACCATGGTCCCCACAGCTGGGTTCATGGCTCCTCAGCCCTGTGAGAGTTTGTGGCTTTCACTACAACAGAGTGGAAACAGAAGGGCAGTGACGTGTCTAGGTGAATCTATGATCTTGGAGCTTGGAGCCTGAACTCAATCCCAAAATGCATGTGACATGGCCACATGAGAAAACTGCTCATCTCTAGAGCAATTCCAGGACATCTCTAGTTCCCTGGCAGCCCAGCAATCTGGGTTCTGTACTGGAAGCATTGGCAGGAATCTCTTTAGACAGTTTACTAAGACCTTTCAGCTTTTCAGCATAATATGCTTCCAGCTGGAGAAAGAACTGAAATTGATTAAAGAGACTTAACATTCCCATGTTGACCGAATATAACATGCAGGCTCATGGCTCTTGAAAAAATATTGTCCTTTAGGAGAGCCATATTCTTGAAGCATTTGTAAACAACTTCTGAAACAGTAAGGCTATTCAGGGGACACTCCTTGTCCTCAAAGGTCAGAAAGTTAATGTCAAAGCTTATGTTTTCCTCTTGAAATGGAACAGCTCCTTTTGTCTGTGGAATTGTTAGAGGAAGAGTTCAGCAGCAAATTGGAAAATGAAGGTTAAAGAGGAGCCATTCATCTTGTTAGCACTGTAGTTGCACAAGAAGTGGAAAGTGTAAGGCGCTCCAATGTACTTACTAGCAGGGAATAAGTATATTCAACAGTTGGAGTAGGAAACCTTGAGCTCTACCACTGACTGTCTTTGATATTTTAAAAGACTCATTTCTTTTGTCTGCTTGATATCCGGAGGCTAGACATACCCATGGTTCCCATTTACTTCTCTAAGGGGCAGGCTGTACAATACTAATAAGGCCATTGGTGTGACTTGCTCTTCTTATCAGTAGAAAACAGACTTATGATAACTATATCTGAAGTCAATCATTGAAGAGTGCTAGGGATCACCGTAGATTAGTACAAAACATTCTTCTGAGTACTAAACGAGTAACTCTGTGTTTTCTATTAGTCTCTAACATAGTAATTCTTCACAATGGAAAATAAACAACATTACTAGCTTCAGGTTAAAATAATAACAATGGTAACTCTGTTAAATATTTAACACCTTTTTTCAATACACTTCATACCCTGAGCAAGGCTTATAGGATTATGGTAAAGTACGTTAGAAACATGTGGGGATGGGTGGGGTGCTGAAACCAGTCAGAAGACAAACCATCCCACACCAACTCTGTACCAGTTGAAAACCCTATTGTGAAAAAACTTTTTTCTGTCAGGTTTTCCTGCTCTCCCACACACATGCCAAACCACCTACATCCTTCTCACAAATTTCTCTTTCCCAGTCTTTAATGTAGAATTACCTGCTTTCTCCTCTCTTGACAATGCCACTAGTGCTCCAAGTGTCTTATGTCCAAACATCATACACCAGATACTAACCTGAAGTGGATTTGCAAAGCCAAATCAGAGTTCCTCTGTTTCCTATATTAATTCTTGCAAATAGCTTATATGGATTGAAAAGACTACCACTTGCTAAAGGTCTCACACTACTACTTTCTCTCCTACGAGCCCTTCCCCAAATTTAACACCTTTGTGCATATCTGGGTTTAGTAAGCAATCCCACCAAATATACCCTGATAGCCCCTACACAGACTGTCTGCCTCCTTGAGATTTGTTTGGCATTAAATTACTCAGTGCCTAGGTCTCACAACCAGTGTAACACAGGACTTCTCACAGCTGCTTTGCATCTAGGGCCTTCCCTCATGTACCCCCTCAGGCACCACAAGCACAACAGCTTGGTCCTAGAGGCCTTAGATCATCCCAAGTGGCAGCAGCAACTTTGTCACTCAGCAAACCCAAGCTTCTCACTGCTCCCCTATCCCTGTTTTCTTTGCCAAGAGGTCAATGCCAGAAGTGCTTACAGGGCCCTCATGCAGGTTACTGTGAGTGGCTCTTCCCAAAGGGGTCTTGTCCTTGGGCTTGGACTCCTTAGGAGTCCAGACTCCTGTGGGCAGGCAAACCCTTACCAACTAGGGCAAAAAGTGTCTTTCACTTGTTTCATGACTCCTCTCAGGTATAAACCATACATTGCCACAAATGGTTTACAAATGCTACCACATTTGTAAATAAGTTACCTGTCTGTAGGGTCCTCGTAGGTGGTTCACAGTTGATATGCATTATAGAGTAAAATAGTATTTTCAGTTAAGCACTTGATAATGTTTACACACCAAGCTACCACAAATGCTGAGGGAACCACTGTCCTGTGCTGCGCAGACCACTTTAAGAAGACCCTTAATGGCTGAGTTAAATGACCTTTCTCCCCTTCATGAAGAGAAAACCATGTACTGAATATCCCTATGCATTAAACGCTACAGCATCTCTCAGTGCAGATACATTTTGTGCAACTTACCCCCAGGATTCCAGAAATGGGGATAATAGAGAAGGGCTGGGTCACACCACAGAGCTCTGCTATATGGACAACCAATTGCATTTTCCTCTAAAGGATACAGCGCAATCCAGACGACCTTGAGATGCATGGGCTTAATGGAACAGTTTCATAACTGAATAAGGCAAACATCAAAGAGAACTGAATTAGACACACAGATCACACAGACCCAAGTGAACTTGAACATTGCTGTCATAGGACTACTTAAAATTTTTTTCTCCTGAACAAAAGGAATAAGTAGGCATCTGTCTATGTAACAAGACAATCCAGAGCAGCTCAAGTCCCCAAATACTTTACTTTTGGTAATTGCATATTTTTGATTTTTGAATATTTCTTAGCAGAGAAGCCTTAAGAAGCTCAATAGTAATGTGGAGAAGTTAGTAGAGAAGGAGGAGGAGATGCCAGCAGGCAGAAAGAAAAGAGAGGGAAGCTAAGTGAAGGCTCCCTACTGCATTCACTTCAGAATAACACTGCCTGCTTCTGCGAAAGACCCTTCACAGTAATTCACAAGCTTGTCATCGGATTCACTTTTCAGCTGAAGAAAAGGCTCATGAAACAAGGTCAAAGGACTGACTCTCAGTTCTGTCTCTGAGTAGAACTGAAAGCAGCTTTTTAACCTTGTGTTTTGTACAGTCTTGTCTGCCCAGTACATAGTGTTGGTCAAGATTACAGAACATTTTCCTTGCTGAATGCCAAACAGATGTTATGAAACACATTTGGTGGAACATATATAAACATGTCTTAGTGTTTTCTCATAATAATAGCTAAAAAAAGCCCCCAAACTTGGGGTTGATGGGTGAATACAAAATGAAATCCTGGTCCACAGCTGGTCTTCATGCCAGATTTTAAAAACCTGCTATGACCCAGGAACATTCAAAGATGTGTCTATCAGTCAACTCAGGCTGCAACTTGGTAAACTAAATATGGGCACTCTCATCTGACAGAGGGAGCAGACACACCATTAAACTTTCTTATCCTCCAAAACATTCTGCCTGTTGGGAACGGTACCTACCACGAGCTAACTCACAAATTGTGTCTTTGAGATATCTGCTGAGACTGTGCTAGTTGGTCTGGGCTAAAACTGTCCCAGGGGCTGTTCTAATAATTTACATGTCTAAGCAATCAAGTTACAGTGCCCGGAAACATTTTCTGGCATTGTGTAATTTACTAGCATAGATGTAGCCCCAGTTTCTCTTGGCCTGTGGCTATGGATCCAGAAATATTCTCAAGATTCAGATCCATCACTTCAATGATGGGAGATTCCTGTGTGCAAAAAAGTCCTCGTCAAGGCCTTGATTTCTGTGTAAAGAAAATGGACAAAATACAGACCAGGTAGCAGAGGTCAGGCTTTGTGAAGTATAGTCTAGCTCCCATTACAGCTCTGGGCATGGAGTGCAGGGCCCTGAAAGCAGCTCTTTAAAACTGGAGGGCTTTCAGCAAGCTGGCTATACCGTGGGACCAGCTTATGCTCAGGTTAAGGTTCTTTTCTTGGGCCATAAAAGTGTGTTACAGATTCAAGTCATAGGTTGTCAAAGTAAAAAAGTATTCAAATCAGAGTTGTAAACTTTCTGACACTGACAAATAAATATATATTTAGAAGCACAAGGGGAGATCTAAAAGCAGAAATGATAATGTCAGCCTTCAATCAAAAAAATAAACTAGGTTTGCCATGGTTCAACAGAAACACATTTAGGTGATGAACTTTAGTCTATGGAAAATCACCAGCTAACTGGTGAGATGTCATGAGAAACAGCTTTTTGTAATATTTGCATTTATTTTCTTCGTCTGGGTCAGAGACAGTTCCCTTTAAATCCATAGTGGTCTCATTCTGGACTTTTCATGGGAGCTGGACTGAAAACTGTGGCTCTAATTTTCCCACTTGCAGAGCATACGTTTGACTCCATATATTTATCCATCCAAACAATTGCCAGTGTAGGTGGTTTCTTCTCTTTCTCCTTGTCCACATCAGCTGTCTGCATGACCTGTGAAATACTGCTGTTCATTTCTTTTCAAAGGCATAGCACTGCAAGAGCTCTGCAAACCCGTGGATCCTTGGTCAGCTCCCATGTGAAATGAGTGCCAGGTTTCCATTCCTGACCTCTAACATAATGTTGACATAAAGTACTGGTCAAGGTCCCAGTCCCTTCCTGCATCTGTTCATTATCGGTAAAACCAAGTACAGTATTACTTGCCTGTTTCCCAGGAAAGCAGTAACTATAATTCTAATCAGATTAATAAGTGCGGAAGCACTTTGAGCTCCTTAGATAAAATACTCTGCACAAATATTGTCCAGGCCCATATTTTTACATTATTAACTAGGCAGAAATTAGAAACAACAAAGGAATGGATTAATGGCTACATTCATTTAATATCATTAATAAATGGATAAATGCTTGTAGTTATTTGACTTGGTAACATTTACAGCACTCTACAGCAGCAAACCAACCAGACTCACAAGAGGATGGAGCAAATCCTTGCAATAAAGACAAAAGTAGTAGACAAGCTTTACATTATTGTTCAGGCTGCTTTTACTCCAGAGCTGCAGATGCATACACATATAATACTCCAACTTGCTCTTAACATTTTTAAACTTACTGAAATTTACTCAAATAGCTACATGACTTAGTTGCGTAGAAGCAAAAGGCAGTGTCATAGGTGAGACTATGTCTTGTGGTGCTGCTAAGAAACAAGAATTTCCAAAGAAGGAAAAATCTATTTGAGTTGCATTCAGTCAACTGAACTTTTCTTTAAGATGGTAAATTATATTATTTTCTTTTTCCTTAATGCAAAGGTTAACAACAGAACATCCAGGACACTATGGAGAAGATATGGACATGATGATGTACAGCTACGATCATTACATACGTGGGGCAACCACAACTTTCTCTGCTGTGCACAGGTTTGCTTTTCATCTATTTCATTTTTTTTTTAAAAAAAAAAAAAAGGTCTTCTTTTTCTATTTCCCCCAGACACTGCATGGCTACTCTACATCAGGCTAGTACTTCTGCAGACCAAAGTTCACAGTGCATGCGGCTGATTGTCCAGGGTGGTGTATCAGGAACAGGGCATTTTCATGCACAAGGGGATAATTTGCCATGTCTGAGTAGTAAAAAATATAGCAATGGTAGGCTTGGCTAAATCTGAGCTCCACAAAGGGTAACAGATTTTTAGTATTGTTTCTCACCTATCTGTAATTGGACCATCATTCACCTAACTCAATAAAACCAGCCTGAACACCCTGTCATTTCAAGGGATGAGAGAGTTATTTTGGCCCACTTTTCTTTGCAAAGAAGCACAGGGAATCTGCCAGCATTCAAAGATAAGCCCATACAAACTGCAGTGTGAATGCTGTAAATTGCCCAAGCCATTGCAACACAATTCTAACAGATCTGAAGCAACATCAGGAACTGATCCCTTTCCAAAAATGAGTTAACTACTTTTTCCTGATCAGTCCTGGTCATTACTTGACATTTGCTAATACTCTTGAGTGAGGACCTATGGCTAGTGAAGTTGTAGTCATGCAGACTCATAATTGCTCGGCTCAGTTAAAAAGAAGTGTCTCTCCCTCTTTACTAGGAGAGTGTAAGCAGTCACTGAAACCTGACTCTGGGAGAGGGATCTTGATTCTTTCCTCTCAAGCTGACCTCTAATACATCATGAGCTATTTCTTTGCTGATGCTTATTATATAACAGACACCTCAGTCCAGTATATTAAAGCATTTGTTATCAAACACAGCACAGACAGCAAGGCAAGGTGTGCTGCACCGTATTGCTGCCAAGACTGGCTGCAGGAGAAGAGGGGAGAGAAAAGAGAAGTGGGAGTTTAAACACACTAACATTTCAAGCTGTCTCTAATAACACCCAAAGAAGCCGAGGTGCTTTTGTGACTGTGATGCTCTCAGCTTGCCCGAGTTCACTAGGGATCTCTCAGCCAAAAGATTACCTAAAGTAAGGTGGCTCTTCCAGAAATAGTAACACATTGCCAGACTGCTGCAGGTCCATAACTGTAATTTTCTGGCTACAATCCATTAGCCTGTTTATTACTAAATGGAAACCATGTCTGCAAATTGTTCCTAGAAGCGGAAGAGTAACTTTCACAGTTAATTGACTCAAAGGTATCTATCCCTTTAGATAAAGAATTTCCAAGGTTGCAAGGGACATCCTTGTTGTGGTTTGCTGTTGGTTTGTTTTTTTTCTCTTAAATATTACCCACTGCTATTCTTAATACTTCTTCCTCATGGTTGTGGCAGAGTAGGGGAGGTAACACAGACAGTGCACTCCCCTGTTCCCAGCTTCAATCAAATGTGGACCAGAGTAGTCAGGAATCACAAGGATGAGCCCGGAAAACAGAGCAGTTGAGGTAACAAATTGCCTCTGAGCAGATTTCTGTGACTGCTAAAGGCTTAACACAGCTTTCAGAAGGGGATGGCGGTGGAGGGACTGGCCAGGAGCAGAGGCAGCATCATGGGGATGTACAGCAGGAGTACAGGCCTTCAAGGTTATGGAATCACAGTACCTGGGAAGGAAAGAATACACAAACACCTTTGTCCTACCACTGCTGTGACAGCAGCGATGAACCTGCAATAGTAGCAGGTGGAAAGCATGGAGAAATTTTTTCATGAATTGCAGTCTAGGAAACTTTTCTGTGCCAATGAACTTTCTGGCCCCCAGCTTCCAGAATGACTAAAACCAATTTCTGTTACCTAGCATATGAAGCGGAAAAAATTCCTGCTACACCAATTCATAATTCAGATTCACGCTGTAACTCTCCTGAGTGATATACTCACAACAGTCAGCAAAGTTTGTTATCCTAAACGGTTCTTTGCAGCTAAGTGAGGCAGAATAGGAGCAGAAAAAGTTATCCTGAGTCTTAGTCTACCAGGAGCTTGGACACCTGCAACTTGTCTGTGTAAACATGCTGTAGATTTTGAGACTTCTTTTCATTTTCAAGCATATTAAACTTGTGTCCATACTATTTAGCCCATGATGAGCAATGTCCTTGAGCTAACGAGAGGCACGAAAAAAGCCTTTGAAGGTATTTCAGTTTAAGCTTTTCTAATCACTTCAAACAGTTAGGTATTTTTAGAGGTTTTGAATAAACTTACAGAAATCATATCCTCCCTTCCTACTCCCTAAAATATTGCATCACTGAGGTCACTGCAATACACAGATACTTGAGAGAGTATGTGATGCCTCTGGCAAAAAGCTGTAGAAAGTTTAGAAAAGTGGTATCCCCACCTTCTTTTCTGTAATCACTTTGTGAGTCTCCATGCCTGTGTATCAGGAACGAATGAAGGAGTTGCCGTGCATCATCAGAAGTTTTAAGTGCTTATTTGTGGACAACAGACTTTGGAGATAGTTAATATTTACATATTTATAACAATACTCTTGAGTCCAGAGAGCACCACTGGAACATTCACAGCCCAACCTGCAGCAAGTAGCCTGGACAGGGAGGTGGGGATTACCAGACGTGCTCAGTAGTTGCCACAGCTTGCCCTTTGCTGCACATACAGACTGTTATTAGCTATTTTTTTTCACAAAACTGTTCTCTGCTCTGAATAGCTGGTAATTTCTAAAATGCTCAGAAATCATCACTGAAAGATAGATCAACACCCAGATACCCCAGCAGTAAGTACATCTGAAATACTGGACAAGTTGGATATCTACTGAGCTTAGCTGAGCAAAATAATAGATGCCTAATAAGTTTCATATAACCAAAGAAAGAGGATTTTTCCAAAATCAGTATGAATAGGAATTCACAGAATCTTTTAACTGAACTGGAAACAGATTATTCCGCAATATTTGGAGATAAAAGATATTTTGCCTATTGCTTCAAAAATTCAAATCTGACAGCACACGACAGCTGGAGAGTAAAAGTGACAATTCAATATTGACTACAAGGAAAATGCATGAAATTAGCAATTTGTGGGGGACCTATAAACTGGTATTAAGGATCTGCAAAGGCAAGTTCATACATATTCTGGAGTATGCCACATAAGGCAATTCCTGACAGGATCTGCACCCGCACTGGAAAACCGGTAAGGGATCTACAAATGGAAACAGGCTGATAACTACTGAATTAAACACACAGCACCAATGATACAAAGTAATTGCCTGCATCCTGAAAAGTTGGACATATATGTTTAACTTCAAACTCAAGTAATGCAAAAAACAACAAAAAAGATAAATTAAGACATTAAATGCATAAATCTATTGGCCATCAACCATCTGCATAAATACTAAAGTGTCTGCAAGTTCAAGCTTAAATTACAACTTCAGAAATTATTCTGTTCGAGTACTCTAAAGCTTGTTATTAATTCAGGTAACAAAAATACACTTACTTTCACGAACTTGACTTTTAACTTTACAATACCCTATTTTAGAAAAATTACTTGAACTCAGCTTTTGATCTAAAAGTCTTTCTGACAATGGGTGTTAGTTTAGCAGACCTTAATTTTGACCCATATAGTCTTGTTAATCTACATGTGAGGCATCTTTTTTTTGTCTCTCTGGGTAGCTTAGTGACCAAAAGGGTAATAGCTTTCTTTGAAGAGCGTGCACATAATCCAAACGAGGACTTCCCAAAATAAAACTAGAAATTAATCTTGCATTTTATTAACCTTTGATAACAGTTTTATGAGGAAATTACAATTTAAAAACATCTAAGAAAGGCATAAAGAAAACCAAACCTAAACATTCTATAACTAAACGCTGACTCGCTGATGAGTATAAGGCAGACTCAGTTCCAAATGACACTTAGCATAAACTGATGAAGTAGCATAGTAAATTCCCAATTTAAAAAACTCAGTTCGTGAAAGCTGAAATGAGACACTTTACACCTCCACAGAGCTAAGAGTCAAATTAATCTTATTCCAAGACAGATTCACCCAGTCAATGAAACCACGCAAGAGCAGTTAATACCAAAATCTGGGCTCAGCACATCCCTGAGAGGCAGCAGGTTCTGCACAACTTTCCTCACTGTTTGGAGCTGGCCACCAGAAAACCAGGATGGAGCAGGGCTCTGTAAAGCAAGCTCCTATTGAATCACTCAGCAGCATTACCTGTTCCATGCCTTAGGTTTAGGAGATCACTATTAGCAGAATCCAAACTTCCAGAAGCCTCTCAGAGTACTACCCATTACCAATTTATATGACAGCTGCCATCTCCAAGGACTGTACTTTAGATCTAACTCCTGTTAGCAGGTAATAAGCAGCCTAAATTGAACATTTGCTCCACAGCAGGACAGCATTTGATCCTCTGAAATCATGCTTTTTCTCAAGTGAAAAGTTAATGCACAATAAGCTAAGGTGGAAATTTGCAGCCTGCTGCAGCTATTGGACACTAAATCAACAGCTTCCACTGTTGAATCCTGCTGCTCCAGTTACACTTCCTACTAACAATAGTTAAGAGGTATCGTATCACTCTCCTGAGAGAGAATACAGACATCCAATTAGTCATAAACTAGGAAGAGCATAAACTCTCCTTACACTCGCAAACATTACCCTGCCTCACATGTGACTTGTGCAGATCAAGGATGAGAAGTGAATTTAATTTGTCTCACTATTGATCGCTTCGCATGTATATTAAATGAGATCAGCTAGAAGACCTAGTAGTGGAAAGGAAAAAAAAAAAACCCAACAAAAGAGTGATTTTTGCTGTGTGGACAGCTCCCCACTTCAGAATGGCTTGAAAATCACCCACGTATTTTACTGTGTACACCTCCATGAGCAATATATCACATGACAATAACTTTTGACAGAACCACGCCTTTCCTCTTGGTCACTGATTTAAAGTTGATTCAGGCCTGATCACCATCAAGTCATTGTTTTCTGGAGGATGCTCAGAAACCTAATTATTCAGAGAGCTGATTTTCTTAACTTGTAAGGGAGTGATTTAATGTCCTTCCAGCCCATAAAAGCACAAAGCACCCAGAGGAAAGTCAGCTAATGGCAAACGGATATTTTTGTTGACACAATACCTAGTGTAAAGTTATTCTTACTTATATAGTCTTATCCTCTTCAGTCCTGTCTCACTAATATCTCTCTCTTGTCTCTCTCTCATGCAGGGATCGTCAGTGGAAATTCATTGTCTGCAGGATGACAGAGTATGACTGCCCATTTCAAAATGTTTAACAAGATTGAGTGTACCCCACTAGGAAAATGTGGGGATGGACAGGGTGGGATGAGGGTCAATAATTACAGGAGAAGGGCAAGTAGGCTCACAAAAAAAAAAGCACCAACACTCATCAGCTGTCTGCTGAAGATATAATTCTTTCCCTCTGGAGCTAATAAATAAATTGCCAACCCACGTGCTTGCAACAGCAGTTTTGGAGGATTCCTTCAAGCTGCACTGGCAGTTGTATCCCCCAAATAAAATTGCTTATGACATACACATTTATGATACACAAATCTATGGCATATGCACAGTTACATTTTTTATATATATGTATAGCCATTCTGAACACATACAACTTTCTTTCACATAGCAACTTTGTATAAATTGCTTCCCAGCACAATCACTCCAAATGAGGTGGAAACATACTATAAGCTTTCCAACATCCACTAGACTTTTTCTTCTTGTATTTGGAACCAACCTAGTGACTCCTACCAGCTTCTTAGTGTTTAGCAGCTGAAAATGTGCTGAAAGCAGCATCAGGAGGTCTCTGATGTACTGCATTTCGTCTCACCTGTTACGGCCCCCAGCATAACTCCATTGCAACAAAGGTCTGCCTGCACAGGGCAATGAATTCCAGGTATTTAGAACAATGGAAGACATCAATGTCTGATTAAAATGAGGGTAGATCCATCAATAAAAACAGAAGCCTAACCCAGCCTCACTGAGGATCTGTTACATTGTCTTAAAAGTCTCTAATGATACAGCTAGCCAGGAGCTCTACTCTGGACAAACCCAGGAGTAGGTCAGGCCACTCACACTCCCAGTAAATATTACACTGCACTTGTCATCAGGATTCTACTTTTCAGGTGGATTTGGTTTCCACTATGGATGCCTATACAATATCCATCTGCCTTAGGAATATATACTTGGCTTACAACAGACAAATAAAACTAATGACTTAGGTGACCTCTGTTCCTCCAACTTACAGATCTCATTCCCTGTAAAGGATACACTGACCACGTTTCAAGACTGCACAGCACTTGTGCAGCTGTAATCCAACAAGAAAGACTATTGATCTCTTCCAGGAAGATCTGAGATAGGATTTCTTGTCTTGAACAAAACAGAATTTAGGGCTGTTTCTCAGCTGATGAAGTCAATGGAAATTTAGCAGTGGCTTCGATGGTGCTAGCTCAAGGGCCATGGTGACCCCGTGTACCAATTTAAGGTTGCAAAGCTTCATAGGAAACAGTGGTGTCGGCCAGTCAGTTTCCACATTCCAAGCATTTTTAACATATTTACTAGCATACCCTCAAGCGTGAACATTAAAACTACACTTGTCCAATAAAGAATAATAAGTTTTGCATTGCTGTAGCCTTGTTCTTTCTTGGTTTTACTCATACCAGCCTGTTAATTTGCCCACTGTCATTCTCAGAGATCATGATGGTGATTAGGGAGTTTCTGTGAGAGCCAGTTGCTGAGACATGTAAGTAACAGTGGGAAAGAGAAATCAAGAGGCCTAGGGATGCTGGAGAAGCTTGTTAGCTGACACTGGTAGACAGGCAAAGGGAGCCAAGGGAGCTCCAAACAGGACAGCACCAGAGGAGAAGGCACTCACACCAGGGAGTTGATGGGAAAGGCCAGGCCCTATAATGAGGTGTACAAGGATCATCTCTCAGAACCTGCTTTAGATGGACACCCATCTCCCACACAACTTTATCTGGAATAACTAGGCTGCTCTCAATTCTGTGTGTACACCATGGGCCAATGGAGGCCTCTGAGGGGACCATGCAAGATCAGTCTAAGCTGATTTAGAGCCACAGTGCCACAGAAAGGAGCAGTTCTGCTCTCTTTCTTGTCCACTGGAGTTGCAGTGTCATATTGCCCCATATGCCACCTTTTTCCCCCACCCCTGTCCCAGTCGCTTCCTTCCACCCATGCTCTATTCCCAGCTCCACCCTAGCAGTGCATCTGTGTAGGATACATTTCACAGGACTCCTCTTCAGAAAGTTAAGTAATTCGCAGATGAGGAAAGGCGTGGGTGGGAAACAGAATGTATCTTGGGGGAAGGCAGAAATGGGATGTGGACCAAAAAAAAAAACCCAAAAAGCAGAACTGAGGCAGAGAAAGAGTAGCTTCTGTGAAGTCCTAGGACAGCTAGTTAGCAAAGGTAGGAACTGAACTTGGTTTTTATCTAAGTTGCAGCATCCATTTCTAATGTTTAGGTAATCTTTGTGTGTGGGAAGACATGGCTCCAAAGCTGATAAGGTTCCAAACCAAATTCCTCATCACAGAGCAAGGAAATGTTGAGCCTGTCTTACAAAAGTTCAGTGGATTCAAAACCTGATCAAACTTGCTTTGACTTTCCTAAAGCCATTCTGGAAAAGAGAGCCTCTCAGCCTGCTTAGGACACCTTACTGAACCTGAACGTTTCACTCATGCTAACACAAACCAGGTGCCATTGCAGGGAAATGAACAAGAGTTATGGCTATTCAGACCAAGAGCAACTGAGCACAGATGCCCAGTACGGGGAGCCCACAAGCACTTCTTCATTCTCATGTGTACTGCGACACAGAAGCATCCCATCTACACTTGTACTATTCGGAATAAAAGTCACCCCTGATCTGAGAGCCAACACAGAGCCTATGCTCTGTTCATGACATCCCGCCAGGTTGGTCCCAACTCCTTGGCCAATTTGTTGCCGCTAAGGGTCGCATCCCAAAGGGAATCCCCAATCTCTTGCCACTCAGTCACACTAAACATCAATTGGGGGTCCTTTAAGTGTCCTTTTTCCTCCACCCATCTGCATAGCTCTTGGAGCTTCTTTGTGCTCACGCTAGCCTCTCGCTTAGCAAGAACCTCAGATAAAATATGCATTACTGAAGTCCCATATAGGCCTAACATTTTGAATAAACCCTCAGTTTTTAATAAACAAATCATCAGGAAATAAAGCCTTATTTATTTAATAAATAACAACTGTACAGCTTCAATCCAAACATCTGAGAGAAAAGCACTCTCACAAATGCTGAGCATTGCCCCAGTCATGCTACAAGGGCTGCAGATGGCATGCTGTCAGCTTTGTCAGTAATTTTTTTAAATAAACTAGGGCAGGATAGTCTGCATTCACAAAGGGAAATGCAGCAAACCTCAAAAAACAAGGAAAACCTTTTGAGCTTGTCTAACTCTAAATATAAAAGTTGAAGAGGAAAAAGTGGGGTGGGATGGCTGAGGAAGAGAAATACCAACACTAGCTCCCTTTGTGGATATCCTTTAACCTAAAACTCAGTGAAAGCTGGCGCTAAGCCAAACCCACATCCTCTAATTGATCTGCTCCTCTTGAAGAGATGTTTGGGTAAGAAAGAAGTCTAAGTAATTGGGGAAGGCATAGAGAATTCTATCAACCCCAAACAGAGAACTTTACTATTCTTCCTCCCAAATCTCAAGATTAACTTAAAAACCATGGGGCTTTTGTAGAAAATAAGAGCGCTCTATTTTTTTCATATATTTTGATTACTCAGTTTGCAGAGTATATAAGCACTTCCAACATTTTTCACTTTCATTATTCTTTAAGTGCTTCAAACAGTACTTTTCAATTACTTTTCAACAATGCTAAGCCTAGAAATGTGTTTTTTAAGAGAAGGCTGAGATTCTTGTTAATCACTTAACAATGAGATCTGGGATTAGTTTTACAGGACAACAAATACTATGAGACTCATGATAAATATATCAGACTTAGCAACACAGCACTGATAAAAAAATGAAATGGCAAACCCATGGCCATGTTGAAATATGGCATATTTCCTGTAAAATCAAGGGAGACCTTTCAACCTCTTCCAGTCCAGCATTCAGGGTTTTGTAATATGAGATAAGCCTGGCAGAGAGTCATGGCATCACCTAAGCAGAGAGATGCCAACACAGCTGAAGGGAAAACAGTCTGTGGATGAAGCAGAAGACCTGGCAGAAGATCATTTGGCTCTTAGGAAAACTTAGTTGACCCTTGACTCACAGCCACTGAAACCTTTTCTGTTTTTAAACTTTATTTCAAGCCATGTTTATTGCACCAGCAACATATCGCTGTACTGGCCTGCATCTTTAAGGCTACAGTACTGTTTGCAGAGAGTATGAACATCACTAGTAGTGGCACTTTGTACCAGAGTTGTTGTCATGAACTGTAGGCAGGAGGAGTTCTGCTAATAACACATTATCAAACCTGAAATATTGCTTGTGCCTAGATTTACTTTTCAAGACACAGTACTTACACAGGGGACTGCTAACTTATTCCTCATTATTTCACAATACTGGGGTGTGTGTGTAACTGATGCTCTGCTTAGTAACCTGGACCTATGCATCGAGAAGTTTAGAAAAGGCAGCAGAGCTGCCCACATGCTGAAAATGAAAGACATGCACAAGTGCCTGTGGGTCAGAGTCAGCAGGCTTGGCTCTGCCTTTCTGAGCTCCATACCTTAACAGCATCGATTTCAGTCTTATCCAGCTTGTGAACTTTGGCCAAAATCAATGGAGCTCAGTCTTAAGCAAGAGTCAAGTATCTAAATACTTTATAGGATCTTAGCTTTGCTGGTGCATCTTTACAAGAAAGATGGGAAAAAATGGACCTTGAGTTAGAGGGAATCAATCGAAGAGTGTGCCAAGATACACAGAGATGGACAAGGCACTGCATATCCTGTTCGTACTTTCTCAGACTAAGTCCTGAATTGGTCAGCACTTGGACTAGATGATTGTTTTAAGTCCCTTCCAACTGAAATGGTCTAGTCTATTGTATCTGAAAAATCTAGATGACTTAACCTCTTGAAGACCAGGACACAATCTGCCTTAGGTTTCTTTAAATCATTTAAGAAGAATAAAGATAAGTTTTGCTGAGATTAGCTTTAAAGCCATGTCAATTGGATGAACCCCAGTATGTAAAAAAACTAGACACAGCTACATTTTTGCAGGATGTGAACTTTTTACATGCACGATCAAATTCTACAAGCCTTGCCTGAACCAGACAAGTCACCACACCACAGAACTTGGTCCTAAAAAGATCAGCCCGAATTATGGAAAACACAGAAGATTACACAGGTACACAAGAGATGGTTCTCATGGAAAACTGAGGGAAATTACAAGAACTGAAGCAGAAACAGTAAAAGACAGACATGAAGCCACCTGAAGAATATGCCATTATGTAATTTCTTAAAATAAATGCATGCTCCTCTATCTTAGGAGATGAGATGACTAGGATAATTTAATACCAGCAAAATTTCAAGAATTTGGAGAAAGCTCCCCAAATAACTTTGTAAAGAAAAAAAGGCAGCACAGTATATCAAATACCATCCTTGAAAAGCAGAGGATTTGCCAAGTGAAGCAGAACCAACTGATAATGTTGATATAATTCTTTTAATCTGTGTTGGGAGCTCTTAACCCTTAACCAGAGAAAAGAGATGAGAACAGAAGGAATAAGCTAATAATGAAGTGTGAGTAGAAGGAGGAGATGTGATCACAGATGAAGAAAGAGGCAAGAAAAAAATAAGTTCTCAAAAAATTAAAGAAAATGTGGCCCCAGAACTGAACTTCTAGCTTTCCAAGGTTGTGTGAGGCTGCATACAAGGTTTTGCTTCAGCTAACATAAACACGTTGCTCAAGCTACCTTAAAGTTTAAAGTCATCAGCAAAAACACTATCATAATTACATGAGTCATCCAAAAATAAGTGCTTTTGTCTTTCACTGAAATCTAAAAGATATCCAGGGTAAATGTGATTGCCATCCAGGCAAGCTCACAGGATTTTTGCTCCTCAATTACTTCTGTTTTCCTCTAGGAGGCAGGGAACTCGGCATTATGAAGCATCTAAGATGGCCTTTTTTGGGTTTTGCCTTGGTAGCCCCAAGCCAGGGTACTATAACCTGGGAGGCATGCAGCTAGCTTCTCCTCTGTCATTATTGTGGTCCAGCTTCCTCTAGTTTCACATGATTTTGCACTGAAGCTGGCTGTTCCCATGCTTTCACTCTCTCTCTCCTGCGTTCATGTTATTCTTACAGCTACTGAAAGACTTTGGGACAGCAATCTTCTCTGCCTGTCTGGCCTGTCAAGTCACATACAAACTAACCGCATGAAATGCCATAAAAATTATAAAGGACTACAGCTTAAAAGAGCATCATCATAGTATAATTTCAGGTATACATCCACACTGCCCAGAGTCCTGGTCCAAAGACCACTGGTAATGGTAGAAGCCTCTCCATCAATTTTTATAAGGTTTGCATTATTCCTTGTGTGAGGAAATAGAGCCATCTCACATGGAGAAAGCTCACATATCTTTCCCAGTCCTAAGCTAGCAGCAGGCAGGGGATCCTACTATAATAAATAAATGAATAAACTCTGATCATGATCTTACATGGAAAGATCCTTTCTTCCTTTATTTTTCATATTACTTATTCAGAGTGAGTTTGGCACTGGTGGAAAATTTGAGGTGGCCTTGGAGAACAGAGCGCTTCTCTGTCACATATCTCTGACCTCCCCTGGATGGACCTCTTCTGGTCTAGGAGAATAACTGAGTGTCTGTGGCTTACTCACCAACAGCTGTACTGCTGAAGCAAGCAACAAAGGGCATAAGTGATGCTAGTTGCTGTCACTCCTCTGCTAGAAACTAACTTGTAAGCATAAACTTAATTCAAGATCAGCAAATCTAATAGTTATTAAATTGTAAAAGGCTTGCACTTGTTACTGCTCATAGGCTGGACTGTAGCATCAAGAAGAGATTTTCTCAAGGACTTTATTTGCTGGATGTGCTGCACTGGGTTGGAAAGTCACCTGCGCCAATTTCTTGTACAGTACTGGGAGAGAACTAGATGAGACAAGACTGATGCAAACATCCTTTTCTATCACTTTGAAATGTTAAATCTGACCCTTTTTAGCAGCAGAGCCTGCAGTTTGCTCTTTTGCTGGTTCAACATTATCTGCTTTCCAGATGCCTCTGTCTGACACCTGCCTTTGCTGCATGTGGGAACTACGGCATCCACATCACAGACCCTGCACTTCACATTGCAGCACAGCAAACATTGAATTCACGGGCCAATAACCTGAGCTTTCCTTTGCAGTTACTCTCTGCATTACTTAACAATGCAGACAAGAGAAAAAGGGCTTTGAGTACTTAAGTGCTGCTCAGCAGACACAGTAAACACATAGATCACCAAGGCATTAATCTGAAATGGTGAGTGAGAGAGCATTGGTGCTCTGCATCCACTTCATACAGATACAGCACATTCTCAGGATTACTAGCAAGAAATATATGTGACGCCTTCAGGTCATTACTTTCCTCTGTTAAACTGAATCTGTCTCCTGGCCCAGCTAGTACAAATGGGCTGGGTTCCTCAGCAATAGTGGAACTTTTCCTGCTCAGTGTGAGCTGAGCACATGGCTGCACTGCTTGCTTAGTGCCACAGAATCTCACTGCCAGCATCTCCATCCAGCCTCTGTGTATGCCATGAGACACTCCACAACATAATTATTTTGACCTAGCTCCTGTCAAGCATTCCAAGATGCCCATTTAACTTTCTTTCCCCGCACACCATAATAACAATTGTAATGACTAAACAACAAAAATCAGTAACATCAAAAGTGAAATCACTGACACCATATGGAATTTCAGATACTTAAACACAATCCAGTGAGACTTCCATGTGTTGTTGAAAAACAAAATAACCTTAACACATTAGGAAGCACTATTCTGGCACCTTTGAACAAACCTTTCTCTAATACCAGGAGTTCTCTAAATTGATATTTGGGTTGGCTCTGCTTTATTCTATCTTCCTTACACTAGCAACTGTCTACACCCAGTGTTCAGCTTAAAAGGTTGACTGAGATTTCTCAGACTTAGCTTAATCTACTCAGGGATGTAGGATGGGATGGGATGGAATAGGATAGGATATTTTCAGTTGGGAGGGACCTACAAGGATCATCTAGTCCAACTGTCCGACCACTTCAGGGCTGATGAAAAGCTAAAGCATGCTATTAAGGGCATTGTCCAAATGCTCTGAAACACTGACAGGCGTGGGGCATCCACTACCTCTCTAGGAAGCCTGTTCCAGTGTCTGACCACTCTCTCAGAAGAGAAATGCTTCCTAATATCCAGTCTGAACCTCCCCTGGTGCAGCTTTGAACCATTCCCATGTGTCCTGTCACTGGATCCAACAGAGAGCACCTCCCTCTCCACTTCCCCTCCTCAGGAAGCTGTAGAGAGCAAGGAGGTCGCCCCTCAGCTTCTTTTTCTCCAAACTAGACAAGCAAGCCCAAATCCCCCAGCCGCTCCTCACAGGACATTCTTTCCAGCCTTTCCACCAGCTTCGTTGCCCTCCTCTGGTTGCAGTCAAGGACTTGCACACCCTTCTTAAATTGTGGGGCCCCAGACTGCACACAGTAATCAAGGTGAGTCTGCACCAATGCTGGATACAGCAGGACAATCACCTCTTTTGACTGCTGGTGATGTTTTAATGCTCCCTAGGATGTGGTTTCCCACCCTGGCTGCCAGGGCATGCTGCTGCTTCACGCTGAGCCTGCTGCCGGCCAGCACCCCCAGGTCCTTCTGCAGGGCTGCGCTCCAGCCACTCCTCTCCCAGTTTATACTTGTACCCAGTGTTACTCCACCTGAGGTGCAGAATCCAGCATTTGAACTTGGAAATTTCATCCCATTAGTCATAGCCCAGTGGTCCAAACTATCTAGATCCCTCTGCAAGGCTTCTTGTCCCTCAAGAAAGTCAACAGCACTGCCCAGTCTGGTATCGTCAGAAAACTTGCTAATTGTGCATTCAACTCCTGCATCCAGATTAGATCATTTATCAATATATTGAAGAGAACTGACCCTAGAGTTGAACCTTGAGGAACACCGATGGTGACCAGTTGTCAGCCAGAGGTAGCCCTATTCTCTACAACCCTCTGAGCTCTGCCCTTCAGCCAGTCCTTCACCCAGTGCACTGTGAACCTGCTCATTCCACAGTAGGACAATTTGTCCAGAAGGATGCTGTGAGGGACAGGATCAACAGCCTTAGTAAAATCCAGAAAAACTACATCCACCACCTCACCTTCACCCACTAGGTGGGTGACCTTATCATAGAAGGATATCAAATTACTTAAACAGTATACGTGTGCACTTGTTCTCCATTTGTTGTGCCTGCTGATCTCATTACTTGAGTTAGATGTAAACAACTCTGGTTCTGCAAAGTCAGATACATTCACTTGTAGCACAACACTCAAATTCTATATACGTATTCAATAAAACTAATAACATATTTCCATAATGTACTGTATGAATACCTGCAAAGATAATGAGCTGTTGTTACATCTTTCTGAGCTGAAAGTTTACAGCAGCAACGAATTAACTCTTTTGATCAAGCAAAAAGAAAGAAAAAGCAAGTGACTAATACATATTATTCTCCTGCCTGCTCTATTAAAAAATTGACTCAGCCTTCAGCCTGTTACTTGGAGGACCATGCCAAATAAACAAAGAGGGTAGTGATGTAGTGTGGGATGAGCAGAACTAAAGAAAAATCAAGATATAAATGCCTTCAGAGCCAAGCACCCTGAGTGAAAAGGATGGACCATGGAAGACATGCCTCAGTTCCAATGCTGGTTCTGAATTTTCCTTTGCCTCCTTCTGTCACAAAGGGTCTTAGCCATAATAGAGAGCAGACTGCAGTGCAGTGCTGACACACTGGAACATCTTGAAATGAACTTGCTAGAGCAGTGTAATTCCAGTTGGCCAGAGCCTGGCATTAAGAATTTTATCACGCTTCTCCTGTTGAGTTAATTAAAAACTATAAAAAATGGCTAGTGCTTCAGAGATAGCTGTCATCAGAAAACAGACTATTTTCTACTACTGAGTCTTCCTTTCTCCTGAGACCTGGATCTTCTGCATATAAAGCCTAATGCTGTTTGACACGCCTCGAGAGGAGGAAGGTAAATTAGCCCTCCGTGGCCCATTCAGACACGATTCTGTATGCCAGCTAGTTTGCTTAGCATTTGCTTGGGTGTTGCTAGGTGGTACTCTGTGCAGTGTACAACGCAGACAAACCCCCAGCGTTCTTCACTCCTTACCTGTAATGAGATACTGTACTTTCCTGATTTCTGCATGGACAATGAAAAAAACTGTTAGAAATTGAGATTGATAGGGGATGACAAAGGATTAGAAGGTGACATCTGCCGCATTATAAGCATCAGCTTGGTACAATGGACATGGTCCCCCACACCAAGCTCAGCCATAGATATGAATGCCAGAGCGAGGCACATACCTAAAATAGCATAAGCTTTGACAGGGAGAAGGACAGAAGAAATATATACCCTAAACCCATGTGCAGTCAACCTGACAGTAGGAAGATAGCTAATGTTTTCTTTAAATGTTACACTGATGAAGTGTGAAAACTTCAAGTAAAAACAAATTAAGAAGGAATATTCATCATGAGGCTTTGCTAGTGAAGCAGTCAATTATCTGAAATCTTAAAAACTGAAGAGTGCTTGTGTGGGCACAGGATAATGAACCTGAAGAGAATTCCAGCAAAAATAATTACAACTGCCTGTTTCTTTGGGGGCTGTCAGGTTGAAAGTGCAGGGCAGAAACACCAGTGTCATTTTCCAGGCTTCACCTGGGCAAAGGCCTTTCACTGATTCCTGCTAAGTCCCTTCAACTGAGGGAACAAATTCATTATTCTGTTTAGAGGACCATGCTCCAACAAGCTGTTCAAGCTGTGATTTGTGTCTTGAATGCTGTGCAAGGCAAAAAAGATGCCTGAGTCATGCCAGAGACTGTTTCACAGCTAAAAGAAAGAGAGGAAGGAATGGATGTAAGAAAGAAACCACCACAAAGTAAGGGAGCACTGGGGAATAAGCATCCACAGCAGGGCTGAGGTATGATTAGGCCCACGAAAAACCCTCTCTTATAAGTCACAGTTGACAGTCCCACTGTGAATAGTCTCCCTGGGAAGACTGCCCAGTGGCTAAAGTGCTAGCCAGGGACTTGAGAGGCTCCTGCTCAGCCATCCACTCTCCATGTGGGCAGAGTTAGGCTCCCATGCCACATTGTAGAACAAGGCTAAAGATCACCCTTGCAAGCTTTGAGCGGGCTGATACTCCTAAAAGCCCCACACAGAGATGCTAACACATTTTCAAAGCAATACTTTCATTATGCCCAGGCTGCTAATTAATCCAAACACATACCTCAGCTAACACGACTTGCCTGATTCCAAGATAGCTCGGTTAACACTAAGACTGCTTCGTTTCATGTGTAATGTAGACATATGAAACATGCCCTGTGTCTTTCTGCATCTCGTCTCTCTTTCCATAAATCAGAGATAGTAATCATCACTGGCATTGTGCACAAATAAATGCAATGACAACAATGAGGCTTTGAAATACTATGATGAAGAAAAGGCAGGGAGATACCTCTAAATACAACAGATCAGATGAATCACAGTGTGATAGTGCTGGCTCCACCCTCTGGCATTTTGTGCTTGCCTAGAGTACCAATGCCAAGAGCATCATGTCCAGTTCCTCAGGGCTCTGCTGCCCTGCAGGTCCCTCCAGAGCTAACAGCAGTGTGGCAGCTTCCCAGTCAGCACAGTTAGAACAATGCATCACGCAGCACCAAGTTCCCTGTTCAGATGATGATTTCAAACCCTTCAAATACAGTTACTTCATCTGGGAGTGACAGCGTGTAACAACTCACACAGCCAGCAACCAACACCCTGCCTATTCCACCTTTTGCTCCTAGGCCAGCTACCACACGTAGGTGTCATCAATGAGCCAGTCATGAATTTGACTTGGCTGTCTACACCTGTCAGGAATCACTTGCTGAAGAGATAAGGTGCACCAGTGGTCTAGGCAAGTGTCATCATCTTCAGCTATGCCAGTTACCTATTTTCTGGGCTAGGGTCTTTCAGGAGGAAGCTGTGGAACTACTCTGCTGCCCCTAAGTTACTAGGGCTGCACTTCTCATCCATGGGATACTGACTGTTAAAGTGCTGCAGGCAACACAGATGCTACGAAGGACACCTTTCCCAGCTACCACCACACATGTCCACTGCAGCAAGGAGAGAAAAGGTTCTTAAAGGATCAGAGTGAGACTTTGATTAAAATGCTTTACAGACACTGATTTAAGGAGCTTCCAGGCATATCCCCCTGACCAGGATCTACCAATTTCTTATTAGACTATAAGAAATATACTTTGTATTGAGGAAGAGTGCAAGCCGTGATCCATGTACGTTGCTATGTTATTACCAGCCCAAGCAGTTTTATGTACTTCATTTTACACTCTTCACAGGGTGTAAGAATAGATTTTTCTAACTCAGAAACACCATAATAAAAAAATTGTTATTTTCCTTTGTTCTTCTATCCTGTCTTACCTCACACCTCTCATTCCAGTAAGAGTGTCTGAAGCTGGCATATGCATGCTTTAAACAGTCAACAACATACCGTTTTTACTCAGAAGAGAAAAACCAAGTCCCTCCATCAGGGAAAGATGCTATGGTATGCAGTTGCTTAATTACAGTTTCTTACTAGTGCGGATTTGGTGGATGAAAAACTGTTTCTTACACACTTATATACAGTCCCTCCAACTATGTGGCTCTTTCTATAAAGGAAGAGAGGTATCCCAGGTTGGGAAGCCTATCAGGAAGTGATGAACTTCACATGCATGTGTGTGTGTGTGTGTGTGGTTTTGCCCCATTAAGCACAGGGAGACTTCCACAGTTATGATACTGGGCAAGGTTAATCACCTTTTAACCTCCTCCAAGATCCAGGACTGTTTTGCCTATTGCCTCTACTCAGAAGAAAATAACTTCTTATGGAAGCCCACCACAGCATATACACCGTTACTATTCACTGAGCCCCCAAAGGAGGAGAGGGTAACTTGATCAACTCACATTTTCAACTATAAAAAGCAATTTGCTTTAACAAATGCTGTGTCTTTCATGCAGAGGAGAGGGGCTTCAGCAAAACAAGCAACACAGGCCAGAAGACAAAGCGACCTAATAGTTTCCAGCAAGTGGAAAATCTGAAGGCAAATTCTTACTCTAAATCAGGCAGCAGAGGGATTTTAAGTGGGTTCACCTACACCTTAGGTAAACCTAACCACTGCTGTCTTGTGCACAGCCTGAACCAGACTGCTAGCCCTGGGAATGGCAACAAAATTGGGTCCTGCAGGTGAAGGATGCCTGAGAACCTGTTGGGTTTTAAGGATGGAGCCAACTGAAAATGAGTAGCTCTGTTTGTGCCCAGCAGCATAAATTAGTCAGGATTTTCCTAGAAGATTCATACGCATATAGAAATCAGGTATATCTGACTGAAACAGCTGCTGGCTGGGGTTTGAGAGGAAGTGCCGAGGCACCTAACTAAGCACTTAGGCTTCTGTGTGGAACTGACTCTTGAAAAACATAATGCAATTCTATGTGCATCTCCTGTGGTAGCCCATACAAAAGAGGCCACACGCTGAGCTCCAGGATCTTGGTTCTGTTCATTTGAAGAATCTCACTCTGGAAAGCCCAAGCCAGTTACTGAAGGTCAAGGCTAGATGTAACTTGAAGATGTTGACATAAAGCTGCTTGATACAGTAGCCAAGAAAATGTGAACCCTTTTTAGCTCCGTGTTCTCAAAACTTGCCTCCATAGATAGCTAGTGACATATGGGCATAGTCACTGTTCTAGTTAGCACAGCTTTCACAGAGCTTAAAGAAACTCTGAGTGTGGAGCAGTGTGAACTAAGACCCACCTGCTGGAACTGGTATTAGCTAGTGGATTAGAGTAAATGCTTACAAACCAAGTCAAAACGTTCCACAGCTAATGACTTGACATTAAATAATATTCTTCTATGGAGGAGGCTGCTATGTTTTTGTAATGGAAGGTTTTTCCACTTTTAAACCACAGAATGGTTAAAAGGCGTAACGCGATAATGATAATAATAAAGGCATGAGGACATGGTAAAGGCACTGCATTTTTGTAAGGCCAAACTATAAAGATATTTATAACAGCCAGTACCCTCATAACCTCCAAAACATAACCACAAACAACCATGAAATGAATATGCTTAGGCGACTGCTGGGCTTAATCCAGTGCAAGTAGAAATCAATGGAGAGACGTCAGGGACACTGGACTGTGTCCAGAAGTGAGCAAATGAAAAGCACAGCACAGAGAGTGGTGATCCAGGCAGCCTTCATACAGTAGGCTAAGCACATCAAACACTGGCAGACATTGCACAGGAATTCTCAATGGAAAATCCTTGGTAAGGCAGAAATTGTCTCATTTTTAAGCTATTATGGGCATATTTCTCAACGCCAAAGCTAAGGTCCCAAAGCCATAACTAAGGCTTTCCATGGGGCTTAATGGAGTTTACCATGAGTGAGGTTTAGCATAGCATAATTGCCTTCTTTGCAAATCCTGTTAAATTGTTTCCATGCTCTCACCACTGTGTTTCCAGTAAGGACGGGTTAGCATAGACTAAAGGAAGCCAAAAAAAACCCACCTCAGTTGCTTAGCAGGAAAGCATACAGTTTCTTGCAAACAGCTTGGATGTTTTGAGTGTCTGAGTGCTGAAGGCCTGTGCTTCAAACAGGACCAGACAAGAGAAAACTTTCACAATTCTCTGTGTTTGTCACTGATTCCCAGTGGGTTATCTCTGCTTCTGAGATTTCTGTACTTCCATGGACATTTTCAGTTAGTGTTACATAAAGAAGATCCACCTCTGGATCTCCTGAAGAGGTCCAAAAGACTTCTGTCACTCTCCCTCTGCTCTGGTCCTTTGTGGCCTCTGGAAGTACTGCTGGTTTGTGACTAGCTGGGAGAAACTCCTCCCACACATCTACTTGCTTCTGATACTCTCTTGACACTCTCCTAGATTATAAAGACTATCTCAGCTGACCAGCCAACTCCCCAGGAATTCAACAGGCTTTAGATCTGTGTCCACATGGGGACAGAATACAAAGCTGTGCTAATTTAAGGGAGTCGTTATGATTCTGATGTATACATGTACAAAGCATAAGATTAGCTCTTGCTTGACTTAGGGAGGCAGTGTGAGGATGCATCACAGACACACGCATGCAGAGCAAGACCTCCTGCTCATTGTGACTCAGCATCAGAACACTGCTGCTTCCCTTGTTCTCTGCCTTCCCCTAATATACAAATAACACCCAGATAAACAAGACATGAGATACTCATTGCACAGGGGAAAACCCAAGCAACATGAAGGTCTGTTACAGGATGCTGATTTAATGGACACGTTAATGATAAGTACTACGTGTACAGAGTGAAGCAGCCCAGCAAAGTGCAGAAATGCTGTAGAGATACAAGACAATTTGATTGCCAAATAGGAAATGTGGCAAATATTTTAGCTATAACAGTTCTACATTGTCTGACATCAGCTTAATCTAAGCTATTAATTCTTTATTCTTTCCCTTTAACCTGATTTATAATGCTAATAAAATATTTACTATGTACTATAAAATATATACAACGCTGCCTTTAACTGTGTCCTTGCCAGAGAAAGCACACATAAAAACAATTTTTAAAAAATCAAGCAACTTATGAAACTTGGCTAAAAAATATTCAGCTGGCATCAAGTAATGCCTTTCCATACACATATATATTTCCCTCAAGAAAGTGCAACTACCTATTAAATATTCTTACTGACGATAACTACAGTAAAGCCCTGATAAACCTGGAGAAATGTCTTTCTTTTTAAATATTGGGTTGTGTTTTCCAGGTATAAGAGTATGCTGCACTTAAATAGAGAGGAAACTGCAAAAGATGTTAATACATGCCAGAATCTGTGGTGTGTACCAGCTGAGTAAATTGATAGTCTTGAACAACTAAGAGGTGCCCATCACAGATGGGGTGGGGTTTTTTGATGATGGAAAGTAGATGCAGGAGCCCTTCTTTTGCACAGATTCATTGGGGGAGAAAAGCAGTTGATTGTCAGCTGCTGTGCACACTCATCAGGGACTAAGTGCAGTCAGGGGCACCTTTCCCTGGTCTGCAGCCAGTGCTTACCTGGCTCCCAGGTAAGAAATCTGTAGTGGAGACAGTGAAGACACCCAGCTCCCTCCTTCAGGAAGCACCAAAGGAACACAGCCTTTGCTATAATGCATCACTCACAGATAAGAAACCAAGACATGGTAATTTGATCAGGGACCAAATAACAATTTGCACGAAGACCACAGCTCCTGGCACCAAGCCACGTGCTTTGGAGTCAACCACCCTCTCCACTCTTCTCAGAGCACAAGTATTTCCGGCACTCACTCAGCTGAGGTGGCACAGAAGTGAACTAACAAATGAGACAGAGGCGGCGGGGGGAAATACTCTAGTCTTCACCTGAAACATGTCAGAAAGTGCCCTCACTGAAGCACTTCCTCTTGAAGCTCCAAGCAGGCTCTAAGCCTTGATGCCCTGGCTTCAGTTTCACATGTTTTTTTCCATTAGAATAAGCCTGACAATGCAGGCAACAATGGCAAAGGGATTTGTTTACACTGTACACTGGCTCCCTGCTCACCTGTTACACGATTAGGTGGTTACATAAATGGCTCAAGATGTCACATTCCTCACCCGAGCACCGACCCTTGAAATAATCCAGGCAATGTGACTCCGAGTAGCTGGAGGGTCTATTTGTGAGAGGATTTGCTGAGCAGGGCTGCAGCATAGGGTGTTCTTTCCATTTTTATGAGCAGATTCATCAGTGGATCATCATTTGCAGACAGAGGAATTCAGACAGTGTTGATACAAAGAGTTTCCACGATCCTTTCCAAAACTGGCTCTACATCAATGGGATCGCAATAACGTTTCCCTCACTCTCTTTTTTTCTGGGGACCAGAATAAAAGGGCAATCAATCACAAGTTCACCAGCTTGCTTCCCTGTTTAAAAAAAAGTAGATGATAACCTTGCATAAGATTTTTTCTCCCAGCCCTCCCTCCACACTGATTATCTGACGCAGAGCCCACAGAAATCTGTGAAAACTTTAACACAGACTTCAAAGGGCTCTATAATCAGCCCTTTTTCATTTACCCCTTTGAAACAGGCCAAGCATTTTATACAGCACATTGTAGTCAATAAATCTGGTGCTATTTGCCTACAGACCTCAAAGCATTTCCCAGTCATTAACAGCTCATGATAACAGAAGCAAATATTATTCAATGGCTGATTCTATAGCTCCTGAAAATGACTCTTAAGTGAGGGGAAAGGATTTATCCAGGATCATGCTAAGTTAGTGCCATGACTACAACAGGAATCCTGCTCTCTCTGAGGCATGTTTCCTCCACATGCTGGATGTATTTGGAAAAGACTGTGAAGGGAAAACACAGTGAACACCATTCCTGTTTCTCATGTCACATTCCTGAGTGTGGTTCTCACACGTTGCCCTCTAACACACTATTGGAGCATGTTGTCCAGTTTTGAGAAAGAGCAAAGCACCTGAGCAAGGCTGACAGCAATGCCAGCAGGCCATCCGTCGATCCTCCAAGAGGCACTTGCCTCCCAGACATAGGGAGCATAATTGTCCAATAAATGACACACAAAAAAGGAGATGCATAATAGTAGCTATGAACAGAGTATAAAGCTGCACTGGTGCTGTCTTCACACAACAAGGAACAGCGTTTGTTTAGACATTATGTATTCCACAAACAGATGCCCTGTTACCCTGTGCACCATGGGCTGGCAGACCTTACAGAGTAGAACTCACCCATTTGGTTTTGGGCACCTGACCCCCAAACCAGGAAGTTTTTCTTCCTTTTTTTTCGGTCATTTTCAACAAACATCAAAAAATTAAAGAAATTATGACAAATGTAGACCAAAATGAAAGCTAATGTCAACCACTAGAAATCTTTATTTGGATCAAAAAAAAAAAATCTTTCCAAAAAACCCTGGTATCTCCCAACCAATTATAAAATTCTGGCCTGCAATTAACACTTTATTCTCTGTCTCTGCTAAAGGTGAGTTTATGCAAAAAGAAATCTCATTATTTATTAATATGCAATGTGCTCCAGTTTCTCATGAGATATTGGATCTAACTGATCTAGTATGTTATTTCCCAGAAAAGGCGTTGCAAAAGGGGAGGGCAGGTATTGGATTGTCTGTGGAGGATCTCTAAGAGAAGCTATGTGACATGATATCTTGCAGCTGTTTCAATGGATGGTCTCTCCTGCACTTTCAAAGACAAACAATACACCAAACAGTCAAACTGCTGCTAACGCTATTCCAGTTTACAGGAAGTCTGGGATTTAGGGAAAGGCAGCACATGGGTGATTTGAAAGTTGGCTACAACTCCTGAATTTAAATTTAAGTTACAAGCCCATCTAGCATTCAATGCAAAGCTCTGGGAAAGAACAGTTCTCATTCTGCAGAACCTAATAGACCCATGTATCTAAACTGTACCAAAGTCTCCACCCTTTTGCATTCATTCCCATGTGAATGCCACAAGTTCTCCAACAGAGGAACTACCTTTTCAATATTCTTGTCTTCCTTTTATTTACTTCTCCAATCTGTGACTAATTTCTCTTGGGTCTGCCAGGCGTGACTACAGTCCCTTTAGAAACAACCAGCATATAATTTTGCTTAGTACATTTGGTGGCATCATATTCAACTGCAAGGATGACTTATTTCCAAAATATAATATTTAACATTGATAATACTTGTTTCTTGGCAGGTTGCAAGAATAACACTTTAAAGTATGTAGAAAATAATATGTAAATTCAGTGTAAACTCCTGTATACTCAACTGCTTCACCTCATTACACATTTTCAGCCCATAAGGCTTTAAGAAGGAACAAATCAGCACTCCCTGATTTTTGCAGGCCTGAATAAAATAAATAAGCAAGATGTCATTAATTTAAAAGAAACCCACCACAGAAGTGAAAACTGTTAACGTTCCCAGGTTTCCTTAGCATTGAATGACAAAATCCAGCTCACAACTGAACCTGACCTCGCAGATCAGCAGATTGGTGACAATGACATTACAGCTATCTGGTTTAGTCATCAACAGCCAGAGCAGATCATGCAGCTAGCAACAGAATCATTTTCTTCTTATCATGTATCCTTTTAATCTAATCACCTACAGAGCAATTTACCTACTTATTTCAGATCAAAGTAGCTTTACTAAACAAAGCTGACACCTTACAAAGTAGCAGTTTCAGAAAACTTCCTTAAATGAAGCAATACGTGGCATAGATGAGCTTCAGACTTGGATTTTATAGACAAGTGTGCATTACCAGGGCCAATGTCAAGGCAGTCTTATCAAGAATATGTGTGGCATGCAAACACACACACTCCACATGCTGCCACCAGAATAATTTTCCTTCAAAAGAAAAAGAGAACAGGAAAAACAAGAACTATAGAATATAGAAATTATGAGCTACTTTGACCTTTTTTTTCTGCATCTTCAAGGATTTTTACTTCAGTTGCAAAAAGTAGCCAACAGAGAAGGTACCTGTACAGATATTTCATCAGCAGGGATCTCCCAGACAGTAGTACGTCAGTCACCTGGCAGTGAATATCACTGAGAGCCTCTCTTCTTCATTTCTTAGGTTGCCAAGAAAGCTATCTAGCTACAGGTGTTGATAATGAGGATAGAGAATGTGTAGCTTTCTGGTATTTTCTTATTTTGACATGTTAAAATCCCATAGTTTGACACTCCTGCATTTTGGGAGCCAAACTGGCAATCTAGTTTGTGAAAACACCTTCCCATAATGCTTGCTGAGGAAAGTGGGCTTCAGCCTAATCTCAGTGGGAAAGTTACTGTCTGGAAAAGTTGCCTTACAGTCACATGGCCTCTCCAAATCATATGGACTTTCAAAATACTTTGCTTTATGGGATCCTGCCAGGGGAAGCCGTTCCTAGGCTAGCAGGCCAAGCGGGTCATTAAAGATAGCTAACAGCTTAGTCAGCCTCTAAACTTTGCTACTGGCCTACGCATCCTGTTACACTCTCTCAGCACACTGGAAGTAACTAGCTTATGACAATCAGTCACATCCTTCCATTGGAAGAAAATTAGGGAAGTAATTGGGTAAGAAATTATGATTTATATGACCCTCTCTGACGCAGGACAAAGAACTGTGTTTACATCATAACAACATCAGATCCTTTCAAGATAAACTAATCTACATTTCTGCCAAGCCATAATTCTCACTTGGGCTTTTCTCTCATTATTATAGGTAAAAAAAAAAAAAAAGGAAGAAGAAATAAACTATAAAAGTGTGTAGGTGTGTGTGGATACACAAGGGAATAGTCACCCAGTTTGTTCCCCACTCATAATAAATCTTTGCATAAAAAAATAGGTCAGAATGATTTTTGGGTTAAGAACTGATCTCATGAAACCAGGAACTGCTAACTTGTTAGCAAAATTACCCTTGGGCCAAAATTTTGGTGATACCTGTGTACTCATTTTTTCCCTTCTATCTCCTATTTTACTGTAAAAGTATCAACCTGCTTGATCATTTTATAAGGACAAAAAGGCAGCTATAGTAGAGATGAAGAAACAAAACAAAGATGGCATGAAAAATATATTACAAAAATTAGTAACAGCTGCTATTACTATATAAACAAAAATCAAATTGAGGAAAAGCACTTGCAAAGATGAGGAGAGAACTGGGTAAACCTATCTGTGGCAATGAGCGATTCATGGGGTTTGTAATATGACTGATAACATTTCAGGTCCACATGACCAATCTGGTCCAATTTCATGGTGGTCAAAAGCTGGTACAATCTAATGTGATGCTCAGTGGCTGTAGAAATCAGCTGATTTAAATCTAATTCCTCTCAGTGGACAGAAGTCAGTACTGTACAGATGCTGCCCAGAAAGCTCAGAAGACCAAGAGTTATATGCCCAAGCAAAACCTTACCTGCTCACGTGTGCTCATCATCTAGCTTAAGGGGAAGCCCGACCAAACTAAACACAGCACAGCCACACCTGCCAACTTATGTATGTACTGAAACTGTAGTAACCTCCACTGTTAGGCAGTAAGAATACAACCAAAGAGAATGCATATAAAACATTCCTAATCAACTCAGAAGCCATTATTTCTGTCCCTGAGAAGAGATTCACTAAATATGGTACTTTCTCATTCAACATTTATTGCCTTTTATTAACTCCAGATGAAACATGAAGTCTCTAAAAATAAATAAATACTCCCTTCATTCTCCATATGCTGGCTTTGCAAACTCAAGCACACATTTACCAGCAAATTAAGCCTTCCTACCAGCACCAATCAGTGCAGGCTGCAGTCTTCTATTATCTGACAGTTACAGCTCCACAGCTCTGTCTTTAGATGAAGGTCATGTCATGGCTGTCCATAAATCTCTGAATCTGACAGGCTGAATCATCACAAGGTCAAAACCCAGTTCATATCCTGCTGATTGCATGGGAAGCAAGGAAGTAAAAGCTAGTTCTCTCTCTCATGAAAAAGTCCATCTGGAGAGTTAGAAGGAAGCATGATCTGTAAATATTTATACTGTTTGTCAAAACTACAATGCACACAGGACTCAGATTCATCTTACAAGCCAGTCTGCAAACTACAACAGCACTACATTCACTTGCCATAGAAGAATGGCTCCTTCACAGCCCTTCTCCACGCAGCCAAAACCCACTAAAGAAGCCAGTCAGAGAACAAGCCTTACTACCTAACAATGTAGGTAAGTAAGGGCTGTTTCAGGTCTGGGGAAGGCAGATATCTTCACCTAAAAATCACCAGCCCCGACAATTCCATCTAGGACCTTTTAACAGTGTCTAGATTTATCCTAACATGTACAGTTCAGTTTCATAATTGTACCTCCCTGCACAATGAAACTGAATTGAAAGCAACCATGTCTTTCACTTCATATTTCAGTATCCATCCTGCCTCAAATGTGAGAGTGCCAAGGGAAAAAGGACAAAAGTGAAACATCTGGTTTGCATACAACACTCAATCAGCTACAGAAACCTCAGCCCATGGAAAACTAGAAGCACGGCAAAAAATGTCTTCTGTAGATATCAGGTTTGGAGAATTATATATTAGAATTTTAGAGGGGAATGGACGCAAAAGCAGCTGTTAACAAAGTACTGGCAAAGTGCTGCAAGATGCAGGTCAACCACAGCCTGTGGTTGTGGACTGCTGTTTATAGGATATTCCTCTTACAGTACTATGAAGCTACACAAACAGCAGTCAGGAAAAGCATAACATCATATGCACCACAGCATAAAAGTGAAGGCCCTTCCAAGTGGAAATTTGCAGCAAGGGTGGAAGAAAGCCCCTAATGTTCCTACAGTCTGTTGACTTACCACAAACATCCGCCATTCAGATTGATCTTCTACTGAGAAACTAATGTTAAAACGTGTTGCTGTAACTGATTTGCCTCAGAAATGTGGAGTAAAAAATAATGAAGTCTTCTAGTACTTAATGACAGTAAATCCATCTCGTGTCATTCAGTACCTTCTTTGCTTCTTGGACCTTTCATATCCCTCCTTATGATGCATTTTAAATTATTCTGATCAAAAGACACCTTCAAGAAGTTTTTATGGAATAAGCACAGGAGCACTGTGTGTGTATCATAGGTTTCCAAGCTTCCCAGCAAGCTCATGTTCTTAGGTTGGCTTTGCCCTCTCATCTATTTTTAGGTGCCTTCCTCTAGAAAAGCAGTGGACTGTGCCAGCTCTGTGCTCCACCAGAGCGGTGAGCACCATCCCTGTGGCAGGAGAGGGAAGCCCACAGCCTCCATACAGAGAGCTCAGCACCCGGTGCCTACCATTCTCTGCCTTCACTCAGATTTCTGTGTTCCCCTGGCTTTTCCATGTTTCTCCTTCACGAGCTGAAGCAGCAGTAACACATGCAGGTACTGCTGTGCCCTATCTGGAATGCAGCTGGCTTAACTTGCATCTTTTTGCCAGCTAGCCAGGGAGCATTTGCATTTTCAAGCCATCACCCGCAGTGACTTCACAGAAAGAACAAGTATTATCCAGCACTATTCAATAGCATTAATTATAACACAAATCTTGTTCTCAGGCTCATTTGCCTCCTCCCAGGCTTGTACTGGTGCCTGACTCACACTTCAGCACAAATTCCCACTCTCCTTCACTACTGAGGGCCAAATAGCAATTTGACAGGCACTGGGGATACCACCAGCAGGACAATCTTTCAAGCCTGTTGGCATGTCAACTGCTATTGATTTTCTTAGTGCCTCTAGCAACTTAGAAAGGACAACCTCTAGGGTTTTGTAGCAGGAATGTGGCTCACAGAGTGACTGCTAACCTGGCTGTCTTGCTGTGCTCTTGGAACCAACTCCGTAGATGGAGGACAACAAAGTGACACCAGGCACAGCTCCAGCACAAGAAGTGGCTGCAGAGGTTTGTCTCCCTGCTGCAGGCAGGCTGATGAATCACAGTTACCTGCAGAACCTACCACTCCGTGTCCCACAAGGGAAGCAACCTGCTTGGTTTCCTGGAAGCTTTCCTTTGTTTCTCTCTGAAACCATTAAGTCTGAACACTGTTTTTAAGATCAAATGAGAGAGCTAACTCTGTAGGGTAATACATAGTTCAAACTAACATCCAAATGCATCCAATGAGAAAAACAAAATTCTACTTGTCAGCTTGGCATTTTCTTGTGGCAGCAGCTTGTTTGCTGCTTTATGAGTTTCAGCTGTACACAGCTGTTAGTGACCAAGTGGTCCAGACCACTTAGCAGCCACCACAAATCTTCATATACCTATTCCACAATTTTCATTTATTTTGTTCCCTGTCAGGTTCTTTTGGCCTAGCCATTATTGTAACACGAGTAATCCACCCCAGAGACTCAGTGGAGGTTGCACAGCTCAATATGAGATGGTTTTGCACTGGGGAATCATATAGATGATGGGAAAACATCCAAACCTCGCCTGCAAACTTAAGGGACATCTTCACAGTCATATTCCTTCTAGCCAATAGGATTTATATTTTTGCATTCATAATTAGACACTTCACCATTGCCAGAGTGGGTCAGGAATGAGTATTTCAACTTACCTTACAACAGAACTAGAACTTAAATATACATGTCTAAGTATGATCCAGACTGGTAATATGAGAAACTATGGCTGCAGGCAGGAGAATGAAAAACGCTCAAATCATCAACTCAGAACAACAACCACAGAATGCAAGAACAGCCTTTAAACAAGAAGGGTGATGCCGTATTTTGTTTTAAATTTGCTGAAAACATGGGGCCACAGCTAGAAAACTCAGACAGATGGATTTTCTTCTCTGACAAACCAAACTAGCCTACAGATCAATAATACAAAAGATAATTTTTCCAGCACCCTAAGCCATTTTTTTTTTTCATTAACCTCACCCTTATATCTGCAATTGTTGCACCAATGGTAGTTCTTACTACTTTGATCCTGTAGTATAGATTGTCAGCAGAGATTTTTACCAGATTATTTCTTCCTTGCCTTTGGTAACAGAATGTATTTCATCTTGTGCTTACATACAGAAAACATCCAAAAATTCTGATGGTTGCCTACAAAAAGTGATGGTTCTTCCTCTAGTGTCAATGTAACCCATATTCTTTCCAATTCCTTTCACTAAATTGCATGAATAAGGGGAGATTAAGACCTACTACTTTGACCTGGCAATAAGTGTAAGTTTTGCATTTAAGCCCTGTGCTGAATCAAAGTTTACAAATGTAGTTCTCCATCTATGGACAAGCAGACCTAAAGAAAGGAAAAGAAAGCAGGAAGGAAGAAGGCAAAGAGAAAGAAGAGGAAATATGAATAAGGACAAGGAAGGAAATAGAAAAAAACCAAGTAGCAATGAGAAAAGAAAAACAACTGTTTGGTTAATAATTTTGTTCTATTTGGTATGTATTCCAATCCATGCATTCTGCAACATGTACTCCATTTGTTTGATTGCTCACCTCTGTTAAAGGTGATGTTTCATTTCCATGACTAGTCTAACCCAATATTTATAAGAAGCATGAATAATCCATCACTGGGAAATCAAAGCTCTCTGGAAGAGAAGGATAATTCTTTAGAAAGGAAATCACAGTAGAGAAAAGTCATTCCAGATTCAGATCAATAAACACTTTAGATATCACTATTACAATACCCTGTATTGTTTATAGCTTTTATATGAGAACTGAAAAGTAGGGAGAAAATAATCTTTATAAATTCCTTTTAAAAAAAAAGTCAATTTAAACAATTCTGTGGCATGCATACTGTATGATGCCTATAAATATGGTGAAAATGTTTAAATAATACTTGTGACCACAGGTACACATTAGTAATAAATAAATAAACACAAAATGTGACATATCTGACCTTCCAGCATTAGCTTTTTTTAAAAAAATTAAGCATCCAAAATGCAAGTAAGAAAATGAAAGTTACTTAACCTATTGCTCTTAAGTAGGACATGCAGATGCTTTCACAAATGCCATGAGGCACCTCTATGCATCCTTAGGGGTCTAAGTGTGTTTAAAAACATGACAGACTTCACTTAAAAGAGGAGGTTCTGTAATTAGGTTGCTGGGAATATGAAGTTGCAAATGTATCAGTTTCTTTGTTCCTTTTTTATTTTGACACAGGCTTGTGATGTCTTGCTCTCAATAAATCACTTTTTTTTTAAAACAGGCTCTCCCTGTAATGTATCAAAGTGTCAGTGGCTGACTGCTAGGTGAAGATTAACTGTTGAGCTCATCTAGATTGTTACAATAAACTAGATAGAAACCTTGCGGCCCATCTGTAAGAGCTCATCAAAACAAAATTGCACAAGCACATTCTTTTTGGACAGCCTTTCTCTGGTAAACTTTTTGTCCTGGTTTCAGCTTGGATAGAGTTAATTTTCTTCTTAGTAGGTGGTGCAGTGCTGTGTTTTGGATTCAGTTTGAGAATAATGTTGACAACACACTGATGTTTTTAGTCGTTGCTAAGTAATGTTTATACTGAGTCAAGGACTTTTTGGTTTCTCAGGCCCTGCAGCAAAACGGCTGGAGAGGCACAAGAAATTGGGAGGGGACACAGCCAGGACAGCTGACCCAAACTAGCCAAATGGATATTCCATAGCATAGAACGTCATGCTCGGTATATAAACTGAGGGGAGCTGTCCAGGGCCTGCTGATCGCTGCTCGGGGAACAGCTGGGCACCGCTCAGCAGGTGGTGAGTAACTGTATTGTGTATCATTTGGGGTTTTTTTCCTTCCCTTTGGATTTTATTCCTCTCCCCTTCCCTCTCTTTTTTGTTATTATTATTATTATTATAATCATTAAAATTTTATTTTCTATCAATTATTAAATTGTTCTTATCTCAACCCTCGAGTTCTATGTTTTTTTCCCTGAATCTCCTCTCCATCCCACTGGGCAGGGATGTGGGGCATGAGTGAAAGCTGTGTGGTACTTAGTTGCCAGCTGGTGTTAAACCACGACACCTTTGTCCTCCATCTTTCAAATTTATCCTCCCATTACCTTCTCCCTTTGACCCAGATGATACCCTCTCTTCTTGCTTCACAAAACGCTTGTTTTCTTAGCCTCTACCCAATTCTGTCACATTGTCATTTATCATGTTCAGCTGGCCCAAGCAGACTCTTTGGGTGTGACTGGGTTTCAATTTTTTTGACTTACTGAAATGCAGAATGCCATTCCAAAATCTTGAGACTCCACGGAATTACTCCATGGGTTCTATCTGGATCTGGGTGGGCTCTCAGCATCAGCAACCACTTCACTGAAGGAGCAAGGATTTTACATGCCAGAAAGTGCTCAGACTGCAATCAGGAAGAAGTCTGCAGTGTCCTGCTGGTCCTCTGCTGTGTTGGACACATTCCCAGCCAGCCAGCCTGACCCCATAGGGTGATAATCTAATTCCCCTCACTCCCCATTTCCTTGCACTTCTCTCATTATCACAAATCCTGTCACTGCTTTGAAAAACACAGCACCTTGAGAAGAGCAGTTTTCCATGTGACTAACCCCCCAAAGCAACTTTTGAAGGAAGCCATCTAGATTGCTCAGAAGCCTGCATCTCTCCACAAGGACAGAAGCCCTGAAAAACTAAGTGTCATTCAAATCACTGAGAAAAAACTTTGGCACCTCTGGTATAGCAACAGCTGCAAGTTCCAAAACACAGAAAAAGATATGTTTAGATAGGTGTATTGCCCTTATGCGAGAAGGCATTAAACTGTCCTTCCTCTGAGGGCCCCGGCTGCCAAGCTGACTGAACACGTTCAGAAAACAGACTGAAACTGTGTCTTTCTCATTCTGTGTAATAGTCTTACCTGTCATGCTGCAAATAGAATAAAGCGATATAACCACAGAGATGGCAAAGACCATTATTTCATTACTTTGGGTCGATCAGAAGGGAGTATTTGCTTGCACAGCCATGTCGGTACCAGACAAACACACAAGACAGTTTCCCACTCATTAGCCCTTACATCTCTATCCCTTTTCAGCCTCACAGACTCCCAGTTTCTACGCTGGATGATCTTCAAGATGCTAACAGCTGGTTTAAGGTGGAAAATTGAGCCCCAGACACAGCCCAGCAGCAGTCTACACATTTAGATCGTAACATTTCCTCTCAAAACGCAACCTCTTAGGACCATGGAGAAGGCCTTCCCAATGGAACCCGCGGGGTGCAGTGCTGAGGGCTGCAGACCGCTGGGGTACCTCCTCCCGTCCTCCTGCCCTCACCTCAGGGCTCGCACGGCTGTTTCTCACACTTTTTCCCCTCACTCCTCACTGCAGAGCAGCATTTTGCCCTTGCTTGCACAGACTTTCCCTGAGGCGCCTCGCCGCACCCTGTGGCAGGGCGGCTGCATCCGGCTGGAACCGGCTGTGTCCAGTGCCTCACAGGGGCCACCCTGTGCTCCCGCTGCCAAACACTGGCACTGGCACCAAATCCAGAGGGCAACATATTTTTCCATTTTCTCAGTCCATGACTGAGAGCTAAAAAAAAAATATGAGTTGGGGTACTGGAAAGAAAGCAACCAGCTTCCACAACAAACAGTTACAAGGGATGTGACAGAAGGCATGTGCACACTAATAAGGAAAACATATAAACGACCTTTATTAACAACATTTACTATTTACTTACATGGCTGCGTTTCTGCTGGCCTCCAGCACCACCAAAGAGGTGTATCTGCTCAGCCTTCTCAGGGACAAGGCAAGGGGATTATCCTGTGTGTCAGTGAAGCCAGAGATGGTTTGAGCCTGGTCTTACAGGACGTTCAGTGCAAAAATCACTGCACTTTTGGTTGCCATCATATTCCCCAGGTGTTGAGGTCCATCTTCAACCTGAGGTATTTGTTCAGAAATCATCACCAAGACGTTCAAGTCTGAAAAAAAACCCAACAATCTACCATTAGCAAATGAGAAATTTTTGAATTTTCACCCTGTACCTACAACACAGGTGGACAACCGTAGAGCTGTGCTGCTACAGTAACACTGCTAAGGAGTTTAGATTTCTTTGAACAGAGAAATGTTGTGTGTTTTACTACTAGCCCTAGGAAATTAAACTGCTTTACAAACAAAAAATAGCATGGAGCAAATAGAAGACATCAAATATATACTTAATTGAGTATTTTACATTAGAAACTAAAGAACTTCTGACAAAGCCATCATCTACTGCTAACTGGTGTGTCTCCACAAAGGTCAACACACTGAGTAAATTTATAACCACTCTGGTGCGTACATGTGTTTCTACTGCTAACACATCGTCCCATACAGTTCTCCCTGCAGTTGTACTGAATGTCCAGAATGCAGTATGTCTCATTCTGATATGTCTCTGTATTTCCGTGTCAGTCATTTAAACAAAGTGTCCTCTTTTAAGAAGAGCAGCAGTGTCACGGAGATGGCAGCCCTCTCTTTTTCCACACGTCAGATATGTTTCCATCACACCACAGTGCACTTTTAGCCTAGCCCTGCACTCAGGGAACAGCTTCGCCTCCCCACTGCCCGGATACTTGCCTTGTTATGACAATGAAAAAAACCCCACTGGGCATCAGCTATGCTAATACAGAAACTCTTCACCAGGAATGTAATTGAAGCCATCTTAATGCCCAGCACAGAGGGCATCAGGAAGCTGTAGGAAGTAGGAGCTTTGAGGACAAAATGGATAAAATTCATCAGGCAACAGCTAAGAAGTGTCCTCCATTACGTGTCCCGGAGGGAGCCTTCCCCCAGCCACCTCTACTCTCTGCAGGTAAACAGCAGAACAGTGTTCTGGAACCACTCTAATCTACTGCAACTTGTACCAGCATTTGCTGTAAACAGGAGCTGAAATTTCAAACTAGAAATGGTTATTAAAGCCTCTTACTAATGTAAATCATATGCAAAATAACCAGAACAATTTCAGCAGGGTGTTTATGTGCATTTCAACAGCTGTTCTAAAGTAACAGCTCTCTCATCCACACAGTTATTTCTTGTGTCTTGAAGTGAGGAAGATTTGGGAACAAAATATTCTTGCACAGAGGAACACTGCTACTTGGTAATTAAGTACGTTGCAATTCATGGCACCAGAGGAATGTCAGCAAGGCAGGACTGTCCTCTGATTTGGACAACAAAAAAAGTATTCAGAAAACAAACCAGGTTTTCCCAGGTTTTCCTTGTTCATCTCTTCAAGGTGCTGTTCTCTGTCTATAAAGCAGGAGGAACAATGCTCCCCTGTGAAACAGAGAAACTGATCTCATTGGTAGTGTCCAGACCCTGCTGTGTATGTTATTAAACTTTATTACGTACTATGGATAAAGCTGAGTTTATTGCAGTGACAGGTGTAATCAATGAACTGCATCATGCCATTTCCAGAATGCTGTGAAAAAGATAAGCAAAAGCAAAACCTTTAAAAGACTGGAGTTCTGTGCTGCTTTTCACTGGGATGGAGTTAATTTACCTCACAGCAGCTAGTATGGGGCTGTGTCCTGGATTTGTGCTGAAAACAGGATCGATAACACAGGGATGTCTTAGTCATTGCTGAGCCGTGCTTACCCAGAGCCAAGGCCTTTTCTGCTTCCCATCCCACCCCAGCAGCGAGCAGGTTGGGGAAGCACAAGAAGTTGGGAGAGGACACGGCTGGAACAGCTGACCCCAACTGCCCAAAGGGATATCCCAAACCATATGCCATCATGCTCAGCATAAAAAGCTGGGGGAAGAAAAAGGATCCGGGAGACATTTGGAGTATTTTGGCATTTGTCTTCCCAAGTGACTGCTATGTGTGATGGAGCCCTGCTTTCCTGGAGATGGCTGAACATCTGTCTGCTGATGGGAAGCAATGAATGAATTCCTTCTGGTTTACTCTGCTTGCACGCACAGCTTTTGTTTTACTTATTAAACTGTCTTTATCTCAACCCACAAGTTTTCTCGCTTTTACTTTTCCAGTTCTCTCCTCCATCCCACCAGGAGGGAGTGAGCAAGTGGCTGCGTGGTGCTTAGTTTCCAGCTGGGGTTAAACCACAACAAGAATGCTAAGGAAAACATGCTTTGCACAAACAGTTGAATACTCCTGGACAATTTGTAATAAATGGGCTGTGGATTCTGCAAAAAGCAGTTGGATAAATGTGACTGGCCAGACACCGGAAGGAACATCCTCTCAAACAGCAGAATATAAAGTGCCACAATGAACATTCTGGTGACCCATAGAACGAGCCCTTCTCTCCTACATTAAGTCCAGAGCCCAAAATAAAAAATGGATATAAAAATTGATCATCTGCTACTCAGCTTTACAAAGATCGAAGTAGAAAACTCATGGAAATGATTCTGAAGAGCAGTATTTGAAATACATCAGCAAAAAAAGCTACAAAAAGTGCCTGTAGCCAGAGCTACAGCCAGTGCTGAAAACTTTAAAGGATCACTTCACTGAGCTAGAAAAGCAAGCAAAACGCAGCCAAAAGGCTTAATAACTGAAGTACCTTGAACAGTTTTGGGGATTAGGCACTGGTTTATATTTTCTCTGGAGTTCACAACCTTGCCTGCAGTAAGGAACAATTGAAAAGTTATTCCAGTGGTTATGAGCTGGTGAGGTGTGAAATGCACCACATGCAGGTGCCTACTCAGCTCTAGTTTTCAGTGACGCACAATACCACCTAGGTAGCCACTGCCTTCAGTTGTGCTCCTAGCATGCTATACAACCCTTTTTTCTAAAGGAACTAAAATGCCATTGACATAATACTGTAGCTGGAAAAGTCCTGAGTTATCTTGTTGGATTATGTTTCTCTTTGAATACATGAATGTGTAGACGTGGCACCTTGGGTCTTTTCCAACATAAATTATTCTATGATCCTATGAAATGATACAAATACTTCTGCAAAATAATGTAGCAAAATCTTCAGTTAAGAACAACTAAGCCACTTTAAAATGAGACCCCAACTTGTTAAATAATGGAAATCTTGGAAAAGATAGCTTAACATACAGCTTTGCTTCTCTGAGTAGACCACACCGCTCTCTCCTGACTGGATCCGAAGCAGTTAAAACTGCACCATCAACAGAATTTGCAGCCCAGTGTGTAGAGTTCATGGAAATTGGAAATATGGCTGGCATTTGAATAACACTAGGGAACAGCAAAGTCATCTTATATCTGTTACAAATTCACGTGGCCAGATGCCAAATACATGGCGGTCCTGGAGAGGGGTAGGATGTGGACTCTTTCACCACTCAAATTGTAGTAAATTGCCATTTACTTAACTTAGCACTGTGCCCCATGGCTTAAGATCTTTATTTATTGCTCTGATTTCCCCTAAAAATAACCCTGCCTGACCTCTTCAAAGGCTAGATTGACTAGAGGAACTGCACAGCAGGACCATGTATTGTTAAGGCAGCCACTCTGGACAACTGGTAACCAACGCTTTATTAAAGCACTGGGATAAGTTTCCTTTCCTTGTTTGGGATTTGGTCCTCAGGAAAGAGCAGTCCCAGACTGCTCATGCACTGTCTGTGTTTACAAAAAACAGAGGGGAAGTTGACCTTGCCTGCAGAGAGGACCAAAGGGCAAACTCCTGAAGTCCCCTGGCATACTTACAATCAGCATGCCTGTTGTTTACAGCTTTCTTTTCAAATTTAGAAACAGAGTCTTTTTCTCATCCACTTGTTCCTGGCTGCAGAAAGGTCTCCAGCTATTTATGTATGTTGCAGAGGTGCCAAAAGACACAAACATGGCTGGCAGCTTCCAGGGGGCTTGGCTCCACGAACACAGCAACTATCCAGAGTTTTTTGGAAGCTACTTTCTCTCAGCAAATCTTTTTTTTTCTGGGGACACTTTGATCTGAAAACTTCTATGTATATACACTTCCTAGCCTGATACTGTTTTTTTAGACTTCATAATTAGACAAAGGGTGCAGAGTGGCTTCACATCCTTGATAGCCTGTTAGCAGCTCATTTATTTATTATCCATGCATGAGCTGGCTCAGATGAAATACAAGCTTTTTAACCTATCACACAAAATGTGAAGTGCACTGTAGTTTGGTAAATGGTGTAGTTATGTCTTCTTTATGTATACTGCATCTTTTAAAATCTGCTGAAGCAAAGGCATGTGAAGAGAACAGGAGCCATTTGTTCGTTCTGTCAAGCACAGAGTGGTTTAAACTTCCAATTCATAGGGGCTTGGTTTGCTTCTCCAACAAACCAAATCTTCGGCTTTCTTAAAAAATTAAAATTACGGAGAAAATTTGTAGTGAGATTAAAAATTTAGCTTGTGTTTCAATTAAGAGCCCCAAACTGAATTATTTTTCACTTTTCTCTCCTTTCTCTCTTTTTTCTTCTCAATTTGGAAAAACGAAAGCAATCAGAGAAAAAAATGACTGAACTAAACTATAAGTCACCTGCATCACTTCCTTCTATGTTTTTTGTTTAAAAAGTCTACAAATAGAGAAGGAACCGAAAAGACTGAGAAAAACCTGATTTGGCTTTCCATTCTTATCCATGATACTTTTGGTTTTCCTATGAACTCCCCCATGGTTAGAACTCAGTCATGGTGAATCACTTTTGCCCCTTACTTTTTCTAGGTAATGCCAATTAAAAGCCATGCAGAATGACAACAAAACATTGCCAACACATCAGTCACACAGTGGACAAAACAAATAAGTTCTTTTTTTGTGTGTGTTTGTGTTTTGGTGCTTTTGAAGGTCAGAATTCCTCAGTTCAAAGGAGCTGGGAAGGGTTATTTCAACTACTTTTTTGCTACCCTCCAATGCTGTCCTCTTTTCCAGTTGCCCCAGTATACTGCACCTCTCATTTGCCCTTCTCACTTAGATACCCTTCCAATATCACCACATGGCTTACAGAATCCTTCCTGCAACTTCTCACCAACCATCTCAAGATTGTCTCCCATCATCTCCTTTTGGACCAGACCCTGCCTCAGGCATGGACAACTTCCTAGCTGCCATTGCTCCCTGAGATCCCACATGTGCTGCTGCTTGATACTGTAGTCTGATGTGAAGGTGAACCTCAAAAGAAGAGATGCTTGGGCCTAGCAGCTGCTTCAGCCTGTCACCATGGATGATATGTAAACCTCAACTAGGGACTGGATGGGTATTTTAAGAACCACAGATGCACAGCTGGAAAGGAGCCCATTTAACCCATGGCAATACCAGCTGCAAGGGATGGCATACAGTAACACGTGCATTTTAGCAACAGAACACTAAAAAGAACGTGGTCTTTCTTAGCACAACCAAACGCACACTGACACAAGCTGTTCAAGTCACAGTAGAGCAGCAATCTCATATAGACGGTAAATACCAGCAGGCTTTCTCCAACAGCAGAAGAATACAGGATATTAGAGGAAAATGTTAGCATATATGGAAAACGGGCAGATTCAGTCAGGAACCAAAAAGCACAGAGGTGGATTGTAGGGGAGGTAAAAGCTACCAGGAAGGTAGGAAACAATAAAATAGAGAAAAGACAACTAGGGGCTAGAAATCAGAGTGAGGAAAACCCATGTGCATACCCCTGATGGAGAGAGTCCCCTCCCTCTGCTGAGCTTTCAGGCAGGAAAGCTTGGGCAGAGCCTCAAGAAACCCTCAGCATGCTGACGGCTCTAACTGAAAATATGAGTCATCAGCCCCCAGGATGACTCACGGCCTCACTCCTCCACCCTGAGCGGCAAACGAAAATATAGATGAAGAGGAAGGTCGGGCTGAGGACAGTACTATAAGCCAGGGAATTTCTCAGCCTCTCACTATGTCAACACTCATGTCATGATTCTTTTCACATTCAGCAGTTGGTAGCTGAGAAGACAGCAATGACCATCTGGGGAAGGAGAGAGGGGTGCCATCCTCCCTCATGTTGCCTGCCAGGGAGGGAGACGGTTTGGCAGCAGAATTAAGTACCTGAGAGACAGAAAAAGGGCAACTGGTACTCAGTAGCTAGTTAGCAGGTGAATTAGGAACATGAGAGGGAAAAAGAATCACAAAGAGTTTTGCATCCCTTGGCTACCTGGGCTATGGCTGTGAGGATGGCACTACTAAATACCTTGCCAGGCTGCAGTTCTGGCCTTTTTAGAGTCACTGTGAATTTGGCAAAAGAGCTGGTTTTCACCACCACTTTAGTGTCACATGATACAGAGAAACAGCAAAAGCTTGAGGCCTAGGTGGGTGCAGCCTAGCCAGATCTCCCTGAGCACCTCTGCTCTGTGCCACAGGGAGCTCCCAGCTGGCCCTGGGCAGGTGGCACCCTGTAGCTGAGGCATGGCAATGTGCTGACAGGGCTATACAGGCTCTGCGAGCTGAGCTTTTAGACATCACTTTGGCAGTTGCCACCCAGCCAGGCCATAGGAAGCTGCCTGCAACCACTGCTGTTAGACTCTTTGCTACAGAAGCAGCTGTATTGCACTTAGTTTCCATCACCTTTAAGTGCAGATTGATTAGAAGCAGGAGGTAAGGTTGCTTGTGAGCTGTTAATATTGCTGAAGTGGCACATGCTCCCACAGTGTACCACACTGCTATCACTCCTCACCTCCCATTTAGTTCAATGCTACATCCTCCCTTGTTTCTCCATTGCATTTGTTCATACTACAAGTTACTGGAGCTGTGACTCTAGCTCTTGGGCACCGTTTGCCCAACAAGGCCTCCATTTCCTTTGGCTCTTGGATCTACCAGTGAGATAATATTAAATCATTTACACACTTTCTTGTCACATAGCATAGAGGTGGCTTGCTTTGTACTGAGTCTTTTCCTAGAGTCTTCAGGACACCAGTGGGATCATTACTCTTCTGTTCCCATGACAAAGTGAGTTGGGTCATTTAGTAGCATGTAAAAAAATTATTAACACAAATCTAAGCAGCAACATTTCAGCATTTTTTCCCAGACCAGTGAAATTCAGCATTAACTCTAAGTGCAGTGAAGCATTCACTTCATTTAAGTACTTCATCTCCTCTGATTACCTTCAGTATGAAATCCCCTTCCCATTCCTTTGTAGCAGCTTTTGGCCTCCAGCTAAAATAAATGCCCTTTCACTCCCCTTTTATCATCAAAGCATTGCCCTGAACATGGGGCCAAAGGATGTCAAAATAGATACACTCTAAAAGATATTCTTAATGCTTGTGTTAAAGCATGAATGCTCAAGTCAGAGTGTGCTTTATGGGTAACAGACAAGTTAAATGGGAACTTGAGTAGCAAGGGATTGTCTTTGTGCCTGTCATTTGTGGCCGCAGTGTGCGGTAAACACCCCCCACCCCAAGACAGTTCAGGTTCACGATTCCATGGACAGCAGTGGTTACTGACTGCTGTTCTCAGCCACGAGCTCTCCTTTGCTGTGTGGACTCAGCCCTGCTCTTCTGACATGTGTCCCTCTTCTCATTCCTACACAGATTCAGTTTTCACTGCCTGCCAGCTCCATACTGCTGGTGCCCAGCTGAAAGGAGTGGTCAAAAGCCATCAATGGCAACTCTTTACATGTGTGGAAGCTCAGCCAGGAGACAGAGGCAAAAGGAACAGAGGGCTCACTCCAGTCTGGGATACTGTCACAAGGCTAGAAACATTTTACCCTTTCCAAGCACCAGCCTGTATGTAAGAAGCAACTGTGCGAATGCTGCCCTGAAGACTTTTTACATGCTTTTGCATCTCTCAGAAAATTTAGGAAAATTTTAGATGTTTTGAAGGCTCTGCTCTTTTTTTCCTCTGTTCTTGCTGCTTTGTTCAAATGGTTTTCAATGGTCATGCTCCTTGGCTTATAACGGTATGATTTTCTCTATAGCAACTAAGCTATTCTGCATAAAAATAATTACAAATCAAGGTATTAGAAAAGGAAAATGGCCCATCTACACCAGTACCTGGCAAGTGGCATCATAAAATGTTTCTCTCAGTGCAACGCTCTGACTCAAAACTACTCTGATGCCACATTTCATAAAAAGACATCACGGCAAATTTTCCCCATGCCACAGTAACCCCACTTGTGCAATGTTCTCTGATGGACAGAGGGGTAAAAGAAGGGGGGGGGGGGGGGGGGAAGGAAGCATTTATGCTTTGTGGCAACGGTCCTGAAGCTTGATAGCCTATTTCAGAATCTACAATTTGAAGAGCTCTGCTTGTTTAGCCCAGCCAAGCAAAGGCTGGCACCAAATATGATTATCCCAGGTGTATTTATATTTGGGGAGGAAGAAGAACAAATAGTACAAGAACAAATGGGAGTAAAATGGGAGTGCGCAAGCCACAATAAAAATTGGCTGGAGATTAGAAAATGGTTCTACCTGTGCTATTCTGGAAGAGCCTCCCAGGAGGAGTACAGGTGGCAAAAAGCCATGGCTATTTTTAGGAAATAACAAGATCAGTTTAGAAAAGTTTTATCATTGTATGGCTTGATGGCTATGATAGCAGGGGATCATTTCAGGAATCTTCTAGCCCTACATACTTCTCTTCCTAGAGCATTTACATTTCTTCTGAAAACAGGCTCACACAAGGCTCTTAGAATAATACCCTGACGGAGGCTTGTCTCTTATGTACCAGCCTTTTTGATCAAATTTTAATCCAATCTTGTTTAAGGTACAGACTGCAGATTTGAATGAAAAAAAAACCCAAACAACCCAGCAATTTGCTCAACCAAATTGATCTGATGTTTGTCCAAAAGGTGCTTTCCGATTCACCCAGGAATTAAATGACATGGCTTGCAGTACCCACGAGGCAGTCTAAAGTGATCACTTAATACCCATTTACATTAACTCCATTAACCTCCACTGGCAACAGAAAAAGGGCTCAATGCTGGCACATCCTACATTTTGAATTAGAGTTCAGACATGGGAAGCCCCAGGCTGTGAGACTTTTAGCAGTGCCCCCTGTGCTCAGGGGCCGGTGCAGTGCCACGCAGGGGGAATGCGCACTGCCATCAGTGTGCCGCCATGGCCACACAACTCATCCACCTGGTCAGGCACCACGTAAGTAAAAGCCACAACACATTTCCACCCCCACTGCTGTATCTGTGGCCTGAATCACCTGCTCTGATGCGAGACCCAGATTTCCCATTTCTTTCCCAAATACATCACCTGGTTTAACAAACAGTATTATATTGATTTACAAATCTTGCCAAGCTGATATTAGTCAAGCTTTGGGCCCTTTCAACATATACAAACATATGCATATTTCTGCACACACAAGCAGACAGACAATTGTAGGACAGAGGAGTAAAATCTAGCCTAAATCACCCCTGCAGTGCCCCTGGCGATGCTGCACCAGCCTGCCAGAATCACCATCACTGGGCTGCCAGGGCTGAGCTGCTAGCGGCCTCCCTCCATCACAAAGCCAGCAGCTATGCTCAGCACCCTCCCAGCGGCGCTGGGCACTGCAGCTCCGCTCACGTTCAGGAATCCCATGATAACTGCCATGATACATATTTTTTACAAAAGCCTGGCCCTGCATAGGCCCCTCCACTGCCATTGCTGCCTGGCCAGAGGGGGAAAACCCAAGGAGGCACTTCACTGTTACTATTTCTGTCTCCTGGATTGCAGAATGCCTCATAGTTTAGCCAGTTCCTAGCTGAAGTCTGACTTTCACAACACTAAATATAGGAAATGTGCACTCTGCAGGGGCTAAATTTAGCTTTGCTGCGTTAGAAGGGGAGGTACCTTGTTCCTGGAGGCAGGAAAGCAAAACCACTGCAGGCAGGGAAACTTGGGTGATGCAGTAGCAGCCACTGCTCTATTGTGCTAGCACAGGAATGAACTGAATTAGAAAATCCAGTTCTGGGCTCAGTTTTCTTTTTTTAAACAAATTTGTTCAATGCCCTAGTGAGGATTTACAGTAGTTCACTTTCTCCAGAAGAAATTACATACCTCCATGTTACTCCACTTAGGAATATTCCTTATTTAAATCAAGGAGAAACATTAAAATAATACAGATTAAAATCCAAGGTTAGAGGCATCTGAGCTTGCTACAGCTGGCACATAAAGCCTAATATAAAGGCCCTCACATGCAGTAAGTCATAACTACCTGCCATAAGCCTGGGCAGGCTTTTCAGGAATTTTTATCTCTGCTAAACAAGAGGACTGGCCATCTCACAGCTGCAGCCTTTCACCTCTGAGTCACCTATTCCAGCATACTTGGCAGGGGGGGCACACGACCTGGACTCTGTTCCCAAGTTGTGCTACTCACCACAGATCAGACAACATGCCTCTGTTTCCCTACCTATCAGCTGCAGGTAGCAGAATTTCTCCTGTGCTGCAGAACATTTTCAGAGGTGAGTGAAGAGTTAAAGCCTCTAAATTGAGCTGGCTGGCTTCTCTTTAGAAATCACAAAGGGCTGGGAAGATTGGAAAGACAGGATTTTGACCAAAATACTATGCAGAAAAATGACTGCTTGAAAGCAGGTTTCCTAGCAGGTATCATCACACATGAATCAGAAAATGCAGGTGACTGCTCAGAGGCACCAGACACCCCAAGCCTGCAGGGAGGAGATGGCCAAGGCTGCTGCCGGCTGCACGGTGGGAGATGTAGTTCAAGGAGGTGGCCCCCCACTGAGCCACTGACTAGAGGAGTGGGAGCAGCTGATGTAAAACTCTTTTCAGGAATTATGATGGCATTTCAGAAGTGTAACGGTTAGGTTCTTTTCAAAATTTTACAGTCCCACTTCTCTGCTACCATTCCCACTTACCAATATGAAACAAGGCAGTGAGCCGGATCAGCTTCCAGAGAACTAGTATGTAATAGGAAACCAAATCAAAACACCACTAACATAGTTATTTCATCTTCATACAGATGATGATGATACACAAACTACACGATGGAGAGGACTACCTGTTCTAAAAAGAAAATAACACTGGGATCCACAAAATGTTGTTGTCAGAACCAAATATAATGATCCCAAATACCCTTTTCCACAGTCCACATTAGGTTCAGCCCTGGTTAATTCATGGCAAGTGACAGCTGCACAACTATTTTACCATGGACTGCTGACAAAGGTATGTTATTCACAGGATACCTAATGTCTATACCAGGAAGGTAAATGCGCCCAACACTTCTCTAGTACAGGCTGGCCCTTTTTCACCTACTCTTATAGCCCAAAACATTTTGGTTCTTGTCAACTTTCAAGCTGTGCATGTGAATTGTCTGGGAAGGGTGTTATTTGGCTGCGGCCAAAACAGGTCAGTGACAGTAGCTGAGCACTGTACACAAAAAAAAAAATCATACTTAGCATCTGGGAAAAACCTCTCAGACTGTTTAATTATCAGCATAAATATAGTCATGGAGTTTAAACTGAGGAAACCCAAACTGTCTGTCTTCCTCCTCAATACATCCAGTAAATCATGCTGAATTAAATACAGTTTGGTCTGGCTCAGGCTACCAGCCCTCTTGCAAGCAATTAACTCATAACCCACGACTTCAAGTTCTTGTCCTGGGAGCTGATGATGGTGTGACGCACTGAGGTATTGGAGCAGAAGGATTTTAAAATTCAGGATATTTATCCTATCCATCAGTTTACACTTTTATTTTTGCCCCTTGGTGTGCAAACCATGTTCCTTTGGACTCATGCACAGGCAGCCTTGGACCCACAGAAGGCCTTACAAAAATGCCTTATGACTGCACGTTCATGAAGTAGCTATTGACAGAAAAAGAGAAACTGTTCCCAAATAGAAACTGCTTGCAACAAAAACTGAAAGCATGCGGAAAGGAAAGGATTCCATACAGCACCGCCTCTAATTTAAATAATTTTGTGGTTTTCATTTCTGTCCCTGAAAGGCTGAAGGTAGGTTAACTCTACTCCTCCCTCAGTTGAGCCTCTCATGACCCTGATATTCTTTCCATATTCTGAATATTTCACAACTAATAAAAGATATTACCACTTTCTTCAAAACCTATGTCTTCTCTGATACCCAAGGGGTAAAACATCAGAGGTGATATCCCGCTTGTACACCTGCTTCTTGAGATTCTTTTCTCAGGCTTCTCACGCATGCCAGTGGAGACTTCAGATACTAATTATCCACAGCTATACAACATGGCCAGTGACAGCACAGCTGGAAATAAGCCTAATTAAACATGCAATATAGGCTCATTATACTATAGACCAACATTAACAAAAGAAAAAAAAAAAGCCAATCAAACAAAGCACATGATGGGGGGTGGAGGTGGTGCAGAAAAAAAGGAGATAAAATTAAGCAAACTGAGCCAGGTTCCCAGACTTGCATCAATAACTTTTTTTCAGTTTTGTGTAACAATTCAGCCACTTTTAATGCTACAGGCTATAATACTCAGCCCTCTGTAACTGTCAAAAGGCAAAGGATATTTTATCCTGTACTGGTTTTGACTGCTGATTTTCTGTGTAATAGCTTGTGTGGTGCTATGTTTGGGATTTGTGACCAAGCCAATGCTGATAACACAAAGATGGTTTAGCTGTTGCTGAGCTGTGTTTACACAGTGTCAAGGCTTTTTGTTTCTCACCCCACCCCAGCAGCGAGCTGGCTGGGGGTGCACAAGAAGCTCGGAGGGGACACAGCTGGGACAGCTGACCCCAACTGACCAAACTGATATTCCACAGCACATGACATTGTGCTTAGCAATAAAAGCCGAGGGAAGGAATAGGAAGGGGGAATGTTCAGAGTTATGACATTTGTCTTCCCAAGGAAACATTACACATGGTGAAGCCCTGCTTTCCCAAAGATGGAAAGCAATGGACACCTGCCTGTCAATGGGAAATAGTGAATGAATTCCTTACCTTCCTGCGCTTTTGTTTCACCTATTACACTGGTTTTATGCCAACCCACAAGTTTACTCAGTTTTGCCCTTCAAATTCTCTCTCCATCCCACCGGGAGGGTAGCGAGCGGCTGGGTGGGGCTGAGCTGCCTGCTGGGGCTAACCCACAACACAACCCCAGCCCTGCAAGACATTCAGCACATAGCCTTGCAGGAGGTTCTGTCTGTTGGCATATCAGCTGAAAAAAAAAAAAAAAAAAAAAAAGGATAACATTCCCCTTTCCTATACTACTATGCATTTTTAGATATTTGATTATTAATCATAATTTTGGTATTTATTCTAAATTTTGATCTTAGTGGATTTAATTCTTACTAATGACACTTCCCCCTTTTAGCTGAACACTTCCCATCCTTATCAACATAACTATGTACTCTTTCAGCTGTCATGTAAATGAACATACTAATTTAATCTTTAAATCAATGTCAGCTGGGAGAGAAGTTTTATGAATGTAACTGAGAACTCCCAGTTCTTTTATTGTGCAAAACAGATTGTTTAGATGAGCTTTGCCTTCTCCAAGAAGAATGTCTTCAAGTTCTTCTTGCATTTCAATGCTGTATTACTACACTCAGAGTCACTTTCTTACATCCTTAGTCCCTTCTCTGTGTGTGCGAGCAGTAAAGGCGTACAGAAGGAAACGCAGGGGAAGTCCAGTGAACTCTTGCTCAGGTCAGCATTGACCACAGAAGCTTTTGTAACAGAAATCCCCTGAAAAGAAAACATTTCACCAGCAGCCTATGTATCTGACCAGCAGAGTGAAGGAGTAACAGGCTAGGAGGCCTTCCAGCCTGTAAACGATCTAGTTGGTGCTATTACAATGAGCTATTAATATTGTATATCTAAAGAGACACACAGTGGACCTATCATCCTCATCTAAAAATCTTATATGAAACATATATAATGTCTGTAACATATATAAATAAATGTTTATGTGGTGAGGTAGACCTACAGCGTATCATGAAATCATTTGGCATGTTGACAACTTCATTGTCATTGAGAGGGCTTTTCCTTCAACACGGTTTTGGGTGCCTGTTTGTTATAGACCTTTGGGCTTATTTACTTGGGTTCTAAGTTTGTCCTTCACAGAGTGTTTTTGTGTTATATATTTGTTTATTATCTGCCACAGTGGTTCTTGGAGCAAAACTGGAGTTCCTGCATCTTATTGTGATGACAAAGAAAATTCTTCCTTAGGCCAAAAATATCCTTTCTAAAGCTATCAACTGAAGTGACTTATTACATTTAGATGATGCCAGTATCTCTAAATAGTTGATGAAACTACAGACAGACATAAAACGTGCAATGCAAATAAAGGGTCACCTACACTGATAGAAGTTGTATACAAGAAAAGATGCGACCCAACTTTAAGCTTATGCAGCCAATGAATGCCACCTCCTTTGGAATCGGGAGCAATTGGTTGACTACCTTGGATAGCAGCCAGCAAATCAAGCATCTGGAAGGACTTGCAAAAATGCCTTGTAACTCCTTGTCCATGAGGAGATTAGTTGCTAGACAAAAAAGTGTAAACAATCTTCAGATATAAATTCTTCACAACATTAGGAACAAGATGGGGAAAAAAGGAACTTACTACATGACCTAGCTTGAATATTTCTGCCAGTATTCACTCTTTCACTTCAAAGGTAGTTTACTTAATCTGACAGCATCCTGATCCAGTGATCTTGCTGAGCCCAAGATTAAGATAAAATAGTGAAATCATATAGCATGTCAATGATCAGAGTGTGCTATGCAATGATAATTATATTAAAATAGGAGTTTACAGTTAGAATAATAAAGGCAAAAGATGTTCAACCAAATACTCCACACATATATTCCAGTCTTCTTTTTATCCCCCAGAAATTTCTGTGGTTTTGTCCAGTTTGTCATATCACTCCATCCTTATACATCAACAGGAGAAGAAAAGAGCAGAGATTGGGGCCAATTGACCATCATTTGGAGATGGTAAGAAGAAAGCAAAGTACAAATGCCATAAAGATGGACAAACATGTTTGGATCATATAACTGCCACAGGTGTTAGATGGACATTATTTTGTTTGGAAGTGTTAAAAAGAAGGCAACTGATCCAGGATAGATTCCTAGAGCTAAGGCAGTAAAACGGATCCATTAGTGAATCTATTCACCTACTTTCTGCACTTCAGTCAGCCTGAGGAGGGCTCAGTTGATGTGGGTATTTCCAGTTTATATTCCCATCTCCTGTCTTTTCACAAAGTAATTTCACATTTCCACTAAGTCTACATTAATAAGAGCAGACAAAGAAAGTCTATAGTTCCATTTCTGTATAAGCATACATGAAATAGTTTTTTTAAAACCCACATTTTACATCATTTTACAGTTACTTTGTAGCATTCTTATGTATGAACCAAACATTCTAATTCTCTGGTTTGGATTCCTCATTGAAGAGGTACATGTTTACACAGAGAAGAGCTGACTTTCTTTAAACACGAGAGAGTTAGGCTCTACATTTACGAATTTAGTTGATCTAAAGTTATAGTTTCTTAAAAGCTGAAGAAGAAAGGTTTCAAAACTTTCTTTGATCAAATCTGCAGAGTGACAACATTAGAAACAGCAGGGGAAAGAATAAAATGAAGCAAACATCATTCCTGCCAATTCAACCTCCCAGTGCAAAAACTGGAGCAGAATATAGACTAACTTATTAAACACTTTTAAAAAAAAAAAAAAGAAAAGAAAAATTATCAGAGTTATGAGTTATGGCTCTCCAGTTTTTAGAGATGTTGACATATCTAACTGATGCAACATACATGAAGTATAACTTTGAACTTCACAGGACTAATGCTGCAAGAAAGCAAGCAGAGGTGGATTTTCCACCAGTAACACATGTCTCACTGGTACTTTCCCAGGCTGCAAATACGCTCTAGACCGTGTGAGGAGGGAGAGAACCTACTGCCACACAAAGTCTCTGTCCAGAACAGGCACACACTGAACACTAGTTACACACTTAGGCCCTGCAGAGAGCTTAAATACATCCTGGCAATTCAAAGTACAGGCAGGCAATAAATAAACCTCTTAAATTAGTTTCAATGTGAGGCAAAACTAGATTTCTATTGCTATTAGAAACCTGAGCTCTTACTCCAAAACCACCCACAGCAATTTGCCATAATCACTGCTGACTACTTGTTTACTTTGATTTCAGTAATCTTTAATAAGGTAGAGTTAGCTTTTTTGAGATTTCTTTTTGTCGTAAGTAAACAAGGTAGAGAAAAATCAATTATTCAAAGTATTAGAATAGAGGTTTTTATTTTAGTCAAATCTTTCTCTGACTATAACATTATACTTTAAAAAATTAACCTATTTATATTTCAAATTAATGTAAACCAACAAATGTTAATATTAACTATAGTACTATAAATTAAGCAATTGAAAACTGTCACTGAATCAGTGAGCTTTCATAAGCAGTTAAAGTAGCTAAATATTTTTTAGAAAGGATGGGGTGAAACACCTTTAAATTATCATTATCACCTTTTATAAATAAAGTACAACAAACCATTTCCTGAATTAAGAAAGTTTCTATCCATTCAAGTGTCAGCACCTACAGAGTTTCTATATTGGCACGTTCACTGCTGTTATCCAGAATTCTGTAAAGTGCAACTTTTACTGAAGATTTCAAAACTTGTTCAGTGTGGGAAACCTATTAAGTCATATTATAAGCAATTTAGAATGTCTGTTTTCAATGTATGAATCTGTGTTCCAGTCTCCTTCCAGAATTACTTGGACACAATAAAGTTAATTATGCCATGAATATGAAATATTTCATTTGCCTTTTCCTAAATCTTCTACAATGGGAATATTAGAATGCAAAAAAATATTTTTATATAATTGCTTAAATATACACAGATACAGAATACGCTTATTAGCTAAAAAACCTCCAACATTTTATGTAAAGTTTGTTACTTGATTACAACAATCAAATAAAAATATTTTACAGTTAGTGCCACAACTCCTGATTTGGGAAAATAAAATACAAGTACCAACAAATGCAATTAAAGTCACTGAATTAAAAGACTACTTTAAGCTTATTGATTTAAAATCAAAGTGACTTAAAATCAGTCCCTCTTAGATCTTGTTGAGTGACTGGTAGAAAATTATTTAATCTGATTAAGTTTGCTTCATCCTAATTTGAAAATATTTTCTGCAAAAGCTTCTGAGCTGATTTATTGTATTAAGCATAATTATCATCATTGTATTATTTGTCAAATAACTCTGGGCCAGCAACGCCTTATCCATAGACCATTTTCACTTCTCTTTGAGAATCCAAAATTGAAATTTTGAGTTGAATTTTCTCAGCCTCAACTGCATACATGATGCAAGTCATACTGCAACCTCTAATTTCTACACCAGATAAGCACAATTCTTAGGTTTAGTTCTCCAGCAGAAATGACTGCACATGTGAATTTTTTTCCACTTGTATTCTCTACAAATTAGCCACCTTTGCTTAGATACCTATTATGCAGACCTTTGGCAAATAGCCACAAATGAGATCTCTAAGAAGCAAGCAGAAACAGTATTGTAGTAACTTGAGTGAAGGTCACTTTCTTTCAGAATGTATCTGGACTAATGCTTTAATGCTAAATTGAAAAATTAAAGTGCAAATCACTTCTGACCACTAGGACATACCGAACCCAGAGGCAGCTGCCTTTCCCCAGCAGTGGTACAGTATTTGTGCACAATTAGCATAGAAACACCAACAGATCTTTCAGAGTGAAGCGCAGAATGCAGTAGCTTACAGTGTCCTGTCACTATTCACCCCAGAAGGAAGGTCCTTCTGAATAGATGAATTAATGAGAGAAACTCATTATTCAAGGATATTCATCCTGCAGAGATTTGAAGTATGTGGGAGAGTGAAGGTAAGTTAGGCTGTGTAATATCCCCATACACAAAAGCTGCATTCCTATGCTGTTACAGTACAGCATCAGTCAGTTTCTCCACAGAAATAAAAATGTACCATGGCAGACAGAAATTTCCAGCACTGTACATGATCAATTTAATCTAATGTATGGGACGTGAATCAGGCAAGAACTTGTAGAGCACAGGTCCTACTAGTTCCTATAAGTACCAAGCTCCTCCTGACTGAAGTGAATGCAAGCTCGCAAGTCAGCAGAAATGGGGGTCTCCTGTGCTCCTGTATCTGCTGTAAGTGCTCCCTGGTGCACCCAAGGCCTTGACAGTGTGCTCCCATGGGGGTCCCCTTCACTCCTCCCAAGCTGCCCACTCCCCGCACCCCCAAAGCACACGCCATCCCATATCAGCAGTGCAGCAGGTGCCCAGACCGCATTCATTCAATCAAGTCCACAACAGCTCAGAGCAGAGGCCATGCTGGCACAATACTTAGTCCATCAATAACTTGCACTGAGACAATTCCCATTACAAGTTTATTTATAGGCAGAGTAGGTCTATAAATATCCGGGAGATAGGCCAAATACCATAAAAGAGCCTTTTCCTTCTCTCATTCCACAAAGCAACACCTAGCAATGACTGGTCAGTAAAAGATATTAATGAGGTGTTGTTTCCTGTTCATAGAGTAGCTGAGTAGGAGGCCAAGGACATTCCTGCTTCTGTAATAGCGGAGCTACAGCACTGGAGCACAGGGGCCAGGGGCTGCAATCAAGCATTACTAATGTTCTCAGGAGCTTAGGTATTAAGTTCACTAAAGAATAAAAAAGGCATGGAAAGAACACGTAGGCAAAATGTAATGGATAGCCACAGGTGGGAGGAAAAAATCAGCTCTGAATTCTCCCTAGAATAATTTCTTGCATAAGACTTTATATAAGATGACAGCCTTTCACATTCTTAGAACAGGATCCCAAAATTCTCTGGCAAGGCCTGCACCCTCTGGTAAAAGCAGCCCCAAGACCACACTCACCAGCTACCACACTGTTTATTATCAGGGGAAACAGCCACTGGGTTGGAGCACAGTTCTGACAGCATTTGGGACTCTGGTATCCCCCACTGGGGCAGCTTACAACCTGGCAGGCTTGGCAAGGGACCTCGCTCCCTGCCTGCGAATGGTGTGTAAACCAGCCATGCAGGCAGGGGCAGGAAGGAAAGCTCACCTTGATCAAAGCCTCTGTGGAATCCAGGCTTTTAAAGAAAGCAGAAAAACCACAGCAAGCTCTCTGTGCCTCCTGGAATTGCCAATCTGCAACAGTACAAGTGCAGGCAAAACCAGCCAGCACCAGGGCACCCTGCTAAGGTAGCACTGTGTATGAGCATGCACTTACTTGCCAACAGCCCCAGAGAAGCCTGAGCTCAAACAGAATATTCTAAGATTAAAGGAAAAACCACGAAGCCTGTCTAGCTTTTGCCACATGAGTACATTTTTGCTCCTGGGTGCCTTTATACATGTTAAGCCACCCAGTTGCTTTTACAGACGAGACCTATGCTCAGCATGCCATTTCGAAGTGAGTCAGAGGCACAAGCAGCAAGAGAAGGTACAGGTTTGGTTTCACATGCTGGGCTAACACTCATCTCATCTTTTTCATTATCTGGAACCATATGCCCAACGGAAGAAACAGGGAAACCATAAAAGAGGGATTATTTTAGAGCAGTGCCCAAGAGATTTGTCACCTGACATTCAACATTGCCAGCATGCCTGGTACAATGAGGGCAGTTACATTTCTTAAGTTTGCTTCCCTACTCACTCAGGAGGTGAGCACACACTCCTTCATGGAAGTTAAGAGGGGGTTCTGGTTTGTATTTTACCTTCTAGGGGAAAAAAATCTTTCCCTCAAGATCTTGAAGAAAATCTTGACAATTTTGCATGACCATATCCCTAAATACTCCAAATCCTCAGCACAGGAAAACAAATCCCTCCTCCTTTAATCAAAAAAGTGCCATGATTTTTTAATCTAACCTCATGCTCTGGGGGGCTCAGCTGCTAGGAGTTCAGGATTAGAAAAGCTGGTTACCATATAACCAAATATCTTAGAAGCACACATTTTAAATAAAGAGGAGGAAGAAAGTAACAATATCCTCACTGGGCAGGTAAAGCCAGAGAAGCAGCGTGCAAAAGGTTACAAGAGGTAATCAGCAGTACACAAATCCAGGTTTTCAGAATACTTTTGTAACGCTTTCTTTAAAAGTAAGCCTCTTTCTTTGCATAAAGAACAACTGCAATGACTTGGTGTGGAGTCTCTTAATTGAGGCCACTGCCAGCTGGGAAGGAAAAACAAAACCTGCCCTGGAAAGAACCTGCTGTGTAACCCCATTTGGAAGGGCAGAGAGGTGTCATCTCTGCAAACAAGCTGAATCCTCAAGTATGAAACAGAGGGAACAAACACAGGCAGCCTTTAGAAATGTCCCAAGTGATCCTAACAAAGTCAGGTCACCTCAGCATTTTATACTTCTGTTAGGGAATATTATTTTCTCTTTCATAACATAAACCATAGACTTCTGGAAAGCTCCTTTGGCTTAATCCAAATCAGGTTCTAGATGTGCTTAAACAGTTTCACAAGCCAGCATTTCTTATTTTTGAACCTGCAAGAATTACCAGCCAAGAAATCCTCTTGATCCCAATCATGATTTTGAGGTGCCGAGATGTACGAGAATGGACAGCTTTGGACAGACGGGGGGCTGTTGGTTTGAACCCAATCGTTTAACCCAGATGCTGTGGTGAAGGTTGACTGCTTAACAATTACAGCAAAGAAGGTGGAAGAGAAGGTGGAGAATTACATCTTTCTGTCCTGCTCTGCTTCAGCTGAATGTCTTTTTTTGTCTTTCCAATTCCTTTAGTGGTCAGGGAAAATAGGGACAATACAACACATCACACTGAAGATGTGACAAAACGCATTCAACCATTTGTGCAAATGCTATTCATGCGTTTGGTTGTTCACACTGCACCAAGGGCCTCACCTCATATTGAGGGGAATGAGAAAAATTTCTTCTGAAGGAAGTCAAGCTTATGGTGAAAGGGGCTTTAGATTTATCTAAAAGGACAGTATAGGTCATCCAGGTCATTCAGAAATAAGATTTCTGTGATGTGGCTGTTCAAAGAAAATACTGCACTCTTTATTATTCTGCCCAAATAAGTTGCCCATGCTGTGGCCTGGATATTATAATAATTCAAGTGCAGTGATTTTTAACCCTTTGAACATGCTTACCCCTAAAAACCTTGCCCTTGGGAAACAGACTCCGCACAATGAAACCAAACCCATTGTCAGGTTTTCTGTATTCCTGTTTTGAATAGTCCTGCAGCCCAGAGAACCCCCTTCTGTCCCTCGGAGCTCCCAGCACTGCAGGCTTTGATGTGCAGACAGATCCCGCTGCTCTGCAGTGTGACACTTGGAGCTTGTCTGCACTAGGGAGTTCAGGCAGCAGCAGCAGGCAGCGACTTCGGCTGCACAACGGCAGCACAGGCAGGCAAAGCCGGTGTTGGTGCTGGTGTACGGTCCAGCCCAATCTCAAGCAGGAACAAACTACACTTCAGCAGGTATTGGCAGTTCATCAAGCCCAAGCTTGTGGAAAGTGTTGCGGTTCTGCCTTGCTGTTGTAAGAAACAAAGAAGTCTCTCTGTACTGCGCAACTGTGCCAGTAAGCAGACTTAACACACAGCCCAGAAAATAAAATTCAAAAGGAGATGCTCCTCAACAGTCAGCTGCTAAGAGGAGGAAGCTTCACTTTCTGGCATTATTACATGAAATTAAGGTCTTGAAAAAACAGCCCTGCAAGTCATCTCTCCCTTTCTGAGAGCATAGCACATTATCTCTCACTGGTACACCCTGTTGATGTTTAACCACCTCTGTTCTGCCTCACTGGCTTCCTCCTGCCTTGCTGGGCTCCAGCTAGAGCTACGCACACAGAGCAACCAGAGTGCAGGGAGCCTCCAAGGCACAACAGCCATCAGGATCACAAAGGCACAAAACCTGATTCTCACCTGTTTGAACTTGATCGTCCTTCCCCCTACCGTGAAGATGCCTAAGCAAGGTCATGCCCAAAGCCAGCTGAAACTGAATTGCTGCAAGGAAAGCTCTGCTGAGGGAAAATTATTTTCAGCAGTTTTTCAGACCAGAAAGGACCAGCAGGCCACCTAACCTGACATCCTGCATGACAAAGGCTGCTGCAGAGAACAGCTGCTGGGAAAAGGCGCCTCCTTCTAACCTGGCAGTGAGGTGCCAGCAGGCCTAGGCTGGTCCGAGATGAGTCTCTCCCGTCCCTGACTGGGAAGAACGAGGGGTGTTTACAGTATGGCAAACATTCAGTTCCTTTCCTCACAACAAAAGTAAGCCAGCTCAGGTTGCCCGTGAAATCCATTTTATTAGGCTGCCTTTTGCCAAGGCAACCAAGACTAAGTCCTTGGAACACCTTCCGCTTCTCCCCTTCCTCCAACACTTCTGCCCGGGGAGAGGAGGCTTAGCACTCTCCTGCTGGTTTCTTCTCTTTGCAATGTCTCTTTCCCGCTGGCTCCCCAGGCTAACTACTAATTCTCCCAGGTTTAAGGCGCTCTGTTCATCACACACCTTTCAACCTTCTCTTTCCCTAAGGTAAAGCTGAAATCCCCAAACAGAGGCAGGTAATAAGGGAGTAGATGAGACATTAAAGACTAAGATTTACCTGGACAAGACTGCAGCTACCTCCATCCACTTCCCCTTACAATGTTCTCTGACAGATCTACATTCCCTCCCTTTTCTTTGTACTCACCTGCCATACAGTGAGAGGGTGAGTCTTTGTAGCAGGATGACACTGTAACATGGCCAGTACTCCCTGCGCAAGCCACATAGATTACAAGCCACATAGATTACAAGCCAAGGTCTGAAGAATGGGGGAGCAACAACCTCCATGACACACCTGTCTCACCCTATTCAAAGGAGAAGCAAATGGACACACAAGAGCCTAGAGAAATTAGGCAGAACTTTGGACCCTGATCCAGCTGTCAAGTTGATTTGCAGTGAGAGCTGGGCTCCCTCATAAAGAAAAAGAAAATTCAGAAATTAGATATATTTAGCCACAGGGTATAGAAGAAAGAAATCAGGTGAAAAGTGAGAGCGCTTCAAGGCTGAGGAACAATCAAGATTATGAGGCTCATACAAGTCTCTGATAGAAGGACTGAGGTACAAATCTGGAGACAGAGACTAAGAGTTTACAAACTTCCCAGCTCCACGTCTCTGTGAGGGAACTCCAGCATTCTGCAAGGAGCACCAAATCTGCACACCTCCTGTGGGCTTCACTACCAGACAGTAAAACATACATACAAACCTTACATAAACACTAATAACTACAGCAAGTGGCCACTGAAAAATGCTACTGCTACCTCAAGGCAAAAGTCCAGCTCCTACTTATCTCACAGCTATTTCCTAATGCCTTTAAGACCTACACCATGCAGTTTATTTTACATCTAATTGAACAACAGAGCTCCATCCCCTGACAGGGCACAGAAATCCAGCAAACAAGTGGTGCCTGAGAGCTACCATGCCCTCTCCACAGCTGACCTGAGGAACAGTGCACTGCTAAAGCACTGTTTGTGTGATAGAGCTAACTATACTTTCCAATACTCTTACAACTTTTTGAGAACCTCAGGAGAGAAACACCACACAAAAGCAGTGCCATTACTTACAGTGAATCTGTTGGTTGCACGCAGTTAGAGGAGGCAAAATAGTTCACAGGTAGACTGACAGAAAGAAGAGCTGGAGCAAGGTAAGGACTGGACTAAACAGGTAGGGCAGTCCCCAGATTTTTTTAACTAGCAACATTCAGCTGACTCTGATCCCATTTAATTTGGGGCTGCATCAACACCTGCTTGCTCTGAAGTATAACTTGACCCATCAAGTAGAGATTAGGTCACCTATTCCCCATGTGTGCCTTTGATAGTACGATACCAGTAGCCACCTCCTCATTCTGTTTAGAAAATGAGGAAAAGGATTATTTATCTCAAAGAAGGTAGTATAGGGGATGGCCGAAACCAGTGTTCCATGTCAGTAAATCTGCACAGAAAGGAAACTGATTGATAACCTGACACTAGAGCTGACACAAGCAGGTCGCCTTACTGGCCACTGGGATATGTGGCCAGTTTGGGCTGGGTTTGTGTATGGGAGGAGGGTGAGGGCATTCCCCAGGTCTGGCATGCTTTGCTGAACAGGATGCAGTGCTGCATACGAGGGCATGCTGAACCATGCCGGAGGGATCCAGTACCCCATGGCCACGCTGAAATCAGCTGAATTAAGTGCAAGAAATATGATAACCATGGGAGGGAGCTCTTAATTTATTGCTGTCTTAGACAAAGGGAGGGGTGGTGGTTCTGCAGCCCTTAGTCAGAGATAAAAGCAGTTTGCAAAGGAAAAGTGAAACAGCATTTAACAGTCACAGCCTCATGTCTGAAACTGCAAAGAACAAAATGAATGCTAACTTGAGGGGGGAAAATTTCCCATCCCCTCTTGCCTCCCACATTGCATCACTCGCTGCAGTGAGCTCAGGTGAATAATACAGACTGATGCATTTGTCTAACACATGCTTTCATAGTCATTATGAAGAGGAAAAACCCAGAGAATGAATAAACCCCAAGGACTCTCTTTTAGAAGGTTCAGAGCGGAACATTTATTTCAAGAGTGGGTGTTTGCAGCAGGCCCCTGTGAGCTAAGCTCTTTTTTCCTTGCCCCTCTCATTTAAGCCTTTGTTTGCACGGTCACTCTCCTGTCATTATGGGCTCACTGAGCAAATGGCTAAGGAAATATAAGCCAACTGAAAAGAAAATACTTTTTCTCAGTCTGTATCTGTTCAAGGGTATGGCTGCATGAGCACCAAGTTTCTTTTCATAGGGCTGATGAGGATCAAGTGCTGTGATCAGTTTTAAGAAATTCTGTAACACTTTGCAGAACAGGATGTGGCCCTAAATTGTCAGATTATAGTAACCAATGTGAAGCAAGGCAATATACCTCACCCGCGGTGTGGTTAGAAAGTGTGGCAGTTCTTCATCTGAGAGATTAAGTAGAAAAGTACCTGTTCCAGAGGCTATTGTAACTCGCTTTGAAGGAAGAAAATTTTCCTCACTGAAAAAAAAATAAAAAATCCATGGATTTCTCTCGCAAAGACTCTGGAATGATCTCTTCCTACCTTCTTCTCATTTTTTTTTTTCCTGGAAGCCATAGGGGTTAACATAGTAACTGTAGATTAAACTTTGTTAAGTTCGTTCAACTCCACCATAGGACCTCATGAAGATTTGGTTATTAAAAACCCCTACAAGTATTATTGTTTTAAACAAATGCACTTATTAGATATCAACTATGTGAGGAAAACCAGAAGAAATAAATCCCAAGGATTTCCTTTTGGAAAGTTCAAGAAGGTAACATTTTCAAAAAAGGAATTTTGCATTATTCATCTGTCTTCCCTTAATTTTTTTATATATTTCTTTTTTTAACCCACTGGCCAGTTTCAACCAATGCAAAACAAAAGGCAGAAATTCCTACAAGTTTTTCAAAACCTAGTGTCTGAACAGGAGGAAGACTCAACACAGGGCCTCCACTATAGTGAAAAGCCAGCAGCATAGGGGTATTTGATGCAGCAGGTCTATCGGGACATGTTAACTGGACAGCCACAAGCATGTGGAGAGCATGCACGATTTTCTTTGGCATGTGAAAACACATGCTGAGGAGTTAAGAGTAATTCCTGGGTGGAGTCAAGAGAAGTTAGCAGATAAAGGACTGAAAGCTGAATCCAGGTTTGTTCTCCTTGTTGCTCTGTGTTGCCTGGAACCTGCTGCTTTATTTGGGATTCTCTTTTACACAGCCCCCCCTCCAAACATTCATTAAAAGAGATATGACTGCAAAAGTTTTAATGGCAGTCATAAGAAAAAGTCTGTGTATTTGTAAATAATAGCACATGCACAACAGATCAGAACGAGACATATTAATATCATTGATGTGTGGTCTTATGCCTGTAACTCCCCCCTTCCCCTAAAAACCTTAGCTCTTCAACATATTTCCTGCGATGAACGTCATGGAGCAAAGGAATCCAAACACACACAGATTGGACAAGGGGGTCTCTCCAAAGCATGAGATACAGTTTAGGAAACTGTTCTCCACTGAGAAAGCATAAGCATCTGAGCTTCTTCAGTTTTCTGAGGAAAGCTCAGGTTTACCCAGAAGCAACACATTGGTCCAGATCCATCTCCAGTGTCTACTGACACTGACTATCCATGGTTAACCAAGAAGTAGGTTTATTACTGACACAGTAGGCTTGGTTCTTCGCCTGAAAACTAACAGAGTAAGACTTGGTTCCCACATCCTTGATCCTACAGATATGGCATGCACAGGAAGAAGTGCCAAACAAAATCCGCATTCTCTGTTTTACATGAGAGCTGTACAGAAGCGAAAGCAGGGGGGTGGGGGGAAGCCAAATCAAAACAAGGAAGAAAAAAGCAATAGGATGGATTGAGACTATTCCACAAATTCCCACAGGTATCTGGCTTCTGTTTCAGCATGTGACATATTTAGATACTTTCCCAGAATTGAGCTACAGTCCTACCTCTGCAATTCTCTGCAGCACCACAGTGGTTAGTTAGCTTCCTGGTATGTTATCTCACAAGGAACCAAAACACACAAGACTAAGATAATATAGGTGAGGATCAGAGTCTTCCTCTTGTAAACTCTTGGGTGACTGTATAACTGCTCATTGGGGAAAAAAAGAAAAAGAAAAGAAAAAGAAAGAAAACAACACTGAATGAAAGACCCAAGATATCTGCTATAAAAAGATTGCCACATTCATGCCATGTCACCTTAAATCATCAGGAAAACAGGTGCATGCCTGCGTACAGCTGAGTGTAGAGTTGACTATAGAGCATAGAGTAGCCTTTGTATGTCTTGCTCAAGGTCCTTTTCAAACCAAGTAATTCTCAGTCTAATTTTATGTATCTGAATGCTTCAAGTTGGATGACTGCAGGAAGTATTTTGATACAACTACCTGATTTAAGAGCACATGATACAGCAGGGGAGGAGCATGTTACCAGGACCAGGGAAAAGCTGGCAGCATGGTAGTGGAAACAGATGGTCTACAAGCAAAAAGTCTATTATGATTAAGAGAAAGTATTGTTAACAGGGTTACATTTCTAAAGGAGGAGCTCTGCCAAAATCAGCACAAAACAGAGTAGTTATTAAAAATGTGTTTTAAGTGATCAGATTAAAAGTCATTGTCTCTAAGATGAGATGTGAGCACTGAGCATGTGTTTTTTTCTACTCCATTACAATATGAATGAAAGAGACTGAACATAAACTGCTATTTCAGGTACCTATGAAATCAGCGTGAAATCTACACAGCAAAAATAATGAAAAGCAAAGGAAGAAAGGGGAGAGGAAAGTCACATAAATATCACAGCTGCATGTCACTTGCTGGTGATTTTTAAACCAATACTCCAAACTGTTAAACAGTGCAAAACCAAAATACATTAACGTCAGATTTGTCCCACCTAACTTCGCTCACTTATTATGTCCAGCATAAGATACATACATATATTGCTACTGTAAATCATGGAGACAGACGCATATCCCCTGAGGGTTGTATCTGCCACCCTAAAAACAGTTGTCTGAGATACAGATGTGTCTAAGCTGAGGTACTTGGGTGTCCTTTGAAAGTCACTGAATTCCCTGATCAGTCTTCAGAAGTGACGGTGACCTGCTGGCACATGTTCAAGTTCAAGGGGCTGCTGAACATTCACTATAGATGCTCATTTCTAGGAGTGCATAAGAATTTACTTGTTTGTGAAGATCTTGGCCTCTCTTTTTTGAAAGCTAACTACAAGATGAGAAGATGCAATGCTTCAGACCGTTCACCCTGGTAAGTAAACTCTGATATTAGGCCTGACACTTCTGCCTAGTGCATATTGGGGTTTTTTTCCTTCAGCAGGGTTGCTGACATGCAACAGGGTATATACTACAATTATTTCAGTGACTTTGTTAAAAATTAAGAAAACTATTGCATTCAGCAGTTGGCTATGAGCTGTGCTAAAGCAGGCCCTGACTTTGCCTCCTGCTGGGTGTGAGCAGTCTCACGCGTCCCTTCACCTCTCCGTGTCCCAGCCACCGTATTGGTAAAATACCAGAAAAAAGCAGGTTGCTTTGCATGGACAGGGGTGGGAGGACTTAGGAGAGCCCTTGAACATCTCAAGAAGGAGCTTGCTGTTGCTGTCCTCTCCCAGGGTTGTGTGTCCCAGCCTCATCATACAGGAAGCCTAGGAGACTAACTCAAAGCCTGTGGTTTTCTGCACAAGCAGACTCCAAAGGTCACATACTGATCCATCTCCACATCCATACCTGCGATACCCACTGTCTGAACCTGCCTTCTCTCAGCAAAGAGTGCACGTGTTAAACAGGAGATGTGGAAGGGAAAAGGGGGCAGCTCTCATGGTACACACAACATCGTACCTGTAGCCAAGAGTTTGGGAAGCATCACGGTAAAGTTAGCCATCTGTATCCAAAATTCAGACTTCACAAACTATTAGAGAACTCCATAATCATACTGTGCCTTTTGTCTGTGGGTGTATCATAAGGTGCAAATGATAATTTTACTCCAGAATGCTTTGAAAGCAGCCTGTGTTAACCGAGCCATGCAAGAGGCGGCCAAGCCCCCGGACAAGTATCATTAGCGTTCAACTTATCCAGAGCTGAGAAGCAGTTATAGGAAAAGTACTTTGGGCACTTATTAGCTGTCTTTTGAACATGGCTTACCAGCAAGAAAACAGAAAGACTATACATCTGACCATGTTGCGCTAAGCTTTTGCCACAGCACAGAGGTACATGCAAAATGAGCCTTATGCAACACTGGAACATCAATACCAAATAGCCACAGACAGGGCTGTGGGACTGAAGCCTGTAAAACTCTTCTCCAAAACAGAGACTTTACTGGACATAAGCCAGCTACACAGAACAACAGCCCAGAAAGCCACAGCAAATGAGAACTACAAAGAGGGGAAAACTTGCCACAGGGCAATTTTTCCATCCCACCTTAAAAATGGTGGAAAACGGTAGAAGCACCACACTTTCTAGCAATACCTCAGGGATGAATTGACAACTTTCAGAAGCTTCTGTGGGAAGAACTGAATTTTTCTGAGCTGGCTCATGCTCAATACAGCTGGTGACCCTTCCTCTCAAAGCTGTAGAAAGTGAGTATGTACATACATGTACATACCATAGCAGTGAGCCCAAGTGGGTTGCATCTCCTCTTTTAACGGGGAGAAAACCATCAATGAAAAAGTTTCTATCTTGCATCTTAAAGCTGACAAGTAGCAAGAAGTTAGAATATCTCATTCAAGGAGTGATTTCAGGCAGGGTTCAGCATAACACCAGACTGCAACGCTCCTTGAATACAAACTTAACATAGATTTCCCGGTAGTGCTATGAGGTCAGAAGTTATGCCCCTGTGTGGCATCAGGCATGTCCTTTAGGGGCTTTGGTTGAAGCTTTGGCTTCCATTTTCTTGCAGCTTCATTAGTGTTGCAATGGGCTTAGCGGGCTTTCAAGTAAAGCAGCAAGTACCTTATACCTGCTTACTGTCTGCTTTTGCCGTTGCTTTTCCCTGGGTTGCACGGTATATGTAAGATGAAAGAATCCAACCAAAAGGAACAAAGAAGGTACGTGTATATACAAGTGTACCAAGCAGCGTGTTCTCTACCTGCAAGACCTATAGACTGTTCCTGAGGTTACAGACCAGCTATTAGGAGCCTAGGAGTCAAGCGTTTGACCTTAGTTCTTACCTTGATCTTAATTAGCCTGAGCGATCTTAGGGAATTTAATTCCACATGCTGTTACACTGATGTTGTCAAGAATTTGAAAACTGGAAGTAACCAGCTGAAGCAAGGCCTGGAGGTAAGAGCAGGGGAAACTTCAGACTCGCATGAATGGATGCTTGCTCCAGGCTTTGCACTGACAGCTGTTCTGCACTGCTGCCTTACAGTCCCAGGCATTGGGCAGCCTGGTGCTTACCCACTCACACCAGCCCTGCCTGGGTCTCCGTGGTCCTAGCCAAGCATTGCTTTTTGTACCAGGCTTCAGAATGTAGAGCATGAGAGACCATTTCTGCTCAGAGGCTCTGAATGACGATGCCAGCTCAGGTGCTGCTTCATGTGTGGCCTGGAAGTCCACAGCTTGCCTGAAAAGTATTTGCAGGCAAAAAACCACTGGTATAGAATCATAGAATCATATAGGTTGGAAAAGATGTTTAAGATCATCAAGTCCAACCATAAAGATAACACTGCCAGCTCTCCACCACTAACACATGTCCTTAAGTGTCACATCTACATGTCTTTTAACTATCTCCAGGGATGGTGACTCGACCACTTCCTTGGGCAGCCTGTTCCAGTGCTTGACAACCTTTTTGGTGAAGAAATCTTTCTTAATGCACGTAGCAATGCTGTAGTGCTCTGAGTAGTAACACAGACCACCTTACCACAATACAGAAAGGGCACCTAAAACTAAGTAATAGGACTAACACAGACCACAAAAAACCAAAACTTTTGATAGATGTACAACTGGAACAAGTTGACAGACCTGTTCTCAACACCATGTTTACATAGAAATGCAATTAACTTTTTTCTTCTTCCCTATAAATTCTGCCTCTCTGATTGTCTGGCTACTTTCTTGGGCTCCATTCCTTATACTAGAACGACCACAGCACAAACAAACAAAAGAAAAAAAAAGGGGGAAAAAATCAAAAAAAGACCCCGCACCAAACCCCCATGAACAACTTTATACTCTTACTCCTCTTTGAAACCACTGTATTTTAGTTATGCCTGACTGGCAGGTGGGTTAGTGGATCTGGCTCTGTATGTAAAAAGTATGTTCACTCTTCCTTCTCCCAGCACATGGCAAATACCAGCTTTGACCATATCAAATCACAGAGAAAACAGAATTTGACACTCTCCACCACACACAGGAAACAGGAGTGATACCCCTCCAAACCTACACATTAAAGCGACCAACTATCTACAGCCACCATGGAAAAAGCCAAGACGTTCCTGTTTCCATCATCCTTTAGCTCACAGTTCCCCTTTTCAGTGGTCCGTGGTCCACTGGTCAAAGAGGTACCTCTGAAAGTTACTCTGTGCCTCTGCAGTGCGGTTTAGCTACAGCTCTCTAAATTGAGTTGTGAAAGGACAGGAACATTCATTAAAGGTTTCCACTACAGAACAAGAGCTCTCACTTTCTGCAGCTTGAAATAAACCCGACTTGCAACACAGAAGCAAGTGCAACCACAGCAGGGTTTGAGCAGGAAAAACCTTCACAGGGGGGCTAGTGAAGGACGAGTGGGGGAAAGGAGGTGGTTCTCTGTCACCAGAAAAAGTACTGCCACTCAATTTTTTCCACTTATCGTCAGCCCCCCCATGACGCCCCAAAAGCGAAGACAAGAACTGACCACTGAATGACAATATATAAACCTGGTGAAAGAGGGCTGACAATAGCCACTTCTCTGCCTTGACAAAGAAGTCACCAGCAATGAAGCTCCACGCTGCAGCTATCCTCGTCATCTTCTGGCTTGGCATCTTCACTCTGCACACAGTGAAAGGTAAGTTTACAGCCCAAAAGGAATACAGGAGTTGCTTCCCATTGTACCAGTGGTCTGATGAGCAGGATACATTCTCAGCCAGAGCTGATTCATAAGGTAAATCTTGCAAGAAATCCAAATCAGAACTGCAAGAAAGGCACCTTTATGGGAGATTTCATCTGATGCCCTGTCAATTAGTGGTTGGCTTCTGCTTTAATGCATGGAGAGTTTCTGTGCCATTGTTATCTCTCTTAGAATCATGAAATCTTGAAGACACAATGTCTTTTAATCTCGCTGATGTCATATAGCAATAAGTTCTATAGGTTAATAATATTTTATGAAAAATATCTCTTGAGTAAGATGTATTTTTTTCTTTTTCCAGATATACTACTTTTACATGTTTTGGGTTTTGGTTTTTTTTCTTTCTCTAACTATATAGCCTTAATCCCTCTAATGTCCCTATTTTAAAAAGTTCTTCCAGTTTATATCACATTTTGCCTATTTGCTTGTTTCTGTCCAAATGTTTTTTACAGATCAGCAAACTATGAAACAAACTGCAAAGGAGAGCAATGGATTTATGCAATGTCTTCTCTCTGTTCCTGATTTCATACAGTCTAACACCTTACTTGGGACCATTTATGAGCACTGATATGAGCCATGTTTATTAGCCATGCTTTAAATAAGTTTGTCTACAGTGATGTTTAGGTCTGTAACTTTTGGATTAGGCTACACATGTGAAAACATGAACATACACACATAAGCACATGTCTTCTTATACACAATCAGATTCACACAAACACATAAAAATCACAGAAAACACTCATATGCAAACCCACAAAAATATGCAAAGAGGAACACATAGAAAAAGCATCTTCACAAAACCACACCAAAACCAAACTGAGACCTGCTAAGCATAAAAAATTATGTAGCTACACACTGGTTATGTGCTGCTACAGCTAAATCATACTACATTCTCTTACATGGATTAACGCTACTGCTGCTCATTTCTTCATATCACAGACAATCAGCTTGTCATGTCATTCTCCAGGTTGTATAGTTTGCCATAAATATCACCAAGTCTGAAAAAGCACATTGAGGTGGCGTGCAAGGGATAGAAAAAGGATTAGAAAGAAGAATGATAAAGAAAAGAAAACAAAACAACCCAACAGAAAAAGGGTAGTTATAGGTGCAGAGCGGTTCAGGTTTGTTCCCAGGCTTAGAGAAGCTCTGCTGGTATTCCCCACACACATTCCCTGGAGATAGGTTAGTAGCAGAGAGAGTATTTCCAGGACTAGTGAGGATTGCTTGACTATCTTTGAGGTCTTTAAATGCCACATTTTGAAAACCAGTCTGAGGCTGTAAGAAACGTATTTGTAATGAATCATCAAAAAATACATTGTTTTACTCATGACTAAAGCAAGATCAGAAGAGATATTCCTTCAGGCAAACAAAATCTCAAGAATAAGCAACTCTGCCAGTACCCATGCACTGACTATGCTACAGCTTCTGCAAAGGCTGGTGTGTGTTTGCCTCGGCTATTCCAATTATTTCAAACAAAGAAAAGCTCACAGATAATGAGATTATGTGAAGCAGGTTTTATATTTTGCAAGTTGTACCTGAACAGCTCTTGGACTTTTCTGAAGCTGGTTTCTCCATACATTTTAAAAAAAAAAAAAAAAACAAAAACAAAAAACAAACACAAAAAACCAAAACAAACTCAGAATACAGCAGTGTTCTGTTTGCCCCACTCATGCCTTCCCAAACCTGTCTTTGATGGGGAGGAGAAAACCAGAAACTAGTAAGTGGGGCCTTCCAGTCATGTATACTCCATCTCACTTAAATGACCTCCCATTTTTAGTTATCATCACATAAGGTAACAAGGGCCCAGAGAATTTTACACTGATACCACAATCCTCTTTATTAATCACCAGTGCGTTTCCCTGAAATGCATAAAAATGTTGAGGAAAGAGATGATAGCACTCCATTGCCTATGAAACCAGACTTATAGCAACAGTATGTAAGTACTTAGTCTTCTGGCAGATATACCTCTCTCTCTTTCAAGATTATTTTTTTTTTTAATGCTGGTTTTGGATGTCCAGTGTGAGACAAGTAGCCACATTTTCCTTTCCTTCACTTGGAAAGTAGGGGGAATTACTGATCCACATTCAGATGGCATTTAGACGTCCATCCCATAAAGGTGCTGGTTCTAGGCGCTACTCCATATGGACACTTATCTGCAGATGATACAGACCTAATTATGAATGATGCCAAATATTTTGTCTGCTATTGAAGCAGTGACTCCCTTGGGGCAGAACAACTACACAGTTGTTCAGGAGAATGGGTGAAAATTGGTGGCTTAACTGAAATAGCAGTAACACTTCAGAGATGGTAGGCTGCATCACAAAAATATACCTTAAGCTTTCTGTGTAACTGGTATTGTGGCTGTACATCATAAGACACTCATGTTCTAATCACTACTGGAAATCTGCTGGAATTCATAATTATTAAGTAACAATGGCTAAATATTGATACAGTATTGACTGCCTTTGTCATTTATCTATTTTTTCCCCTTCTAGGAAGCATTGCAAGTCAGTCCATGGCCAAATTCAGTTGTGTACGTCTGTCTACCCGGCAACTCAATATCCGAAATCTTGTCAACTATGAAAAGCGACAAGTTCCAGTAGATGCCATCGTGTAAGTATCCAGTGCCCAGTTCACCTTCAGATTCATCTATGCAAACACACTTACCATTGAAAAGGGAAAGGGAATCAGAAGACACTTCATGGCTCAACTCACTATATCTGGCTAGTTCGGATCACCCTTCCATTCCCCCATGAAGCGGTCACCTGGCAGCTGAGGGAGCGAGGGAAGAGGAGTGGGTCTCAGAGAGCTGGGAGATGTACGCTGCTCACAAAAGCTGACTGAAATCTCACTGAACAGCCTGATCTTTTGTGCCCAGAAAGTGGGAAAGATCTCAGTGAGGGGTCAGGGTGGAGCAGTCAGCAGCCCAGTGCACTGAACTGAGCCAAGGGGAAAGGTCATGTAGAAGAGTTTGGGGTAACTGACTCCTGCTAGGAGCTGTTTTTGGTCTTTTGATCTCATGAGCATACATTTTTATCAAATCTGGGATCTGCTCCTAGGAAGTAAATGTTCATCATGATTTCATATAAAATCTCAGAATACCAGGTATGTTCGGTTTTCTAGATATCAGTATATATGAACATGACCATGTATGTTACATATGTACCTGTGTCATAATAGGGAACTAATGTTGCTAACTGCTTTTATTCCAACGAGCAACTACAAACTCTGGCATGTGATGTGGTTTTACCACATTATTCCTCATGTTCTGCATTAAAAAAGAGAACAGCAAACCTGAGTTTGGTGACTGGAATTTAATGGCCACCTGGTTTGTTTTCTTTCTTTCTACAGGTTTATCACTGCAAAAGGTATCAAGATCTGCGTAAGCCCTGATCACAAACAGGCACAGGCTGCTATAAAGAAAATAGACCAAACACGTACCACCAAAGGCAAATGATGCTGTCCTAGGCAAGCATCTAAGGCCAACCAAATGGAATCATCATCAGTGCTGCACATCACAGGGAAGAAAACCTTAGTATCTGCCTTTAATTCCTATTTATTAGTTGGCAATAAATCTCTGAACAAGCATGAACTCAACAGAATCTGTTCATCACTGGCTGACTCCTTTATTTTATAGCTGGACTCTGTTACACTGTTTATTTTCTAAAATGCTTGCTAATATTTATTTACAACTGAATGTAGGTATCTTCTCATCCTTGTTGTCCTGACCAGTATGGTGTTTAAGGGTGAGGCAGATACTTTCACATACTGTAGCAAAGAAGATGACCTTGCACAGAGCTGGATGAATGATGATGGAGGTCAGAATGTTCTGCATTGAGTGGGTTTGAGAAGGTGCTGTATCATTTAATGGTTACTCCTGCCTATATAATCTCTTAAGTAAACTAATCTTGTGTTTCAGGCTCTGATCACCTGATCAGTGCGGTATTCAGAAGGAGATTCTTGGGTCTTCTAGTACACAGTATTGCACTATTAGCTGAGTCCACAATGACGTATGGATACTTCTCACAAGGGGATGACATGGAGTAGTTCAGTGTAACTCTATGAATTAACCCCATTCAGCTTTGTACTGGGGAAGAGTTATCCTACCCACTGACTTCTGTTAAGTCACTTCAGTTTTACTCTCGTGTGAGACAAACCTGAAGTAACTGTTTTACTTTTTCCTTTGCTTTTCTCTGAATAAGCAAGAACAGACCATGTCTGGAATGTATTTCACAAACTCATAGGAACTCCCTGCCCTACTGAACTATGTATATGTAAACATCTTGTATTTTTAAAATTGATAAATTCTACTAACAGAAGGGTTTTAATTTTAATAAAGTTAATATAAACCTGGAATCAAACGGTACACTTATCTGCTAGTATGTAATACAGATGGAGATTGTTGAAACTGGTGCCAAGATGACAGCATAAATCTGAGAATTTCTGGGCAAGCCAGCTAGAGCTGACACTACTGCCCACTCGTGACTCAGATTGTTCAAAAGCAATCTGATTCTGAGCTTTCTACACCATATTTCAGCTGTAAAGCCCATATTTCAGACAATATCTCTTCAAGAGTTCAGGTACTTCAAAGTCAGACTTCATACAATGCTAGGAAGATCTACATGTTACCAGAAGCAGACACAGAAGAACTTGGGACAGAGAGAGAAAAAAACTGGCATTTGAGGAGCTTGAGGGGTGGAGGAAAGGTACAGGCAGAGGGACTCCAGGAATAAACTTCCTCTCATACTACCACATATATGTAGCCTGCAACACTGCTAAACTATGGGCTTCTCATCGCAAAGAACCTCTTAGAAATACACATGAAGATAAAGCTACATTATACTACATAAATAAAGCTACATTCCAAACTACATTATAGAAACAAAATCACGTTACTGTAAAAGCCAGTCTTTACAGTTCCCTGCTCTGGTCAAGTCTGCAGACAGACTTTGTCTCCTGTGGCTCACTGTTTTTTATAGGTCAGTCCTGTGTAGGGAAATGCATTTAGTTTTCACTATCCAGGGCAGGTATTAATGCAGTGCTACTGCTGAGGCAGGGAAGAGAAGGATGACTGTACATGTTACATGACAGAACAGAGCCAAGGCAGGCTACTGAGCCTCCATTATACAGAGTGATGCTTCCTTACTGAAATTCTCAATATCATCTACACTAGAAAAAAAAAACCCAAAACCAAACACTTTTTGCTACAAACTTTGTATGAAGAGCTTTACAGGTAGAAAGAAATGTTGAGTGAAGATATTTCTGGAGTATGGCAATATATAAACTTTTCGTTCATTTTGAATCACTGATCTCAAGGCCCCAGTCTCTCATATTGTAGACAACAGAAGCACTTCTGTTCCCTTCAGCTTCATCAGACTATCAGCAGGCTATAAAACCAGGTCACTTATAAAAGCATTTTTATGGTAAGCTCTCTCTGATGAATATCATCAGCTTCCACTGATCAAATTCATCCAGGACCAGAACTAACTAGCATGCTTTTGGCAGGCAGAATTTTAATTCCTTTGCTCATACTCAGTAGTATCTTATCCTGGAATTAATCTTGCTGAAGTGAATATGATTTTTTTTTAATTAGGACTATCACAACCTGAGGATATATTAATTAACCATCACATAGCAATTAATACTTTATATCTGCTCATCCTCATCACAGTTCATAGTATGATTAATAATAATTTTTAAGAGTGAATTGTCCTATTTAACAATTACATCTTGTTTGTTATACCTTGCAAGATCCGTAATGATCCTTGTGCACTTCTTGGGAGTTATTTGCTATGGGTGAACAATGCTCTCAACATCTTTTCCTCCTCAGCCATTAAACCCCAGGGACTTCCCTGTCTTTCCCTGACCATTCCCTACTCCAGTCCTTGCAGTGGTCCCAGTTGTGTGCTATTTTTGTCATCTCTAGCTGTGCACAATCTGGAAGCTTATCTGTAATGGCACTGCTCCTGCCTAGCACTTTTCCCTGAGGCTCTCAAAATGCTTTAGAAAGAACGGAAAGTATGATTAAACCTTTTCACACACACACACACACACACAAGGAAAGTGCAAAATGAAGAACTCAAGTGCTGCTGTTGTGTTGGAGGCAATTAAGAACCATAGTCTCGGTCTGTCCAACATCCTTAGGAAACATCTCGCTTAGAAAAACAGGAAGTTAGACTCCAAGGTACATCTGAAAATCTGGGGCTGTGGCTGCACTAATGTTCTCCCTCCACCTGGCTGCCCAGCGTTTCTTCTCCAAGTGAGGCAGGGAGCAGGGGGCTCACAGTGAATCCTTCCCTTCCTGCTCATCCTCTGCTAGGTTGCAGCCTGTAACATGAACATGATTTCCTTTGACTCCTTTTGCAAGATCTGTGCCCGACTCTGCCAGAAAAGACCCTCCAAATACACACGGCAGACCAGAGGCAGCGATATTTGGAACAAGTCAAGCATTTCTCTTGTGTTGCACACCACTCGCTCCGTTTCCAAAGGGACTGAAGCAATGTGCTGTGCTCAGATCTTTAGCACAGGGGACAGACAGCAAGGGACACAGTGAACAAACCCTCAACCTGTGTTCACAGCTTCACTAACTTCAATGGAGGCAGACAGGACAACTACCCACCCCTCTGGGCATGCCGGCTTTTTGCACTAAAAAAGTACTTCCTGGGCAATGACTTTATGTAGCTGCAGCTGATGTATTCTTTTCACTGCTCATTTTTAAATAACGAACTAGAAAGTTAAGGTTTTACAATGACAATTGGCTTTTCTGGAAAAAAAAATACAACATTCAATCCTTAACCCCCAGTGATAAGCTGGAATATTCTTTGATTGGTATTTTACATGCCTTCTGACTATCATTTGTGCTTTGCTTTACACTGGAGGTTTTCATCAGCTGATCACCTATTTTAACAGATCACCCAAGACACTACATGGGAAGAAGAAAATGGAGGAGGACTGGGCACCTGTGTGCAAATGTTCATGCAACGGTGGTGCTATTTTGCCAAATATTGCTACATGACATGATAAGGAAGGCATGTTAATTCAGCAATTACAAATATTTTCTTCTCTCATCCCCATGGAACAGTGCACTGCATGGATTTTGGAAAGCCAAACCTTATATTTAAAACTGAAAATTAATTGATTACTTAAACCAAATTATTGGGGTTTGCTACAGAAGATGCTAATTCAAATTTTATGGCAAACCAGTAGAGGAGAAGGTGAGAGGAAAGGTAGGTGGGTAATAAAAAGGAAAGGAGTGACAGGGAGTTGTTCCAGGAGAAAGTGGTATGAGGTAGCTGCTGTTAAATCCTTAGTAAGTCACAATCTTTTAGCAGCTCACTTGCTCTCTGGAGTTATCACCTCTGCTCTGGGGCATATGCGCTAGGGTAAGGTTCTCATCACCTTGGGGAAACAGAAGCTTAAAAGATATGTCATAAACCTGGAAGCCCCAAGCTATACTCTCCCAGTAGCAAAGTTTTAGGAGTCAATAAGTTGAAAACATCTGAAATTACTACACTGTAAGTGGTTGCCAGTGTAATTCAGAGTACAAATTTTAGCTGAGCATTTGATTTGGACAGCATGATAAAACTGTATCTATATAGCGCGTTCTGTGATCAGCAACACCACGGCTACATGCCCCAGGAAGCCCATCCGCTCTCCAGGTAGGTCTAAGGCCCGTCCTGCAGCAATACCTGACCTGCGCTGCGAGCACCCTTCTGACTCCCCTTACTGCCTGCCACGATGCCTGTGCACTTACTAACACTGCGAGCTATTTCTCTCTGCTGTTTCCCACCCCATGCTATCCACCCGCAACTTGTATTTTGGTTAGGACATCTGAGAAGAAGGGAACAGACCTGGCAGGACAACAGCTACAGAGGTTGCCCAGAAGATTTAAAAAATATTCTGCTGTTATGTCATGGTTTACCTTCCCCTCATTTCACCTGACAGCTAAAGGCAGCAGAGGGAAGGGAAATTGTGCAACAAAGAACTAATGCCAAAAGCAGAGAAGAAAACCTATTTCACCTGATCCTTCTCAACCTTTAGCCTAGGAAACATTAAAACAACCGAACCAGCAGGTTCAGACTGACAAAAACTAGTGTTTCCATATTTGTACAATCTACCTGTGTGTTCCTGCATTTCCAACAGGAAAGGAAGTACTGACAAAAACACCTTGTCTGCTAATAATTTCACCATCATTAGAAACAGGATACATCAGCCCATAGACCCCATATAGAAAACGACCAGAGCAAACCATGGACACACCTTCCAGCACCCAATCTCCAGGGAGTTTGAGAAGCCTGTCATATGAAACAGGTAATAAATATCCTAAAACCATGTATGGGATTGCAATTTAAATAAACCCCCTAACTTTGCAAAGCTCATTTGAGACATTTCCAGAGCATGTGCTGGTTCAAGGCCTACTTACTGCCCCTACCCTCTTCCTTTAAAGAGATCACAGAAAACGGAGTTGCACAGCAAGCCCTTTCCTGGACAAGTTTTGGGTTTGCTTCCTGTCTGACTGTGGCTTAGAACAAAAGAGTCTAGACCAAATTGCTACATGTTATGCAAAGAAAGAGGCTGGTCCTGTCTCAAAACACAAGAAAGAGACTCCAAAAACGCAAACTCATGTCCTGCTCTATTAACGACTTAATTGTTCATTTTTGTGCAGTGGCTGTCACTTGATTTGGGCTGATTATTATTTATTATAATGAATACTTCTTGCATTAGGCCCTTAAAAACTGAAGAGAAAAAAAGACCAACCCAAACCTCAAAAGCTATTTAGAAATCGTAAGAGCTGAAACTAATCTGATAACTTTTTTGTTCCAATTGAGTCTCTGAGCCTTTTAGTTCCACACTGAGGTTACAGTTTCCTCAAGAACCATTAGGTGAAGAAGTGTTTGTTTTAAGAGTAATCACTAGGACTTGGAGTCTCCCTGAAATGTTGGCATTGGAAAGAATAAGAATTTTCTACATATGTACCCCTTTCCCACTATGCCACTACCTTTTTTGGCAAAACCAGGATGTGACAACTGAACAACAGTACATCAGCTCCATGCAGGAAGGCTCGTGTTAATCACTTTCTTCTCTGCCTTGACACAGAAGCCACCAGCAACGAAACTGCATCACAGTTATTCTGGTCATCTTTTGGCTTAATATCTTCACGGTGCACAAAGTGAGACACAAATTTGCAAGCCAACAGGAAGACAGGAATTCCCAACCCCAGTGTACCTGTAGTCTGATGAGTTCAGGATTCATTCTCAGCCAGAGTGGATTCATGTGATCAAATCAGCAAGAAATCCTGTGGAAGACAGTTACAGCGTAAGTTGCCTACATGGAAGATTCATCTTGGTGGTGGGCTTCCACCTGAAAGCAAGGAGAGTTTCTATGCCTTATTTTCTCTCCTGTAAGTATGAAGTCTTGAAGCCATAGATATAGGTAATGTCTTTTAATCTCATGATGCCTTACGGCAATGAGCTGCACAGGTTAATAATTTATGAAGATTCCTGGGTCAGTTTCAGATAGTTTTTCCCCTTTTTGCTGTGCATATTCGTAGTTCACCTCTTATTTGCTCTCTAATCTATACAGACCTCATCTTCCAGTATCCTCAATTTATCAGTCAGTCAGCCCTCTGACAATGCATCTTACCTTTTTCTGGGGTTCTTATCTTCCTGATAAATATGTTATAGAAGTGAGGATACTGCAAACAAAAAGAGCATTCAAGACAATGGGGTACGAGTGATTTATATAATGAAATTATTCCTGACTTTGTACACTTAAGACCTTAAGACCACTGCTGCCCATTATTTACAGTGGTGATGTGATATAGCCTTGAATGCACAGACCATGCCTGCTGCTGAAGCTCTCACATGGTGTGCATAATCACAAATGGAAGAAAAATCTTTGCATAGACTTGAGAGGGCAAAAAATCACACACATATAGCCTCATGCAAACCCATCAAAATGCAAAGATGAAGGCACAAAAATTCACATTCACAATACAAGGGAAAGCCAAAACCAAGGATGTAGAGGAAGGAAGCTGGGTTAATTAACATTGATAACATACAGCTGTGGGCTGGCTTCAGGGGCAGTGGGTTGGCCAATGTAGACAAGGTGCAGCTGTGGCTGGTTCTGTTGAGAAGTTGGGCAGCCGAGGAAGAGAGAGGAGGAAGAAGCAGAGAGAAGGAAGAGCGAGAGTGCCCTGGATGAGGGGAGACTAGGAGAAGGCAGCAGAAGGACTGGCATGAAGAGCATGTTGGTATGTGATGGTAAAAGACCTTGCTGCAGCTGGCTAGTTTGCAGAGTGCTGCAACACAAGGACACCTCTAACTTTTTTGTGATATAACCCATGCATGCCCTGAGGTTACTGCCACTATTTTTGCTGCTGCTTATTCTGAGCAATTTCATGGAGGGTGTAGTTCCATATGTGATCTTTCTTGTTTGCAGCATTGTTAGTAGCTTTTCAGAGCTAAGTAATCCTGTTTTCTGGGAGGGATAATTTGCTATAAAACATGTCCATGTGGGGGGAGAGACATGCAGGAGAAAGTTTGTGGAAAAATACCCTGGGATTTTTTGCTGTTAAATACAAGGGATATGCAGAGGTGACAAGGCTCAGAGGAGTAACCAAGGTAAATAATAGGTCTGTTGACTAACATGCTATAGAAGAAACATTATGCCAAAAACAAAGTGAAAAGGAGTAAAAAAAACATGGCTTGGAGATCAAGTTGTGAGGATGCTTTTCAAGAACTTTGATGTTGGTTGCAAGGTGAGTTTGGTTTTTTTTTCTAAAAAGCCAGTGCTACAGGTACAGAAGGCAGCCATACATTTTATGAGGTGAAAAAATTGCAAGGAGTAAAAACAGGGGAGATGGATTGGTCCTGTCATGTAAAGAAGAATTGGAGAGGGAACGACGGGCAAGAATAGTAGTGGCAAAGGAGTGTGGGAGGCAGACAGAAGGAGAAAAGGCAAAAAAGGATCAGAAAAATGAATGGCAGGAGATAAGAAATTAGATAAATGGAATTCTAGATGTGGACCTTGGTGCTCATGGCATTTTCTGGTTTCTCTTAGAAGGCTGGTTCCTGCAGCATGAGTTGAGAACATGCTTATAGATGCTATAAGCTCCTTGGTAAGACCCACCCATACCTTTAGGCTCTCATCTCCATCATAGTAAATCCTCAGTGCACTCCCTCTGCAGAACACACTTGCATGGGGAAGAGAGGAATAATGACTGGGATCACCATCACTTCACGAGCAGTCACTACAAAGCTGTTGGCCTTTTGATACTTCATTCTTTTCATACATTCCCCTGCATACCAGGGGAAGGAGGGGGTGGCTTCTATTTTTGGATGCCTATCTTAAGACAAATTAACCTTCATTTTTGGAGCTGCTGTGTATACAGAATTTATAGGTGCTGTACAGTACTGGAAGTTGGCACCCAAAATAAAACCACTGTGGTTTATACACGTGAAGAAAAAGGGAGCATGGTTTTCATCCTCTGTAACTGCTGATATATACCTGGAGAACATTTTGAGATGTTCCCACCCGTGGTACTTAGTGCTGCTCCACAAACATACCTCTTTTCTAAGCATATATGAGGCTTTTTGCCAGGTACTTTTATCCTTTAGCTTCGTAACTTTTTCACCAGCTATTTGCTGTATATGAGACTGTCCAGAGTGGTTCACAGTTGCAGGCAGCAACACTAACTGTGCATACATTGCACATCAGTATAACAATATAAACTTGTACTATACTTGTAATTACAGTGAATTAGAATTTTAAAAATTAGAAACCAGAAGTGTAATGGCTGCCTGGCTTTGCTTGCCTTCTGCAGGTTCCTTACTATAGCACACCACAAGATCTATGTGAGGACTGACCTCCAGTGGGTGCAAGATGCCATGAAAATACCCCATGAAAGACAGGTCAAAAAAAATGACCTTCCAGCAAAGCCATAAGCACCAGTCTTAACACACAAAAAGCAAGACAAGTTCTCAAACCCTCAAGCAAAGTCAGTCCAAAGACCACCTCCAAGAGCGCACCAAGGACTGCATTTTTTCCAAAGACCGTGCCCACTCCTGATATTCCTCCAAAGACCCTATCATCTACCAAACACATAAAGCTCCATTCACTCCCAAGCTTGCTCTCTCTCACAGCCCCAGATGCTTCCCCAAATGTATCCTCAGGGCCACAATCTTTCCCAAACCAGCTCCCAAGGCCACGTCCATTCCTAAAGTTATATCCACTCCTAACCACGCAGCCTCTCCCAAATGCACTCTCAGAGCCACAGTCGCCTTAAAACCCACTCAAAACTGGCAGTGCAAACCTACGGCAGATGACTAAACATGGCACCAAATATAGCAAGAAACAGCAAATTCACCACATGTACCTTGAAGTACTTGAAACTGCTATTCACTAGGCAGCAGGAAAGTCTCTGAACAAATACAGGCTCCATTCAGCCCTACACCTCTGCTTGTATTTTCTGAGAATTAACTACTATGCCATCCAGCTGTAAGTACACCATGTGATAGGAGAATGTATATCACACTGACCATTGCTAGTTAGATTGAAAGATGGAGTTTGAGTTCTCTGAGCCTCTAGAGCCCTTTGAGTAAATCCATGCTCAACGAATAAGCCAAAACAGCTCCTTGAAGCCATGGCACTATATTATTTCACTTCAGTAAAGAATCCTGCTCATGCAGCTGAAGATGACATTTGGTGGTTGAGACTTTGCTGAAATTAAAAAAAGAAGTGTCAGGTAGACCAAAACATTTTGCAAATTCTTCTTCACCTTGGCAAAGTCTTGAGTTGAGAATACAAATAGTAAATCCCACAAAAATTCTGAAAAGGTTTAGCTGTTTCAACTGTCCATATTTGTATTTCATATTTAAATTTATTTTTAAATTATATTTACATTTAAATTTTTAAAATTAGATTTTTCCAATCTAATATATAATATTTTATATTATACACTGTTTAATAATGTTTAAAAGATTGAAAATTAAATAAAAATATTAATTTCCTGAAAAATGAATCGGATTTGTTTTTATAAAGTTTGCATTTTAGCCTAATTTGAGACCGAATGAGTACTCTTACAAACCCTCCCAAATCCCAGCATTGATGCCAATATGGTGTGGGATGAGGTACACATATTAGTTGTTACAATTTAGGAAAGATACGTAAGAAGTCTGAAATGTGGCTGGGGAATCAAGTAAGTTCCAGTAATTCACTTTACGCTTATCTTTACCAAATTAGTCCAACTTAGTCCATACCAAGTAATTACAGAGAGCATTTCAGAGGGGCAAGTACAGAGATGGAGGCAATCAGATACCTGAGGGTGACAGAAATAATGTTCTGATTCATCTTTAAAGCCACTTGACATTTACACATATGACAAAGTGGTGGGGTGGCAAAAGGGGACTAATGGAGGGGAAAATACATCCAACAGGCAAGCCACAATAAACAAAGCAATTGTTGCACGAGGGTGGTTGGGGGAAGGTCCAACAAAACCTCATTTTTACTCAGATAACAACTGTGGAAATTATCTTGCCTGCTTAAGTGTTCAGTGCAGTGCTCTAATCCCTGCCAGGCACCGCCCTCAACCAAAAACACAGACACTGTCTGTGCAAGAGCAGGGACAGGAGACAGAGGACACAACTTAACTACACGTTTGAATCCAAACAATACAGTAAAGGATTATTTATGACCGTGTACCACCTAGCCACCTGTTATACCTTTCAGCATATTTTTGAGAGCTACCCAGGGCATACACACAGCTGCTTTGAACTTGCTGTAACATAATGAGCTCAACCCTTAGAGAACTCAGCAAACAAAGAAAAAAGGAATACCCTTAAACCTAAGAAACTTGCAATTCTAGGAGTCTGTTATGAGAATTTATTTAACGAATCAACTAACCTACAATTTTTTCCTTCCAATAAGCTGCTAAATAAACTAAGATACTCTGGGGAATACAAACTCCCTTCATATATACAGAATAGTGTCAAAGGAAGGAGGGGAAATCTGTTCTGCTGTAGTCTAAGCCCACCACTTGTAGCAGAGCGTTACCACAGTGTGTGCAGCCTCACACTGTAGTGAGTTTTTCCCCTCTCCCTTCTGTTATTCCAGATTAAATTTCCCATGGATGTAGCACCTGTCCACCCCCACTGTTTCATGATAAACAAAAAAATCCCAATCCTGTACTTCACCTGGAGCAAAGTCTAAAGCCTCCCTTTCTGTCTGGCTGTACCAACGAATCTGTGATCATCTGGGGCTTGCTCTTGCTATCAACAGAGCAGTGCTCACAGGCAGCACTGGAGGAAGCTTTCTAGATTACAGTGAAAATGAGCAAAACCACCCATCTTCCCAGTCTCCTAACATTCTTAAAAGTGCTGCCAGACCCTCTTTTTAAGCTGTAGCTCTTATGGACAAATCATGCCGTCCCATTTATTTCTCTAATTCTTGCCTGTCAGCTCAGCTGTGATTTTGGGGCACAATAAAGTCCTTCTGCCTATTCACTCAGTGGGTTTTTTTTTACTTGGCAAACACCAGTCGTGGCTTCTCACTCATTCCTGTGGCAGACAAGTGGTGCTCGTGCTCTTGCCGTCAAGTAGTAAACAGATCCAGAAATACTCACTCAGTCCAGCAGCACCATACAATCACTATACTTTTACTCAAGCAAAATTATTCCCTTTGAGGCCAGCAGGAACTTAGCAGAATACAGATGAAGGACTTGCAGAATTTGGTCCAGTAGTTTTAACTGGCCAAAATCTCAGTTGCTTTAGCTGATTATTCCCGTGGGAATTCTTTTCACTGTTGCTCAAGTGGGTTACTGGAAAGCGCTTCCACACTTCAGAAGAGCTGATTCAGATCATGTGGGGGGGCAGGGGGGTGAGAAGGTGGGATGTGTTAGTTTGAGATTGTTCAGATCAACTAACCTTTAGCTCCTTTTCTCTGCCAAGTTCTCTCGTGGATTTATTCAGCACTGTACGAATGACTGCCTTTCTGCTTCTGCTCCTGGGTGGTATGGGCAACCACAATTGCACAAGATTCGTATGTCCTTCAGCCAAAGCCGTCCCTCCAGGTCTCCAAATGCAAGCTGGTACAGTCAGAGAGGCGTCAGTGATCCTGTGCATACAGCTAGGTAAGACAAGAAGGCAAAAAGAACTGCCAAGAATGAAATAATACTGCATGAACTGCATTTTTATGTGAGCTGCTCCATCTCTCTTTCCTGGCCTCAGATCAAATCAGCTAGAATTACAAAGCTAACTGTAACCCAGTTATAAACCCATTCCAGACATACAAAGGAATGTCTCTCCTTACTGTAGGCCAGTAAAATGTAAACGTGTGTAAAACGGATGCCCTATTAACTTTCAATTTAGCTGACGGATATATTCCTCACAGATTACAAGCTTAACTGCTTAATCTCTTTCTGTTATTAATTCTGAAAAAGCTTGTTGTACAGATTTTAAGTTAAAAGGTTTCAAGATGAAAGTCTGAGCACCCAAATAGATGCCTGCAGGCACACTCCATCACTTGAAATAGCTAGTGAAGCTCAGCCTTGCTAGGGGAAGAAAGGGTGTGCATTTGGGAGGCACAGTGACTATCTGGGTCTGTTGTGCTTCCTTCGGGGATGTAGGGTTGCACAGTCCTTTCATCAGGGTCTCTCCAAAGCCATTGTTATGCCAGAGACAAATCTCTAACAACTTTATTCGCTTAGCTGACTGTGAGCAAAATTCTCTCAAAAACTACAAAAAACTTACAAAAAATGATCCTTGTGTCATCAAAAGCATGGTTTTGCTTTTAGCCAGCTATTCAGCAGGGGAGTTTTCCACTGAAACAACAGTAGATCCCATACGTGATGTGATGAGGAAAACACAGCACATACCCGAGTGTGCTGCATGCTGATAATGAATGGTGAAGACTTTGACATCTCGGACTGCTGCTAGTGACAAAAAAAAAAATTCCTTCCTAACAATCAAAACTATACAATCTACATCTGAAATTATGAATAATTCTGTTTAGCAAGCTGTGATACATACGATTTGATGACCAAGGGACTGATAATAGGCTAAGACTGTACTACTCCCATACCGGTGGCATGACCTTTTGTAGATGAGTAGCAACGGGGAGTTGTGAAAACACCTGGCAGGCTGTTTACCGTGGCGGAAGTGCTTTTGGCCAGCTGATGTACAGCTATCCATGCTTCTGGACCTCACTGGAAGGTCTAGACCTAACTCAGAACTGACCTGCCTACACAAACACTCTCTGGACGCACTGAAATGCTGATTGCTCAGCTTTTCCTATGCTTCATAAACCCCTCTGGGCACTTTCATAGCACACACTTTGGGTAGCATGGATCTAGATTGCATAGATTCATCTCCCTTCTCGCTTCCTCTGCTGGAAGGAATTAAACACTGCTGTAAATCCTAAGGAAGGTTACTTTTGAAGGTGTTCAGGCTGGAACCACTCTGTGGAAAGAGAACATCAGGTTCTAGGCCTCTCAGTCTAGATCATTGCAATACCACCATATTCAGTTATAAAAACAAATTACTTTTCACATGGGGGATAGTTTCTGTGGTCACCAGCTTGTGACTAACAGGAAAAGCAGCCAAGGGCTGTAACAGTAAAGATGCCAATAGTGTTTCTATAGCAATCTTCACAATCCTTATCCCTTTTACAGCTGAGAAGGTGGGATGGTATATGCAAGGTTGGAAATTCAATCTGTGCTTGCTTTGTAAGTGTCATGCACCTTCCCAGCTAAGCTCAGGTGACTAAAAACATCATGCTCTCTCCCTTCTAAACCAGATGATGAGCATCAGGGAGAGGCCAAGCTAATAACATAACAGGATGCTTTTTGCTGAGCAGAAAGAGAGGTCTTATTTTGAAATATTCATTTCAGCTACTTGCCAGAGGCAGATAAGGCTTTTCTCCATGTTTATTTCTGTAATCAAAGCTAAGATGAGGTTGTTATTCTCTCATTTCAATTCAAGTCAGCATATTTCTTCATATCCTGTCATTACCCGTTGTTTAGCAGAGTACAATAAAACAAAGAATTTTGTTATAACAATATCCCTTTGCTATGAGTCTGGTATGATAGGCCTCTGTTACTGTTATTTTGCACCTAGAGTATCTTTCACCCAAAGCATCTCCAAGCAAACGAAGCCTTACAAATGCTTATGAAGTAAATGCAGTGGCTTACTTCTTCCACACTAATGAATTTTTACTTCTTCCACACAAAGAATTAATGAGTAAATTCAGTAGTTGTGTGAAACTGTTCAGGATGGAGAGAGAAATGCTAAAGGCCTGCCGCTGAGCTAGGGAATGCTGGCAGCACTGACTTGAAGTCAGTCTAACAGAGATCACAACACTGACTTGAAGCTGCACTATTCCAAAACTGTAATTACAGCTTGACACATCTTTCCTAACAAAAAAAACCTCTCTAACCCCCTAAGACAAAAATTCAGTACAGAAGTGCCACTGCTCCAAAGAGCTTTTCTTGATTCATTGCCTGGTGCCTTCCTACTGGCCAAACAGGCTCTGAAGAGACTCAAGCTGAGCCTGCCTCTCAGGCTGCCCCAAGAGTTTACCAGCAGACTATGCAGCACTAGGAGCTCAGCGGGACATGCTGCAGCAAGGAGAGGGGAAGTGCTGACAACTGTGGCTTAAATCTGGTTTCTCAGATTCCCATGGGGCCAGCAGGGAAGACGGTGACCCTTCAAATCATCTGTGTTTCTGGCTCAGCAGGTCATGCATGAATTGCGTGTGGCCTCGCCCAAGGAGAGCCCATGTGTTCTGTCATTTTCTTGGAGCACTGCACTTTGAAAACCCACAGTTTCAGATTCTAAAAGCTTTGGGGTCCCCAACATCAGAGAAGCAGATATCATAGCACTGCTCCAAAGCAAGTGCATGCTGGATACACAGACTTTGGTAGAAGCAAAAAAGCCCAAAGAACCCTTGCTCAAGGCAGATTGATCATGGTCTACCAAATCCACTCTCTATACCAAGGGATAACAGCTAGCCTTAAATTCATGGTAGTAGCAGAGTATCCCTAGAACTGAAGTCCCAGAGAAGCTGGGATGTGTTTCAAATAAATAAAATATTTCAACTTTTTTTTTTTTCCTCAAAACTGAAAAAACATTTTCAGTTGTACAGAAAGGTCTAGGGCATTTTTCTGTTTCCAAATGGAAATAAAACTCCTTTTTTCTTGAATGTCGTAGCTTCCCAAGGTTGAATAATCTTGAGTTTTCACTATCTCTAGCTGTAAAAACTTAACGTTTTGGTAGCTTTTCCTACCTGAGAGTGTCTTGTTGTATAATTAAGACTTTATGACAGGTCCAGCCATTACGTATTGATAAATCTTACCTATCATCATGTAATGAGTCAAATGACACAGAAGTTGAGTGGCACACCTGTCACTAAACTACTCGTGTTAGAGCTAAGAGCAGAGCAAAAGTTTTCATTCCAAGTCATTCCTGAGTCTTAGAAAATGCTCCAATCTGCCAGGCTCTTGTCTTCATTATTGCTTTATATAACAAACCATCTAATTAAAAATGTCCCAAGTACTAAACAAGAATTTCAAGTAGTATAAATAATCAGTTGCTTACCTACTATTTAGTGGATTCTCTAAACATACGCCAAGTTTCAGAAAAGATCTGCCTTGTCTCCAGAAAAGATCTGCTGAGGAGAGGCCTCTAATCTGTCTGTAATGCAAGAACTTTCTTATTGCAGTCCATCTATACATCAGTTTTATGTATTTTTCATACAATTTTGTAAGCATATCCATATCAGAAGACAGAATTATTTTTTAAATAGAAAAAAAAACCCCAGATAATAAAGAAACATGCATGTAACATTAGGAAGAAAGCAGCAAGTTATTTTGACTGTATGAGACTGACAGTGGAGTTGATTCTCCATTGTTCTGTGCTTTGGTTCATTACATTCCTGAAAAGAGAGCGCATGCTGTAGGAAGAATTGGGGTTCTATATAAATCAGTTGTTAAAACTATCCTGATTCAGGGGTGTCTAACACTCAATTTGAGCTAGAACTGGGTTGGAGGAGGACACCATGACTTTAAGCAAGGGAAGTTTTTTTCCGAGCTGTTTACTAATGGTTTATAACCCTGTATGTCAACAATTATTTTATTTTTTTTCACCCAGCTTCAAAATTAAGAAGGAAAAAAGTCACAAAAATGCGGTAAGTTGCCTTTTTTCATTAGGTCAGTGCTGCACTCACTGAACATGCAGATCACCTCCAGCCAGTGTGGCTAACCACTTTTTCTCTTCTTTTGGTTTCTAAGGTTGCAAGCCTAATGGAAATCCATGACTTACAGGAAGCTTTCAGAAGCTGTGAAGTGTTACAGCAAGCCCTACTACATTGTTTATGTAGAAAACTTAAACAAATATTGCCAAGTATATAAGAGTCCTTATACCACTGAAGCACCACTCTTTCTTTGTCCTTACATACGTACTTTCAAGAACTGAACATCCTGTCTCAGATGACACAACCAAATTGCAACTAAAAACACTGATAAATGTTGCCTCCAAAAAAAGACATCAGCTCCATCCTCAGTGAGGGCAGCGTTTTCAGAATGACAGCTATTTCTGAAAAACAATTTGAAATAACTTGTGTATTAGACAGACTATCTAGATACAACTATCTAGACAGAAGCATAGATGATTTGTTTCAGAAGAGTTTTCAGAAATAACCAGCACTGTTTCAACCTCCTCCTCATTTTATATAAATAGCTACAATACATTTTATACACATTCATCTATACAGGGTAAGATTCTTACCACTGTGCACTGCCAGAAAGGGGAACAGCAGCCTCCTGGTAACTGTAAACCAGCCCACAGTATGTACCTATGCAATAGGTCTATCATTAAATACAGATTTAGCTAGCCAAGACTCCCACATTTCTGACATTCCAGTTTAACTTTCCACAAAGGAGTTGAATGGGCTGTTCAGCTGCACAATGATTATCAGGCTTTTTATCCTGAGCTTTTCCAGTGAGTAGGCAAGGGTGTTTTCCCTTGAGTCTATTTCAGGTTCACAAGACAGTCTGTTCTTCTGACTTATATTAAAGCCCTGTCAGCAGATTCCTCATCCCAGGCTCTGAAATCTGAAGGTTAGTCCCTCCAACCTTGCCAGATGCAGTGGATGTTCATTGAAAGGTTTGATAATCTTATGATGATAAAATCCTATTAAAAAACGCAGCTATTATTCAACTGTTAAAATGGGGTTTAGAGCTTTTAATGGGATCAAAAACATAGCACCAGGTCACAGTGTTGATTTGGTACTTGCCCTTTTGCCAGATCTCTGGCTTGTACTGGAGACCAGCATATCTCTTCAGTCTCCTGAGAGGTGATCTCATTTTCTCTTACAGGAGCTGAGCTTGTCCTCTGGTGGTGCTGAGATGCTGTAGGTATTGCTACATATCAATATTAGTTTTTTATCTGTCCCTAGTTCTCTTCTGGCTACTGTCCCTTTCCTCAAGCAGAACTAGCTAAGTGGCAAGCAGCTCTGAGCATGGATCTCCACACCTACACAAAACCCCACAAGTAACAGGATGTGTTTTGTGTGAATGCAAGGTGAGCCTTCTGTAGAATTGCGTAAGATGATGTAGGAAGGAGGGACTTCAGTGACTGCTTTCACCTTCGTTTTCCTACCATACCTTCTGTTTCAAGCTGGTACTGCTGTCCCATTTATTTCTGCTGCTTTCCCTGTCACCCTTTTTTTAGATATTCCTATTTCATATAAGCTCCCATCTTTCTTATTTTTAGATCTATCTCTTCCCACACTGTGCTTTGCGCAAGGCAAGAGCAAACATATAAACAAATCTTACAGCCAGACCCTGAACTTCATTCTTAAGTCTTCACTGCTCAGCCCTTCACCAGAGTCCCTGTGCTTCACAGGTCAGTCCAGCTTCCCTGTGCAAGGCTGTGTGGCATTAGAGAACAGATAAACCAGCAGGAAGGAGGAAGCAGTACAGTGGGAGCTTCAGCCTTCTCATCAGCACTACTCTAACCGCAGGGCAGGAAGGGGCACTTAGCTTCCCTCATGCTCTCCAGCCCACCCTGTAGCTGTCACACCCCAATGTCCTGTTTGTCTCCAGCAGGCAATGTACCCTGTACAGTGGGCCTTCCTCCTTGCCTCTAAGAGATCAGGACAGATCTGTTGCACCTCTCCTGTAAGGAACAGGCAGAGATTCTTCTGTGCTGTGGGAACACTTGTCCTAAAAGGCAAGACTACATGAGGTAATGTAACTCCTGCACGGCAGCATGGCCCTGACAAGCTGGGAAGGGCACGGGCACCCACACTGCCAGAAGTAGTAGGTGTGAGCCAAAGGTAAACCCAGCCCTCAAAGAGTACAGCTAAAAGCTGGGAACCCCTGATGTTGGGCACTCCAATCTCAGACTTCAGCTATGTGTAAATTGGTTTGTCTTTATTAAAGCAGTGAAGCCTGCAGGAGCCCATGTCCTGTACCAGTGTTATTTATTAATGAAACTACATGCCCATACACAATACCTGGAGGAAAGGATGGCAGGGCAGGGTTACTGGAAGGGCAGTCATGGTGTGCATCAGCTACACGAAATGTGAATCCATCTACCACAGTGGAGCCAGAAGCAAGACTGAGCAGGTGAGCACTTCCCTGAAGCACATTGGATTCAGTTTCACCAGATAAGCAGCATGCCTGCTACTTTCTTTGAGAAATTCTACAGAGGGAAGAAAGAACAGATAAAATCCGTAAAATATTTTAAATATTAAAATAAATATTAAATATTAAAACTAGTAAAACATTCTCCAGATGAGAACAGCAGTTGTTGCATTAATGAAACATCTCTAAAGAAACCATCCTGAGTTGGCCAAAGGAGCTGGAAGAATCCCTGCTACAATTGTTAATGGGGGAAAAAGTAAAAGAAAAGAAAAGAGAAGGGGAAAAAAAAAAAAAGCATAAGAAACCAGCAGAGCATGGCCTACCAATAGCCCTTTGTTCTGTTCATCACATTTGACTTGGTGAAAAAGAAGCCTAGAGCTGAGGATACAACTAGCCAACTGTAATTTTAAATATGTTCAATTCTTTTCTTGCTTGCCAAAACCACTCAGTGGTTCATGGTAACTTTTGGATTATGTGAGCCAAGACTACGAAAAGCAGTGCTACCTCAGGACCCCCAGAACAAATATACTTCAGCACTGTGTTTTCCAGCTCCCCATCTTCTTTGAGGCTGGGCAAAAGTCAGGCATATAAGGATATCTGGGCATGTACGAGCCAGCAGAGATTTGGTTATAGAACAGCGATCCCAGAAACAACTCTGAAGGCTTTTGGGCCTCAGTCACCAGGGATGCTCCTCTGGTTTCAAGAGAAGTGTGAACATGACTGAAGACTAAGAAATTACAGTCTTCTCAGGAAAAAAAGACTTATCTGTTATGGTAAGGAAAGACTGGGTACTTTAATACTGCTGTATAAGTAACAAATCAAAGCTTGGTTTCCCAAAGTCAGAATTTGTACCCAGGGAGCAGCACAGGGTGAACCAAGTTTAGTCTTAAGCAATACTAGTATAAGTATTGTGGAGAACTGGGATACATGGACAATGATACAAGTTAAAGAGGCCATTTTTCAAACTGTCTTCTGCTTTATAACAGACCCAGCCAAATGCATGAGTGACACTGACTACAGCATGAAAGATTAATAAATAGCAAGTAGAGTCCATAAGACTTTTGGGTTTTTTTAAAAGTAACTTTTTTTCACTTTCTTATGAATATTTTCTGAGATGCTTTTTTAAATCTCTATCCCCTACTCATATTAAAGCTTTGGAACTCAAATACTCAAGCAGAAATTTTTCCCCTTTGACAAGAAACTGCATAAAGATTCAAGCCAACTCTGCCTGGCACCTGACAGCATTTCCACCTTCAGCCTGTTTAAGTCCACCAAGCCCAAGTCAGGAGCAGCAAAGTTGGCCTGTTCTGATTTTGCTGTAATTCCGCCAGCTTGGACTGGTGCATCTACCTGGCTGGGACTCCAGTTCCCAGCCCAGCAAAGTAGTGCAGGACAATTTTCATTGGAAGTGTAAATGAACAGGCCAGACTCCTACACCAAGCTGGAGCAGCCAAGACAGGGACGCATACACCTCTCTGCCAGTGCTGTTACATGACCACAAAATCCAGCAAGCTGACAGCATGATAAGCAGCAAGGGAAAGGTGACATTTCATATCGCTACAGTATGAGTGACCAGACCTTATCAACTAGAACACTGACAGACAGAAATAAATTAGCAAGGTCTGCAAACTGCTGCCCCAACTCCCCTTGTTACAGCCATGAGGGGCAAAAAAAAGACTTGACTTTTGGCTAAGTACTCACTGTGGTTTTTTAAAGGCTAGTTTTCTAAATGCAACCAGAGACAGAAGCAGCACCACGTATGTAATTTGTGTGAAAAGCAAACATACATGACAGAAGTAGCCATTCCTACATTCCATGTGAGCTATCACCAATACCATTTTTTCACTGAAAAAAAAATAATGAAATCCTGAGTCAGAAATTTTCCTGTTGGACTTTCTCGGTGGAACATCATCAAAAGTCAATTCCTTCCAAGTGCTTTTGGCCAGGAGGTATGAGATATCACAAAAAATACTACCTCAAGACCACCTTCACATTAATATTAGCAAGATCAGACTGAGGAGATTACTGTTTTCAAGCGTCAGGGAGCGAGGCCTCTCTCTCAGCTACCCAAACATCGAGTCTCTCCACAGGAGAGGTGCCTCCTAGTGCACTAAGGCTCAGATCTCCATGTGGCAACTGTTACACAGCTACGAACAATAACATAAATGTACCAAATTCACTAGGACTCTGCTCCAGCTTAAGCCATCTTCTACAAAGCAGCATCAAACACAAAGTTACTGTGACATCCAAACCGCTTGTTACACTTACGTTACAAAAGAGGCTTCTTTAAGTGGATGGGCTTCAGCTTAATACAGAGGTAACAAGAGCATCAGGGAGAAAAGCTTGAAGTAAAAAGTATTCAAGCTTAACTCACATCCAAAACAGAATGTGAAAAGGGGAAACAAGGAATATCAGACCAAATCAGACCTTACCACAGCAAGACACAAGAAACAAAACTACAGCAAACTCAAAGCTTTGAAGGAATGAGTGGAATGAAATGGTGAAAAGTAAGGCTAAGTCTTCAATTTTAGATCTCACTTAAAGGATGGTTATTTCCTGTGATATGAAGTCTAAAAACCCCTTCTTCATCAGTCTGGGGTTAGCTGGGAGAGTAAATAAATCACCATCACCACTGCCAGCGAAGTATAGATGCCAGTGAAAAGGCTCCTATCCAAGTATAGACCAGATAATTTTTAAGGTTAAGAGACATGGCCTTTGTTCCCAACAGCTGATACCAAGATAATATAGATATTTCTCCGAGTTCCAAATGCTACTCTACTTTCTCAATTCCAATTCCTTTTCCCTGATACTTGCTTTGCAGCTTCCTGTATGTATATAATGCTAACACAGTAACTCATTTTTCTTTGGATTATTATTTCTATACAGTCCACAGCAAATGCTATAGAACATACAGCTCTCACTTCAACAGTCATTTAGCAGGAGAGATTCACTCGGTAACAGATGACTTTTAGAGAGTGTACGGGTTATTCCTCTGCTTCCAATTACACATGCTATTTGTCAAGATAGAGTAGCAGTTCAAAACTCATAACGATAATTAGTTTGTTTTCTGACATCCCAAAGACTGCTATTCTGATGTTAGATCTGCACCAAAAATGGAACCATTTATATATGGCTTCAACCCAGAGACAACTAGGCTAACACTCTTCCAGGGCGTCTGGTATGTCAAAGCCCAAAAAACAAAGTTTAAATGAAAAAAAATAGTTCTATTCTCCAGCTGTCAGAGCAAACATTGCCGGAATGTATTTTATGCAAGCTGTATATACATATAAGGAATTATTTTTACTTCCAGCTTGACTTTCTTCTAGCTTTTTATCTTAAAAGGAAAGCTGAAGATACTGTTCTAAAAAGAGAAAGACACACGTAGATTTATGGCAATCTGCTAAAAATCAGATTGACTCAGGCAATGTGCAGAGTTTAATCTGCAGGGAGTTATTTTCAGGAAAAGTCTCCCTCCTCTTTGATCAGCAGCTGCAGGTGATGAATGCCTCAGCACTGCCTAGTGCCGTGAGAAGCAGACTCCTGTAGTCTGTTTGTTGCACAGCCAAGCGGAGCCAGCTCAAGGCTGGTCATCTGTATACACTGAGTCAGTATGGATGGCCAAGAACGAGAGACCAGGGACAAGACGCCCCTGCCATGGGAAAAGATGGGAAGAACTTGGGATGAAGATCTGTGGGACACAAAGCCCCAGCAGCTGCATGGCCGATGGCAGGGTGGGTGGAGGTTGTGGTCGCAGGAAGGGGCCAGCCACAGCTTCCCAGGGCTCACCATCTCTCCAGCAGCAGCCTGGCCTTGCAGGGCTTTGGCACAGGCCAAGCAAGCAGCCGTCTTACTGCCCACAGCAGCCTACTCACCTTAGGCAGCTGCCTACTTACACCTACAACTGGCCCTACAGATGAGGACAGATGATAATAAAGCAGAAGGATTTCAGTAACGCTTGGAGGCCACCCATTTCCCACTGTCCCATCAGTGATGTTTGTACTGTGGTCTTTCTGTACTTTGTTTATGCCTTCAAATTCAGCAGGAGAGTGACCATGCAAGCCGCGATTACCTGAGAAGTGAGTCTTAGGTACATAGCACTGTAGCCCTTCATTCCCAACAAAATAGTTTTGCTTCTTAACTGTCAAGAAACATTATATGTGCCTAAACTGTACTGTGCAACTTAATGATAGTTAAAAATGAGCTGGAAAACCAGATTTTTTCCTACTGATTAAATTCAAGTGAAAAAACCCCTTTATTTACAACTATTAAGCCAAGAAATTATGAACAAAAAAGAAAAATCCTGTTTCATGCTTACACGTGTGGTTTGATGTAAAACAATGATTTTTTTGTTCCATTTCAATTTAAAACAGAATTGTGGTTTATATTTTTTATTCGTAAACAAGGAAAATAAAAAAGCATTTTAAGACAAAGGAAAATGAAAACCATCATTTCTCTTCAGAATACTGATTTAACCTGAAAATTTTCAGGTAGCTTTTCCTCAAAGGAAACCCCAGTTTTTTATTCAAAGACAGCATTTCCCTGTGGAAACTGTCAGTAAAATTACTACACTGCCAGTAGCAGAACAAGCTACAGGACTCTGCAGCTCTTAATTCACTTTAAGTAAGGGGACAGGACAATCATACTACACACAAGTTTCCTCCAAATCCTCCTCCTCTACAAAAGACTCCTACCTGCCTTATTTGTGTTCCTATGTTGCTCAACATCTTCCCCAGCGCTAATACTTACGCTGCTTTACACATCCCATTTCTTTACTCTAACCACAGCCACTCGCTGGCTCCCCTCTTCTCTAAAGCACCGCTGTACTTGTTTCATGACTCAAGGTTCAGTCTGGGCAAGACAGACAAGCAGGCCCTTGTCAGGAGGGCAGGGTTAGGTGAGGAAGACCTTTCTCCTGGCAAAAAGGAGACTTTGGGGATACCCCTTTCACCTGTACAGTGGCTAGCCCCCATTTGGGAATCAGCTGGGTATCTTTACAGGTTAAGTGGAGGGACACAAATTCTTAACAAGGTCTCTACAAAAAAAGAGGCAAGACAAAAATCTTGTTTCCTGTTATAGTTTATGGCACACATCAGAACCCACAGCTGCGATCCGGGTCCCCAGTGTCCTTGGCACTGAGGAAAAGGCAATTCGTGCACCATATGCTCAGCAATCTACAGAGGCGAGATGAACAAGAAGTGAACGCATCTCTCATCCCATTTTATAGGTGGCATAAAGCCAAGGAGTGACTTGCTGAAGTTAACAGTCCAAGGGACCGAATGCAGCTCTCTTGGCTCTCAGCTCAGCTCCTAAATCACGCTGTCTCTCCTCATTCAGAGCCTTCCTGGCAGAACAAAGAAATTTATGCCTCAAAGAGCAATCCTGTCCTGGCTTAAAAGTATTATTATTTCATAGCTCAGCTAGAAAAATAGCCTTCCCGCCATGAAACTGCAGCATATTTCTTTCACAGTTCCTGTTGAGCTCCTATTCCCCAGTGAAAGGGGGGGTGGGGGTGGGTTTTTTACCTTTAGCAGAACTGAAAAATAATAGAAAACTAAAAGCTGAGGAAAACTACACCTGCATGGTAGCCAGCCAAAGTTCCTGTCTCAAGAGGATGGGAATGACCTTAAAAGTTTCTCAGTTGAACCTCTGATCGTAGAAATAAAGTCCAGCTTCTCAACTGGAGCTCATTAAAAAATCCCACAGTTATAATGGCAATAAGAAGTCAAGGTTATCAGCCTTGGCAACTGAAATATTCCCTGCTTGTCGGCATGCTTTAGCAGTATCTGAAGTGACTACCCTACCTTTTGCAATGACACCTGTCCTTGGCTTGCCTAATGAGACTGTTCATTGCATTATAAAAGCTGCTGGTTTCTTCCCCCCACCACCCCCTTCATTTTCCTCTCTCTTCAGTACCTATTTTCCTCAGAATTGCAGCCTCCAAGACAAGCAATAATGTCTGTGAAATCACACAATGCCTTTAGATGAAAATATACTACTTTTTTTTTTAGTTCTCAGAAAACAGAACTATTTTGTGTGTGTATGTACATACATAGATATGAAATCAGCCTTCATCAAAAGCCTGCAGGACCATTAGCAGCACCTCCTGTTAATCACTTCCGAAGGAAAAAAAAAAAAAAGTACTAAATATAAACCATCTAAATACAAAGGTGTATCTCTGACAATTTTCTCACTATGAACTGCTTGCAAGTAAACCCACATTTTTACATGTTAGAAAGGAAGCAGGAAGCCTCTGCAAAATTTAGAAGTTATTGGCAGGTACATTCTGTCCGTTTTCATGTAAGACACTGTCTGAAGGTAGAATGAGAGATGAAGATAAAACAATCAGCAACCCAGGTCACAATAACTCATGACCTTTTAACTTAGCACGACCAAAGAGATCGGGGAAGCAGACAGGCTGGACAGCCTTGTGAGATGCAGATCAGGAGCATTTCTATGCTTTTTTACAATGTAATGGCTTCCAACTGAACTAATTGCAACCACTTTTGCTGGAAAATTTGAATACAGAAGCCCACCTGGATTTCTTGATTGAATTATGAGCCTCATCCATTGCCAATGAAACTCAGAAGAGCTTTGCTATCCGTTTTCTCTGTGGGCTGAATCAAGTCTTAAGTCTCTTAGAAATATCTGTTTAAAGGTGAAGAACTACCTGAGGGGACGTTGTCAGCTTGGTTTAGGTATTGTAACAGACACAGGTCTTGCAAAACTAAACATTGCCTCCAAAACCCCATCTTTAAGGCCCCCCAAACATTTGTACTTTCTTATGAGTTAAAGTGAAAGCTTTTTTGAGAAGGGAGTAGGTGTGGAAATTAAGTCTCCCTCAGCTATACATACAGAGCTGGAATATATGTGATGCTGATGAGACAAAATAACCAACTGGAGCATGCAGAAGCCCTGGCCACAGTGGGATCCCTGTGCTATAGGCAAAGCATCTGTATTCCCCTGAGATTACCCTGTTTTAGAGGAGACAGATGGTGAAAGAAAAACAAATAGGCTTCTCCAAAACCTTTCAGATTTCCAAGGCAGATGAGGGCTCTCCCTAATCTTTCAGTCTGGTAGACAGCAGTGCTTCCCCAGAATATAAGATTGTGAAGGGCAACACCTGCAAGGAGTGAAGAAAAGATCTGGGTCTTGCTCCACCCACTTTTTGGCACCTACAGCAAAGATGTCTCCATCTCATATGGAGACAGAGAGCACGTAGGATCCCCTTTATAGTCCAGGACAGGGGAAACAAGCACTTCTACAATGTCATTCAACTGTCTGTATGTTTAGAGATCTACTTTAGGAAAAAAGAAGGTGAACTGCTGATGTGGCTATTGTTCTCTCCCATAAAGAGAGTTCAAGCAACCCACTCAGACTGAAGGCATCCACACAGATGAACTGTGCTTAAAAACGGTGTATAGGGTAAAGAAGCAGCACGTACAGTAAAGATTTTTGGTTTTCCTTTTAATAAGGGGGACTGTAAAGTACCGTCAGGATAACTATTTCCCCCCATCTAGTGGTGGGACTGCATTTTAAAATGTCCCACTCAGCTGACTGCATTTTGAAACTGGTGAAGGTTGAAAATACCACCACTGCTCTGCAAGATCCCCAAACCCTACGTCTGTGATTACGGCAAGTCCTGTAAACCAGGTCTCAGACACTGGAAACAGTCCTCACTTCCCAGCTCTTTGCTCTAACCTCCAGGTCATGCTACCTCTGATTTCAAAAGTGCTTAAAATATATGAAAGATATAAACCTACCATATTGGCCTTTAGCTTATTTATTTATAGATTCATTACTAGGGATTGCCTCTTCACAACTACAGTTTATGACTATTTTTAGCACTCCTAAAGAGCTTTGTTATTCATCTGCAGAAACTGCTATTGATGTGTCACATCTGCTTCACAGTCAACTCGCCTTTTAACTATTTCACCAAATACAAATGAAAGAAGCTTTATTTCTGGACTTGGAAGAGTTTGAGGTGATAACTGAGCTCTGGGTCAGATTCTTGGCAATATTCAGCTAAGCATCCTGGTCAGATGTTTCTAAGCTAGTCCTTGTCCTTACTATACGTGTTAAAGTTATACCATGTTCCTAAAGGACAAGTCTGAACTGTTTTATTATCAACTATAGACTGTTAAGCTGTTCAGTGTAAGAGGGTATGCCCTGTTTAATTTTGGAGATGTTCTCAGGGGTTTTTCAAACTGGGGCTTTCAAAAGAACAGCTTTGTTACCAAAAGCAGAAAAAGTTCCTGTGTCCATTTCCTAAAAGAATGTACCTACCTCGTATACCTATTTTTATACTCCATACTTAATTTTCCTTCTGGTTATTAAAGTCAATTGATTCAAATACAGTAAGCCTTCTGTGAGCCTAGGTAACATTCCCTGAAGTCATTACCTTGAACTGAAATAGGTTTGAAAGACCAAGCACACACAGCTGAGAATTTGCAGAGCACAAACAGGTACACAAAATACATCTCATGCAGACCATAAGCCATGTGTTACTCAGCCTTGTAACAGGCTTTTCCACATTTAGCCTTGTTAAAGGCTTTTTATCATAAGAAATCACAGAATTTAGATAATTCATGATGGGTTTAAATGGGCCTTAATAAGCCAAAAATATCTTTCTAATTACCTGTCTTTCCCCACAATGCACAGTGTATTACTGTAAACACAAATGCTCATAGATAACCACTTACCTTCCCAGTGGGTATGGACCAACAGTAAAGTCCCAATTCCATACAGTTAAGTATTTCCAAGATGCAGTCACGTGAATAGACAACTAGCTTAATAATACTTTAGCTGGTCAAAATTCAACTCTGGCCTTCTCCAGCAAAGCTGTAAAAAGCTTGCTTCTAGTCTTACAACCACTGCATATTCATTCCATTAACTCTTTTCCCTATTCCTGTTCCTCACCTGAAAAAGATCTTTGCAAACAAGTGAGAGCACAATGGGTCCTAAATATATTCTCTTTCACTGACTCCATATCCAACATGGACATTGGTTTTCTACCTCTCCTCTTTCCATACTCTATTACTGCTCTCCTGCTTCCTGACGAGGACCTGGGGACTAAGAGGAGAAAGGTTTCTCTCAGAAGAATTAAATCACATTTTTCTATTCAGACTTAGTCTTAATGTGAGAGAAGATTACAATGTTTTATGCAACAGAGAAATACAATCCATTTCTATGGCAGGCAGGAAATACACTATTGCATCGTAATTAATGGGGGTTTATTAAGTCCAGTATCTAATTCATTTTATCCTCTTTGGCTTTTCACCCAATGGTATGATTCCATTTCTTCAACTTCTGTGCTGACAGACTTCTATTTATCTGGTTTTATAACAAATAGATGGAAAAGAAATGACTGATCATGGGTACAAAATTGCCTTTGCCAAAAGTTAAATTCAAAATCAGAGCAAACAAAGCCTGCAGCTGCTCCCTTGCCTCCCGTGCCAGCAATAATAACCACTTACAATAAAAATAAGCCTACCTGAGGCAGAAGCAGAAGGTACCAGATCCTCAGCACAAATCAGTGGAACTGAAAGCACTATATTAGCTATCAAGTTTTGGTTTACCTTCATCTTGAATCACTGCCCTTTATCCCACAAACCTGGGAAGCACTACAGAAATAAGGACTTACAAGTGCCTGTACATATATGTCTCTGAAGTCTTGCTTTCACACAATTTACAGTTAGCAACTGAGTTGACACATATTCCCTCTGTATGCCTCTAAGCCAGTGGGATGCAGTAAAGACAAAACTCTCACATATTCCCGTATGTATTCACCCTTTGGAAAGTTTATTGCTGTTTTGAAAAGCTCTGCATGTGGCAACAGGTAAAAGCTGTGAGGCTTGTCATAGACCTACTTGTAATCAGAGGCTGAAAAGTTAGAGAAAAAGAAGACCCCAGGTACGGAGAGGGGGCACCATGGCAGTCACCACACTGAAGCTGGCAGGATCATATAAACCTGTCCTTAAATAACACGCCTGAATTTGCACCACCACCCCCAGCAATTTTCAATGCCTCTTTCAGTGCAAAGCCATTTCTTTTAGCTGAGATATCAGCCTGAAATTAGAAGAACTGCAGTTTACAAGCTGGCTGTCACTGGCTGCATTTTGGGGACCAGCCAAAGTATCTGCAACATGGTAAATACCGCAGAGCACCAGGCACCACAGATCTGCCACAGATGCCTGTGAATACGTTGCCAGGTAAACACGTGTCCCTACAGCCTTGTAAGAACAAGGCAGTCCTTGGCAAGTAACTGGATTTAACCAGAACAAGCAAGGATTATTTGCTTATTTTTCAATTAAAAATAAAATCTCACAGGCATCTTTACTTACACTTGGACCCTCCTTCATAAAGAAATGGAAAGAAACATTAGGTTTTGCTGCCACCAGCAATTAAATTTGCTAATTCCTCCTTAGCCTGCAGTTTCAGGGATAGGATGACCTCGGGCAGCCGTTCAAGACTGTCAGCACCAGACTTGAACCGTCCCCTGGATACTACACAATTAACTGCAAAACAGATGTCTCCATGCAAGGTAAATTGCACCGACAGACCACTGTCTAAACCCAGTGAGGTGTAGCTGTTCTGGAGGAAGAGCACGGACCTACCAACTACAGCATACAGAAAGAACCTCTGGAAAACAGTAGATTCAGAAGGGGTTTTAGCCAAAAAAAAAGACTGCAGAGAACTCAAGAATTGTCACAGGTTCCAAAAACTGGGATTAGTTAAACATTTAAATGCTATTAAAACCCCCTGCCTGAAATACTTGCTCTCTAATGCTCAAAACCACCAGATGAGATATACCAGTCTCTCAGAAGTTGATTTGTAACCTCTGGAAATCCTCCCGCTTCAGAGTACCCTCTACAGCCCACATGCTAAGGAGCGAGCTTGTGTGGTTTGGGGTCAATGCTTCTGATCTTTCCTTGATCCCTCACCAGAAGTGCCTTGCCTGAAGCCACTGCTTAAAAACTACAGACACTAGTGAAAGGGAAGGAAACTCAACCAGTATGCATATTCTCCACCCCAACCACTCAGATGGCCACCCATGATTATAGGCGAGCCTTCTCAAACCGCATAAGGTTACTTACTACCTCAGAAGAGCCCTATGACACCCCTCTTTTCTCCACCTTTCTCCTCCTCTGCAAGCCAAAGCAAAAGTAAGCACACAAAGCAGTCGGCAGCAAAGCCCACTCTTTCCTTCACTATCTCACAGCACTCTCACGGACCTCCTGGCACACCAACCCTTTCCTACCCATGCACTTCACATAGACCCTTCCACACACACCCCATGCCTCCACTCAGCTAACATTTTCCCTCCAAGTATGTGGCATCACGTACATATTTTCCCCCACCTTACCACATATTTCACACCATGAAGAAACACTATTTCCTGGCCACAAGACCACTGTGTTCTTTAGAAAGCTGTGCTTTCATTTGTGAGACCCAGATCCTCCTCGTACTGCCTTTTCTGTTACAGGAACAAACTCCTGCAAGCATCAGTGGCCACTCCACATGGAGCTCCCACCTCTGGGTCCCAGCTCTGTGATTTCAAGGGAGCTACTGACATTGAGTGAACTGTAGCGACAATGACAAGTTTCAGATACCAAAGTCTTCTGTTGATCGGCAGAAAAGGTACAAGGTGTAAGCAGCAATATAAATAGGCCTGAAACACGACTTGGAAAAATTATTTCCTAAATGAAAAACACCGGTCTTTATAGGAGGATGAGGCCCACAAAAAAAGACAGGAGTAACCAAGGTTCTTCCACCATCGTTATCAGTGGTGCCCTATGGCTGGGCCAAGGGCTGCTATCCCCGACCCTGCCTCTGGGTCCCCAGAGCCTGCAGCAGGGTGGCTCCTCGCACTCTGGGGATGGGAAAGGTAAGCACGAGACAGACAGTAGCGGCTCCATACTGAGGGTCTGTAATGGAAGCAGACCTTTACACTGGTCACAGCAGTTCACCCCAAAGGCCCACAGTGGGTGCCAATGTGCCAGCCTATTCAAACCTAACTGGTAACACCAACACTTTTCACATCAGCCACCGTAAAATAATCTGTGACTTTTGGGTATTGTCACTACATGTGAAACTCAGAGCAAGGACTAGGCCATGCAGGGGCTTGTTTGCCACTCTTAAGCCAACCAGTCTCCTCTAACACACCCTCTCGGTCCAGGTATCCAAATGACTTCATAAAAAAACCATGCAATGCATTATTGCCCACAGTAACATTGATGAGTGCATAAACTGCTGAGGTATTGGACATGAATCATATTCCATGGCAGATAAAATTTCAATATAAATTAATAAATAAATCATTAGACTATCAAAAAATCTGAAATGTCACTCTCTTTTTGCCTCAGCGTTTGCTTCATCCTTTATCAATCTATCCTGATTGACTTTTTTAAAAAAAAGCAGCAGTTTTTCTCAGTAAGATCAGAAATAACGTCTCTTCTCTTTAAGATGCTCTTCAGCTAAAAAGGTGATAGGAACACCATACAGGTCTGTAAAACACATGGGTATTGGCTGAGAAATCAATGTTAACCTTCCACATCCTTTGTAAAGGGACAGTCTAAATAGCCCTTACAATCAAGTATCAGACACAGAGAGGATGTGGACAGTGGCAAATTTCTGCTTAACTGCCTCAGAATAAACAACACTGAATAGTCAGACATCTCACCAGACATTGTGGCAGCCAGCCCCAGTTAGTACAATTTTAGTAGGCACCAACCAGTTTGGCTACATTCAAAACCCCAAGACAGGTGGCAGAGAAGTCACGATGACAACTCCTTCCATTAGCCCTCTTGCATGAGATCTTGCAAGTTTCAGATCATTCTAATTTCCCATTTAAGCAGAAAACTTTTTGAAAGTGCAAGGGGACACTAGAGGTTTTGAGGTAAATCACAGGCTCCTTGGACTTATTATGTTTTCCTCAACAGATGTAGCCAAAAACATTTCTGCATGTTCTAGTAGATACCGACTCCTGACTAATGAAACAAGCATTTTGATGCTAAAAGATACCAAGCATTATCTGGTACAGTTATAGACAGTCCATGACTCCAGAACGTATTTCCATCTGTAGCTCAGCAGAGCTTCAGCAGGTTTAACCATGTATACAGCTTAAGTCCTTCCTCTCATTTATAGTAGCAGTCTGAAGAAAAAATTTGGACTTCATATTTGCTTTTGCTTTCTGTCAAGGGATGAATGCTCCACAGCACCTGAACAACATCTTTAGTAGGCACTGTACAGATACGCAATAAGACTTCAGTTCCTGTACAAAATAGGCCTGCCATCCCCTGTAACAATGCAAGCCTCCTGAACGCTGCCCCACTGGTAGCTGTTAAGTGGGTTTTATCCTCCCTGAAGGAGAGGGAGAAGCGTCTGCAGACTGTGCACTAGGAAAATGCGGACCATGGATCGAACTAACCTATAAAAGTAATAGGGCATGCTTTTCTGTAGACACACTTAGGCAGAGCCTAAAAATAGATGATAAAAATTCCTGGGTTTGCCTCTATATCTCCACGGTAACAGCACCAGTGAAGCAAGACTTCAAATATCTCCCTGTTGTAGGATCAGATAGTTCTTTTTCCATTTGTATATGTTTAGCAGGATTTTCATCTGGGCCTGCCACCAGGACAGTAATTACACAATGCAAGCTGCAGGAGTTCTGGTGGAAGCATATACAGTTTTCAGTAGAAGAGGAATTAGACTAGCTGTCTCAAGAACCTGCCTTCCTTTCCTCAAAACATATACTTAACACAAAAAATACAATTCTAGCTGAAGAAAAATGACTGGGTTTTTTTAAAATTATTTAAAGAAAGAAAAAAAAAGGGGGGGGGAGAAAAAAGATTTAAAAAAAAAAAGTATTTCATTTGGTCATAGGACATTAGGATAGCTTGTGAGGTACCAGGCCTCAATGACACGTTGCACAGTGAGAAAGAGAAAATGAAATCTAGATCGTTACATTAGCATCTTGAAAATTGCTAGATAAGCCAGTGACCCGTGGCAGTGCCAAGAAGACACATAACACTTCACCAACCAGCCAAGCTACTACAGCATCTGAGCATTCTAGTGCTGAAGCACGGCACAGTGCTGGGCTGTATCAACGTGCATTAGCAAATGGAGTGCCACAATTGGTCTTACTGACTCAGGGGCAATGATGTGTCACTGCAAGGCAGCACCAACTAGAGCCCGTTAATCTTACTGTAACTTCAAAGATCCTCAGCAGAAAATGTATGGTTAACTCCTTTGTACTGTCAGAGGCCGTTGTGGCTCTTTACCTCTACTCCCATGGGTTAACCACACGGGCAGCTTTAAACATCAGTTTGCTGCAAATACAGAGCACAGATGGCAAATCAAAAAAGGTTGATATCGTTACACTTTTAAACAATTAAATGTTCTTTTAAAAAAGAACAGCAGCCACTCAGAATTCAATTGCATTGAGGGAGAGTCGCTAAGGCCTAGAAACTGCTTGTAGGTGCAGCTTCGAAGGCAGTGATGAGTATTCTGTACTCAGTGGGAGTCCTGCGAGCACTTGACAAAATACCCTGAGCCTCACTCTGCATGACAAGACTATGGCTGCTCCCGACCAGAGGAGCAAAACTCCTCTATGGCAGCAGCAGATTTCAAAGTCCTTGCTCTATTGCAGTACAATAGCAAATAGCTGGGTGACAAAGCTTTATTGCCTCCCCACCCAAACACTATTTATGCCTCCTCCTTCTCACCCTTCAATTGTATTTTGGAAGAGTCACACATGAGAACAGTTGGATGTCTCCTCTCTTTTGACTTCATAATTGTCTCCCATCACAAGAAATGCTAAAAAAGAAGGGGGGGGGGGGGGGGGAAGGGAAGAAAAAAAAGCAGGCTCTTAAAGAGCAGGAGTCAAGTTCTTAGCTAGCAAAAACTGACTGGTTTCAAATCCTATTTTTCATCAGCTGAGGATCAAGCCACAGTTTTTGATTTGTTTCCCAACAAATGGTGACCAAGACTCAAGAAACATACCATGCAGCTGCTTTACAGAAGGCATGCAATTTGCAAACTGTAGTGATAAATTTATGTAACAAGACTTTGGAAAAACAAGTTTCCTCATGTTTTCGCTCCTCAAAAAAAACAATTAAATGCATCAGGCCAGTGTCTCAAGGAATACAAGGTCAGTACCACAAAGCACAGTCATTAGTGTTGCCCCTTACTGAAGGTGCTTGCTAGCCAAAGACTCCCATTGTCCCCTTTGGGAACAGCCAAGGTGATATGGAGAAATAGTGTGAAATGGGGACAATGGACATCGATTGTATGTCTGCTCAAGGAATGTGGGTATGGTGACTGGTCATGGGTGCGGTGTCTGGTCACATAGGCACACAGCTTTGAAGAGACAACTACAGTTTTGAGGAGACGCCTGCCCTTCTTCCTCTAACAAAGGGGCTATTTAAAAAAGAATGAGAAAAGGATGAGAGATATTCCAATGCTATCTAGAGGGAGGGAGTGCTAAGTCTCCTTGCTGGAGAAGATCGGATGGTCACAAGAACATGAATCACCTACAAACCTGCAAGACCACCACATTCCAGGCAAAGGACTGATAAGCTAATTAACATACGAAGCGAGAGTAAGCGGGTTTAGGTAACGAATATGTATAGGCGTTAATTGAATATTCATTTGTTTTATTGTATAAATGTGAGATGGTTCGTCACTTCGGGCATGCACCCTTGTGGAGGAGCGATCCCCCGTGCATCTGCGCGCAATAAACATACCTACTTTATAACTTTCGAGTTATAGAGTCTAATTCTGCACGTCAAAGGATGAGATTCTTCTGGAAAATCTGGCCCTACAGTGTTCTGCAGAAGTATTGAGGTAAAGCCATCTAAGCACCCAGCCAGACCACTGAATGCAGAAGAAATGACACAAGGCGTTTCAAATTCCCAACCAGCACCGACTTGCAAAACTCTGGTAGCTCAAGGCTGAAAGCAAAAAGACCTGACGTTGACCTTGGTTGTCTGCAGGAACAGACCTCAAATCTGTGATGCGAAACCCTTGAACCTCCAAGGACCCTTGTGAAATGATTGGCTTCAGTTTTATCCCTGTGAGTCCATACTGCCAAATTGTCATGTCAGCAGTCCCCACAATGCACTTAGCACAAGGACTGGCCAGGCCCCGGTGACTCTACTCTTCTCCCACACCCTGGTGTGCTTACCGGGAACTGGCTTTCCTGTGCTGCTACAGCCTGCAAGGAGGAGAATCTCACCTTTAGACCGTCAGAACACCACTTCCTCCCAGCACAATAATGCTTGCAAAACAAAACCAAATCCAGACTGGCAAACTGAGGAAAAAAAAGAAAACAAAGTTGAGCTGTCTGGTGTGATAATGGCTCCCAAATGATTACGGCTCCATGAGAAAGCATTTGGGTTGTAACCTGGCACTGAAAAAGCAAATCAAGAAGTAAGGTACTTAAAACCCAGTGTCGATTGATCACCTTGTGAAAAGGCAGTATTACCTACCCTGTGCATTTGTAAAGGGAGAACTACCTTTTGAATATGTTTGTATTTCCTACTTTCATGGGTTTAAAACACTCTCTAGAAGCATTAAAAGCATTACACAGCCTGTAAATGTAGTGTTTGCCCTTGGTTCTTGTATTTATTTTCTGGTACATCCTTATGCCTCTCACCTTAAGAGGTCAAAATGTTTTTCACATACTCTGCTGATACTCTCTTCTGGGCAGACCCATCTGGTAACCAAATACTTGCTCTTGTCAGAACTGCAGAGTTTTCCAGACTTTTTTAAAACCTCACCTCTTGCATTTGAGCTTTAGTCTTTCTGAAGCTATCTCCTATTGAATGAAATACTGTCCAGCTCAGCACAAAATTTCACAGATCTAGCATTTAACAAGATGGCAGTGGGTGTTTTTAAAGGAGGCATGATCAAATCTACGTACTATCTGAGAGCTTACTGATATGACAGAGCACTGTACTATGTATCACTGTAATTTTCCTATGCAAATATGATTTATTTCCTCGTTGGATCAGACCTGAAGTCCATTCTGATGTTCTGTCCCACTGGCAGCAGCCAGTACTAATGCTTCAAAGGAAAGATGTAAAAAAAAAAATAAATAAATAAAACAGAGAAACAATATCTATGTCCATAACACTTTTTTCCTTGCCTCAAGGAGGAATTAGCTTATGCCTCTGAATAATACAAATGGAACAGCCTTCTAAGTATTTCTCGCATATAATTTAATCTGAGGCACTTTTAATACCTGTACAAGTAGATTTTTTTTATTTTTTTTTTACCTGCTGAGCTCTTGGTCCCAGCAGGAGGCAACTGCAGTGTAATTTTGTGGTAAGTGTTCTTCATTAACTTTCTACCAGAATATCCATGTATCACAGTTTGCTCTGTGTTACTGTATTATTTTTTTCAAACATGCAAGCAGCTCGGTTCCCTTTTTAAAACTGTAGCTACACACTTCATTAAGCTGTCTGTGATAATATCTATCCTAATGTTCTGCCTTCAGAACAGACTGCAAATTCAGAGCGCAGGGAGGTGAAGGGAAACTTAGATTACTTTTGCCACTGGGCATTATTGTAGCTTTATCCACATCAAATTTAATCTCTCACTGCACTGCCAAGATGTTCAGTTCTTCCTGGAGCATCTAACAAACCTCAACAGCTTTCACCAACTGAAACAAATTACCGTGATCAGCTAAATTCCCTATCTCATTCTGTCTTTCCTTCTCTGCGCTGCTAATGAGGATACAAAGTACTACTGACCAGACCCACATCAGTCTGAGGACAACTAACCAACCAGAGCCTCCAGAGTCAGCCCACAATGAACTTGGCTTCATGTTGAAGGTTATTCAAGCAGCTAGCTGCAACCATGTAGTGTGACACAGAAGGACTCAAAACTGAAAAAAGGAAAGATCAGAAGCATCTCCCTCTGTTTTGCAGTGGAGAGCTGCAAGACCAACATATGACTAATTAGATTAACTGGATGGAAAGAAATTAAGAGGAATTGATATCTATGAAGACATTAATGCATTTGGGGTTGCAGGTATTGAAGTGATCTGGCCCTGTATCAGGTAGTCACTTCAATTCCTAGGATCATGATCTTCACCCACTTTCAAAGAGATACAGACACCACATTAGTGAAAAGCTGCCATAATGTGATTCTGGATAGAACTGTAGAATCATATAATTGTTTAGGTTGGAATAGATCTTTAAGATCATAGACTCCAACTGTTAACCCAGGACTGCCAAGTCCATCACTAAACTACGTCACCAAGCACTGCATTTACGTGTTTTTTTAAACACCTTCAGGGGTGGTGATTCCACCACCTCCCTGGGCAGCCTGTTCCAATGCTTGATCACCTTTTCAGTGAAGAAATTTTTCTTAATATCCAATCTAAACCTCCTCTGGCATAGGTTGATGATGATTCCTCTTGTCTTGTCGCTTGTTATCTGGGAGAAGAGACCAATCCCCACCTGCCTACAACATCCTTTCAGGCAGTTGTAGAGAGCAATAAGGCCTCCCCTGAGTCTTCTTTTCTCCAAACTAAACCACCCCAGTTCCCTCAGCCACTCCTCATCAGACTTGGGCTCCAGATCCTTCACAAGCTCTATTGCCATTGCCCTTCTCTGGACATGCTCCAGCACCTCAGTGCCTTTCTTGTAGTGAGGGGCCCAAAACTGAACAGGATTTGAGGTGTGACCTCACCTGTGCTGAGTACAGGGGGACAACCGCCTCCCTAGTCCTGCTGGCCATGCTGTTTCTGATACAAGTCAAGATGTTATTGGCCTTCTGGCCACCTGAGCACACTGTTGGCTCATGTTGAGCCGGCAGCTGATCAACACCCTCAGGTCCTTTTCCCCCAGGCAGCTTCCCAACCACTCTTCCCCAAGCCTGTAGCACTGCATGGGGTTGTTGTTATCCAAATGCAGGACCTTGGGTCCTCAGGGAGGGGGTTTAGGGGCCAAAGTCAGCTCCTGAGCACGGGCACATCTGCAAGCAAGCAAAGCAGCAGCTCTTTGCTGAACATGTAGTACCTCTGGTGAGGGCCCACCAGCCCATAATGTGCTTCAGCTGCCCTGCGCCATCTCCTGTTTATCACCTGTGCCTTACTGGTCCACTGATTCCCCACGTTTCCTCAAGTCAGTCAAGAAAAGCCACCACAAGTATTTACTTGTGCCATGCTACGCACTTGAGTTTGATAAGATTCTGTCCTGAGTTTTCGGCCTCTTCTCTCTCACACCTCCCTTGTTCACCTCCTGGAACAACCTGCTGGCTGCACATCTGAGGACTGTCTTGGTTTTATTTGCCTGTGGAAAAAGAGACTGGTGTAGGGAGAGTGTAGTGGAAGAAGCTATTTTTGCACTGATGCCTGAAAACAGGCCTGTGGTCAGAGAGGAGGGTGAACAACCTGTCTCCTGATCACCAAACACCCCAGCCTTTGGCCATCACTGCTGTCATGGAAAGGAGCCATCAGAAGAGGCCGTGAACAAGGGTGGGTGTTACCTTGATGCAAGCTGAGGGCAAAGTCCTTCATGATTGCAGGGGTCCCACAGCCTTGCAACAGGCAGCCATACTACAGGGGATGAATAGCAACATCAGCAGATAGCTAATGAACGTGGTTATTTAAGGTCTGTGTTTTTAATGTGGCAAAGGCTGGAAAAGTCAACATAGGGAAAATAAGACCCGACAAAAAAATCACTCTGCAATCACAGGGAATTCAATATGGATATCACAGCTCTGCTGAGATAATCTCTAATTACCCACAGGAGACAGAACAGCAATGAGAAAGAAGCCACTTCCATTTTGGTTTGTTCATCATTAGTAGAAGTAGATATCAACCAATTTTCACCAGCCAAATCTTTATTATAGGCTGTGACATAAGAGACAAAAAAACCCCATCGAACAAACAAAAAACAAACAACCCCACACAACCCAAAAACCAGAACAAATTAAGCCTATAGTGCAACAATTCAGAAAAATGTGTCAGCTATTCTTGACTTGCAAGCCTTTGATCTTACTTTAAATTTGGTCTGACTTTCAGCTCTTTCTAGTTGCTAAGGATGCTATAAACAAGTACTAAGACTTTTAGAGCTAGAAACTATGAGGTCAGCTTTAAAGGTCTGGAAGAGCAGCCAGACTAGAACACTTGAGGAAATTTCCCTGACTTTGACACCTCATGAAAAATAGCCATCTCACTGGACTGCCAGAAATTTCTTCTACTCCAACAGAATTTTATCTGGTGTTTTGCTTTTGCTTGGGAGTGAGAATGAACAGTTTCTTAAAAAATGCTCAGATTCTCCATAATTACATACAGGACCCCAGGCATCAGATCTGTGCTCTGGGAGCACCACAAGAAAAAGATAATTCACGACCTAATATCTGGCCAGCCCACAGGTATTACTACAGGAATTGGCTGTGGTAAGTCCGTAACAAACAGCAATCATACCCCAAACAAGCGTGATCACCTCAGAATCAGAGTTTGAGGGCATGCAGCGGACAGACTACATTCCTGTATCTCAGCTGGAGAATGTTTTAACACTTCTACTTTATCATTTGGTACAAACCTATCTTCAAGTTCATAAGGACTCAACAATAGGCAAATTTTCAAGCAAATGTATATCCAAAAGTAGGAAGCAATTTGTGGTTTACATCTGAAATAAGATCCCTAGAAGTTATTTAGAAATTCCTATGTCATGAATTTCATACTTTCAGCATGGAAGATTCCCTCCATCCTCATAATTGTTAGTTTTTACTTCTGATTACAAATACTATTCAAGGTTATATCATGTAGCTTTGGGATTAAAATCAGTGATTACTCTTCAAATGAGTGACAGCCCTCCAAGTGAGTGACAGTTCAAACAAATCTCTGAAACAGAAGGATAGAGAGAAACCATCTCTTCTCTCCCCTGATGCAAGCTCAAGAGAGGGCTCGGAAGAGATGACAGCAAAGCAGTAACACAGACTGAAATATTCAGAGCTTCTGTGTAATTAACTTGTAACACTGAGAGGAAACTCCATTATTAAACATAAAAATGGAAAAGTGGCTGGAGAAGAAACTGTTACTGGAGAGATGCTTCAGGCAAGTGACAGAAAAATCATCCAGAGTTTCCATGCACTTTGAAACAAGACAGAGAAGCCACTGGGGAAGAAGCTTCATAGCGAAGCTGCAAAAATAGATGACCTGCCCAAGTGTAGTATCGAGGGAAGGCATACATGACTCATGACTCCCCATGATTACAAAAGGGATCACCAGGTCTGAAAGAAAGAGGCAAATTTCTGAACAGGGAGCTCATGTGCCAACTACACCTTTACTTTCTGACTACTGACAAAATGTACAGCAGAAGGCACCTCCTGCAAAAAATGCTAAGAATTTCCTGCAAGATCTTGAAAAGCATGTAACGAGAGACAAACCTCTGGAAGATTACAGTATATTATGGGTTAGCAGCAAAAATAATTAAGCCCAAAGGACTGTGTGCCACTGAATGTGTAGTTGGGCATGAGGACAACATCAGCCAGCAGTCTTCAGTGGCAGCTGGAGTTTATCAAGAGCACATAACGACTACAGTTCTCTGTATGGACAGGGCCACAGTCCACAGAGGATGAGATTGTTAAAGGCAAGTAAGAAATGTAATGGAATATTCTAAAACCTTTTTAAAACCTCAAGGTTTTCTCAATATTGCCAAAATTTGTTCAATAACATTGTTGAATAGGAGTGACGCCTGCTAGCACATGTAGCCTAATAAAAGAGCTCATTTATCAATAACAGAAAGACAAAATATATAGATAGCATTGTCCCAAAGGCACCCATCAAACGTAGGTGAAGGTGTAAATAATTTTACCTGTCACGTAAAAGACCATATTAGGTGCTACGTAGCAAGACAATTATAAAAAGCACAACAAACAAGCAGCACGGTCAGTGCTGGTACAAAAATATGAACTTTCAATACTGTCATCATGAATTAAAGTCACAAAAATCTGCCACAGTGATCGATAGGAAAATGAAAGTGTCCTCAGAGTCCAATGGAAAAAGTTCTTTGAAAAATTCTAAACTGATGTATTGTTATGAAAATTCCCCTCCCTAACTATAGTCTTTATGGTATGACAGTGTATTAAATTTGTTAATATGTATCAGTTCACCTTATACACTGCAATGATTGAGGTATGAGAATTTTACTGGAGACTTGTAAAACAAACTAAAGTACAACCTGGCCCTGGAAGTAATGTAAAGGCTTTGCTTCCTGGAAGCTTAGAGCTGTCCATAAAGGATAAAAGATAGCCCTGGACAACTGAGATAACGCCAGCATCCTAGGCCCTCTAACACATGTCTGAAACCTTCCCAGCATTGTCTGGCATCATAGGACACATGGACAAGAGGCAAGGACACTACAGAAATATAATTGCTTTGCAAAGTTTTACTATGATTAGTAATCAGTAGCGTAGCTGTTAGTGATTAGCCAAATCATGTTGTGCCTGAATGCTTGAAGGTTATAAGAACCCCGTGTAAAACCACACTTGGAGTGCCCCAATTTGGCTGGCAAACCTCAGGCACAGGAATAAATATTTACCCTTGTAATTCTATACCTGGTGTCCTAGCCTCTCTCCTCGGTTGGCAAAGGCCAGTTGCAAATTCTTGTAACATTATCAAGCGTAGGAGGGTAGACAGACCCAAGACTTGTTACCTGTACGATTCCTTTACCAAGTGCTAGCATCCTCTGGGAAAGAGAGTAAGCAACCTAGGGAAACACTTTATAGAGGAATGTAAGAAAAAGCCCAGTTCACCAGTATGACATTCAAAGTCCTCCACAGGCTGAAACTGTGGCATTTTGTCTGGCTCCAAGTCCAGATTAAATGGCAGATACTGGAAGAAACCTTATGCATTAGAGATTCTGAGAAGATGAGAAGAGAAAAACCAAAACCTGATTGGTACAGGATGTGACTGTGGTACAGTACAGCAACTTTGTCAAAACCAACAGGTTAGAAATCACCGAGTGATGAAGCACCGTATGTGATGTTACACCAGTAACGATAAAATCCTAGTTTGTTCTCTGTTCTCTTACTTCTGATAATAAAGCTGCTTTCCATACAGGGTATGGAAAAAATGTTATTCACTGATCCAACCTGAGTGATTAAACAGAGAAGCAATTTTTATACCTACTTCTAAGGAACATGCATTAGCCCCTGTAGGAGACAACTGTTCTGCTCTTCAAAATGGATCAGTGCAGCAGCTCCTGTGTTTGCACACAGGACACGCACAGAACGTATGGCTTGCTTCTGTAGCTGCACAATCAGAATTCAGTAGTGTTCATCAGCTTTGCTGATCCCTGAGAAAACATGGTCTAAAATGGTAGAGAGCACTATAATAACAAACTGCATACCTCTGCATGGACACTGAATGTAAATTTTTTTATGCAGAAATCAATAAGGAACAAAAAGGATATCTGGAAATGTGTCAGGGTTGCTCATCTAGTGCACTAATTTGTTTAATCAAAAGTAAGAAGCCAAACTATCAAGAAGGCAACATTATATGAAATAGGATATGGGCTGGGGGAAAGGGAAAAAACAAATTTGAAAAATGTGTTTGAATGAGACTAAGATTGCTCTGTGTTGAGAGGAATTGCACATTACTCTCCAAATTATCTTTTTAGCTTCTGGCATTTCATTATTTTTTTAATCTATCATGTGTTGCTTTAGGATGTTTCCCAGGAAGGAAAAAAAACCCTCCCAAAATCATACATGCTTCATTGTTAAATGACTGTGTCTCGTTTCACCTTCCTACCACTTTCAAACTTGATAACCTTTTGACCTAATTGGCATTGCTGCTGATTTCCACCTGGGTGGTAAAGTATCTGATATTCAAAGCCTGGTTCACTCGGTGAATCAATAAGTCTGCATTGATTATCTTGTGGGAAGGAACAGAGCTGAAGCTCTTTCCAAGGAAACTGGGGGCTGAGAGATTTTCTAGCTGTGGGTGGGCTAAAGGAGTATGATCTTTGCTATCTCAGAGACACAGGCATACGTGCACAGGGTAACCTGGCTCTAGATCCCCAGAATTTGTGTGTGTCATATGCCTTCCCTTTCAAATCTCCAAGCTAATCTGTCATGTGAAGAAAGCCTGAGCACCTGTCTCTGGTTTAACATTAAGCCCCTCAGAAGTTTCCAAGAATGAGGAAAAACCTGCAGGCTATACAAGCCAGAACTGGCTTAGGCTATAAGAAGAAGGAGATTCACAAAAGAGAGAAGTTACTGTAATTCCCCCAATTTCATCAAAAGAAGCATAAAGAGAGGGAGATGCTTTAGGACAAAGAATTGCAGCATCTACCTGATGCTCTTCACACACCTGCTCCAAAGCAGAGAAGCAAATACTTCCCTTCACACAGCCAGATGGGAGGCTGAAACAGCCACATTTCCTCCCTTGCTACATCCCTGCACAGCCATCAAGTTCTAACGCACAGTGTAGCCCTGTTCTGTTCATTACGAAACCAATTTATCCAGTGTGCTGGGGCTCTCTCCCACTCCCTTTAGGAAGCAGAAGAAAGGTCTCACTGTCCAGAACATTTCTGCAACGTTCAGGTTTTGTACACTCATTTTCATTCCCTTGAATCTGGCTGTGCCCTTGTGCCCCACTTTCAATAACAGCTTGCCTTCCTCATGGCCTAGCAGCTGTCATCACTTAACTGAGCTCTGCAGAACTCCTTTTTTTGTTCTTCATAAATCAGGCTCCACAGTTTTGCTGTTTATAGTTCCACACTGGGAACCACGGTTACTTCTACAGCGTAGCAATTTTTTCTGCACTTTACTTTTCATGTCCGCATTAATCTTTTCAGCAGGAAGTACACCATAAATATTTGAGTGACTCAGTCTACTGCTTCCACCAAGCATACACATGTCCTCTGCAGCTCCTAACACTGGAGCACCAAGCCCATTCCATCTGTTGAGATCAGACCAGGCTGCTGAGAGGGCTGGAACAGGGAGACAGCCATCTGTGCCAATCCAGAGTCGCTTGCAAGGTTACACCCACCTGGGAAGGAAAGAAATAGCAGACAGGCATAGAAGGGTAATACACTTTAAGCCATTCATTGGAAAAGTGCATTACCTCCACTACTCTGGACAAAGACCAAGTTAGATAATCATGTTCTGCCAGCATAAAGTCAGCCTGAAGTTTAATTTAGCTAATGATCTAGGCACAAACTACACTGAAGGAAAAGATCCAGCTGTGTGTGAATTCTGGTTCTAACTCTTTCATTGACAACTTTAGGTAAGTAACTTTAAAAACCCAAACTGAAAATAGAAGTCAGATAAGACAGAGCTCTGCTTTCTCTGTGGCACGTTACACTGCACCACAGCTCACACGCCTGAGCTGCGAGCAGAGGTGCAGATGGCTGGCGTTCTCCACAGCACAGCATGGCCATTACCCAGGTCTCACAGAGACAGCAGGAAGGCAACAGAAGCAGGAAAAAACCTCTGCAGCTGTGCCTTCAATGTGCAGGCTCTCCGATATGCCATTAGTTCTTCTTCACCTCGCAAGCAGACAACCTGTAGCTTAATTAAAAGGGTAGGAACCAAAGGTTTGCAAGCAAGGTACAAAGCGTAATTGAGCAATTGTCCCCAACCAGTTAGAAGTGGTAAGTACAATTACTTCCAGCACCATTGATCCCATCATTTCTTCAAGTTAGTAATACAGACATAGAATGAAGTCTGCTCTGCCTGACACAGATGAGCTCTTTCGAGGTTGCTACAACTTCAGTTTGCATTGATGTAGATCTGCACCAGCAAAATAACAGTTCTGTAGCTGCTTTCTGTCCCTGCTTTCAGGCACATAGCATGGAAGCAGGATCCAGACCACCTTAACCCTCATCAAAGCCTCTATCTGAACAAGCTGCCATATAATATTAATTTAATACAGAGCCCAGGTCCTCCTCAGCATATGGCAGGCTACAGTAGTTCCTTGGGTCTGGACACAATCAGTCTTAAGCAAAACTCAAAGCAGAAGCAATTTTATTTAATTATTGTACAACTGTGCTTGTAAAACAGAAAGGTAATTTCTAATGTCCTCCATCTTAGATGCATTTATTCTGCTGGCATATTAAAGGACCAACTTGCTCAGGACTAGAACATCCTCACAAAGAATGGTGCAACGTGCACATGCACAAAGATTTATTAGCAGCATCCATTTCTGATGCCATGTGTCAACTGTAATGGTGAAAGCTCCTTGGGGCAGGGGGGAAGAGCCACAAAAAGAACAGAACAGAAGATGAGACAGACAGAATTAGAAGGGGAAGGGAAAGTTCCCCAGTGGCTATCCAGGGCAAGAAGTGATGGGGTCCCCAAATGAGCATCCTTGCCAGCAATATTGGAGAAATTTTACCAATGGCTTAACTGTAAATTGTGGCAACTAACGTATCAATGACATGACCAAGCTGTACAACGCTGCGCTGTGTAGCTTAGCTACTAGTAGATAAGAACCAGCCCAAAAGCAAGGCATGAGCCAAGAGTGCTGGAACAGGTCCAGAAGAGAGAGAAGGACACGAAAAGGACAAGAAGAAGAAGAGGAAGATGACGAACAAGAGGATTAAGAAAGAATGAAGATGTCCCAAACAACCACCAGAGGACCCCTAGCTCATTAGACAACACATGCATAGTAAGATAAGTAGTTCTTGGAATTGTAATGAATATGTTGATGTTTTCTCAGAAATGTCATTAATATGTATAGATCAGCCATATAAACAGTGAATAAAGTTGGCATGCACATTGGGCTGAACAAATACCCCATGCATCCAGTGTCAAAAATAAAGAATGCCTGCTTTCTAAAACTCAAAAAATTAGTATTAGAGAGTTTGTCTCTGATTTTTCAGTAACACCAGGTACCCCTCCAGTGCAGCAGGCCATTCCTCCCACAGTTTTCCCATAGTAACTGTATAGTTTCCATCAAGATCCACTCAAATCCCCTGTTTCTTGTCCCTGTGTATGACAGTTAGCACTGATCAGAGCACCTGCTGAACAGGGACAGGTGCTGTGTTCCAATTCTGTGCACACCTATTATTGGGTTCCCTAATGTAAGGCAAGAGCTACAGCCCAGTGGGTAGTGCTCACAGCAGTGAATATCACCTCAGGGTGGGCAAGTGGAAGGCCATGAGAATAACACCAACAAGGGGAAAGAAAATGTCGCCCCAGAGACTCTGGCAAAGGCAGCCGTGGCAGCCTGCGTGCCAGAGCACAGAGGTACCTGTGCAAGGCAGGCTGCACAGCCACAGAGAGAAGGCCCCCAATACAGGGGACTGAGGCACCTAACGCACTGTGCAACAACCATGCTGAACAGTCAACTGTAAAACAAGAAGGAACACTACCATCCAGCTTGGGTCACAGCCTGGGATATAAGCAGGGCTGTCTAGTAAATATCCACTTGTTAAATACAACCATCAGTGCACAATGAAGCAAAGGGAAGAGATGCATTTTCAGTGACTACAGCTACTTCTAGCTTGATACCATGTACTGTGTGATCATCATCAAGACCTCGGCTTACACCGCACTATATTAGCAGATCACACTGCTGCCCATGGTCAGCCATAAAATGGTCACTAAAACAAACTAGGTAAGTGATGGCTGTAATTTCCTCAGTTTTCATACTGGAAAACTGTCAGGTGATCCGCCTTTCTGCTGCGACCATACAATAATTTTGTCAGAGGGACCTACCACACACACATCCTCATCTACAAGCTGCATTTTAGAAAAGCTACCAGACATGTGGCCCTGTTGCTAGCATCTTGTGGGGATTGCTGGTGCTCAGGAGCCTCCTCACTGCCAAGAGCTTCCCTGGGGACTCTGCATCAACTGCTGTACTGCTAGAGTAACTGTATGGTGCAATGTGCTCCAGCAAACCCTGGGCTGATTTCTTTAGAAGAGGCAGAGCAGCAGTGTCTGCAGCACAGCTCTGTGCTCCTGGCTCCTCTTTATGAGACCATGCCTCACTGAGGGGTGTAAGTTTTCCCCAGAAAACTGGCACTGTGTCAAGCAGTAGGCAGGATGGGTTGGCCACTGCAGAAATGCCACTGAAACATAGTTTGGTTTCTTACCATGTCCTCCTCCTTCTGCACTTACCACACCATCTGGGTTGGAAAACGAAAATAGAGGAAGATGATCAGGTGGCAAAAGTTCAGCTCAGCATTCTACCATAACCTGGGGTTCAATTCTCAGACTCTGTGTGACCTTTGAAAGTGTGTTTGCCAGAGATTTTTCTGCAATGTATTCAGACACCTAAAATTACAGAAAGGTTTTCAGCAGGCTTACCAAATGACCCACGTCTTCAACTGAAGTTATTTTAATGCAGGAAAGGACTTGAACAGAACAAAACACACAAAACAATACCATAAGCTACTTCTCTGAATAGCTTTGAAAGTGCTTCAGATTACCATCCATAAAATAAGGGACACAGCACATTCATACTTCATAGAGCTGTCATGAGTGTAAATAAAATGTACTGCCATACTACCCAGGTGCCTTGCAGTGTCTTGAATAGATTCCTCCCTCCCTCCCTCCCGCCAAGCTGGAAGCAAGGCAGGAATGGGATATCATTAAAGCGATTGAACTCCCTGCAGAGCCTAATCACTTATTTGAACTAAGCATGAGAAATACCCAGCTCATTCATCACATACCCCAGTTAGTTAAAACCACAGGCAACACAGCAGAAGTGAAGTAGCTGTAGCCTGCAAAAGAACAGTGTTCCTTGATTCAGCATTCCAAGGAAAAATAAAGTAATCCACAACTCTAATATTCTCCTTTGATCAGCTTGTCTCCCAGGAAGCAGAGCCGAATTAAGGCCACATTTATCTGCAAAGTTTATCTTCAGTTAGGAAAGGCAAAACATACACTAACTACCAGTCAGAAAGATGAAGGCTCCCACTGCTTTCACAAACATCTCAAAAGGAAAAAATGCCAATGGAACAGCAAACATAATTCAGAAGCTCCTGCCCAGTGGGCACCCTCAGCTACTGGTTTGTCAAATAGCCAAGCCATAGCTACTCCTAGATATCTGACTAGCATATTCCTTAGTATCGTAAAACTGACACTTGTATGTAAACAAGGTAATTAGACTGAAAAGTCCTTTAATGGCTCGGGAATTTTCCTTTACATGTTGTAAGCTCCTTGATGTTTGGGGAAACTAAGTGCACATGAGTCCATGTGGCTTTCCAGGAACTGATCCAAGCCTGATGCTGCTCAGAAAGAATTCCTTTCCCCATACCAAGCGTACATGAAGCCCCATTCATGATTTGTGCCCACTTCAGACTAAGCAGCAGTGCCACGAGAACTAGCAGCAAACTTGTGATGCATCTAAGACAAGCCCACTGGAGAGACTGAGCATTCAAGGGAGCGCTGTGTCCCACGCAAGCAACAGGGCCAGCCCACAGAAAGGAGACTAAAAGTAAGCCACATTTCAAGAAGCAGCTTATCAGATCACCATTCCCTGTGACAGAGAGCATTCACTTCCACAGATAGACGGAGCTATTCCTCATGCCAATTTAAGCACCATTACCACCTATTCACTCTAACTGGGCTAGTGGATTGCCAGCCAGAAAGGCCAGGTTAAAAATTCCCTATGAGACCATTCTGCTGAGCTTTCAACAGCCTGTCAGTCTGCTCCATGTGAAAACACACCTTAATAAGCAAGACAGCATTATTCAGAACCATTTGTCTAGGTGTGACAAACTGCATACAAAGAGGGAAATTACATCCATTAAGATATGCATGCAAGCAGCATTTTTGTTGCTTAGTGCAATTAGAGTGATGTATAATGTCCAGCTCCTGCTGCCCACAGAGAAGCATGGCTAGTCTTCCAGGAGCTCATATAAGCCAAAGTATCTTGTGGTCATTGTGAACTTAATCCTGCTGTAAGGCCTGGTTATCTTACTGTACAGGCATGCTCTTTAGTTCATTACAGCTACTGAAGGAGCAAACAAAGCAGGCATTTGATCTCAACAGCAGCTCCAACGATTATACTCTTGCCCCTCCACTATGGCTCTCCACTGCCAAATATGCACCACACCAGGAAAGACAAACCTTCTTGCTCCATTCCTTGCCTCCAAACCTCTCCTGGTGTCAGAACCCAGCATACGTCATTGTTCATCCTCACACACTCTGCCATCCCATTGTGCTTGCTGTCATTTAAACGTAACAAGAAGAAAGCATGCTTTTGTCTTAGAAAGCTTCCAATCTTGTAGCTGTCTGGAAAATCTCATCGCTGGGTGAACATGAAGAAATGAGGTCAGGAATATTCATAGTCCAGCACTGCCTTTCTGGGGATGAACTGGCAAGGCACATATAGGGTGAAGGACAGCCACACGCTGTTCTCTTATATTTATAAAGAGCGAGCCAGTCTACAGCCATGCAGGTAGCCAAGTCCATACTGGGCCCTGAAGGAGCCTAGAAACTGTTCTATTGCAGATATATTTCAACCCTGACCTATTGAGAACAAAGAAAGAGCTGCAACTCAACCTCAGCCCCAGTGTCAGATGGAGAGACGGGGGACAAACCGCAAGTGGAGCAGGGCTTTTGCAAGCTGAGGGCTGTTCCAGTGGCACTCCACCAACTCCCCTTACTCCCAGACCCAGGCTGCTCTCAGTCCATCCCTTGCCTCTCTGGTGCCAAGCAAGCGCCAGCGCCAGCATGAACACCAGCCACTAGCCTGGAGACCACCTGCACAACAAGATCAGCCAGGCCAGGAAATAGTCGCACGCCACAGTATGAACAGTGTGAGAGACTATCCTGGAGAATCCAGCCCATCATCTATATAAACATGAGCCTCACTTAGCTGCTCCTCCACTAACAGTGAAGCATCATTAGCAAGGAAATAGGGAGTTAAATTCTACAGATGACTGACACTCCTCTGCTCAGCTTCTCTTCCCAACCCACCACCTACCAAACCCATGTATTCTTCTCTGCTGTTCTTTCACTTCAAAAATTAGTCTATTTTTACTCAGAAAGGAGACTGTCAAGGACTAAATCACTTAAAGTCTTCCTCTGCCTGCCAGATTTTCCAGAAAGATCTCTACTACAGTACACGAGACAGACTACATCTGTGAGACTAACACCAATACTTCCCTACACCTGTGATCAGACTTAAGTACACATACTAATACTAAAAGAGAACAACCCTGATTTCTTAAACAAGCACTAGAAAATTTGTTTCCCAGGGAAGAACACTAGAAAGTCTAAAATAAAAAGAAAAAAAATTACATGGAAAAGGCACATGGAAAGAAATGACAGTAAAGTCAGAGAACCACAGCTCTCCTGCTTTCACAACACCAGGATCCATTTCCATAACTACTCTGGAAACAGCTACTGCTGCTGGAGAATGGGTTTCACTTGGTATGTGAATGATTCACAGCTTCATGTGCTTACTTACATGTGCACATTAGGGCTTCACTGACCAAAGGATGGGACAACTGTTCATTTTCTTGAAAAACTCAGGGAAATTAAAAAAAAAGCTTACTGCTTCGGTTTCCTGACTGTGGTTCTTCAAATGTATGTGTAGGTTTTGACACCTTTGATCTGGGTGTGGGAAGGGAGATAAGGCAGGCGAAGTTATTTCAAGACACCTAGGTCATCTCAGCACAGAGCACTGACATCTACACTCATGCAGCCAGGTGCATTGGGAACTCGCAATACAAGGCCACAAAGACCTACTTCATTTCTTTACACTTTTTACTTGAGGCACAAATATCTTCTTGCAGCAATTACTATATTTATGTCTCTGCCTACTTTTTAATTTTTCTTCCCCACTTGCCTTCTCTGTTGCACAGCTACCCTGCTGATCCCATCTCCCTCTGTTTATTCATGCCTGCAGCAACACCATGTTTGGCTTAATCTCACTGAGCACAGAGATGCCCATTGGTACCATCAGGAGGTAGAATCAAGAACTTTCCTACAGCAGTGCTGAAACACAAATACAAATACCGAAGTGCTATGAACAAAAGGGAAAAGCTGAGAAGTAAAATAGACAATTTGGTGTTAGAAGGAATACAACTATAGTAACATGTACTTTTGGTTGAGCTTACACCCATTCATTAGGAGTAGAAAAGAAAGCCCAGCCTGACATTATCCTCTTAGCGTAGTCAGGCACAGGTTTCAACAGGGAAGACTAGCACCATCCAGCCTGCCTGCAGTGTCCTCCCCTCTCACTCCTCAGAGGGCATCTGCACTGCATCCAGACCCAAGGTAGGACATATCCCAAAGGCAGGAGGAAAGTTTTCAGAATCCCAGTTTTCTGGGGTTGGGGATTCACTGCAAGCATCAGATAGGGATGAGGACTCAAACATAGAATTCACTCCCATGCTCAATGGCCAGTGTTAAAAGTGCACTGTAGAGTGTCAGAGCTCCATAGAAACAGCAATGTAAAAAAACCCCTAACAAATCACCACCCAAACAACACAGCCTCTCTCATTTGTCTTCTCAAAAAAAAAAACCACCCACAAACCAATAATTGATACTTGCAAGTATAAGTGTTGGTTTGGCTGTCCTGAGATTTTTGTTTTCTATTCCATTGACAAAACAGAGGCAACCCAACTCTAAAAGCACACACATAGATCTGCTCCACATCAGCAGATTTGTTTACCAAATCTGAGTCTTGATTTCTTTGACTATAAATCCCTCTCAGATCAAAGTTGTTCCACTATTTCTCTGATGACAAAGCTGATTTTAAAGATTCCTGCTTGTCCCTGCCCTTCATCATTCTTCCCTTCTCTTCTCTCCATTTGCCATGTCTGCCTCAGAGGTCTTCTCGTCTGTGCCAGATCTCAAATTTGATGGTTGCTCAAAGGGGGAGGGAAGCCAAACCCCAGGACTTTAAGTTAAGTTGCACCACCACCGAAAGAAGTATGCATGTAACTAGCTGTATCCTTAGCAAAGGCAACCTGCTTGTAAACAGCTTTCAGAGGACAGGCTTTTCAAACCCACAGCAAACAGTGGTTCTGTGGCCCTGAACAAGGGAAGCTGTGCACCACTGGTTAGTCAGCAGGAGAATTTGATCAGGATTAGGCAGCTGTGCTCCTAACTGCTCAGCTGCAGTTTTAAGTGATACAGAACACAAGACACAGCCAGCTTTATTCTTTTCTCCACCTGCAGAGGAAGAGATTGAATGATGTGGCATAAAAGCTGTGAGATGAAACTGCCCCTTTTACATTTTCAGACAAAACTTTTAGTGGCAGAGTTTGTACCAGTTCAGCACTTTTTGTGGTGTGGACTGAGCACTTATCTTGTCCCTTTCTGTCATGGGTCTCATCATCACACAGAGCCACAGCCTGAGTTTACAGAGGAAGTAATTACAAAAAAAGCTCCCAGGTTTCTACTCACAGAATGAACATACTTTGTACAGAAGAAAAAACATCAGGCTGCTATGTTTTGGGTTTTTTTTTAGTAAAAAAGACTGCATTTTTAAAGGCATCTCTTTATCAACAATAATACTTTTTTTGAAAGCCTTTTCCATTGAAGTGGTTGGTAGCTTCCATCTTGGGTACCAACAGAGAAGTCATTCTCTCTGTCTTCCACAGTTTCTGAACTCTCCTGCAGGGTCATAGAGGGAAAAAGCTAACACCCAATTACTCAATAATAGTGGAAAAAAAAATACCAGTTTCCATCCAAGATCTCCCTGATGGATGACCTGTCCCAGGAACCACTCCATCATTTTAGATAGCTACTTGGAGTTGGTGGCCAGATGGCAACTGCAGGAAAATAATAGTTGGCAAGCTTGTATGTGTCTTTGATTCTTCCAAGGTAGAGAAAGATAGTTTCCAGAAATACTTAGTGTTAAAAATAGTATGAAAAGAGATTTTCTAATGGCTGTCTGCCTTTGCTATATTTTTGTCACAAAAATCAATGTAGAAGACCTTGTCATACCTAAGTTGGCTGGTCCCACTCTGGCTGTGCTCTTATAGCAATCACACCGAGCATTTAATTTTAATTTTAAGCCTATATATTTAATGAACAAACAGAAACAGCTTTGGCCATTCTTACTGTAGATTCTTCTACAGACATCATCTTGTGGTCTGCCTCACATCTGAGGCTTTATTAATCACTAGCCTCATTATTGCTAAGAGCAAAAGGTACTGTTGTTTACTGATAAGAGATGTCATCAATTGCTTGTAATAAAGATGTGACATAAATTGCGCAGTTCTACTGTCATTTGTGGCTGAGGTTTACATGCATTTCCTTGACTTTAAAAGGCATCTTCTTATCCTATCCTATTTCTATATCATGTTCTGGCAGCCCAATGTAGCCACATCATTGCTAAAGAAGGTAGATAAAGGTGGTTTTACAAGAAAATGTCAACATGAAATCAAACCACAAGTTTCTACACTCAGTATTTTCATCATCCAGGCCAGGTGGGACATACCAATATTCCAAGAGATTTAAGTGACCTTCAAAAAAGATTCATTCATAGATATCCGAATACTTCACTGATGCACCTCAGTTCTCAGAGGCTCCATAGCACAATGTATTTTAAAAGAAAACATTCTCTAAAAAGGAACTGTGACATACATACTAAGAATAAAGGTTTCATTTAACTTTAGAACCCATAAAAAACAGTAAAATTCCTGTTCAGAAATGTACCACTTTTTCAGGACAACACTTGGCCAAAAGTGTTTTAGCCTACGCTTAAATTTATTTATCTATTTAGGATATTTGACTTTATACGCGCTTAGATATGAATAAAAAGCCAGACAGAAGTTTCTAAGCAGAGCAATAAACAGCATTTCCTCCTTTCCCAGGGAAGTAACTTTCTCTCCCCCACCAACTGCTCATACCCCAGCTTGGCCACAAGCAGAGAGCTGGGAGGCAAATGCCTGAGTACTGAAAGCCAGGCTGTCAGCTTGCACCCTGCTGCTGGAAAGAATGTTTCGCATTCCCAGGCTGTATTCAGCCCCCTGGTGCCATAAAGCTAAACTCACCTCCTTGGGAAACAGTGCTAATTAATTCCAGTTTTTCCCCTGTTACAATGTGATGAGGTATTTTGCTCCAGCCTCTGTAGTGGCAAGCAGAACCAGGGAAACCGTTTTTATTTACCCCCTGCTTTGTACAGCACTTGTGTTTCAGGGCTGAAGCAAGGTACAGGCCTGTGTCAATGCAGCAGTATGTATCTGAGGAAGACAAAGAAAACTAACAAGGGATTGAATGTCAGGTATTATGGCAACAAAATCTAAATACTCATTGAACTGCTTCCTGCTGGCATATATTATAAAGTAGAAACTGCTGCGGAAAAAAACGCAAAGCACTCAAAGGCTAATTTTGTTGTGTGACTGTACACCATGTTCATAGCATCTGGAACACACTTCAGGCATGGGCACTCAGAGGAGCAAAGGCACAAGAAATGAGAACAAACAGTGGAGCTGTTTTAAGGAAGAGGGTCACGCTGTTCACATCTCCCTCCACACTACACAACCTGCTCATTGTGAGGAAAAAATCAGGAACACTAAGCAAAAGCAGAGGGAGGGTAGAGAGCTCTATGGGACTACCTTCCTCACTAAACAAATGTCAGAAGCGAAGTTCAAAGTGATTATTTCCCCTCTATAATGGAAACAAAATTCCAGATATAGTCAGCAGGCTGGAGGAAAGGCACTAAGACAAAACCAGCATAACTCAGGACCCAAACCTGCAGACTAAGTCCCAGCTAGCAACTTTAGAAGCTCCTGTGCTTGGCTCCAGATCTCGATAACTTACAAAACATTTGTCAGCACTGCAACATCCATCAGCCCTCACAGGAGATGAAACAATTAGCAAATACACCCACTCTACAAGGCTGTATTTGGCCCTTCTTACTGGCTCCACCCCTCCGTGCACAATCTGCTCTCAGAAGCAGTTCCCAACGTTTTAAAACATCCCCTGTTAGTAATAATAGCGACCTAGCTTATTCAGGGACAACATTTCAAGTGGTCAAACTTCTGCTTTTTACGCATCCCTCCTCTGTAAATGAAATTAGAAATCAAAATTATTATCATTTTGAAGCCCCAAGGAGGACTGGAGCTGTGTTGTGCTCAGTGCTCTGCAAACACATGCTGAGAATCAGCCCTGCACCAATGAATCTATAGTTGAAAGAGATGTGATGGGGATAGGGTAAAGGTTTGTTTGGAAAACAAAAGGATTTGTACACAGCCGTTTAGCAGAGCAGGAGTAGAACCTAGGCCTCCTAGCCCCCTTTTCAGGGCTATTTAAAGCCATTTCTGTGCTTATCAGGTACTAGTGGTAGCATATGATCACAGTCAGATTTATGTCAACAAGGGGAGACTGCCTATTCCAGAAATGCAACTGAAGAAAGATCTCAGAGTCACATACTCCATCTGTTTCCTCTAAAACAAGATCAAGTTTACCCTGATAATCCCCAGCATATTAGTATGATCAGTTCTAAAGCACCTTCAGTATCAAGCAATCTATAACTTCCTTACATTGCTTGCCTCATACATTTTTCCTGAAGATCTATACTAAGTCTCCCACACTACTGAGTAATCCAAACCCTACACCTATGATCAAAGTTATAACACACCACAAACCCCTTGTAGCACTCCTGGGTGCAGTCCTCTCAAGCAGGTAACTGTACGGGCTTTCCTCCACTGCCGAGCAGGGGGAATGGATCATTCTGCATCTGCAAGGTACTGACTTGTACTTTTCCTCACCTACCCTGCAGAGAGCTTGTTGAGCTCACATGTGCCCATATTTTGGGTCCAGTCACACAATTTTACTTGGCAGGTGAAGAAACCTTGGCTAGTATACTCTGTGCATGATTTTCCAAGATTGCAACATGTGCAGGAATAGAGGTTATAATTTCAAAAACAACCAACATTTTGCCATCCCCTACCATGCAGAATTAGCTCTAAATCCTCCTGGGTTAGTCTCTGTGCTTAAGGAGGAAACCATCATGCTAACTCTGTGGTAACAGGCATTGGTTAAACCCTAGACAGCTCTACTAGATGCATGTAAAACTTCCACACAAGAGCAGAAAGCTCTGGAAGCTATGTGATGCTGGCTCTTCAGAGTGATTTCACTTTACTGTTTTAAACTTCAAATATTTGTTTAAATTTTATTTACAGGCAAACACATCAGATAAAGACATAAATTCTTATTAAAAAACCACTGCCACCCCAAAGTAATTATATAAAAAAAAATTAGTTACAAATGTCAGAGATAGCAATCTCAAGAATGTTTAATAAAGCTGAAGAACTGTATTAGTAACACTCAATGAAAAAGTAAGCTCATGCTTCATTATACCAGTGCCTGTGTAATAATCTCATATGCTCCCAGCAAGCTGAAGGGCAGTGGCCTTCAGATAATAGCAAAATGATTACATGCACAGGGAAGTTTTAGACTGACCCCAGTTACTGGGCAAGAGAAGCTCCTGTGTGATCAGAGACTGCCCATTCCCAGTTTGCCAAGTCAGCTGCAGAACTTGGAATCACACAATGTAGATGGGGATGTAGCTTCAGGCTCGGTTCCTCTAAATTTAAAATAAGGACTTCAAGGGCTAGTTTAATACCCTGTTTCAGGGCAGCACCTACTCTCTGGCCCTCAGTTGACTTGCAGTAAAATGGAGTATTTCACAGGCCAACAATGTGGTGTGTTTCTACAACATAGTACTGTAGAAATTAATTAATAGAGTATCCTCAGAAATATTCATCCTCTTCATTAGCTTAGTGCTGCAAAGTGCAAACATACTTTCCAGAGCTTATTTCTACACCACTACCCTTTTTCTTACCCACAAAATAAAGGGGTTTAGATCCAGTGCCTTCAGATGGCACATTATAGGGGAAAAAAAAAAAAAAAAGATTAAAAAAAAAATCAGAACTTGGATTCTGTGGGGGAAGAAAATTCTTTGTCTCTACTGATGCTCCCAGGAATCCCAAGGTGGTGGTTGTCAGTCTGGGAAATGTAAGTACTGCTTAAAATAAAGAAGGTATTGTGGAGAATAGAGTGCTAGCAAAAGGCGCCAAATACTCTCTTTGGCAACAAAAGCCTCAGACCAATGAATGACAGGTGTATGGCGTGGTGTTACACAATGCTCAAGAGAGGTGATTATATACACAGATGACCTGTTTCAGGGGAATTTAGATGAAAGAGTTGTTATTAAATACAGTGGTCTTCATGCAACTTCTTTGCAATGACAGGTCAGTCAAGTCATGTCTTGTGCTGTGCAAGAGATGGATAGGAGAGGTCTTAAGGGTTCTTACCTGCAAAGCCAAAGCAGTCACTGACACAAATGCAATAATCATGAAGAGAGGGGGGGAAAAAAGAAAAGGTGGGGGAATCAAGCAACATCCATGGAGTTTCTTCTCTGACTTTAAACCTGTGCTTATCAGCAAACCAGCTAGCCACACTGGTACTAGTTAAGCTTCACAGCTGACACACTACTGCTGAGCAGAAGAGATTCTGCCGTGCTCATGGGTAAAAATGTATGAGTAGCCAGCATAGGAAGAAAACTATAAAGATAACTTTGCTCGCTGTTAAAGACAACAGCATTCACCACTGATAGTTCTTATCTAAGCAAAGCAGACTTGGCTCAAACTTCAGAGACAGATCCGCAGAGAAATCTCACCACACCTCAGGGAAAGACACAGAAGATAGGGGATGGCACTCAATTCTGAATCAGTGCCCAGGAGTGGCATACCACGGAAAGATAAATGGAACTGACTATGTAACAGTAGGACAAAAAAAAATAACAACCCAGACCTCTCCTAGAATGAACAGCAAGTGCTTCACGAGGCAAAGAACTTCTGTCCTGTATAAAGTGCAGGCAGGCCAGATGTTTAAGTATTATCCTTGGCTTCATTTCTACAAAAAATAAGATTAAATTAGAATGTATTAACACATGATTCAAAGGATTGGATTCTTCTTTCTTAATGACTTCAGGAACTTTAGTATCACAGGACCTTTCCTACAAGCATCTTCTTCTGTCTTCTGTACCAAAGGTGTACTAAAAGACAGCTCTGTGCATCCCTAAACGTGGAAAATTCAGGTAGGCATCTTCAGAAGAGCTCAAAGGAGAAAAGTAAATCTCATGAAGAAGGATACCAGGAATGCGACAGGACTTTGCTTTTCTCTGCCTTCATCTAGTAATGCCGGATCCACCTTCTCACTCATCATCCTGGTATTAGAAAATACCGATTAGAGCATAACTTCACAGCACTGTGATGAGTATTAGGGCTATTCAGGGGTAATGCAGCAGCTATATCCACCAGGACCTTGCCATGCCAGACACTGTACACCACCTACTTGGGGAGATCTAGCACCTCTCCCAGAAATTCTCAGCAGCTATGGTTTTTAAGGTTTCAGAACGCAGTGTTTCTACTGCTTCCCCTGCAAAACTATCAAAGTAATACATCTTACTACCCGGAAACATTATGGAGAAAAATGGAGGTGAACAAGTCAATTTTTTAAATCTCATTAGGGGTGTAACTATGCTCTCTCTTCAACAGCCTACAATATTGTTTTCAAAGGACAGTCATCCAAATGCCAAAACTAAATTAGTAGCAAATGGCTTCTGATTGGGAATTTCCATACTGAAGTGTCAAGCACCGACCAAGATAAGAACCAAGTTCTCCTCCCACGTGTTGGTACAAGGCAGCATGAAATATGATATACCTGGATTTTAAGCTCCCCTAGGGCCTCATATCCCAAAGACATAAGATTCCTATTTTCTGTAAACAATAGATTGGATCAGAGGGATTTAAAGAGTGTGTTCAAAATCCAAATGAAAAGCTACACTCAGCATTTAGAACCTGGGATTTAGTTCAAGCTGTTCCTACGGCTTGAATTTTTCTTTCCTGTAAAAGACATTTTGCTTCATGTTAGTTTAAGATAAGCAAAAATAAAACCTATTTGTACAGCATTTCCAAGGAGATAAATGAGCCCGGAGCTTTGTGAAGTCAAGGGCAGCTACTGATTTTGCTCCCTTTCCACAAAGATGCAATGCCAGCCCCTCTTCTAACTGTGGAGTTGACTGGCTCAGTGGGACGTCACCTTCGCTACCAGCAATGATGGATGGTGCTCCTGCTCCAGCAGTCTCTAGGCTGCCAGTTGGCTCAGAAATCATATACAGGCTGAACTGCACAATTCAGCGTGTCTCCACTGAACACACCTTCTTCGCACCTCTTACTATAGCCCCACAAAGAGATTTCAGTGGTGTGCAAAGCTTGCTTTGATTTCCAAATCTATTCATATTTGTTTCTGCAATACGCTGAAAGCCTAGCCGTTGCATAGCTGGTGACTCGTGAAGAGGAAGTCTGTGACAGGGGCAGATTTTGACATGCAGGCTGGATCCTTCACTTGCATGCAAGGCGAGATGTCTTACCTCATCCATAGCATGGATTAGAGAGGGGAGATGAGACGTCTTCATCAGCTTCAGCAGTCATCCTCTCTGCCTGATGCTGGCACTGCACTGAACAGCTTTGAAAGGGAGATGGGAACTACTATTTCTACATCATAAGGCTCCCATAGTACAGGATGCCCAGCAAGTGAACTTGGAAGAGTGCACCCCCTGTACAAAAAGGCCTTCAGAAAGAAAACACCCAGAAGGGGAAAAACTTAAAATATGCAATTTTACACATTTTGAGAAGCAGCAAGGCTAATACTGTATGATTTGTGCAGCACCTCCAAGTATCCCAAAGACACCCCGATTATTAAAGGTTTTATCCAGTCACATTTATTAGTAATTATGTCTTCCAAAAGCAAAAAGGCATCTGGAAACAAAATGTTACCCTGAAGAGGATCAGGATTTTATCCCCCCTTAAATTATTCCACAGGCCAGAAAGTCCATGGGGACCTTTAGGGGATACAGTGTCCTTATCCAGCTTCTGTCTAGAACATCCCTTCTGCAAACAAACTAATCAAGAAACTAGCATGCAACTAATTACAAACACTGTTATCCACAGTCAGCATAGCAAATGCATTTCTATGAGGTTTCAGGCAACCTGCTTAAGTCTAACTGATCACAAAATGCATTAGCAAGTTACTACATCCTTATTTATAGCGAATATTAATTATTAGGTAAACAGGTGGGTTTAAACACACCCCCCCCCCAAAAACAAAAAAGAAGATAGACAAGCCAGCATCTTTCCTAGGACCCACAAAATATATATGAGCTTAATGCAATCAATGATATTTGATGATTTCATATAAGGAATTTGCTAGAACTACAGAACTTTGGGTGCTTTTTAGCTATATAGATGTTATAATAAAACTAACACAACTATGCAGGCCTGCAATAATTGCTGCTGAAATTGCAGATGATCTGACCGGCAGCATTTTTATTATCACATACATCATGCTACACAGGTAGCAATTATTCCTGTCTCGGGGGGCAAGATGAATGGATCAAAATCTCCTATTTGGCTTCCATTTTATTACATTTCCAAAATTGTGTGCATCTGGAAAGGACAACTTTCTAGCAAATTCACCGCACTTATCCACCTGTTGCATAGTAACATTAGTTTTCCTGCAAGGATATGAAGCAAAATAGGGTTAGTGTACTAAGCCATGCACGGTGTTGCAGTATCAGACATTGATCATGGAATACTGCTCCCTTTGGAGACACAAAACCTGGCCACAGACAGGAACAGCTGCACACCAAGAAAGAGATCAGCATCTCACAGTAACAGGATGAGCCTCTACTACCACCCTTTAAAACTGGTTTCCCCTGAAGAGCAGCCACATCTCATTCATTAAATGCTTACACATCCCACCTACTAACAGGAGACAAAGATTCAAGGCAATACATATTCTTATGATTCGTGTATTTATTAGCAGATGACCTGACCACAACAAGAAGTGGAAAACAAACATCACAATACAGCTTCCTCATGTATTTATTAGCAGATGACCTGACCACAACAAGAAGTGGAAAACAAACATCACAATACAGCTTCCTCATGCTCTGCACACTTGGTGGATTCACATGGATTTGGCTTCAGCCAGCAACACATTGCAGAGCCTGTCAGCAATGCAGTAGCTCATTTCAGCTGCATACCCTTGCCAAACTTTAACGAGGACTTACAAGTAAAAGGCTGCATTGTGGGAGAAGGTGTCTCACTTGATTCACTAACAGAAAGCCACCTGCCTTCCAGGGATTGCACAAGATAGCAGCTGGCAGCATCAGTACTTCTTTTCCCCCTCCCAAAACAAACACAGGTTTCTAGTGCTGCTTTTCCTGTGTTTCCCACAAGCTCTTCCTTCTTCCCACGCCACAGAGCAAGTTCACATCCCCGCAGCTACATGAACTCACTTGAACAGGGAAACAGATTTCCACCATCACCCTGTGCTAATTACTCTTCCCACTAACAGAGTAATGTATACTTTCCTCGTGTAAATAAGCTAAAGCTACCTTTAATCTAATTACACTTGCATTTTTCAGCATCATACAGCAATCACGGACTCCCCATTGCCACGACAGCAGGTAAATAACTACTTGGACATTTATAGCAGTGCCCCAAATGGGGTGACGCCTGTATTACAATGCAGTCATTGCACGAAAACTGCAAGATAGGCATCCTGAGTGACATGGAAGTTGCTCCTTTTACTGCCCTTTTCCTGAATAAGCCTCAACCTGCTCTATTCATCACATGCAAACTGAAATTCATGCACACAAATTAGTAGGTCATAGAAAAGAGAAGCTAATTCATGGAAACCATGTGCTGAATGCAGTTCACACATTCTGTATGCAGCACAAGTACAGCCTCTATTGAAAAGGAGCAAGATGAACTGATTTAATATATCATAGCTGGAGTTACAGTAAACATGATGCTAGTTGGTAGATAGGACTGCAGCCAACGACACACTGGGGTAACTTTGCAGACGGGCAGTTTACAGTTCTATTTTTACTGCCTTTGGGGGCTACAGTTCAGTCTGGGGAGTAGCTCATCTGCATTACTCAGACATGTCTCTGTGACGCCATTCTGGGTAAGCACCACAAAGAACTACTCTGCATCACGTACGGCTGCAGGCTGCGTGGGTCTCTGAGCGAAGAAAGGCAGAGGAGGATTTCTGCCTGTCAGCAAGAGAAATAAAGAGTCGAGAGCTGGATTAAGCATCTGGAAAATTACTGCAGCCTCACAGTTTTTGCTGCCTGCCACCCGGGATGAGTCATCACCAGTTGCCGTGGCAACGGCTATTTTCCTCCTCCTGCTGCTGATCAATTTTGTCTGTGTGAAGGTCCCCTGAAACCAGAAGCTGCACATATAATGAAACAAAGTCACAGAAACCTGTATCAAAGAGCATTTGCATTTTGAATGCCCTCATCCTGGGACTTAAAGGAGGAGAATTAAAACAGCTGGGCAGAAGGGCAGACAGCAAACACCTGGTTTTATTAAACCTGCATACCTCTTCCAGATAGCATGGTTAAAAAAAACCCTACTACCATTTCCGCTAAGCAGTGCTTATAAATAAAACATAATATCCTGTCCTAGACATTAATCTACGATGTTCAGCATCAATGTCAGATGCCCCATAATTTAAATACAAGTAGGGGCTTACAAAGACCATTGCACAGATCAAGAGTTAAGGTTTCCAGGCCCTACCCTCGACCTCCAGCTTTGACAGAATGGCTCCAGGCAAGTAATTTCTTCTTGGAAATACCCTATGTACCACCTTTCAAGTGCAAAGATAAGGTTGAAGAGAGCTGAAACGCTGTTGCTAAGCAATATTAAAGTCCTGAAACAACACCCATCAAAGCTAACCCTTCTCCATCATCTTTCTGGGGTAAATACAGTGGATATTAGCTCTGATGAGACAAGGAAGGCTGACTCTTTGTCCACTCTGTATGTGGCCATCATAGGTCCCACTCAGTATTTCCAACAAAGTTAGTCTGATATCCTTTGTTTTCACCTCTCCTCCTTTTTTATGCCATGAATTAATTAACTTATCCCCTAAAGGCAGCTTAAAATGGCTGCTGATAGGAGCCTGATGCTGTTGGGTCAATGAAATGAAAGGTCCTGACATCCATTTGTCTGAGATTAGCTACAGCAATGTGAAAGCTACAGCAAACGTCCCAGTGAAACAAAAAAGAAAAGTCAGCCAGGGCAGCAATTGAGCTGCAAAGAGACAAGGCTGATGTTTGTTTGCCATGCTGATCTGTAACGTTGATCCCTGACTGCTGTGTGCCCAGAGAGTGGACACACTTGAACCCAGAACATCAGACCTTAGACTTCCCAAGTAGCTCTCATTTCTGTTACCCATTTACATCACCTGGAGCCTTTAATGCACTTGAGGTGCTACTCTTTGGGACCATTCAGGGACTGACTGGAGAACACTGGTATAGTGGTATCCTTGTCTAGAAACTCCTCTTTTGACTCAGTTTCCCTAGAGGTGAAGAAGAGTAGTCACATAGACATATAAAGGCCTGAATGACTTATCAATCACGTACCAGGTTTCCTTCCAAATCTATCATCTGAAGCAAGGACAATTACCTTGCATCCCAGTGCAAATAAGTTCTCTAGAACAGGAACCTCTGCACTGGCACAACAGGCTTAGACTACAACAACAATTTGATGGCAACTTGAAGCAAAGATATAAAAGCTCCTCCCCCTCTTTTTTTTTTTTTTAAAAGAGAAGTCTTTGAAACAATCCAATAGATATGTCTGCCTTTTCAGCAGGAGACTGTATGCCTTACAGTTTACCTCCCAGACTGGCCTTGATCTTCAGGCAGCACAATGTTTGTGAAAGGGTGGAGGGGGTGAGCTGTTCTTTTCTCCTGTGCATTTGTTTTGGGGAATGGTAGGGTGTTCTTTTCATTTCTGTTCTTTACCTGCAGATATTGTATCACTGCGTGTAAGAATGAGACCATGACACATTTTATTTGTTTTTGTGCAGAGAAGCCCTAGCTTCAAAAACAATCTTTATCACCATCTTTCAAAAAGTTTTTGGTTTTGACCATGTAGACTTTGACTTGCTTGCTAACCATCTCACAACTACTGCAACTCTAACAGGAGCAGCGTTCTGTTTCTTTTCTTCTCCAGCATCACACAGTAATCAGATTATGGAAACAAGCCACACAGAGCAGCAAGACAAGAAACAGCAACAGGATTAAAATTTCTGCATTCCCATCATGAAAATGTTTTCAGCAAAACATTCCAGCCCATCTTACACACAAGCTCAGTGACACTTTCCGAAAAAAAAACCAACCAATCTGAGGTTTTCTACCAGCAGAGGATAAGGAATACACTGTTGGAAGGCAAAGAGAGCAGCTACTTTTGTAAAGAACAATGGCCTAAGCCTCATTGTAGCTGCCTGTCCCACAGAGCAGAGAAGCCATGAAGGTGAAAAACTGTCCCCTAAGGGTCCTGTCAGCAAAGGGTAGATAGTACCTGCAGGTCTGGGAGGGTGAACATATGAAAACATGGCTGTGATATGGAAAGGCTGAGTATCCCTGAGCTAGAGCAGTCAAGAGGGTGGGAATGGCAGCAGACCCTTCATCCACCCAGCAAGGGGCTCATAGCAAAAAGAAAGAAGTGACTGGGAAAGAATTGCAAAACATGAAACAATCTGGTCTTTCATGTCCACCACTTTGGCATGAACAACCGATCTCATATCAAGGTGCTAGACTGTTTTGCTGACCATAGGTAGATTAAGCCTAACGGGCCCTTTCAGATTGAACTCAGCAGTATGACAGTCATCAGGCTCCTCTACAAAGGAGAGTCTTCCAGCAGAACTACACTGGTATGATTTTATTACTTTATTTTATTACTGATGTTAGCTTTTTGTGGACACAAGCTTAATCTTCAAGTACATGCACCTTTTTCTGATGTCATTTTCATTGCTTTGAATGTCTACACAGGGAATTACAGTAAAACTGATACAAATTCTAACACTCTAGAGTGCTACTGTCCTGCTAGGAAGTAGACAAAAACTAGAAGTCTGTCACAGGCAAGAAAGAGCTGCTGGTGGGGATCAGGAACACACTCTGAGAATAGCTCATTCTAGACCAAGTGCACGCTGATGCACTCCAGCTATTCCCATGGGATTTTAAAAAAAAATAATAAAAATACACCCTGCAGTACCTTTATTACTATACAATATTAAGAATATATCCTAGGAAAAGATGATCTTGTATGGGTGAGCAATGCTGAGAATTTGGGATCTTGTTTGCCCATCCAGGCTGGCACCAAATGTGACTGCACTGCCCGGGGCTTAAGGGGGATTTGTGTTCATAGGATAATGCAGGTTGGAAGAGACTTTAAGAGGTTCCTAGTCAGTCTCTAGCTGAAGGTACAATCTGCTTTGAGGTCTGACAAGGGTGCTCAGGGCTTTATCCAGTCAGGTCATCAAAACCTCCAAGGATGGAGCCACTACAGCCCTGCTGGGCAACCTGTTCCTTTGCCTTACTGTTCTCTCAGGAAAAAAGATTCTTTCTTATAACTACTCTGTCTCCCTTGTTTTAGTTTACCTGGCAGGAAAAAAAACAGCTAAATGTAATGGAAGCCATTTACGCAGCTCCCTGGGTGAAACCCTCCCTGCAAGGAACAGTAATTCTCAAAGCCCTGTGGGATCCTTACCACAGGCCTCCCAACAGGTGCAAAAGGAAGAGCAGAGAACTAGTTAGCCATCTGTAAATTCAGTTTGTTCTGCAATATTCCTTTCCAGGGTTGGGGGAGGAGAGAGTAGGGAGAAGTACAACACTATACTCACACTAGGACAATCTCTAGTTGTCAACAGTACTTTCTTATTTGTGATAAGAGATCAGAGGACAAAGTGAATGCTGGCTCCCTTCCTGAATTCATCAGGCATTTTGCCATTCACCCAAATTTTATTTCATGCTTTAAAATCCCTTAGCAAGTTGCCAGATAACTCAGGCCTGAAAGCCAGGAGTTCCTTCATTTCTGCAGTAACTGAAGGAAGACTGCAAAGCTGAAGTCTCAAAGACTGAACCTTACACAGCCTTGCCACAGGGATATGATTTCAGTGGCAAGAATCTTTCCTTATCATGTTAGCTACCTTGCTGATTTCTAGAATGAAGCTGCATGCTTATGCCTCAGATGAGGGAAGTGGGGAGAAATACTTCAGCTTCCTGTAGCACAGGTAAAAATGGTTATTAGCTCTTTTTACTCGGTCCTCAATAGCATGAGGAGAAGATCCATCAGCTGATGCTTACCTTTGACCAAGTCAAAAAGCCTGTTGTGTTAATTTGCTCGTGGCTACCTTCAAAGTTCAGAAACTTTTGTAGAACAGGCAGGCTGCATCATAGACTCACAGGAAAGGTACTCCCCACCTGCTGCAGTCTTTCCAGATCAGCATTTGGCTCAAACATGGAGCTAAATAATTTAAGAACTATGTTGTAAGACCACACCCTGACCCAAATGCACCTCCAAAATGTATGTGTTCTTCAATAATGCTCTTATGGAAGATCTGCAGGCTTACACTGCCTGTATGTTTGCAAATAATCACCATCAGCAGTCAGTTCTCAGGCACCAAATCACTATGAAGCTACTGAGGGACTGCAGTTGTTTTACACCTTCGGCAGACAAGTAATTTCCTGTGTCACTGCAAACAGGCAGGAACACTGCTTTACTATGGAAAATAAGAGGTTAGGTTAAGTTCAAGCTATGTATCATAAGGAGATACAGGGGGTGGTGAGGAGAGAAAAAAAAGTAAAATTATTCCAAGCAAAAGCTGCTGGTTGCCAGAAGTTCACAGAAGATCAACAGTTCATAAAAATAGCATAGGATCCAGTGTTGTATAGCAATTGCCTTATCCGGAACTTCTGAAAGGCCTGTACCAAGTCATGAGGCAAAATCTGGCCATTTAAGGTGCATTAATGTGATACTGCATGCACAGTACAAGAAAAGTAAATACCTTAAGACATCATCAAGAAGTCCACAAGAAATTGTCATGTTTTATATTAACAAATCATATGTTGTGTGAGAAAGGATGAAGTAGCAGTGAGAAGATAGGTTATTAAAAGAAATACTTTTTTTTAAAATCCAAGTTTATAACCCATGAAAACCAAAGCTATCACCAGGAAAAAAAATGCTTCATATATTCTTCTATACTTCATATAGAAACAGAAGGATATATGATTTAATTAATTCTGAAAATAGGAAATTGTTTCGAAAAAGATAGATCTCTCAAGCTCCAGAGCTGCTATATGAATAGAAGTAACATCTTTTCATACTTTAAAAAAACCAAACAAACCTAAAGCACAACAGGGAAAAAATAACCCTTTCTTCATCCCGGGAAGATGACATAAGGGCAGGGAGTTAGTGCATGCACACCCAAAAGTAAAACTGTATGTAAATACAATGCAGTTTAACTAAGTTTTATTTGAGAACAAACACCAAAACACAAACATACATACAGCACAGGCCAGCTGAATAATATATGCTGTTCTTCCAGTTCAGAGAGAATAGTTATACATGAAATAACATTTTTAATCTTACTAGATGGCCTCTAAATATAGTACAAGTTGTTTTTAAAAGGCATAGCTGGGAGAAACTAGGAAGATGTTTAGATTCCTGAGCAACCCTTCCATTTGCAATCTTTCATTAACAGTGAACTTGCACTAAACTGTCCTGAAGATTTAGATGACTTGGCCTCAGCATGGACAGTACCACTGTAGATTCCCAACAACGTCTGGTTAGTGCTCATTGGCAAGGAAAGGAGGATTTTGAACATGTCTGAAGCATGCAAATTTCTTAAGTTCTTGGACTTTTTGCTAAGATTGTCAATAGGGCGGCAAAGGAAAGCCTGTGGACTTCACTATTGCACTCACACACCAATGCTTTCTGTCTGGACCACTGAAGAGCAAAACACACCTAAATGTTGTGTTACCCCTTCAACAACCTTCCGAGCCACCTGGGGACATACTGAATATTTTTGCTTAACACACACCTCACCTAAAGTGGTTAATCTCATTTTGCAGTACTCTGTCACTAACACAGCTCCCAGTCCAGTTAATAATTTCCAATGTTAGCACCTACCAGTGAAAACTCAGCCTAGGGACAGTGCTGATGTGTTACCACAGCAACAGTTAGTTATGAACTTGCACCTTCTTGGCTGCCAAGGACCATTTTGAAAGCCTCGGCTGTGTTTTGTCCCATGTAGGATGGGGACACATAGAACTGCCTCAGAAGCTGATAAACTAAACTAACACTAGCAGAATGAAAAAAAAAAAAAAAAAATAATCAACCAAACCCCAGTATCTTAAGAGAATTACTGTACTGCAGATGTGAGGATGAGCCCATTTCCACCAAGGGCTACATCTATTGGACATGAACCAGAAGGGATGAAAACAGTGAAGAGATTTTTTTAAAAAAGTAACCGAGAGCTAAGCAAGACTAAAAGACAGCTTTAGGGCTCAAGCACAGTATATTACACACTCAGCCAGCTCATCTACATCAGAAGCGCAATACAGAATTGTGCATATATCAGATACCAAAGCAGTACTACTAGCTGCAACATACCCCTTCAAACCAGCAAGGTCATTGAGATCCACTAACCAGAAGCCTCTCTTTACACGCATTTTTACATTTACTGTTACTTGAGCAGTTCAACAAAATGTAAAACATGACGGAATGCAAATCCCCTCTGAAACCTCAGGGCATAAGGCAAGATCACAGTCCTTCCTCCTTTAAAGCATACTGCAAGCTAGTCAAGAATACCAAAAATAGAATGTAGGGCTTCCTGGGGGGTAGGTGTTGTCTGGTTTGGTTCTGGGTTTTTTTTCCCCTGCTCCACAGGGCAGAATGGACACATGATTTCCAGCTAGCACCCTACTGAAGGGCTGGTCACACTTAAGAGAGGACTCAGCTTCCCAGACCAGATATTGATAAAGCTCCCTTTGTGGTTAGTAGTCTATAAATTCCTTTAGGATGCTCTAAGATTAAATATCATAGTAAAAATTATTCTCATTACTGAGTGTGGATTTATGTACTATTCTCATGGACTACAGGAGAGAAATCAGCCCCCGACCTTTTAAAGTGATAACTCTTAAAAACCCCCAAACCAACAAACAAAAAACCCACAAAAAACCTTCCCCCAAAACACCAGTCCTGCAATCTATTAGCAGACGCATCATGCTGCTCTACCTTTCTCTTGTTTTCTGTGCCTCTAGCCAGGACATTTGTATACCCTAGGGCTTTATTTTTAGTGACTGCTCAGGAAGGAATCTACCAAGTAGAATACATTACCACATCACTAAAAGCTGTCACTTTATAAAACAAATTTCCTAGGATTGTATAAATTATGCCCTTGACTGGCATGTCAGGCCTGTTCTGCTGATGGTTACCCATGTCAGTCTGTTAACTGTTTGATGTTAAGGTGAGTCTTACCAGCATACTCGAACCCAGCCCCAGAGTCCAGAATGAAGGCTGCTTAAAAGACAGAAGCAGATTTAGACAGAGTTTTACAAGCCACTGTCTGAATGACAGGGTACAGTAGCCTACCTGTAGCCTTCCTACAGCAGCATACATACAGAACTCTACCACTTAAATGCATCACTTAATATGCATTGTTATCTTACAGGTAAGGAAGACCTTCACAAATCTCTAATTCCATTTCCAGTAGCCACTTAGTTTAACTACTGAACAGACCTACAAGTGACCTACCAGGAACTAGGAACTGCCAGCAAAACCTAAGCTTGGCAAAAGACTGAAAAGAATGTGCAGGCTGATGCTTCTCATGTTATATCGCCACAGTCATGCTTTACAGCCAGCAATGGATTTTCTGAATTTGTCCAACCTATTTTGGATCCATTTATTTCTCCAACTTCCATAAAGTAAAAGTCAAGAGAAAAAACAGGTGACAACAAGCTTCACAAATTCATTATGCACTACAGGAACCAACAGGCTTAAAAAAAATCACGCACAAACCCACAAACTTTTAAGGCATTGCCTCCAATTGCATTTCAATAAACAGCAGTAGTCTTTCCCTGTTCATCTTTACTGTATGATTTCTAGCACTCCCCCATATCGTACTACAGTCCCTTCTCTTCCAGGGTGAAGAGTCAAATCATATATGCCCTCTTCACATAGTAGCAAGTCCATGTCTTCGACTATTCTTGCTGCCTATTTCCGTATTTTTTCCAGCTCTTCTATAAGCATTTTGAGGCGGTGTTATTAGAACTGGCTACAGTATTCAAAAGATGGGTTACATCATTGACTTACACATAACAGAATGGATTTTTTACTATCTTTTCCCCCAGTTCCTAACTTCCTAACTTTCTAACTGCTGCGTGCTAACCAGATAATCTATGAAATACTCCAAATGACCCCAAGATCTTTCCTAAATGGTAGGAAATTACAGCCCGTGTGTGTGTATATCTATTCAAGCTGGTATTTTTTTCTACCCAGAGGTACTCACCACTTCACACTTAGTGGTTTCCACAGGTAATACTATGATCTGTAACAGATCCGGGTCAGCAGTGCAGACAGATACTTGCTCTCTAGGAGCTTGACCAAGACCTGCTGCATTCATCACACCAGCCAACAGAAAGCAGTCAGAAACTGATACCATGTTTTAGCCTGGCTGGACAGTGTACAACCTGCTGAGCTCACATTTTATTCATTCTGCCTCACTTATTTCCTTTGTACGGGCAGTGTGATTTGGGAAATACTTCCGTCACAGCAGTGCACTGCAGAGAATTTGTACCACTTCACTCTCCCTTTTCAGGTGCATGCAAGGAGGAAATGCAATTAAAAAATAAATACCAAAAATAATTTATACACTTCTCAACCCCAAAGTGTTCAGTGGGGGTTGTTGGTTATATTCATTCCGCTCCATTGGACTCAAACACACCTAAAGCCTTAAAGGAAGAAGTATGATAGATGTCACAGAAGTCTCAATTTAAATTGAGTACTACAACTATGAAGCTCCTCACCCCCTACTAGTAGTAAGCTGAAAGCATCCACACAGATGCTTAAAACAGGAGTCTATCACAGCTTTCACATTCCCTGAACATCCCTGCAAAAACGTTTTTTTTTTTTTTTTCCCTGCATCCTTTTGGCTTTACCATCACCAAGTTCTTCTTTCAGTCCCATGTGAGTCATTAAATAGCCATCTAACACCATCTGCTGGATTGTGAAGAAAAAAATAATAATACCAGCAACTTACTGCCGGGCAGAAAGAAAGAAAACATTGAGGTGTCTGTGGGTTGGCTTTGACTGGGCTTTACCCCTCACCCACACCTTATTTCTGTTTTCTTTTCTCTTTTTGAAAGGCAAATCTGGGCTGCTAACAAACAGGCAATCACACAGACAAAAAGTCCTATGAAGTCCTATGCTCCAGACTGTGCAAATTGTGCAGGGGGCTCTGCCATGCAGTTACACTTCAAGTTCATCACTATCTGTAGACTGGCTTTACCCCTTCCTGAACAAATAAAAACAAAATAACACCAGAAAAAGAAGCTTTCTGCAAAGTCAGGATGTAATTCTGAGAGTACAGAACTGAACTGTCTTTCTGTTGAAAAATCCAGGACTTCAGCATGAGTCAGAAGCTGGAGATGCGGAGCCTGTGCAGGGAGAGGAAGCAGCCATTACACATTCAGACATGAGCTCTTGGTTTCTTGCATCCTGTACAAAGGCCAAAGTTCCAGTTATCTCATCACCCTGCAAACACGTACATTTCAAAGACCAGCAGGGATATTTTTAACATCCAATTAGGCAGCTGCCACTGCTGTTGGATGCAAGATGATAGTTTTTAATTAGTTATTTATGGCAGGAGACTGCACCCCCTTTTTTGTTTCTTCAGGTCAAATTTATTTTGCACATCACCTAGCTCCATATGACACAGGATGCAGTGGTTAAGCTTTTTATTTCACCAATGTAAAACACAGGCCCAGCTGAAATTGTATCAGGTATAGAACACACTGTGGAGGTTGTGTGTTTCCTACTTCCCACTCCTTTTCTCTCCCCCCATTTTCCTATTTTGATACTGAAATTAGGGATGAATCACATGTTCAATGGTTATTAGACATCAGATTTTATGTAAGGTCCTGATTTAGTCAGCCAGACATTGTGTGAAAGGACAAATTGACTCCTTACCCTATTAAGTCAGTGAAAGTACTGCCAGGATTTTACCCTGTGTAGCTAACAATGCATCTGCTCCAGCTTTTCTGGAAGCACCAGGATTTTTAGCAAAGCAAATCTCACAGCAGTAAGCAGGCTGCTTCAGATAATGCTGTAAAAGCTATGAGGAGCCCTGAATCTTAGGATCCCTTTATCAGTAAAGGGGAAATAGAGGTTATGCCTCATGCATCAGTGCTGCCCAAAATGGAATCTTACCTTCTGTGTTAGAAGCAAATATGATCACAGGATGAATTTGTTGAAGTATTCCCAGGAGAAAGAGGATAGTTTTTGTGGCATTATACAAGACACTGGTAAGACTGCCTCTGAAATACTGCAGACAGCTCGGCTCACTAAGTTCAGGATGGATGAATTTCAACAGAGTCAGCACAGAAAAGGGCTCTAGGATGAACACAGCAACAGAAAACCAAACAGCTGAAAGGGGGGTAAAATAAAACCAAACCTTCACTTGGTTAGCCAGCACAGTTAAGGTTGGGATTGCAGTTTCAAAGTATGTTTAATCTGATCTAACAGCAGCTTGCCATCAGAAGGGCAGTCCCGCTTGTCCCAGTCCCATGTCTCCCTTGCAATGAGTGAGAGATCACAAGCACATACAGCTCACTCTGCTGCTGCAGCATGGTCAGGTTGGACAAAGGAAGCAGCGAGAATGTGCAGCTGAGGGAAAAGTAAGGATCCCTTCTTTCAGCAGGAGCAAGATCAAATGAGGCATAATGTAAAACTGTCTTAAGAGAGCAATTTATGAAGTGCTGCTAAGTACAGCAGTTTAAAAAAGCACAACAAAAAAAAAAACACAAAAAAACCCCAAACCACGCAACCAACCAAAAAAAAACCCCAAACCAACAAAAACAAAGAAAGTAGAAATTAATAATTTAATAATTTCAGCTAAGGAACAATGCTAGCCCAGGAACTAATGTTTATAAATTAACCATAAACACATTTAGGCTGGAAATAAGCTTTCTAAATGTCAGCCTTCTCACTGGGGTACTGGGTCATAAGCCTCAATTAATATTCCAGGCAATCTTGATCAATTTATGAAATGAATGGTGTTTTCCTTCCAGTGGCAGAGGAAGAGAGCATGCTCCTGGAGCTCCCTGCCAATCCTACATTCTGAGGTTGATTGTCTATTTATGTCAACCCTTCTAATAGGAAAATTATTGAAAACATTTAAAGGCTCCAGAAACTAGATTTCTTGCTATAAGTAATGTAAAAAAAAAAAATATAAAAATCTGCTCTAGGTGACTCAAACTGAAGGTTCAAATAAATCTGGACAAAGCATTTTATTGCATGCTGACAAAATAGATCAAAAGCAATGTGTCCCTTTTGGACATTTGACTTTTCAGGGCAAAATTGGTTCAATTGACCAACATATGTTACAGAAATTGATTTTCTGTCTGGGAATTTACTTGTGCAGAGAGGAACTTTCATAGCAGGGGACAGCAAGGACCTCAGGACATTCAAACAGATCAGATAGAGAACACGGCCAGTTTCCTGTCTGCCAGCTACTGTCACAGGAAGGGCTACAAATACAGATTATCCACAGGCACACACACAGACATGCGCACAAAGCTTGTCCTAGGGCTAAAATTGATTAGTCTAGAGACTTTACAGTTTGAAAAGAAGATGCTCAGCTGGTGAAACCCATTTCACTGGCACAGTGGAATTTCACAGTAGCTGAAAGCGTGCCCCAGAACAACTTGGTTCCCTAATCCCTGTAGAGTCAGCTCAGCCTTTCAGTCTGTCAAGTTACTACACAGTTACTTCTTATAGAGCAGGACCTGTCCAAGACCAGGACTCCATTAGACCAAGTACTCTCCTGAATTTCTGCACTATGAACAAGCTGACTCCCATGCGTTTAGGCAATTAGGAAAGAAGTACCAGCACACTATGACCATGCAGCTCCCTAGAGCCTGTGGGTAGCTTCACAAAAAGCAGTGCCTTGTACAGCCTTGCCCCTGCTTACATGCAGGGATTCCCAGTTTATTGTGTTTGCACAGCAAACACCGCATTTTCCCCCAAATACCACATGTACTGTGCACACAGTGCCTAGCCCAGGCTCATGCCATGGCCGGCTGGGTATAGGACGAGGACCCCCATGGGCAGACCATGATGAGCCTCAGGGAGGAGGCTACACAACCAGTGGGCAAGCAAAGGCCAAGGTGGTAAGAAGGGCAAAGATGGCCCACGCTTTTATCCAAGTTGTGCACTGTGGGCTACACCATCAGCCGTACAAAGTGAGCTTCTGCAAGGGAAGATGGTTTGCACCAGCATGAATATTTGTCTCAGCATAAGAGCTGCCTTCAGCTTTCTTCATCTTGCCATGGGCCCATGCTTATTTTACACCTGCTTCACATTCACTTTCCCCCTTGGTTAAACTGCCACACTTCTGCTCCAATAGTCTTACTCCCCTGGAGGTGACACATAGTCTGCACCATCCGTATTTATACTGTTCTCTGCACCAACAAGTGAACAGAGGAGAGCAAAACACATCTAGAGAGCAGCTGAGGAGCAAAGACATAACTGTCATGCAATAGCACATAGAAATAGGAAAAGGGCAGAGCTTTTGAAAAAGTTTTACTTTGCTGATTTGGATTTTTTTGTTTGGTTCTTCTGTTGTGGTTGGTTGAGGTGTTTTTTTCAAACCAAGCATAAATATGTGCTTTGGCTTTATATGGAGTGAATTACTAAATAATTTACGGAATATATTTTAAACTGTTCTTACTGACTTTGCTGGAAGAAAAAGTAAGCTTCATGCATAAGTACTTTCAAATGTGCATATACACTTAAGACTTTCTTTCAAATTTGCCCACCTAGGGTTTCTAGAACATAATCCTTCCAAAAGCTACTAATTTTTGTCCTTCATAATTATAGCATGTTGTTAGTTGGAAAAATACCACACTCTTTAGAAGTACAAACCTACTTTATTCTTACCAGATAATACAGTTCTAGCAGATCTAGCATTTGTTTATGTATTTTCTGCCCAGAAAGAATGGTCTGGAAGTCTCCATATTCCAAATGGAGAGAGTGCACAAGACATAAACCTGGAGAGAAATTATAGTAAATACCTCAACTTAAGGAGTTCGGTACCCTCAGAATAAGTTTTTATTGCTTAATTTTTTTAACCCCATAACAACTCTGAATTCCAAAGTGAAAGTCAGTATAAGCTGAAATACTACCATTCAACCACCCTTCCAAACATTTTAAGCAACACTTTGACCCCTCCAAAACAATTTGAAAATATCAATGAAAATAGGCCTTCTCCAAAAAGAAAATCCTGATTTTTACAAAACTAGCACTTTATAGTAGTAGCATGTCCTGGTTTCAGCTGGGACAGAGTTAATTTTCTTCTTACTAGCTGGTGCAGCACTGTGATTTGGATTTGGAGAGAGAACAATGTTGATAACATACAGATGGTTTTAGTTGTTGCTGGGTAATGTTAAAATAATGAGTCAAGGACTTTTCAGTTTCTCAGACCCTGCCAGTGACAAGGCTGGAGTGGCACAAAAAATCAGGAGGGGACATGGCCAGGGCAGCTGACCTGAAATAGATGAAGAGATATTCCATACCATGGGATGTCTGTTCCGTACAAAACTGGAGGGAGGGGTTGTCCAGGGCCTGCCTATCATTGCTCAGGGACTGGCTGGCCACCGGTCAGCGGGTGGTAAGCATTTGTATTGTGCATCACTTGTTTTCTTTTGTCCCTTCCCTTTGGATTTTGTTCCTCTCCCTTTCTCCCTTCTGTTCATTATAACTGTTATTGTTATTATTATTATTGCTCTTTTGGTTTTATTTTATTTCAACTATTAAATTGTTCTTATCTCAATGCTTGTGTTTTATATTTCTTTCCAATTCTCCTCCCCATCTCTTTGGGTGAGGGAGGAGTAAGCAAGCAGCTGCGCAGCACCTAATTACCAGCTAGGATTAAACCACAACATAGCAACAATGAATATTTGCCATAAAAACCCTCACCTCTTTGCATATATGCACACCAAATTTGTCATATTATCAGTAAATGCAATTTTTAAGCTACTGCTGTTATTTATCACTACATTTGTGACTAAAAGCTCTAACTGTTTTCCCCAAAAAGCAATGAGGAACCAAAGAAAAAACAGAGGGAGAGACTGTCCCATTTCAGAAGGGTGCACAGCCTGAACAGACAGGCCAAACAAACAGGGGCAAACCACAGGTGGTAGTTTATCCATTTCTCCTGTGCTCCCCTGGAAACCTGCCTCTTAGAGTACACCAACACTCAACAGATGCCACCTTACAAGTGAGGAACAACCCCTCCTCACCAAGCATAATTTAGACAGTAAAACAGTTCTTTCCCAGGGATGACCCTCTCTCTTCAGAGTTTCAGCTGCATACACCACATAAGCCTGACATTTAGCCAACACCATATGATCAGGGACATTCTTAAGTGTTACCCTTCTGAAGGGTCAAGCATCATACCCATAACAGAGACAAAGCCACACATATCTGAAGCTAGTCAGGACAGCATCAAGACTGTCCTGTTGAGCTCCTTATTCACCTGAGGGGACTGCATAAAGGGAGAGAGAAATTAAATAGTAGCAAACCTACCAGAGGCAGCAAAAGCAGAGCTGCATTCCAGAGGATGGGGAGGCAAGAGCTGCCACAGTGCAGGCAAGGCTCTCAGCAGCAGCACACAAGCCCACTGCAGCTAAGCCCTGTAGAGCAGGCCAAGGCTGTGATGGAAACATGTCCTACTAACAGTCCAGTGAGCATCAGGCAAGGCAAGAAGCCAGGTTCAGGAAAGCCAAACACCCACCAACTCAGGAAAAAAAGTCAGAGCACACACTCCTCAACACAACCCAGACAGAAACTGAGACCCTCAGGCTGAAGCGCAAGGGTAGGTGTGTGGGTGAAAGCTGCAGGTGAGGCTTGTCAGGGCAATTAAGGCTCATTAGTGCACCCAGGGCTCTGACAAAACCAAGGGTTACAGCATATTTTTGTGGTTTAAATGAGGTGCCTTGTTTATGTCTCAATACCAGAAAGTTAGGGGTTTATATTTTGTTTTTACTACATTCTCTCTGAAGAGTAATCTAGCTGCTGGAATATAAAATACAGGAGAAACAGGCTACAGCAGCCAGCCAGCCAGCAAGCAGCTTGTGCCTGGGGAATTTGACTCTTCTCTCTCTCTAGGAGTGATGTGCTAGCTACAGCTGCATAGTTCACAGTGACGTGGGGGCACAGACTCCAGTCCTGACCGTCCTCCCAGTGTTTGGTGCTCCTGCATGAGATCCTACGCAATCCATAAAGCCCACAAGTCTGTCTTGTACCAGGTCTAAATCTGGCCTGAGTTTCAAGTTTGTCACAAAAGTAAAGGTGAAGTGAATTATGTAAGAGTTTTTCTAATTTTTCACAGGGAAACCTAAAAGACCAGAAGACAGCTCTACCTCAGTTTCACTGCAAATGTACAACCTGGCAAACAGATTTCTGTAATATTTTAAAAGGTTATCTGTGGCATTGTACAGCACTGCAGATTACTTAAATGGACTGCTTCCTTCTAGGAGTCAAGTTGTGTTTTGGGAACACCAGTGATGCTTTACTCAGAGCTCCACTCACAGGTTTTAGAGTACCAAGACCACAGTGCTACTGACTGCTGCCTCCATTGGTGATACATGTACAAACACTCAAGGATCTTTAATTTTTATGCATAAGAGTGTGCCAAACGGCCCCAGTGAGACTGTTTCGCTGGCTGACTGGATACCAAGCAAAAATGGACTCCAAATCAAATATAAGAATTAATGCAGCTTATTATATTACAATATAATAAAGAAGAATAACATGCAGTATTATAAAAGAAAACAGTACTAGTTATTATGCACAATATAAAAAAGCAACAGGAGCAAAGCATCAAATCAAAGCACTACAGAGACTAAGAAAAGGATATATCACCAATTACCACCTTAATAACATCATCCAGGCCCACACTTTGACTGGGAAGCCCCATTGCAGCTGGTGCCAGGAGTCTCCCAGTAACTGGAAAGCTCCTACGTGGTGTGTCCACCCGTAGGTAAGGCTTCTGGCCCAGTCCCGGAGCTTGCCTGCCTTTATACTTGAGCAAAAACAAAAGCAGTTTACGTACCTAGTGTATGCAAACTTTAAGTTTGTGTCAAGTGCAGGCGTGCATTGTCTCACAATCCATAAGCTCCACACATGCCAGGGATGTTGGCCAGATGTCCAAACGTGGTGGAGTTACTGTCATGACACAGCTGCACACAATATTTATTGTCTGGATGGTCCTGCCCATATCTTGCTTGTTCAAGGGGCTCAGGACCAACACCAGCTGTTCATTAAAGTTGTCCTTGAGCTCCCAGAGCTCACTGTCCAAGTTAAACAATACTTAATTAAAGACAAAGACTTTTTCATAAGCAGGAATCAATTTAATAAACTTTCACCACAGAGACAAGGCCTCATTTTGCTGGTGCTGTACATACATGTAGTAAGAGGAACCCGTATCCCACAGATCTCCCACTACAGAGGCTGAAAAGCAAAATGCCCAGTTTTCAGATTAGTAACTGAGAAGTCTGATGCAACACTGCCCTAAGACAAAAAAGATCCTCAGGCATTTGACCTATGAGGCTGTAAGTCATTTATGCAAAATCCTACAGAAAGTCTATGAAAACTATAGGCATTCAGTCCAGATAATTCACATCCTCCCCTAGTTCACTCTTTCCCCATCAATTCTTCATTTAAAAACTGAGTATATCCTTCAACTCACCATAAAAATCACTCATACTTCATGTTTCAGGAACATCTTAAATGAGAGGCTTTCAAACCATATAGTTACCATTAGCATCTCTGTGGCAAGGACCAGTAGTTATCATTGCTGTAGGCCTAGCAGACTATGACACACGATAGCTGCAGCCATTAGGAAGAAACTGTGGGTTTGTTCTATTTAAAAGGATTATTTTTAACCTACATACTTGTATGACCAGTATATATGGCTAAAATATAAAAATGGTTAAATATTATCAGTTGTTACTGTGCTCATTTTAAGACCAAACAGAAACAGAACCCAGAGGAGCTCTGCAGAGGATCTGCCCGAGTGTGAGAACCCAGAACCAGCTTCAGGACAAAACTACATCTGAGCATCGAACCAAGCACCCAGTGTTGCACCTCAGTGTGGACAAACTGTATGAGTTAAGTTTAAACTGACACAAGAATTTTCTAACAGCACAAAATTCCAGATTCTTCTTAAAGTGTTGTTAGCTTAACTACCAGCTGTTCTTTCCCTGTTTCTGCATTTGCTAAATTCTAGTCAACAAAGGCTCAGCGAGCTGACATTTCAGTGGCAGAAGAGGTCAACAAAACCAGGAGAAAATGGAAATACTGGCAGCTAGGCCTAGTTTTGTGGACACTACCAAGTCTTTTCTACAAATTCAGAAGATGTGACACAACGTTCTTAAACAGCTAAGACTGTGGAAACTGATCTAGCACTTGGAAAATTCCTGTCTCCTATGAAAATTTGTGATTGCTCCTGTGGCTGATTTGAGTCCAAATACAGAAGTAAATTTCTTCTGCTTACCCTGCAAACTGCATGGCATTTCAGACTCAAACAATGATGCATATTTTACAAAAACAGTTCATGTCTGTATTGAACACAAAGTTATAGATACTCCAGAAATATGGGATGCAAAAAAATAAAATCCAGATCTCAGTCCAGGATGCCTTAATGGGACTGTTACACTACTGTGGAGAGCCCACACTGGGAAAGCAAGAGGAAAGCAGAAGGAAAGCAAGGATGAACAGAGATTATAGTAAAGCATCCCTCAACTGCAATGTACAACTGGCCTCCTAGAGGACAGTATGTACTAATACCAGCTAATTTTTAAAAAGACAACTTGAAAAACAAAAGAATAGAAGAACAAGGCCAGAGCTTACACAGAGTACGGCATACAGATGCCCTTCACAAGCCATCTCTCTGACAGCAAGAGAGGTGGATGGATGGACAGTTCACCAGCGGTACTGACTTCCGGAATTCCCTCAGTGTTATGACTGAGATAATAATATGTGAGCATAACAGACTGAGGCAAGCAAGGCAGTTCAGAGTGAATCACAGAGAGAAGGAGGAAGTAAGATCCTCCCGGTGGTCATGCTAGAGATTCCATATAGAGCACCCTTCTGCCTCTGTCAGTGCTGAGCCAATGTCCCAGCTGAGTACAGAAGGCACTGCTGAGTTTTGTTGGCAAAAGTGGACTTTACAAACAGATGTGCCCTTGCCTAGGAAGCGTTTTGGGAACCAGGCCATGGCACTTTGATTTGTTCTGTTCACTACAAACCTGGCTGAACTGTGCCACACAGCAGGGGGTTTATCTTTTGCCTAGTCAAACATGCAGCCTTCTCAAAATGCTTGCGTTTTTTGCATCAGTACATACTAGGAAAAACTGGGCAGTCATCCTAAAGCATTTCCACAGCAGGCGGGACGTGTTCATTGAACAATCCCCCAAACACCTGAAAATTTGTAAGCCTGGGAGCTCTTCATGATCTGAAAGCTCAGAAATACCTTGGTCAAATCTCTCTGAGAGGAGGTGTGCAGGTCACAGGGGCGGAGACCAGCAGCACTGGGCCCAGTGCAGGCACAGAGGCAGGATTTCCTGGGGGGCACAGCCCACTCGGAGGGGCACAGGGTGTGTGAAGGGGAAAAGTTCACTTCTGAGGAGCTTACCCCCTGCTTGTCCTCCATTGCCAGCAGAGGCAAGATGTCTGTGTTGATGAGCGCCCAGGGCTGGCTCACCAAGAAGCACGGCGTTTATCTGCTCGCTGGTTTTCTGCCCATCAGAGTGAAGGGATGTTTCCTTAAAACTGCATGGATGGGAACATTTGAAGCCATCTAACCCCTCTGTTGGCATACATGCAGGTGCCTGAGGTGAGGCTGGGACAACCTGTTGCAGAAGACCCAGCAAGGCTAGTGTGAAGCACAGGAGATGTCACTGTTTGGGTTGAGGCCACCCAGGCAGCTGAGCGCACCCTCCACACCACACCATGGTGGACAGGCATCAGCCATTCTTGCAGGCTTCAAATGGGAGCTTCCTGGGGAGCTGTGGGCCACCCTCTGAGGGAAAAACTTCTCCACACCTCCATGGGCATTGGCAGAGGCTCTTCCTCGCCTCTCTGGGAGCACATCTGCCCCAGTGCCAGGAAAATAAACCCTGAGGGAAAAGCCTGAGACAAAAAGCACCTGCCTCAGCCTGGGTGGCTTTGTGTGTTCCGGCGGGAGCCCGCTGCCGCCCCAGGGGAGGGCTGCAGACCGCTCCACGCTGCGCAGAGGCAACCGGCTGCCGGGCAGCGCACAGGGACCGCCCGAGGCGCCGCTGCCCTCCGTCCCCACGGCCCGACGCGTCGCCTGCACAAAATGGCGCCTGCCCGCCAGCAGAGGCGCTGCGGCCGGGGGAGCGCCGTCGCGCCACGGCCGGGCGGTGCCGGGAGGAGACGGGCGAGCTGAGGAGAACCCCCGATTCAATGGCCGCGGGAGCCCACTGAGGTGATGGAAGGGCAGCTGCCGCCAAGGGCAGCGTCCCTCCCGGCTCGGCCGGCTTGCCCTGCGAGGCTGCCCAGTGCCGTTCCCTGGAGCAGGGACACCAGGGCGAGGCAGGCCCTGTTACAGCTGCAGGCCAGGGAGCAGAAACTGCAGCATGGGGGCAAAACAGCTTGTTTTGAAGTTTTATTTTTCACCCATTAGATCTTAACGCTTTTACTACATGCACACACAGACACACACGTACGGGGTTTTTTATACAGTTAAACAAAATGTCACCCAAACCACCTTGCAACCTCACATTTAGTTACTGGGTACTGTGCTAAAGCCCTGCAGAAATTGTAAAAAAATGGTTCTTCCCTCTAATTATATAAAGATTTGTATGGAGATGTGCCCCAGCATTGCTTCTCAGTCAGGACAAAGCCAGCTGTGTTTCATGGGCCGAGAGATCCGTAATCTAGTTAAGTTAAAAAATACAAACTGTCTTTTGTATCAGGTAGTATATTTACCCCGGAGACCTCAAAAGAGCTCTCCTAGTCTCTTGATGTATTTGTTTTCCACAAAATCAAGTGACTTTGTCAAAATATATAAACATCGAGGGGGGTTGCTTCCTTCTCTTGCTGCAGTTTCAGTTACTGCTTATAGCAACCAGTGAAATTGTTATTGTATGGTTTTTAATGGCAAACAGAAACCTAATGGGTAACGAGGGCACTATAGGTGCAAAACCAGATCCACAATAATAGTTTTTCTGGAGGGGAACAGTTTATATACCGTTTAAGGCAACCTGCCTCCCACAGGAGAACAGTGTAGACAGCGTCTCAGCTTGTTACTGTGCCGTGGGGAACTCCACTGCGCTGGGAAAGGAGGTCTGCAAAGTTAAACCCAGCAGCTTTTCTTGTGAACAAGTGGCAAAAACCTTTCTCCTGCTGCTTCTTAGAGGTGATCTGTCCAAGCCAGATATCAATTCTCAAAGCCTTTACCAAAGCAGAAAAATGTCAAGGTAGTAAGCAAGCCTAGGGTATTTTTACCCTCCATGTCATTTCTCAGGCTTTGGCTAAGTCAGATTGTCTGCAATGACAAAAACTTGGCTTATTTCTGAGATCTCAAAACTTTTTGCCTCCTATGACATGAATCACGGCTGCTCTTCCAGTGATAAGAAAGACAAATGACTCTGCCTGTTCATTTTGATCCTTTTTTTAAATCCTTTCAATCCTATGGGACTATCAGGAAAGCTCTTTGAATTTTCCCCTAGGTTGTTTGTGAAATAAAAATACAGTTTGTGTAACACCTTCTAATAACTTTTCTGTTACTGTAATGCATTATATTGGGAAAACTAGGAAATTACCCAACTCAGTAACCATGAAGGAAGCATAGCAAGTCCTGGAATATAGACAAGTCATCACTTGTGTATTTTTGAGCATCTACAGCCGTCTTACCCATACTCAGCATGTGGTGTGTATGTGGGGAGCAGAACAGCCAGAAGAGGGTAGCGTAAGTTAATAAACCTTATCTGTAAAGCAGCGCTATTTTTCAGAGAAACACCTACTTATATTTCTGGCAAGGAGGAGAAACAACATTAAGAAACTCATCACCAAGCTTTTGAGAGAATGTGGAGAAGTAGATTTACAGTCAGAACTGACAAGAATTAGACTGATAGCAGGCCACAGAGCTTTTTGCACTCTGTTAGCTCCTGTTTGACCAATGCCTCTATTAATAAAAATGCATATCCAAAGCAACTTCATTACTTTGCTTTTAGGGGATAACAGCGTTAAGTCAGTAAAACTAACAGCATTAGTGAGGCATCCTGGCACATTGTCTTGCCTGCAGGGAATTTGAAAGGCCAGATGGGGCAGTCAAGAAAATGCGGAATACTGAGAACACCTTAAGGGGATGGTTCAGGGCCAAGGTAACAGAAAATGAAACAGGAGCTTGCTGAGTTCACCAGACAGATGCTTATTTGATGGCTGGAAGGAAAATGTTCTCCTTGCTGCTGCCCCTAATGTCTACCCAAAATAAAATGCTGGTCCCAGAGCCTGTATGCAATAAATGAGTATTCACAAAGAGAACGTTGCGTATCTAGCAGAAGCAGAAACACCTCTGTAGAGACACCAGCTTGCAAGAGCTTTGGAGAATCCTCGTCTATACCTATGCCAAGGATTTCCTCTTCCAGGGCTATCTATCCAGCCCCTAGCAATGCTAATGAATGTAATAGGAACTGAATTGCTGCTGGGCATTTCATTATACAGAGACATATATCTACATGCATTAACTTGCAATTTTTTCTTTACCCCTCCAAGAGATCAAATGGCAGCACTCTTCCCTGAGAAGCTGGTAGAGCTTGCCTGAGGAGGTACATGAGAGGACAAGGAAGATTGGGGGACAACCGTTATTATCTGCATCACACTAGTGCTTAGAAATCCCAGACAGGATCAGATGTCCACTGTGCTAGATGACAGCATCTGGCATACATTCACACAGGATAGGAAAAGCTGTAGCCTGAAAAAGGAAGCTGAAACAGACAAAAGGGGAAACAGGCACAAAGACATGAAATATCATGCCCAAGAGCATACAGACAGTTGCTGTTCAAGGAATAGAAAATGTCTGTCCTGTCAACTTGCTTCTGGCAAAGCTGCTTTAAATTGCACAGAGGCTGTTAGGTGAAAAAGACGGTATGTGTGTTTACACCTTGGAAGGGCACTGAGGAGATAATACACCATTTATTTGTATTTTATTTATATTCTATACCTGAAGCAAAGTGGAAATGCAAGCTGAATCTTTTTTCTATAATTCTTTTCCCTCCACCATTTCAAAAATAGCACATATAGAATACATTGGAACTTTTCATTTCAAAGACCATCACATCAGACTATAAATGCTAAAGGAGATGCCCTTCACCCTGCTGCTACAATGCAGCCACTTTCTCAGCTTGAGTATGTCCATTATCCCTACAGCATACAGACAGCAAACGGGAGCTGGAAGAGGGAAGGGGACGGACAATACTGTATGCAGGTGGCATTAGGGTGTCAGACTCATTTCATCCCCTGAAGGGTTTAGTTTCAGGTATTGTGAAAACCTTCATGTGACAGATTCAGAAAGTCTTTAAATCAGCGTTGTCCCTTCAAATTACCAGTTGCGAACTTGTCTACAGTTTCCCCTGGACTTGGCCGCTAGCTACAGAAAGGACTTTTAAAATGATAAGTGGATATCCAGCTGCCATGTCTGCTTCACTCAGTCTCATGGGTCTGACCGTTTTCTATGTGGTATAGAAGCAAAACTAACTACAAAGATTCTTTCTGGACGACTTCCTGAATGGCGCACAAAAGTTACAGAAATAAGCTGGTTCCCATAACGTTTCCTGCCTTTGCATTATGCATTTTGGCTTCACTGGCACACAAGAGGTACATTATGGAAAGTGATGTTTGATGAAGGTGGTTTTCTGCATACACATCCCTGCTCTGAGCTGCAATTCTAGGGGATTGTTTGCCATTTGTGTCAGTCTTGTTTGGCTGAGCTTCCCTTGTAAGCTGCCCGTCCGTTAAAAGGAATGTGAGGATGTCCACGCGGAGTCGGCTAGTCTGGCTAGAGTGGTTTCCCCTTGTGTTTCCATGCTGCCAGACACCATTCCCTGCAGAGGGATTTGGACGGATTGTGCAGTGGAAAAGGGGACATTACCCCTTAAAAATACACTTGAAGGGCTGCTGTTCACCTCGCTTCCTGGGTTGGCAACATTGACAGCACTGTTGCTCACTGTCCACAGGCAAGGGTAGTGGCTGGAAAAAAAGCAGTACACATTGAATGACTTATTTCAAAGCATTTTCCCCTGCACAAGACTTAGCACACTAAAGTCAGGTGCATTATCTGCTAAAAGGCAGCTATCTGAATCGAGTTACTGAACTAGATCAGCCTTGCAGATCTTAAGTGAAAAACCACCAGCAACCATCAGACCCAGTGACCTTGGAAAGACGCATGGAGACAAATGTACAAATACATGTGAGGATTCAAGATTTAAAGATCTTTTTTGTGCATGCATACGTATTTTAAAGAATTGCATCTGCTTTTCCTGGCACCTAAATTAGAGAAGAAATGTGTGCGTTTATTTTAGGAAAAGAAGGGTAAATACTTTGATAATTGACTCTCTAGGTCTAAAATCCAGCATTCCTAGAACTGTTTACTACCCTATTAGCAATATTTTAATCGTAAAACATGAATTAGATTGTTACATCCCTGCATGGGAATAGGATCCTCATTTCATGCAGGAGAATACTGAGGAATAGATAGAGAAAAATAATTTGGCTTTAAAATGGTCACAGATTGTAGATACTAGAGTTCTCTGTGGCTGTTCCAAGATCCTGGTTTTCAGCAGTGCTGGGGAAATACGAAGCTCCCATTGATTTCAGAGCGGGAGATAATTAGCTTGTTGGAAAGATCTATCCAGGAATCTTGTGTTGGGCATTCAGAATGTTTCAAATCCTGGCTACCAATAAAAGCTTGGAACAAAGTGCGAATCACCAGGGCAGTCCTACAAGTCTCGCTGCTCCTAATTCCAGCAGTTTTCCCATAACCTTACCTGGGTCCAGGGCTGGCAGCTCCCTTTGTGTGTGGCACTGAGAGCAAATTAGCATGTGGAGGAGATGGCAAAGTCCAGCTGTCATGTCCTGAGAATACCTGAAGATTATTGCTGGAGCTCTCCAGCAAATTAACTTGGAGGTGGGGGTGGGGGGAGGAAAAAAAAGGCAACAAATCTTCAGTGTCTATCACAGGGGCATTGTCTTAAGGCAACAGAACATGGGTAGGCCTGAGAAAGCAATCTGATCACAAGCTTCCTAACCATAGGTAAAAGGACAAAATTCACATGTTTATCAAGAGCAAGGTGGCATTTTAATCCCAGGTGTGATATATGAGAAGGTACAGCATAATAGATATAGGATATGCGTTTTTGCAAGTCTGACTAACAGTCTTTTCATTAATGACAATTGCCGTGTCACTGGCAATGCTTTGGTACAGATTTCCTTATAACTTGAGCTTAAATATTTCCGTTAAACAGGATACCTTGCTAGATTGTAGTTAGTAAGCTCATTTTTTTATCCTTACTCTTGTTTCTGGCTGATTTTCTCGGATCAAAGTAGAATCAAATTCTGGAACTTGTCACCCAGATCTAGAGAGTGAAAGGGACTCAAAAGACATTCTGGCAGTACCAAAATGCCCTCATCTCAAGTCACCTCCTACCATGTTCCTAAGGGCTGCTTCAACTTGAGAGCACAACTGCTTCATGGCGTGACATTGAAAGAAGGCTTGCAATGCTCTTTTTGTATAATTAGGAGCTGTACTTTTAGCAAGATCATTCAATCTCATTTATAATTAACAGTTACAGTGCACCCAGCTCTTTGTACTTATTGTTTTGCTGCCTTAAACATACTCTGTTTGTCAGGGTTGAGTGCAGGTTGTTACCTGGACTTGTCATGCTATTTCCTAGCCTCAGCTCTTGCTCGTTTTAGTTGCTTGTGCTAACCTAAAGCAAGGGTCAGGCAGGTAGAGAGTGTCTGGTCCCTGGAAGCAAAGCAGCATTACAGTGGTACCTGTAGGTGAATGATTTCTCTGCATGTAGGAAGGTGGGTACGGAGCAGCCCGATGCCCTCGCCGTGCTGAGTATCGCTCACAGCTGTGGGGAGTGTGTGGAGCTGGCAGAGGCAAAGGTCCAGTGTACTGATAATTAGAGCTTCCTGACGCACACATTGTATCTGGGTTGGAAATCAACCAGCCACCTACTTTGAGGGAACCGAGGGAAAAAAAGCTATTATTGCACTAAAACACTGCAATACAATAAAATAACCAGCCTTCCTGCAGAATCAGCTGTGCCTCAGAAACACCAAGCAGATTCCAAGATACTGGTTTATAGAACAGCTGAACAATCAAAAAAAACCCCCAAAACAACATACCAACCCCCCAAAAACCTAAAGCCACCAACCCTAAAAACTGGACCTGAAAACAACTAACAGAAAGTTACATCAGAGTTACAAATGATGTAAAAAAACATCAAAGAACAAATAAAAGAAAAAATTTCTATCATTGCAACAAACACAACCTCTGCTCACCCCATTATTTTTTTCACATGTTCAGTAATGACAAATAATTTTATAGGGACAAAATTATTCACAGATACAAATAAAAAAAAGGGGGGGGGGGGGGCGGGCAGGAGAAAGCCCTGAAAATGTTATATATCATCTTGATTTTAGATTCCTTTTAATATTGAAAACCTGGATCATAAAGAAAGTGATCCCTCTGCAGAGTCTTGTATTATTTCCTACTGTGAGGTTTCTTCAATCTTCTTTTGCTTTTTTAAAGGGTCCCCTTCTATGAACACAGCTCAGGACTCAGTGAATGACTCTTATGATCCATTTAAGCTAGTCCCAGGTTCCCAACACCTGTCATATCATACAAAATGTCCAGCTGACATGAATAAAAACCTTACAGTGAGAATATGTTACGTGTTGACCTTCAGAGACTGTTTCTGGAGCATCCTTGGGATGGTTTCTGAAAAGTAAAATACCTAGTGGTAGAACTTCCAATTAAGAAATTGCAAAAGAAAGTCAGAAATAGAACTATTCACTAAAAAAAGTGGAAAAATTAGTTAGAAAGGAGGGAAATCCATCTTCTTTAACCACTTGCTAGGCAGCAGTAGACTTTTCTTCAGTTTTCCATAAGGGAAGCAGGAGCTATGTTTCATGGCATACCCAAAAATGTTCCTAAATTTCTGCCAAATTTAGGGGCTGAACCTGGAATTCTAAATCTACCTGTGGGCACTGTGCCTGCTTGCATGAACAGCCTCAGTCTGGACTTTCCCCCAGACCAAGGTAGGGCTTTGCCTCCAGTTCAGCCAGTAAAACTTTGGAAGATAAACCACAATTCATTTCCAATGGAAGCATCTCTAACACCTTATACAGTTAGCACCTACAGGTTACTTTTAATACCACATGGATTTAATAATAGCAGCATAGTTACAGTTACAGTGCAATTTCACGTTAGCTATGCTTTTTGACATCTGCAGTTAATTTTTATTCTTCCTGAGCTATCAAATCATGGGATTCATTGCAGTGCAAGTACAATGTAGTGAACATATGTGGTGTATAACATTGCTGGGGAAGTTCACAGAATCTCATTTCAGGCTTCCTGTGTAAACAGTGCTAAGTCCTAGGATCCCCAAGAGGATAGTCACCTACTTCAGACCCTATTGTAATAGTTATATAGAAAGTTTCCCTGCTAATATCAGTGGAGCGACTCTGGATTTAAGACAGCAGAAACAAGATTAAGTTATATAATCAATCTTTCACATTGTGTTGCCACAGTTTTAACAGTATCAGCAGCAAAATGCTACTGGAGCAAAAAAGATGAACTTACCTCTCTTTCGCATCCAGGAAGGCTTTGGCAAAGGGATTATACTTGATTTTGAGAGCTGTTATCTTGAGTTTACAGAAAACAAGGCATGTTAGTGAAGGCAATTTGGAATAGAAACTTGACAAAACATCTTCCAGAGTAATCCAAGTGGAACTGCCTTTGTTAGCCTAACAAAATATATCCCCACACATGATGTACTCCAGGGCTGGTTAGGGGAGTTTTGGTCGTTGCAGAGTGCTGTGTACTGATCAGTGCCACAGGCAGAACACCAGTCAGGGCAACCTGATGGCATGGTCCGGTCTGGCAAATCCTGTGGGATGGTGGACCCTTTCAAGAGAGTTTAAACACTGAGTTCCTACCAAGTATGAATCAAACCTGCAGCAACACTAGCTAAGGGATGTGGCACATGAGTTAACAACTGTCACAATCCAAAGCATCCCTCAATTACAGTTTCGGGGTTGGGGAGAAATTTTCCCATGGAATGTTGTGCTCTTCTACAGTTGTATGTATTGTAAGGAGAGGGGAGAAATAGAGTTATCATTTTAACTATCAGTCATTGTCGGAGAGAGATCCTGGACTTGACTCTAGTTTTCTTCCAGTGAGGGATTGGGATGCCAGGACAGATGGACCAGTCTGGAATAGCCATGGCAGGATATTAAGCTAAACCTGGCTTAGTACTGCAGCCAGACACTAGATTAGAGAATGTTCTACTGCAGAGAGAAAACAGAGTATTAGATTGGATGGAACATTACACTCCATGGGACTGGTGGGGAAACAAGAAAAGGATCAGTCTGTCCATGGTGATCTTGTATTTAATAAGCTTTTAATATATCTCATCAATGGCAATCGAGAGCACAGTGTGGCATCCGCCTACCTCTTCGTTTTGATACGCAGTCACAGCTATGAACTGCGTCTCAGGGAACGAGCAGTTCATCACCATCCGGTGGGGGCCTCCTACGCGAACTATGTGTACCTGGGGCTCATATTTATGCAGGGAGTTCAACATTATCTGCAGAAAACAAAACAGAGACAGACCCCAGTGCCACTCTGGTATCCCACAGCTGCTCTTTCACGCTGGCTCTGTAATAGACCAGATGTCACTGCTAAACCTCCTCAGTCAGTGATTACTGAGAGCAGAAGGGCAGGTGCCTTCCTCACTTCTGATGAACTACAAAGCTGAACAGAATGAGACTTCACTGGACTTGAATGTAAAGCTTTTGATACAAGAGCATTAGTGAGTATTTGTGTTAGCAGCTATGTCCTTCAAATTGTCGGGCTTCCACTGCAGTAGAGGCTGTTGAAACAGTTAAGGGGCAATCCCTGTCCTGTGTCTGCTATCTGAAAGACTTGGAATCACCATCACAGAAATCAGGGCTAGGAGGGAGCTGAGGCAGTGACCCACTCATCTTTCTAGATGAGACAAACTGTATCTAAACAATCCTTGGTAGATGTCTCTAATCTGGCATTAAAAGCTGTGATTGGCATTGATTCCACAATACACCTTCCTCAGGAAGTCTATTGCATTGCTTAATTGTCTCTACTGCAAGAAAGATACTTAAAAAACTCAACCTGTACTTTAGAAAGTACTGTGTGCATACATACATACACATATATATATATATGTAAGAAAGAATGCATCCATTAGCATAAAGCACTGCTAGTCAGCTATTATTTTCTCATAACACCACAGAGGGGCAAATGGAAGCAGACTGGGGACATGGTTTGCCTTAACACTGTTGTCATCAAGATTTCAAAACAAGGGGAACCGCAATCATTTGTTATTTAGTGAGTTTTATTTAGTGACTTTTGTTTGGGATCTGTTTCTCATATGGCTTTTCCTCTCAAGCTTTCTACTTTTTTCTTCTCCACCATATATACATATTGTGTTTCCTTGTTTTTTGCCCAGGGTCTCTGTGACTCTCCAAGTTTGTTTCCTGTAGCTTTTTTGCACCTATGCGTACTTTTCTGAGGCCTTTGACTTTTCTGAGGCCCTGGATGCAGGACAAGAATTTGCAAATGCAGATCCTGTTCTGTGCTTCACAATAAATCTTGTGTGCTGATTCCATGTGTGACTTAGGAAAAGTCAGGTCATCTTTCTGTTCTCCAGTCTGTAAAAACTGAGATAATTTTCTACCTAATTAGGGTACTAGGCTTATGGAGGTACCTCACAAACCTAATGGAAATAACAGATAGAGAACATATAATATTTACATGAAAGGAATTGATTCCGGGCTGACAAGTATCATCCAATGTAGGAGTTTTGTACAGAACAAACAAGCAAACAAAAGGTCTTGTGTAACATTTTACCTTTAGATGCATCATCAAAAATAAAATATGAAACAAAACTAATTTTCCTGTTTGCATTTTTAAGGGGTTCAAAGAGAAAGTCACTTATTTCTGGTACATGTGGTTTCTTTCCAAAGGCCAAAGCTGATTCAATAGAATATTGATAATTATCATGATGCAGAAGCAGACATAGTAATTATTTCATTTAGGAACAGCCTTTTATTCTGCTATCTGACTCCTGCCAACATTCCACTTACACCAAACAACATGGGGGAACACAACAAAAACCTAATACCCGTGACCATTTTTTCCCCCTTCTCTGAAGTCCTATGTAAAAATCCCCAGCACACAAGACCAACTCTGAAAAGCCCCCTGATGATTAAGTAAACCACAGCACTCTGTCTCTCTTAACATCAAGAAGTCCATTAAAATCTGAAAGCGCCAATTAAGACCTGTTTATTCCTGTTTACATTTGGCCTACAGAGAATAATTGGCATCTGTGGGTGAAGAGGCCTGTAAGGGCCTCTATAATTACACAAATGCACCCTTGATATTTCTTGATTGGTAGGTGCTTGCAATTGAAGCCAAGAGGTGTATGGGGAAACATCAGGCCATACCTGCCCATTCCCATTGAGCTTGTTGGTAAGTTTGACTTTGCTGAAGGAAATGGCAGCTTTCATCCAGTGGGCCCCAAAGTTGGGAGAGTCTGGATGGATGTACACGCAGCTGTGGTTCGGTGGCTCTGGTTTGCCAGCCGGCACCCATTCCCCATTGACATACTTCCAGCGGTGGCCATCAGTTGGGGCGAAGTCCAACAGGAAGGAATACATGGCATTTGGGTCCAAGCCTGACACGCTGATCTTCAAAACGGGAAACATCCGCCTGGCCAGGAAACAAAAAAGGGGGACACCACTGGAAAATGCTTTTAAAACTCAGTATGTTTGTGACCAGATGCTCGCAGATTAGGTCAATGTAAAAAAACATCCTCCTTCCCTCTATCTAGATGAGTAAGTCTCTTAAAGGTCAGTCTTTCATTTTATATTTATTTTATTTCAATCATTTGGAAAAAAAGTGTTGTCTCTAAAGTAGGGCACTAAGGTCTTGGTCATGCAGAGTTGTGAACGTAATGAGTGTATAGCGTCAGCAGAGTCCCTGGGATCTGGACATAATAAATACATCCTTAGGTGTGGGACAAGAAGGCATGAACAGGATTGAATAGCTCAAAATGCTGAGAAGGTGGAGCTGAAGCACAGATTTACTGCATTAACTGCAGAATCCTATTATAAAATGCACTTCTTTGGTGCTTAGGTTCCCCCAGCACACGCTCCCATACTCTGTCCTACTCTGTCTGACTCTGGGTGTGTGCTCTGAAATCATCCTGTAATCTCCAGCAATCAGGACATAATCCCAGTCAGGTACTCATCAGACTCCAGTTAGATTTATTGACCACACTACTCAATACAAAAGGTTTTTCTCCCTTCCTCTGGAGGGATAGTCATATTCTATAATTTTGTGAGCAAAATCAGTTACCTCCCTCTGTCATTTCTTGTGGTTCTTGTGTTAATCCCCATCTCCTACTTGAGTAATGGATTCCAGGTAGTGTTATTCTAAATAATAAATTTGCTACATTTTCCTTGTCTAAAAATACTTCTTTATCAGGGTTGTGTCAGGTTAGTCCGGCATGACTTAAATTTAATAAAATGCCCTTTTATCTCATTTTCCATTGTCTTCCACATATTTACTCTTTCCTCAAAATATCCTGAATTCTTATTACACAAATATATTAAAAAGTCCATAGTTAGCTGAAATGTGTTTTCTCCCTTTCTTAAGTGCAAGTATTCATGTACTGTCCCACTACCACTACATAACTCTCCAGTTTGAGAAGTCTGGTTAAAATCCTTGCCATGAGACCTTGCACTTGGCAGTTCTTCCTCCAGTAATTTGGTTCCATCCTTCCATATTCCCTGACCTCATCATCTTGATCAAGTTCTGCTCTTAGTTCCACCTTACATGCAGTGTTTTCTTTTACTAAGCTCTAAACATCTGCCATCCAGCCTTCCTACCATCTTGTGCATTTAAAACTGAAATCCTACCTTTGTTTAGTTTTGGGAAAACACTCCTTTTGTGCTTAAAGGTCCGATGCCACCTTTTATCAATCCCCATTTTCTAATTATTTTTTTTTTTTGTAAAGCACATTTGCAGCACCTCACAGCTAGACTTTCTGCAATTTTTTGCCTGTCCCTGTACTTGAGATCCATAGCACAGCTTTGAATTGGCATCTCAGTGCCTGAAAGTCTGCAGCGACAGAGTTAGTAGGGCTCCAACAGCTTCAGGAACTGGGAAAAAAATTGTCAGCAGAACAGAGGCATCTCCCAACAAAGGTATCCTATTCATTAAGTTTCTTAGCTTGTCAAGGAATGCACGTCATTACTGTGGAGGATTATTATAGCTGTTATGTATCACCTCCTACATTCTTGTATGAATGAGAAGCCTCCCTGCCCCAGACACCTCATATTGACCTCTCCTGGCAACTGCCATTTTGCTGTGCCACATTTTTATGCACAGGTCGACAAATCTTCTAGCTCCTTTCCTCTATGGGTACAGAGAGACTGGTGATAACAAGCAAGCACAGCAATTGCCTGAGGTCCATGGCTAAGGTAAGGTAGCTCGCCAGGCTTAGTTAGGTAGCAGTGCAAGACATCCAAAATACACAAGAAGGGAACTGAAACTCCAGGCTCTCTCACGGGACATCAAAAGTCTCTGCCCTTGCAGCCATATACCCAACTGCAGATTGCTAACAACCTCCTGTGACATCCTACTCACCACCTACCTTTCTGGACACCTTTATATAGTTCTCGCTGTATACACTCAATGCCTAGTGCTGACCAGAAAAGACACGATTTGAGAAATTTGAGATTTTTCATCTAATATAAATACTTGGTGATGTAGGGCCAGTGCAACATTATTCTGACTAAATAGAAGCTTAGCCCAAGATTTATATGCTGCATTTAATGTGTCTTTCTGACCAGGATGTACCAGCTACCAAACTGGGATGTGATAAAAAGTGTGGATGCATTCCTCCCCTTCTACTGTCAGTCTTTGAGGTAACACATTTTAATATTTAGTTGAAAGGGAAAATTAATCCGTGTGAAAATCTAATTTCACTAGATTTCTCAGAACTATTTGTGTTACATACAGATTGTTAATTCCTCTGCCCAGAATGCAGGCTTCTCTGCCTCTCTGCGCGAGGCTTGAGTTTATCTCTGTAAGATCTATAGACAAACACCAGCATGTAATAGAGTCATCATCAATTCTGACTTCCCGTATCGCAGAGATTATAACACTTCCCTGTGTTAACCTGCTTCACACACAGTTAATCGCTGCTTCACTTGGACCAGCATGTCTTGACTGTACAGATTCTAATGACAGAAAACTTACCACCTCACCTGTTCTGCTGATTAAGCAGCTTTACCGATAAAATCACATTTGTCTGTCTTTTAGAATGGTAAATTATGATTTCTCCGAATTTGTTTCAGTCAGAATGTTTGTTTCAATGATCAGGTTGGTACACGCATGTCTTCCATTACTGCAATAGCTGAGCACTTCAGCCTCTTCAATTTATTTAGAGCAGATCTGCTACAATTACTCCAGTGGGAGTGGGAAGAAACAGTGGGAAGATGTTTGATATCAAACTTGAATGCATAGTAACCAGTAAAGTTGCTTTAGCATTTAAGCCTGGAAAGCACTTCTCTCCCCCAACTCACATTTGCCTGCATTGATCCACTGTGGATTCTCCCCATATGTGGAGGGGAACAGTGGCCCATTCCTGCCTCCAGGCAATAATGTGGATTGCAAAGTCTAAAGATACTGCATAGCTAATATGGTGTAAACATTAAAAGAGAAAACCTGCTCAGTCAGAAAACAGGGTGTTTAATATTGAAGTGCCAAGTGAATACAATAAATCTGTGTAAAATATGAGACTGATTCCCACCATATCAGCTGCACCCATTCAGATGTATTTTGTGATATAGTATGTGGTTTAATTTCACTAATGTCTATCCTGTTCAGAGTACATCTGTCTTCCCTGTGTACCTAGGCATATTGCTGTGGCAGGTGATTATTATAATGAAGTATGATACAGAAATGGAGATATACCTATGTTTTAACACTGAAGTTGGTTCATCTAATTATGGTATTTTGGGACCCTCGGTACCGATTAGAGATGACTCAATCACAGCAGATAGAATTGTGCACACTAGCATTTGACACTTGAGGATCACTAATCAATCAGCCTTTAATTCTCTGCGATGCTCCTGTATCAGGTTTCAGTTTAATTTCTGATTTTTGCTAACAACGTGTCCGCGCAAACTGTCTCAGTTTTCACACACAGAAGTTCAGACTGGCTCTTCTTGTTAATCGTAGAACACAGTTTTCAAAAGTGTTCGTATACCCTTCAGCAAGAATGACTGCGTTAGTTCTACTGATTTAAGCAGGAGCAGAATTAGATCAATATTTTTTCTGTTGAGAATCCCTCTGGAGACAATCACTGAAGAATCTTGAACCTGAAAAAGCCCTAGCACTCATAGGAAACTGTCTCAAGTTTGCCTCCTCTTGAACAGCATGGAGTTGTTCAGAGAGCTTTGCTGCAGGCCACTGTGTGCATTTCCTTTTTTTTTTTGGTGCGCTGGTGTGTTTGTTATGGAAATACAAAGAAATACAAGAGATCCTTTTTCATAGTCCCTGATGCTCCAGTAACTTTGTTAAAAATGATTTATGCAGGTAAAAGTGTGACATACTTCCTATAATTTTTTATTTTGAGATTGCTGTGTGATTTTGTTCATAAAGAATCTATTCCTGCCCCCACTGACATTACCAGATCTGTTGCTGGCTTTAGGAAAAATAGGATCGAGCTGATAAGGACAGTAAAAGTTCAAATAAAGAAGAATAAGGCAGCTTACACAATGAAATGAAAACTAACCAGGCATATTCAAATAAGAAAAGATTCCCTTATCATCATTATAAAAAGATTTTATCTATGCACTCACCTAGACATTTTAGAGAGAACTAGTATCACCACACAGTCCACAGTCGTGATTTACATTAGCTGAGAGGAAAGAAACTGAAAAAACCTTGTTGGTAAGGTGTGATTCTTTGTACCAATTTAATTAATTTGAGGCAAATGTATATTACCTCATTTTCGTCACTGATACTGCCAAGGAGTCAGTCTAAGCTACTGTACACTAAGTGAAGGTCCACTCACAAGTTCGCTGTAGCCTAACAGCAGTTTTTAAAGCAATTTAAATGAAGCAAAAAAACCTTCTCAGTGTAAAGAGAACCTCAGCAGGTGATTTCTATCCCTATAAGTTATTAGGAGGAATCAGAATGGCAATAGGTAGTGTTACACCGAGGACTGATATTTTGGAAAAGTAGCTGTTCTCTCAACAGAATAACCTTGCTGAGCCAACAGGCGAGATTTTTTCGTTTTAACTGCTTTCACCTGTGTCCCTTGTCAAGCTATGGTCAACAGTTATATTGTCCACAAATTCTGCTAAACCAAAGTCTGCAAAATTAATACAAGTCACACCACATGAGCAAATCTTTCTTTCCATCTCTTAATTCCTCTCTCCTGTGCAGATCTGCTAAGAGGTCGTGGATCTGCTGAGAGGTCTTGTGGAAGAAACGTGTGCATGCTGGGGGGTGATGGCAGAGGGCTGGCGAGGGTGCATTAAATAAAAACCTTAGTACAACTGTACCAGTGAACCTTATTCTGGTAGCTGCCTGTCTGTTATGGTCTAGACTCTGCTGTCAGCCCAGTTCAGAGCAGAACCCCTGTGGAGAGCTTCCTTCAAGCCAGTGTCTGATTCAGACTTAGTATCTTCTCACCAGGTTTTGCACTCTTTTCCGGAGCCTTTCTGTGTTCCCCAGATAGTATGATATGATGTGACCCATTTACATCACAGTGTTTTGTCTTTCTAAAACTGTGTGTTAACCAATATTCCATGCTTGTTTCTAAGGTCACCAGCAACAGCTATGGAGCAATAGGGACCATGCAATCCAGGCTGCACATACATGCCATGTAGGGCACAGTTTTATTGTACCCCATTCTAGTACAGACTGCTTGTACAAGCTGTTAATATCCAAGGCCAGAGAGACAGGAACTGCAGCTGCAGATAACAACACTGATCTGCTTCTGTACAGTAATTTGAGGTCTACAGGACTTGCAATAAAGGCTGGTGTTTATTAGTACAAGAAGTTATTAAAAAGATTTTGAGAAGTAGCATCTATTCCCTTGCAAAAGTTCCCTTTTTGTGCAACCTTAAGACAGTTAATATATTTCTCAGGCATCTTTCACAGGCAGAATAAAGGGTGGCAGGAATGGTTTAGCAGTGACCAAAAAGGAGCAGGGACACCCATACATATGCTGGGTTTAGAGGACTGTGAAGCTGCAGGGATAAAACTGTTCAGTGCTCATTGCAGTTCTTTCGAGTCTGCACACACAGTTTATTATTATACACCTAACCCCCCTGGCTGTCATCTACACTTAGCCCACAGAGCTGAGCAGATCACTCACCTGCCGTTCTTGGTCACGATCATCTCATTAGTGACTTCCCTGAATCTCTGCCAGAGCGTCGCATCCTCTAAGACAACCTGGAGCTGTTTCTCAGTGGGGTCGCCTTTGTCTCTCCCAGCTCGGAGTTCGCTCTCCACTACGCTAAGTAGCCTGGAGACGGTGCAGTCGCTGGTTTTTTTGCAGCCCAGGTCTGCCATGATGACTTTACTGCCAGAAACTTCAGGTAGCTGTTAAAAGAAAAAAATAATGAGCTAAATCAAAAAGCAAGTCAATTCATTGGGCACCATCTGACAAATGTGCTCTCCTCACTCTTTTGCCACTGACTGGCTCTTTCCTCTGGAAGTCCCAATGGGCAGTGACACCAGCATGTGGAGGTTTACGCACACACTCCACACAAAAAGAGGACTATCTCCTAATTACCTGTCAGACAGTCAGGTGGGTGGCAGGCTGATGACTCAATTGGCTGCCTTGAAAGAAGAGTCCTCCATCCAAATTAGCATGCTTTTATCTTTTTTCAACCTGAAGTGGGTCTAATTGTTCTGCTTGAGAACCAGGTTTCCATTAATGAAAATTGTTTCATTTCCAGACTGAAACAATGCATGGAAATTGCATTCACACTGATGCGGACTCTAACTGAAGGAGCTGGTAACAGTCAAGATAGTTACACAGAGGAGGTAGCCTTAAAATATTTTCACCAGGCATGTTGAATAAACACATTAATTTCATTCCTCTGTGTTCCTAAATCAAAATATAATAGTACGAGACCCTTCTGCACTGACGTTTCAATGCACAAGGAGAAGGTAGCATCCCTACACTCCACCGTTGATGCTGACTGTGTCCATCCCTTGGTCCCACTGTCATTCCCAAAACCCCTGCTGCATCTTACAAGCGGCTGAACTCCCCTCTGGCTGCATTTCCAGGGACAGACCCCACGCTCCTGGGGCTCAGTGTGAACCCAACCGCCCGAGGCCTGGTGTTGCTGACCTGCTCAAGGTCCATGTCGTAGAAAAGCTCTCTCAGCATCTCTAAAACAGGTGTTCCCTCTTGCCTCAGGCTGTAACCTTCTTTGACAAGCCTAATCCAACCGCACATACCCTCCAAAAAGAAACCACCATTTTGCTGAGAAGTCAAACAATTTTGGTACCCAGCCAAGAATATGAGAGACCTGGGTTCAGTTCCATGCTAAAGGGTTAAGTGGAGGCCACTTGACTACCAGTGACCCATAAACACCGGACTTTGGCACATAACAAGGCATTTGAGTGCCTAATTTCTCCTGATGCATCTAGTTTCAATAGTGTCTCTGAAATTTCTGGTCTGTTGCACGTGACATAGTCAGGGACTTGATTATGAAAACATACTCTCGGGAGTTGTTTTCAGAGAAATATATTTTCTGACTGTTTATTGAGAACTTTGCATTTGTTCAGTTCAATACCCCCTGCTGAATTCCTGTGGTTCCAGTTCTTTCTAAAAGATAAAATGACTTGGTGGATCGTGCAAATTTTGTGAAACAGGATTTGAATTAAATCCATCATTTGACAAGGCTCAACAGATCTTGCAGTTAAAAAAACCTTGGAGATATCACCTACCTAAGCAGCAGGGGCCAGAGCTTGTTGATCTTGTGTTGTACACCTTATTTGGCAACTAGTCCTACTAATCCCTCAAGCCCTACCTGGAGTGAGGATACTGGCTGCAAGTCCTCAAAACTGCACAGCTGCAGGTGTGCAGCAATGTGATGTTCTGCAGAACAGGAGACCTTAGGAGACAGCCCTCAATTCCCAGCAATTTTAGCATGATTGGAAGGTGCAAGCCAAATAGGTTTGAGCTGTTTTTACATCTGGATAATCTCAGTCATGCTGCTTTCAAACGTAAAACTAACACATCGTCCCTCTCTTCAGCCTTTCCATGCCTTTTTTTAAATTGCCAACTCGTAACAAAGTTACCTAGATTACTCTGTCAGTCAACTCACCTTTGGAGTTACACTAGAATGTACAGTGTCAAATAGCAGCTTCTAGTTAATATCCAGCCCATCTTCACTATTGAACAACTGAAGAATGTACTTTAAAATCTATAGGATATTTAGGTACTTGAAAGTGTGCCATGACGCATTCGGAAAAATAATTGCATCTCGGGTAATACGTTTGTGTAACACAGAATATCTTTGTTTGGGTTCTCCTTTCCAAATGCTCAAAGTGGAGAGAGAGAAACTACCACTGTAATTTTCCCTTGCACGTGATCAAATGGCAGAGCAAATGCAGTTTAGTTTCATTTTATTATAAATACAGATAAACACAGAAATCAGAGCTGGTAGAAGTACTATGTATTTCAATTCAATAACTTCAGTTTTTCAGACAGCTCTAAAACAAATAAATCGTGTTATTTTGAGATTTTTTTTTTTATTTAGTCGAAGCCTTATTTCCACACATGTTTTTTTAGAATTAGTTGCTCAGAAATCAGGAGATTCAAAGTTGAGGCAAGTAAAGAGATAATACTACTCATAAAAGTAGTAATTTTTCAGTAGTTACACACAGTTCTTTCTGTAGACAAATAAAAAGCAAAGTAGTCTGGTTTTCCAAAGTACTTGACTGCCCATTTCTCCCACAGGGCTTTAAGTGGAGTGATACCAGATCACAGCCTCTGAAAAATCACATCCCATCCGCCTTCCTCAAGATGCTTAGAGCTTAAAGGAAATCAAAAGCATGCAAAAAAGCAACAACAGTTTGTTGGTGGAAGGGTTTCAAGTTATGGCAGTGAAACACTGTCTCACCAGCAGGCAGTGTGGATCACTGGAGGTAAAAAACATACTCAGCAAAGATGGATTGGAAATGGAGGCAGCCACAAAGCAAAAGGGAGGTCCTTCCCTGAGTGCACTGCTTGCCCAAAGCACTCCTGGGACAGAGCTGTGGAGAAGGAAGGATATATGGAAGTGACGGATAATGGGCCCATTCCAGTAAAGGACAAGGAAGCAAGTTTTTCATCAATAAGGCTGGATTTTTTTACAGCTGGCATCCCTAAGGGAGAAGCACAAAGGCGTTTGCTTTGCAGTATCATACTAAAATTTTCATCCTGCACAATAATAAAATGCACTCTTAGACACTAAAAGTAAGTTACACCTGGGTGCTTACAGTTATCACTCACTCAATCTGCATGATGCTTGGAAGTCTTGTGTCCCAGAGGAAAAAAACCTCCACAAATCTTGTCTCTTAAAGTAGCTGACTTTCGTACAGTTTGAATTCTAATTTTATAAGAATGTTACCATAGCTGCAACCATGCCTGCAACCACAACTTTTTTCAAAATGAGAGTAGTTACCTGTGGCTGGCTAGTGGGAATAGCCCAATCGCTATTTTCAGTGTGGGGAAGGGTGTTTCAGCTGTAAGAGTTCAGACTAAGAGCAATTTGTGATGTATGTAGCAACATATCCAGAAGGCATGGCTCACCAGTGACATATCTTTCCAACTGAGAAGAATTAGCCAAAAAAATAAAAAGTTTGCATGTGTGCAAACAAATGATCAGCTGAGTGTGTTTTGGCCTGATATTTTACTTTAAAATACACATCCAGACCCATATGTCAGGCTTCCTGACATCCTACATTGTCTCTGCTTCACACAGCTGCCATGGGAGGGGGCTGCAGAAGAGAAACTGAACAAATTCATAGTCAAAGTTATCTGCTTATTGTTGGCATTTCATATTAAGGGCGGAAAACTTTACTTTGAATATTTAGCGTGGTTTAGGAGAAGTAAGAGACATCCTCTAATCTTATGTCCCTCTGCTCACCTAAATAACAACTTCGAATACTTCCCAAACTTCCCTTCTCTCTCCCGCTTTCTTACAAGATTAATTTTTCCAAGTCTACAGATGCTGAAACTGAGGCACCAAGAGATTAATGTCACTGCACGTAGGTATTGCCAGGGCACCAAGAAGCACCCATTCTCACATGTCAGGTGGGTTACTTCTTGGGCTGCAAGTTAGGTCTCCCTGACCCTGACATCTGAAGAAAAGGTAGCTGCACTTCCAGAGTGACACAGCAGCAAGGTGACTGGCAGTCATTGCCGCTGCAAGTGGGACAGAGCAGAGCCAAAGGACGGACGACTGAAACCCCTTTTGCACTTGTCTCCATTTAATTAAACAAGCAAATCAATAGGGGCATCGGAGGGAGCAGAAGATGCTCATACAAAACCTGCAACGTTGCAAACTTTCCCTGAAACTCAGCTGGGAGAGCTGGGCACTTCCAAGCAGGGATCAGACACCTTGTGTCTCATAGCCGGTCAGAACTAAGCTCTACTAGTTAAAAATGCGAGTACAACACTTGTAATCATGCCCAGGATTTTCTAATAAGAATTTAGTGACTTGTATTTTTAAATGAAGCAATGAGAACTGGGGAGAGCAGCAAAAGAACAATCCTGCAACACTTACTGGAGTTTATTCACCAAGTTACAGCAGGAAAAAGCAAGGTGTTATTTTTAACTTTCTAATTAAACTTGTCATAAAACCCTCCTGGCCACCAGCTGGTGAGGTACAGCAGAAAGAAAAAGAAAAAAAAACCCTCACAAACAGAAAAAGAAAGAAGGTAATTAAAGAGGCCTCCCTTGCCTTGACATTAGATAGCTGTTTTTTGGCCTTTAGGTGCATGCTTCCAAATAAAAGGCAGCCCTTTGTGACCAGATGAAATCACAGAGAACAAGACTCACTCTTTCCATCTCCAAAGCTCCCACCGAAGCATTCAAACAACAAACCCCCCTCTGAACATTTAGTCCCAACACCACAGGGAAATGTAACCTCCATCACCATGACACTCCCAGGAAATCAACACCTATCAACTACCACAGAATAATTAAGAGAGGATAAAAAGACAGCTGCTTTCCTTCTGGTTTTTAATCATGGATCCAGCCCCTTAAGAGATTGCTAGGCTAGAAGAGACAGAGAAGATTAGCCTTTTCATTAATGTTGGGGGTGAGGGGACAGTTTCAATAATTTCCACCAGGTATGTTTTTAGCAGTGAGGCAGGCAGCTTGTTCAAGTAGTATCTCCCTGCCTGGTGTTATAACTGAGGTTATAAATGAGATTAATTCTGAAGCCCAGAAAGCATGGGTAGCTTTCCAGAACAACTTTCTTCTTTTTTAAAAAAAGAAGGTAGAAAAAAAAAAATAATATCCTTATGTAGCACAGTGGGTTGACCCTGGCTGGATGCCATGTGCCCACCAAAGCCACTCTGTCACTCTCCTCCTCAGGTGGGTAGGGATATAATGAAAGGCTCGTGGGTCAAGGTAAGGACAGGAGAGATGCCACTCACCAATTACTGCCACAGGCAAAACAGACTTGACTTGGGGAAAATGAATTTAATTTATTACCAATCAAATCAGAGCAGGGTAATGAGAAATAAAACCAAATTTAGAAACAGACACACCTTCCCTCTAACCCTCCTTTCCTCCCAGGCTAAACTTTACTCCCAATTTCCCCACCTCCTCCCTGCCAGTGGCACAGGGGGACAGGGAACGGGGCCTGTGGTCAGTTCATCGCACGTTGTCTCTGCTGCTCCTTCCTCCTCGGCGGGAGAGCTCCTCACGCTCTGCCCCTGCTCCAGCGTGGGGTCCATCCCTCCCACAGGAGACAGTCCACAAACTTTTCCAGCGTGAGTCTTTCCCATGCTGCAGTATGAAGTGTTCCGGCATGTGTGCCTTCTACAGGGTGCAGTCCTTCAGGAACAGACTGCTCCAGAGTGGGTCCCCTGCCAGAAACTCTGCCCCATCGTGGGCTCCTCTTTCCACAGATCCACAGACCCTGCCAGGAGCCTGCTCCAGCATGGGCTTCCCATGGGTCACAGACTCCTTTGGGCATCCCCCTGCTCCAGCATGGGGTCCCCCATGGGCTGCAGGTGGGAATCTGCTCCACCATGGGCTCCATAGGTTGCAGGGGCACAACCTGCCTCACCATGGGCTTCTCCACAGGCTGCTGGGAAATCTGCTCCAGCACCTGGAGCTCCTCCTGCCTCCTTCTGCACTGGCCTGGGTCTCTGCAGAGCTGTTCCTCTCGCATATTCTCACTCTTTCTCATGCTGCAGTTGCTGTTGTGCAGCTTTCCCCCTCCCCACCCTTCTTAAATACGCTATTCCCGGAGGTGCTACCACCATCGCTGATGGGCTCAGCCTTGGCAGTGGCAAGATCATCTTGCAGCCAGCTGGCATTGGCTCTGTTGGACATGGGGGAAGCTTCTAGCAGCTTCCCACAGAAGCCACCTCTGTAGCGCGCTCACTACCAAAACTTTGCCATGCAAACCCAATACATGTAGTCAGGCTGGCAATAAACGTAAGTTAGTTTTAAACAGTAATTTTACTTTTCCCTAATTTGTTTTTCCTACTTGAAGATCTGCAGTGCTGTCCCCAGACATGGATTAGCACCTAGAGCAAGAAACTATTACTGTCCCTATTTTTAAGACCAGAAAATAATAAAAATAAAGAACTTAAAGGTTTCTAAACAAACTCTTGATTTCTATTTACAATATCTCAGAATAAAAGGAATATGTTCAGTGTTTATATTAGGGAAATCAAACATGAACTTTTGACTTGGATGTGTAAGTTAAAGCTTTTTGTTAACTATGACAGTTAACAAGTTTTAAGTGTAATTCAGTTGAAGCTTTTGATTCTCTCAAGAAGGATGAGTTAAATAGCTCATCAAATTACACACAACTAGAAAACACAGGAGTACATGCCCATGATAAAATAATTTGTTTCCACTCCACATATTTGGAAGTGACAGCCCTTCAGAGCTGCAATGAAATCATGTTGGCCAGCCAATACTTTCAATGTACCATTTTTACACTGCACCAGTGTTACTCCACACTTGCTTCTACAGAGATTTTTAAAGCACATTTGCTCAGGAATAACCTCTCTTAGAGATGCCACAAGGGAACCCAAGAAAAACTTAAAAGGGTTTCAAATAGGCTAACTTAAAATATCAATCCCGAAGATTGGCAGCTTACACATACCATTCCATCTCAAATTCATCAGAAGCTTTCTTCAGAAAAGTGAGAAAACAGAGGATTTTGTTCCCTTTAGGCATCTCCAGCTTTTCATGGCCAGGCAGTTACAAGCCTGTACCCCCACCGATAACGCAACCAAGACTGAGCTCAGTTGGAAAGGTACAAGTAAGGGAAGGAAATAAATATCAACCCCCAAATTTGAACTTTGTGCCTCCTCTTGCAAATACCCCCTCTTGCAAATCAGACCTTGTAGGAGAAGAGAAAGGGGCAGACATTAGGCGTACAGCAGCCTTCCAAGAGTCTCGTCACTGAATTTGCATGTGGTGAGGATGACTCTGCCCCAGTATCTATAAATGGGATTCGAGGACCAGATGCTGTAATGCAACTGATAAACCCCTTCCAGAGGATTTCTAAGGAGCAAAGTCACCCACAGAATACACTTTCCCTAGAAGGCATCTGATCATTCATACTTTAGAGATTTCAGATGAAGACTTTTTTTTTTTTTTTTTTTAATCATTCAGGTATTAAGACCTCAGCATAAGAATGATGTGGCAAAATTCAACAGCTTTGTTGTTTTGCAGGAGGTTGAACTAGGCCAAGTAAAACAGCTCTTTCTAAGCTATTAAGTATGGAAAGGGTTTATTGCCCTTTAGGACTCAGATTCACAGCTGTCTTGATATGAAATAGATAGATCAACCTCTCCTGACAGTCCTTGGAAACTAACCTTTTCAAAAAGACAAAATACAACCCCCTAGGTTTCTATATTACAGGAAGACAGGTTGCTGCTTCTATTTCAAATAAAACTTTGGAGTTTTCTGTAAGACAGATTTCAGGTTAGTCAGCTTTGAGACAGGGCTTGCTTAGAACAATCTCACCCCCCCCCAAAAAATGTACCTAAAAGCTGAATACAGCCTCCCACAGCACACAACTCAAGCCACCACCCTCGCAAAAAATGCAACTGCTTTGGTTTGCCCTGTCACTCGGAAGGCAGTTTAATGTGTTCTGAACAGCCCTGTTACACTGCCCATGGACATTAAAACCACAGTAAGCATTTGGATGTGTATTAGGCACAAACTTAGATAGATGTGCTTTCTAAAAGTTTAACCCTCCTCCCCAAGAACATTAAAATCATTGCCCCGATACCTAATTTTAACGCTGAAGTAGTTGAGGCCTGAGCAACAGGCCCTGAGATAAAGTTGACCTCTAGATGAACCTGCCAACTGAACATTATATATGCTTAGTATCCGATCACCAGCAAAATACCCATGGTCATTTGCGAAAGACATAGCTTAGGGAAAATATAATCATTAACGAAGATACAGTGCATCCTTCCTTGCTTAGAGGCAGGTGGTCGAGGCCACGAACCAGCTGTTTGGCCTTGTTTGGAACCAGGTGGTTAAAACCCAGCAGATGAAGGAAACTCCCTCGGTTCCTCCCTGAGCCCTGGCCAGGCTGTGGGGGAACCTGAGAGAAGAAGAGTGAAGCCAGATGGTTTTGCATTTGAAATTACGTAAGCTTATTCAACAGTGTAAAAGCTGGACCCTCTCACAGTGACTTTGGAGACCTCCCCTATGCGGGGACGTCCTGCACGGGACTGGCTCTCCAAATCCTCACTGCAACAGGGGCTCCCTACTGACTGCAGACCTGGATGATGGTAACATGTTAGGGCAATTGGTGATGTACCTTTCTTAATCACAACTGCTAACCTTAAGTAGTAATGATTAGGTGCATTACCTTGCTTATCTGTTTCATTGCTTGAATCAGGGTATTGTAAGCTAATGCCTTATTTTCTGTATTAATTTGAAACAAACAGTAAACTAAGGTTATTTTCTTTATTGGTGTCTGTGTGCTATCTATTGACCCCATCAATTGGCAAAACAAACACACATTCATAAATAGTTGGCTTTTTTACTTCCAGTGTACATCAGTATTCAGAGTGTATTTATTCGACAAACAGAGCCAGATCATGTGGCTTCTTAATTCCAGTCTTTGCTGACAGAACAGTATCAGGAATTATTTGTGCTGTAGCATGGACTAAGCCACTACTTTGCTGGCACATCTAGGCTGACTCTTGAGGTAAATGAATAACTAGTAATAAAATTATCACCCCCACCTTCACAACCCTAATTGGGCACACCAGTTGTCTGGGCGCACACAACGAACAATAAGAATTTGATTGAGCTAGAGAAGATGATGGTGGGTGAAACAGCTGCACAGCAATGGTGACAAACTCAGCAGTACCTGTATATACAGCAAAGGAAGTGAGAACAAGACAGTAACTTTTTTTTTTTTTTTTTTTGAACAAAACAACCCACAGCAATTCAGCATCATCTGGAGAATCAGCATTATTAAAAACTCCATATTAACCATAACAGCAATTAATTTAATGCAATGACAACTTTATTGAAGAAAAAAACCCCAGCACTTTTAATATTTCACTTAATTACAGAGAAAGTTGGAAGTTAGGAAAGAAGATGTTTGTCAAAGTAGAAAACAGTGTAAAAACATACAAAAAGCACAACAGCAAATAGAATCAGTAACAGTAGAAAACATTGTGGAGAATTTCTGAGAGTTTGGGTTTTGTTTTACAAAACAAGTCCACAGCTGTTAAAAAAATATAGTGGTCCCATTACAGTGAGGCACGTGGTTTTAAGAAAAATATACCATTTCTGTGCTTTCTGTCTTGCATGGTCAGTATTTGCTGTGGTTGTTAAACATAAGTATATAAGACAAGCGTGTTTCAATGTCATCATCCTCCTCACTTTACAATAGCAACAGTGATCTTACTTCCCTTAATGTGACTAAGTACCAAAACTAAGCAAGAACCATTCTCAGACTCGGAGGCTCTTTCCATCTCATAGCACATAGCAAAAGGGGATGAGCTTCAAGTGCCCGCACTACTCCACAAGGCAATTCCCAGAACAGGAGTTTCAGACCACATGTAAGCAACAGTGCCATGAGCCTCCAAATGCATTGCACGCCAGCTGCATTCTACCCACAAATCATGATCGATTCAAGCCTGCCATCTTACACCTAGCTGGAAGCCATCCCATAGCAGGGTCCCTATCCTCCCCCAAACTTGCGTATTTATTCACACACAAAGCTTACACCACTTCCTTTTTTAAAAAACAATTTCTTAGAAGAATTTCAACTTGGTGCAGAAATTTCTTCCTTGGTTTTTGTAACAGTTCATGAACAATCTCATTACTGTAAATACTAAACAAGAGGAAATTGTTCACATCATCCCTGTGGAACCATCTCAGATAGCACCAGTATTCACAATGGACTTCATTGCATGAAACAGAGCAAATCTTTGAAGTAATGAAAAAGAAATCCCACATTTTTATGTGTAGAATCTCAGTACTTTGGGAACACATGACTACCACCCTCCTTACTTCCATTTCTACTGTATCTGGAAAGTCAACTGATCCCAGATATGCACATTTCATGCTAGAACTGTATGCTAGAACTGTATGCTAGGGCTGCTTGGTTAAGGTTATGTTATCTGTACTGCAAAAAGTAAAAAGTGGATAGGCAAGCTGACCAACAGTGAGGCTGGGCAAAAAACACTTTCTGGAAGAACATCAAAGCCTACCGAGATGCGCATCCAACATCATGCAAGTTTCTTTAGGAAAGTCAACCTTGAGTTAAGTGCTGTAGGCAACAGAGCAAGGACTTTGGGAAGGAAGGAGCTTTGCTATTTAAAACACAAACATCTCTATTTGCAGTACAGCACACACAACAAACATTCCTGCCTTGAAGGACACTAAGATAGAAAGCTAGAGAGGGCTTCAAAAATGCCCACCACGCTTCCTGCTGAGCAGATGACCAAAGCGGATGGTAACAAAACTTAACATAAAGTAGTATGAATGATGAAAAGAAGGTATGATGGTGTAATCTAATTCAGATTGGAACTGGTCACGAGAGGTTTACTCCCTGATTATGCAAAATCATATAAAGTATTTTAACAAAGTGGGAAAATCTTTTGCTGCTAAACTTGGCATCAGCTTGAACATAACTACTTATAAGCGACTAAGAATCTGAAGAGTTTGTTGTGATAAAGGAGAGTTATTTTAAATCAAAACTGCTTGTAGACGAAATGATAAACCCTGAGTATGTTTCACATATTGGCAAGAATACAGTGAGTCTCTCCTCCTGTCTGACCTTCACAGGAACAGAATGCAACACCAAAGGGCAACATAAGCCCTAATTGCACTCTGGCAGTCCTTGTGTCTTTGCCACCTCTCCTTGGATTCCCTTTCTTTAATGGCACAACTGCTGAGCCTCACGTGCTATACAGTCAAATGAAGATTTGTTCTTCTCTCTTACTGAATAAAAAGCTGTGGAGTTGGAAAAGGAGGGGGAGTAAGGAAAAAAAATAATCTATCTAAGGTTACCCACTATATATTGGTAGTTTCCTAAATTTCTTACTTCCAAGCGGCTGTGCTCACAACAGTCAGCTAAAATGTTCCAGTTAGCTAGTATGCAAGTTGAAAAACTAATATTCAGCATACCCACTTCTGGTGTTCTAGAGGAACTGCTAGAGAGTCAGGGTGCCACAGTCCTTCAGAAGCCAGTCAAGGAAGAAGCAAAAGATTTTTACTCCTAATCTGAAGTATTCAAAAAAAGAACAAAGTCAAATTCCATTATGTTGACTGCTGATGAGCCTGGAATGATGATCCAAGTTAACATAACTTCCTGGAGAGGGAAAGGAGGAACGTATGCTATACTTCTAGTGTTTTCCAGGAACAGCCAAGTATGTTAAACTAAATATTGGAATGCAGAAGGCATTAGGGTTGCATTTAAATTGCCCTCACACAAAGGAATTCTGTAAACATCATCAAAGTCCTAATAAAAGACTAACACAGGTCCTTTGACAGATGTAAATTAGGTTTGAACCTTCTCCCTGATAAAAGACACACATCAGTTTAGATACTTAGGTCAGTCAGAGGAAAGAAGTAGCAGTATTCTGTAATTCCCAGTCTCTCTTGGGCATTTAACAATCCTTCAAGGAAAGTAATAGTCAACCTAGTTATTCAACACTAATTTCCAAATTCTAGCAGGAAAATAAAAAAGCACCAGGAACTGCATTTGATCATCCTGTGTAATGGATTCATCCCAACATCGGTGCCATATTTTCAAGGCAGCATTTTCCATTCAGATGCCTTTGTAACAGGAACTCTAGCCAGCTGGAATCCACTGAACGCCTGGTGAAATTTCCCTTTCATACTATCCTCAAAAGGTTGGTGTTTTGGGTTGGTTTTTTTTTTTGAGAGGATCCTAACAGAAGGATGGTACTGTGCTTTATAAATTATCAGAAGGACACTTAAGTTTAAGATTTTGAATTAACTCAGTTTCTAGTAACTTTCTGGAAGCCACAGAATTACTTGGCTTCACTGTGGGTTTATGTTTTATTGCCAAGTACATCTAGGTCTTTCCTACATTGAAATCTTTGTAGTACAAGTCAGGGATGTGTTTGCCATGCAAACAGAACGCTGTTACCTGGCTAAACTCCTGGTAGATGGAGGAAGAGAGACTTCAGTTCATGTTGGATAATCATCTTCGTAGCCACTGCCTCCAGCAAGACAGTTGGTAAGAGGAAAGGTGAAAGCAGTTAAACAGTATCTCACCCCGCAGAAGCGGGAACCTGTGCTTATAAACAACTAACCGCAGCAATGGTTTGGGAGTAAGTGATTATACACAGCTCAGAATATGAACAGAATATAGAGTAGCCTTGGAATTTGGATACCGACGTTCAGCATTTGTTTCGAGCTGGCAGCTAGACTGATACACGCTTTCTTTGATAAGACAGGCAACAGAAAATTGTACTTTCTCCTCAAAACAGTTGTTCTTCGCTAGTGTATGCAAGAGCTTTAGGAGACACAAAACTGATCCCACTTACAAAAAAGAAGAAATGTTGTAGTTCTAACTTGTAAATAAGGTAAGAAGAAAACATCTCCTTGGACCAAACTGCTTAAACAATATCCTGCTTTCACCTTATCAGAGTTCGTCCTGTGGGAAAGGACATACATAAATTCTGTCGTTGCTTACCTATCAGGCCCTCAGCTTTGCATGGCCCCTACGCTGCAGCTGGGAAAGAAGGGAAGCACCCTGCATCATGTGAAAAATTTCAGTTTTCTGCCTTTTATGTATTACCTTTAGCTGCAGGCAAGGCAAAGAATTCAGGTTCCTGACAGCTAAAAGATTCTATCAACCTTATTTTGCAAGTGCTTTTCCTACAGGAGTAAGTTATTATAGATGAAAATGTCCCTTTCATGTATTTTAAGGAAACACCACCAGTCTAAACTGAAAAGTAAATATTTCATTAAAGATGCAAACATTTCATACTTACTCCAAAATAGTCTTTTCATTTAGAATTAAAGTTTTTTGAAGTAAACCTAAAATTTTTCAAGAGGCATGAAAAGAATACCAGTATTCCATTATCCAAGGTAAACAGTGCAAAGATTAAGTGACATAAGGCTATTTGAAAACAAAAAACAAGTTGTCAGTAACAAATCAGTTGCCAACTGATTTTTTTTCTTGAAAAAAGAAATCCTCTAGACTGGCATAGTCCCATCAGAGTAGAGATCTCCATTTTACAAACTTCATGTATTACTATGTTACTTTTGCAAAACCAAACAAATACATGACTTTATATAAAGAATTATCATAACAGATTCTGGATCTCCACCTAGTTTTTCTGCCAGATTGAACTTCATTTGACCACGAGCACCCTGTCCTACAGACACCATTGCTTACAAAACCAAGCAATTGCACACACTGGATTTAACACAAGGGGCTTCTAAACAAGCTGAAAGGCACATGTTGGAGACAGAAGTAGGAAAAATACACACACAGTGATCTTAACGTAGCTCTACTATACTTCCTAGAACTTTGTGAAGCATCCAGTATTCCTCTCAGGACAGGCAGACTGAAACACATTTCTTCACAGCATCCCTACAGGCAGGAGAAAGAGGGGAAAAAAAACAACAACACAGAGAGTCACCTCAGTTATGCTGCTTGATGAGACTCATTCCATGCTGCTGTCACACTGACACTGAGGACTTGAAAGATCAGCTGACCCTGTATTAATTGTGCTTTCATAATTTGAATGACTACATGAATGCATTAGAGACAAGTGGATCTGCTCACCGTCCACCTGCCCAACTGCAGCAGAAATGACACCTGTCAGCCTGTGTTGAGGCAGTGCAACGAAGGGTGGGCGTGATGGAGCAGGGGAGAGAACTGTGTGCTCAAACACGTAACAGTGCTCAGGGGGGGGAACAGGGAAAAAATGAGTTACACAGAAGGTGTAAAAAGTAGAAAAAAGGTACACTTGCCTAGTAGCATTTTGGACCAACATTTAGACATCCAAAGGTAAGCCTCAAGTTTAGCACATGGTCAGCACGGTTACATATTTTTATGGGAAGCCCTCACATTTTGTTACATCTGTGTTCTCCCACTAGAGAATGTGCTTAGTTTCATGTTCAGATTTAACTACATGTATTTCCTCCCCCTAAGAAACCACCATGGAAAAACTTTTAAAGCAATACACTACAATGCTTCTATAAGCTAATCTTCTGTATCATTAATGCTCAAGATGACAAAAAAGTAAGGGAGTAGGGAAGCTTACCTTGCAAACGGTATGAAGGAAATGCTGTACCTAAGAAGAAAAGATTTTTAAAGTTACTATTCATGTCAGATTTTATTAGTCACAAACAAGAAGAACAACTCCTCTGATGCTCTAAACAGGTAACTGCAAGACACACAACTAAAATGAAGCTCTGAGGTTGTGAGCAACAGGAATGAGTATCCTTGCAAGTCATCTTAGCCCAGCCGGGCTGTGAAACACTACGGCAAAACCGGGGTGGGGGTGGGGGGGGGCACGTTGTAGAAGCATTCTAACACAGTTCTCCTGCACCCGATATATTTTTCTGAGTGCTGGCTAGATATTCATACCAGTTTCCATGCTGCTGCAACATTACACAGAGCATATGTTAACTTAAAGAACACTGACAGTTCATTTGATTAGCATATCTGGGTCTTTGAATAAGACAAACTGCAGAAGAGGAATACCAGACAGTAAGCAACAAATTGATTTATAATGGAAAGAAAAAAAAAGTAGTTTTACTTGAAGCTCACAGAAATTAAACACGTTCAGAGGAACTTCCCCCGGAAATGGAGCCCTGAGCTCCATCTCTAGAGGGGTGGTCGGAGAGACCAAGACGCAGGAGTAAGTCAGCTCCTCACTGATGCATTGTCTTGCATCTAGGGGAACGGTGGGGTACAAATTCTTCTTCCCTCTAACTCATGCAAGGTCAAAATCCACTCACAATTCAGCTGCTGATGTTAGGTGTGATAGACAATAGGAGTGTGCAGGGAGGAAATCACTTACCATGCCAAGGCAAAAAACTGTAAGATGCAGAAGAGGAGCGCAAGTCCTTTACCCCACTGAAGGAGGGGAGAAGAAACCAAGCAGACAGAGAAAACATTGTAAGAATCTTATTTTCAAAATACAGCCCAGTTATATATACATACAGGACACACATACTCACCCAGAAAGCAGCACATAATGTTAGTATGAGACACAACTAGAAGAAAACAAACAATATATATTAAACACAGAAACAACTCCAGTTTTTATAGATATTGCAACACTATAATGAGTTCCTCCACACAGACAGATTACATAATTTCATAGATGCATCCAATCCTGCATAACGGTGTCCCTTATTTAAAATGCTCTCACTATTACATTCCTGAAGTGAATTAAAGCAATAAGAAGTATCAGCCCAATATCTACAGGAAATAATTTTACAGCCGCAAAAGGGGAAGAGGTTCCTACAGCTCTTTTGCAACATCAGCAGGTCCCTGCTTCATCCCACACACTTCTTGGTGTCACAGGTATATACCACAGTTCATCATTTTGCAAGTAAGATCTTTCAGTTACAACTTTAGTCTTTCTGCTTCTGTACAAGCCATATTTCCTGTTGATTCTCAAGGTTACCATGGGGTTGAAGTTATTTCTTTATTTAATTCTTATTAATTAAAACTACAATTCACTTTCAAGAACTTTCAGCTATTGCTTAGTAGCTCTCCTGTTTAATATAAAGTCCAGCACAACCATTTAAACCAGCACTTTTTCTTTTCTTCAGAGTTGCACTCCGTATTTACTACCGTTAAAATCTCTGGGGGTACAAGGCAATTTTGGATTATTTTATGTTTTAACAGGAGCCTCCTTTTAAGTTTTTGTGTTCAATTTAAGACACAACAGCTCATTTAGCTACAACCGATGCTGATACTTGGTCTTCCTTCATCAACATCTAACAGCCTTTTGATACACATGTAACACTGTGCCACTAGAGATTATAATGCACGTTTTAATGCTTGAGTAAAAAAAAAAAATAAACAAATTAGCACTACATATTCAAGACAGCAACACATGCATTGCCAAAGAAATCACACACCTCACCTCAGTCATGATTACTGAAGTTAAATGTAGTTTTTGCATTAGTTAAGGTGGTGATCTGTACATTGGTCTAAATACTACATCATACATCTAACAACTGGCTTTATTCCAGTTAACAACATTCCAAGCATTCTCCTGACTCCAGGCATCCTAAACGCATACAAAACAAACACACCAAGCAGGAGGCTGCTTGCTTCTGATCTGTGAGGATACACAGTCAGTTTCTCAAGCTCTTATCAGTTGCCTGCAGCCTCTCTGGTTGTTTTAAGTTAAAAGTTGTGTGAGTTAAAAGAGAAAATAGGAAGCGCTGATGCCAAGCAAACACTCTGAAGACATTCACACTGAAAGGAGGACAGTGTCATGCAGCTTAAACCACCTTCCAGACTTTAGACTCCAGGGGACAATGGGGAAGTCTAAGAGACAAAAAAGCACATGCACTTTAAACAAGGAAGAGTCTGAAACTTAGCAGCAACTTTCACACACACTCACACACCCACCCAGTAGAGGGTTGGCTACCATTCCTATCTTCTGAAAATAAAAATAATTCCAAGGGCTGACTTCAGTTGAATGTTGAGTTTGCAGTTTCATTGTGTCACATGAGTTTCAAAACCTGAAGCTATCAGCCAGCTGGGATGATTTCTGTATTTTTAATGCAAGATGACCAAGGCATAGAGACTTCCCAGTTGCTTTCTCAGGGAACGATTATTTAAATTGAGGTAGAAATACCTGCACAGCTCTTTAAAGCAAATCAGATAGAATAAAAAAAGACAAAATTATGCAAAATAGAATGCCTAACAACTTCTGTAGTACAACTTTTAAAAAACTAGTTTCCCACCTTTTAAGCAACATGTAGATATCATGTTGTGACCTCAAGCACCCTAAAAAAGCATGTGCATGGTTCACACACCAGGCACAGACCCTTAATGCTGATTTAACATAACAACCTGGCCCCAGCTCAGTCTTTCATAATAGGAAAGTGGTTTTCTGGTGCTACACATACCTTTCCACTACAGCAGATGTGCAGGATATTTGATGTTTTAAGAGAAAAAAACCAAAAAAACAAACCAAACCACCCACCCACCTACCCACCCTGAGACATAGATCAATGTGTAGGAAAGGACTTTACAATGGGAATTGTGTACAGGTTAGCAGGAGTTCAAACTGATTCCTTTGATACTTACTAGCATAACAATAGTAGCAATCAAACGTGTAGGCTCAAACATCCTTTTCAACTGTTGCATTGGTCCCATAAGAAAAAGAGTGCTTTGGAGGGAAAAAAAAAAAAGAAAAGATTAAGACAGAGAGTAGAAAGGCAAAAGTGTAACTAATTAAGGTCCCTCATTAAGGGGGGGTATTTTATTCAATCGCTGTGATATGGGGCATCAGTACACTATGTTGTTATGGTAATCAGTGCTGCGTAACAAAAGAAACAAAGAAACAGGACATACAAGACAAAATCCATCCCTGCTTTTCTCTGTGTAAGGTATTTATTCTATAATTTTATTCACACTTGTTCAGTTACAACTAACATAAGCAGAGCAGAACTGTCAAGCCGGAAGCATGGTTCAAGGTCAGCTTCAATGAGATCATTCTTGACAGGTGCTTTTTTAACCTGCTCTTGAAAAACTCCAGCCACAGAGGCTCTGCATGGATTGACAGGTCACCCAGCTAAATTCCTCTACATAAAGGGCTGTTTTCAGGCCTGGATCCATTCTCCGATCCCTTAGCAGATCTGCAGCCCTCATTTAGAGCCCTACTGATTGATACTGCATGAACAAGGTGAAAGTTTTACCTAAGGTGATATTTCTGCCTCATCACTATAGTATTTCTAATTCCATTCCTTGTGCTTTGTGACATATTGTTAAGTTTCCTCAGCCACAGAAGTTTATGCCTCTGACAAAATTAAGGGGGCTACGTTTCAGCACCCTGAATGGCCATGACGGCTTATCAAACACACCTGCCCTGACAGCCAGCCTGCCCAAATATATTCACCAAAACACACAGAAAATACAAAATGGCAAACCATTTTTTTTTATCTTGGGGGGGGGGGGGGGGGGAGGGGAACCAACAAAATCAAAAAACTTCCATGTTCAAAACATGAGTTTGATTCTTCTTTACTAATAAGTAACTTTTATCTTGAATGCATTACTAACAGCAATAAACAAAATAAAAGGTTTCTTTACTGTTTCAGGGCACTTCTGGGGAAATGCTGATATTCAGCAACAAGAGAATGATCTACATCATCAAGCCTTCTCACACAAATGCAACAGCTTGTACCACTTATGCAGCTTCACCTATCACTGTGCCTTAGTTTCACATCTTTATTAGGGAACTAATATATAAAGATTGTTACCTCCCAATAGACGCAATATTCCCCAGCGTATAAAATACTGCAAAGAGTATCAGCCCTTTCTTTGGTACCCATAGCAGACAAGTACCCTAGAAAGAAACGAACGGGGTGGGGGGGAATAGAATTAATATTTTTTTACATTGCAAAAGACATATATGCAAGAAATGTCACAACACGAGAGAAATCTTAGGAAAGCTTAAACCCAAATTGCAGAATCACATGCACACAAAAGTAAATTGCATTTATTGGCATTCTTGTTAGCAGTTAGTGCATTGCATCGCAGCTAACGAACTGAGTTAGATGCCTTCCCAGAGGCTCAAAAATTAATTAATAAATAAAGCAACAGCATACAGCAAGGCTGTAATTACTGAAGCTCAAAGATCAGGGAAATACGGCAAAAAAAGTCCTTACCAAGAGCGAGCACAGGCACCCTATTGCAAAACACGCAATGAAGCCTTTCACTCGGGTGCCCCAACCTAACGAAGCCGCATCAATAACCTAGAAACGAGGAGGAAAACAAAGAGGGCGAGTTACGATGTAGTAACGGCTCTGCCACTCGGGCAGCCCGTGACTCGTCCCCGGGACACCAAGCCGTGCCCCCCCGCAGGGCCTGCCCTGCCCCGCCGGACCAGAGCCCCCACTCCCCGCCGGACCGGACCAGAGCCAGCACCGGCAGCGGGCGTCGCGGGGTTGGTTGTTCGGGTGGGGGGGGGGGGGGGGGGGAGAGGGGGTCGGGGGGGGGCTCCCCCCTGCCACTCCCGCGCCGCCGCTTCCCGGGCTGGCTCCAAGCCGCCTCCCGGCCCGAGCCCCCGCGGGAGACCCGGCCGCCCCCTCCCATAGTGAGCTGAATAATGACCTACGTACGACTTAATTAAAAAAAAAAACAACGTGCCCGCGCTCTTGTCTGTCTAAAGGTTGAAAAACATCCGGAGACCCTTATTGCTGACTTTAGGATGTACTAAATCAGAGAGCCTCAATGCTGACCTGAGGACGTCATTCTCGAATTGATGACATAAAGAACGTGCTAATTACCGAGGCCTTAGATTTCTGTTATCTTTAAAGATCTGGTCCTAAGTTGTTGTTCGTACAACGGGACAGGGAATTTAAATCATGGTCACCGGTCTATCGAGAAACAGAGTCCGCGCAGACACAAAAGGTAAAAAGTTCATCAGAGGAAGGCTCATGATCTCCACCTTGAAGACCCCCGGACGACCACTCCTCAAGGACACTAACGCAAGTGCGAGATATGTTAAGGAGGTCCCGGAATTGTAAACAATATGTAAATGATTCCCCGAAAAGTTAATGAATAGTCATGAGTGACTTGTATAAAGAGGGGGCTGAAAGGTCCCCTGGGGGTGCATGCCTTGGTGGAGCGATCCCCGCGCCCCAGCGCTGCCGAATAACGACCCTCCGCTCGCCCGCGCACAGGTGAAGCGATTCCTCCGCTCCGAGCCCAGCAGCCAGGGCCCCCCGGCCGGGCAGCGGCTGCTGGCGGGCGGACACGGGGGCCTTTAGCTGCAGGCGGAAGGTGGGGAGCGCGGCTCAGCCGCAACCCGACGGCGCTCGCCCGGGCCCCGGCGGCACAAGGGCGGGCCGAGGCGGCACAGGCCGGTCCCGCCGCCGAGCCGAGGGGCGGCGCAGGCCCCCCCGCCGGCCGGGCCCCGGCGCGCAGCCGGCCGCGGCAGGGAGGCGGAGGGCACGGCGAGCGGAGCGTTACCTCAGCCAGGCCGCTCGGCTCCTCCGCGTCGCGGCCGCTCAGCACCCGCTTCAGCTTGTCCATGGCCCCAGGCCCGGCCCCGCGGCTCTGCCCCGCGCCCGGCCCGGCCGCTCCTCCCCGCCCCCGGAACTCTGGGCCCCGGCACGCACCTGCGCCCGGCAGGTAGGCGAGGGCCGGCGGCGGCGCGCAGGCTGCCGGGGGCTGTAGTCCGCCGGGCGGGGCCGCTCCCCCGCGGAGATGGCCGGGACCCGCCGCCTCCGGGACTTGAGGAGCGGTGAGTCCCCCGGGGGGGGGGGGCGGGCGGGGGGCAGCGCTGTGCCGGCCGGCCCCTCGCCCTCAGCCCCGGGGCGCAGCGGGGCCCGTGCCCGCCCCCGGGTGCTCCAGCCGCCCCGCGGCCGCTTCCCGGGAGCGGGGGCACCGGCCCCAGCGCCGCAAACCTCCCGCAGGGGTGGCGGCCGGACAGAGCAGCCCGGCGAACTGAGGTTGGCCTCTCCACAGTAACTTATGGGTTCGGGTGTTTTAAGAGAGAGCAAACAGTCCCACCTTCTCCAAGTTTGCCATCGCTCACCCTTCCGAGCACTGGACAGCTGACATCCAAACTGTCCTGCTGTTCTCCAGACAATGAAGTCCACACCCTCTGCCAGTTTTACTTCTCTAGTTGTATCCTACCTCCTCCCACCGGTTTTGCATCCATTACATGGCAATAACGAAGCTCATAGAAATAGTAACACATATTTCATTTTCCTCCCACTACTGGGGCTCTTTCCCTGTTTTGAGAAGGTCTCACTTTATTTTCGTAACTACCTGGAGTGGTCTGGTGAAAGGCAAAGGCACACAGACCCAACATCTTAGTAGCATGCACAATTCAGCACCACGAGCAGTTATTTTAGTTTATTTTGCTCAGATAAAAACAGAACTATAAAATGTTTGGTACGTTTTATTTAGCGACATACAGGAAAGAATATAAATTGTCACATGTTAAACTTGCCACAAAACAGCTGGAGAATCACCCCACTCCCTCCCCCTCAAGTTACGTTATCCGTAGTGGTACTTTTCTGTGGAAAATTTGTACCAGAGAGCTTACGGTGTACCGGTTTATGCTGCTGCTTCTTGGTAACGTGTGGTGTGAGAGAGTCACAAAGTGCTCCACGTTTTACTTTGTAGTAACTGTAACTTCCTAAACACACTCTTGTGATTCCCCCAACACGTGTTCTACTGAAACACAGAGCACCCACAACAGATGGGTATCACATAGCTATAGAGTCAGGATTCAAGTCCATTCAAGACAACTGTATCAACAGGTCACAGATCAGTGTGTGTGATGGACAAGATAAAATACACAGTATAAGCTAAACATGCAGAGCACCTTCTCAACCGTAGGTGTCCATGCTGCCAGTTCCCCCCCAACTATACTTTAGCCCAATGGAGCTCAATGTTATTAGCATCACTGAATGTTATCAGCATCACTGACCAAACTGAAATCACAACTGTAATTAATGAATGCAGATATAGGTTCATGCTAGCACTACATCAGCTCTCCTCTCAATCACTACCAGCTTAAAGTGTGTTTTTGTAAGCCTTTAAGGCATTTAAAAGAATATATGCTCAGAGTAAAAGAAATGCCATGACTGGCTTCTCTTCACCCCCCATTCGTTGTTCCCTTCCTTTTCACTCTCTCCCCATATCCCTCTATCACTGGAGTGGACCTAAATAATTTTCTGTTACCAAATTAAATTTGATCACTTCCATGCTGTAATCATTTGCAGCCCCTTCTTCATCCTGACACTAAAATCTTTAGGGAAGAAGTGCAGGAAGGAAGATGAAAAAAGCCAACAGAATTCAGGACTGTAAAGGGGAATAGAGGACCTCACCTCTAATTCAAAGTGGCTGTAAATTTGCTTACCCAGATCATGTCTGGCTGATAATAAATTCTTTCAGAGAGTGTTTAATTTCAGTTCTCTTCACTCATCTGATCCCATGAGTCATAGGATTTTTTTGCAGTAATCCCTTCCAAAGGATTCCAAAGATAAGGCTGCAGGTGTAGTCAGGAAAAAAAAACAACCAAAGAAAGATATTCTAATCAATAATGTTTTACAAAATAATCCTCACAGACCCTCAGTGAGGTAGGCATGTATTAACTCTAATTTTTACATACAGGGAACTGAGGCACAGAGAAGTGACTTCCTTGTGGTCTGAGTAAATCAGTGACATAGGAAAAGCTGCCCTACAATCTTATGATTAATTCATTACACCAGGCTGCCTCAAATAAAAGTGAAAGGGTGTAGTGTTTGTTTTTAATTAAGAAACCAGTCACTCAGATGGCAGTACACTTTTTTCTAAAAACCTCAGGCTCTTCTCCAAGTGAAAACCATTTCTCAAAAGACCTGGTTAAATACCAGGTTTTGAGGTGGGTTGTTTCTATTAAGCCATGCAGTGTAGAATATGAAGACTTTAAAACAAAAATTCCAAGACATCAGAATGTGTACACATTCTTATCTGCTATCACCTTAAACCACAAGGCCTACTTTTCGCTACAGTCCTTTGGTTCTTGCACTTCACTGAGCATGAGCAGTAAACCTAGACAAGTCTGTTTAGCTCCCTCACTTAGGCCAAACCATTAATTTAGGATTTCCAAAATCAATATAAATATTTGAAGTTTAATCTACAAAGTGTTGAGTTAAAACCATAACTATACATAGATGACTATAGATCACTTCTATTAATACCAGAACTTAACAAATTTTAAAAATAAACCAAGATGATGTATCTGGAATATGTTAGCAACCTTTTAACGGTATATAGGATCTTGTTCCTCAAACTGCAAATACCAGCATCCTTTAGGGAAGCAACCCTTTAGGGATTAAGAGACTAAACACCCCTCTCTTCCCCAGCCTTAAGCCACACTTCTATGTAGCAATTTGACCGTCAGGGCAGTACAACCATCATACATGGGCATCATCCGCGATGTCCAACAGGAGGGCAATGCAGTACAATGCATTTGCAAGATTATGTGACTGTAGCAGCATACAGACCACAAGCAATGGTCTCCAGAGCTGCTCAGAGAAATCTGGCTGACATCAGATTAGTATTTGTGAAGAGACATAGCTATCAGTGTGTGCCTCTGTTAGCCTCCAGGTTTAATCCTGCTCTGGAGTTATTGCCTCACAAATAAGGTAATTTTACCTTTATATAGTGTCAAACAATTGCAATTATTTTTTCTTTTCCTCCTTAAATCTACCTTCAGATGAAGCAAGAATGATCTTAAGTTACAGTCTGGATCAGAGACTCCAAAAAGTAACTTAGTTGGTTACCAGCTCACAGTAGGGGAAGCCAAGCAACATGTGTACACAAAATAAATGCAGAGGATTTTTTTTTTATTTTTTTTTTTTTACACCATGGACAATTTCTCAATAAAATCATGCCAATGTTATGACTCCACTAGTCTCTTAGTATCTGAACAGCAATAACAAAATCTTCATAGAAGTGTTTGTGGTGGAGGGTATCCAGACAATACTCCTGCCTAATTGGTGAACTAAACAGAACCTAGACTTTTAATCGTGAGATTCTTTCTCCAGTGCCATTGAAAACTGTAACTCACCATCAGACTATCATTAACTCCAGATACAGGTTAAAAAAAACCACAAAAAAACACCATTAGCAAAACCTGATTGAAATGTTTTCTCTTAGGGCTACAGAAAAATTAGCCAAATTCTTTATTCCACTAGTAGTGAAACCACCCCCCATGGCAATGGTTACATGATCACATTATCCCCCATGGCAATGGTTACATGATTCAAGTCCATATAAAGTCACATTTATTTAGACTTAACAGACATGGTTTCCAGTGCTGCTGCTGGTTTAGGCTCCAACTTCTCTGGGAATTCTAGTTTTTCACAAATTGTCTCCTTTATGGGTAGATACTGAGAGATCTCGTTAGGTTCCGTGAACAGTGAAGGTGGAACATCCTAAGAAGCAAAAATTTTACAGGAAACAAGTAAACAAAAAAAGAAGAGGGGGAGGTATTCCAAACCCAAACTTTTACAACTAATCTACAATTTACCTGATTTAAACACCTGAAGTAAAGTATCATTATTAAAATTTACCTTATAACTTCAAATGTACAGAGTCTTTTACTCATATGGACCAACAGGCTAAGGAAAGCTATTTAATGCTTTTAAGCAGCAGACTGTAAGAGTGCAAGGAAGTCAGAGACATTCATGAACAGCTACAATGTTTGTTTTAAAAAAATGCGTTTATCATCTAAATGTAACAAACAGTCTTCTTGAGGTCCTAGTTCTAGGTGAGACCAGGATGGCCACCAGGGAACCCATGCTTAAGGTCTTCTAGTCATTGCAATATATTCACTGGAGTTGCTTGGGTTTAGCTATTGCTAATTGATATACCTCGACATGTATCCTAAGTTTTATGAAGTTCAGCACAGACATTTATATGAAATACTAAAACTCATTGGATTTTAATTTAATGTTTAAATAAATTAGGTGGTTTCATTAAGTTTGTATCTTTCTCTGGAGATTCCTGTAGATAACTTCACCACACACATTTTTTTCCCATCAGATGTCTTGTATACTGAGCAAACCACCTTCAAACTTTCTAGTAATATTCTTTAAGAAAGTTGTTATCCAGAGCTATTCAAATGCACTCTGTATTCTGGATATCACTAACATGCAAGGAATTCTACTGCTGTTTCAGTTATTCCAAACCTAAGCGAAGCAGGAATCTTTTTTGCTTTACCTATGCAAGCTGATCTAGGGAATTGAAAAGCCATATGCATTTCCTCTCTATAACATGCAGGAAAAATTATTTAACAGCATAGGTGAAACCTGGCTGACTGATTTATATTTCAAACCCACAAAACTATCAAAAAGCTCACGTCTGGATTCAGTCCCATTTATAGGAATCACATGTTGTTAAGAAATGATACACTGCCCCTTTTATCAAAAGGAAAAGCATTCTGCCAAAATACTCCCTCTGAAGGTTAGTAACACATTTACAAGTGAAGAAAAAACAAGGGAGAAGGAAAGTAAAGGAACACCCAAGATCAGGTGTTTGGTCAAGAATAAAAATCAACAGCTGCAACTCCAAGTGTGCCACAACTTATTCTGAGCCATTGCTAGAGTTTTATGGTGAACTGCTAAACTTACTTGAGAAAAACTGAATGAGTCTATCACCAAACAGATCTTAACCCCTAATACCACTTGCAAGCATACAGCCAGCCCTGAAATTTAGCATCATAGGACACGGACTATCTGATTTTGTGGCTGAACAGTTCTATGAAAACGTAAAATAATAATAAAAATATTGTTAACTCAAAAGTAGAAGTAACCCAATCCTATATCTTGTCACATGATCTGAGCATTTACAAATGTGAAATCACCAAAATAAATGTTGCCTAAGCAGAAAGTTTTTTTTCCCCTGTATCAGTTCCAAACCTAACAAAGAATGACTTACACAGTACTTCCTATGCTAACCATAAAACATTTTAAAAGCAGACAAAAAATATTTTTTTTTAAAATGCAATACCTTTAAACTTGATATTTTGCTTTCTCTGGATGTATATTCTCGCAACATGTAGGCCTTGTCAGCCTAAGGGAAAAAAATGACAAAAAAATAATTACAAAATCATTATCTAGTATCAGTGCAAAATAACAATTTTAAACACACTAAATTTAGTAAGCATTTGAATTTAGTTGACCACAGATTTTCATCTGGGAGCAGAAACATAACGTTCAAATTCACAAAGAGAGAGAAAGATGCTTAGCAATGTTCTCTTTCCCAAAACTCACCTTTCTGTGTGTATGCATGAAAAAATTGTATGACTGAATATGCTTGTTAATCTTTACTCAACTAGAACTCCTACATCAGTATGAATACAGCTAGACAAAATAAGCAAACCACAACTCAGATTCTATATTATTTATGAGATACTAGAACACAATGTGGTACAGTTATTTGCAAGTTAAAACTTGCAGTCATGTATTAGACAAGCCAAAAAACATTGACTTGGAGATGAGGGTAAGCACAGTATCACACCATTTACTGCTATTTTCCTTCTAGTACTTCCTCTTTAATCTGCATCTGTCAAATCTATTTAAATGATTACTTCACATGAGGGGTAGCCTACTCTGCTCATACGATACCAAGCCCCATGGCATCCAGTAATTGGTTGCTACTTCAGCATCACCACAATAATAAAATACACTTGAAACTTCAGGTAACTTCTATGCCCTCAAACATCAGTATTAAATTACAGGAATATCAGCAGGTCTTCTCTGAAAGTAACATGGCAAGGGAGCATCTGTATTCATGATGGCAAATAAGGGTTTACCTCGTGATGAAGCCTTGTATCATTCATCCTGATAAGCACGCCATCAACTCGCAAGAAAAACCTCAACAGCACAAAAAAGCTGGAAGGCATAACTCTCTGCAAAAATAAAGATGTTCCATTCAGCATATTACAAAGTTTTACTTTAAGCACGCATTTATCTACATCAGTGTCTTGGTTTCGACTGGAATAGAGTTAATTTTCTTAGGCTGGTGCGGTGCTGTATCTTAGATTTGGTGTGAGAACAACGCTGAAAACACACTGATGTTTTTAGTTGTTGCTGAGTGATGTTTTTAACAAATCAAGGACTTATCAGCTTCTCAGGTCCTACCAACAAGAAGGCTGCAGAGGCACAAGAAACTGGGAAGGGACACAGCCAGGACAGATGACCCAAACTAGCCAAAGGGATACTCCATGCCACTGGACGTCACGCTCTGTATATCAACTAGGGGGAGGTGGCTGGGGGCTGCCTATTGCTGCTCAGGGACTGGGTGGGCATCGGTCAGCAGGTGGTGAGCAACTGTATTGTGCATCACTTGGGGTTTTTTTCCGCTTCCCTTTGGATTTTATTCCTCTCCCCTTTTCATTACAAGCATTGTTATTATTATTATTTTAAAAATATTTTTTTTCAATTATTAAACTGTTCTTATCTCAACCCTTGAGTTTTACCTTTTCCCCCGATTCTCCTCCCCATCCTGCTGGGGTACGCTGGGGGTAGGAGCAAGCGAGCAGCTCCGTGGTACTTAGTCACTGGCTGGGCTTAAAACACAACAATCTGATATTTGTAATGAAAGATAGTGTGAGGAGCTTTCAGTAGTAAAGTAAAAATTTGGGCTGTTGATGTACTACAACTATCATTGGACAGCAGGGCAGAGTGTGTCTCAAAAGATTGTTATACAGGATGCAGAAAGAGGGAAAAGATTGTTCCCTGAATCAACTGACAGAAAGAAAGATTTTATTTCTAAGAGCCACAATAAAGAGCTTTGCATTTTAAACTTTAAATCTCAGAAGGAACAACATGCAAAAAGTTACTTTATTTTGCATATATCAGCCAACTGAGTCACTAAGCATCTTGTATACACCTCTCGGTACTCACTATTTTTACACTCAGACTTGATACTCCATGATCATGAAGTTCGTCTTCAAACAGAAGTACTTCTTCAAAAAACATAATTTGCTCCCTGGCTTTCAATTTCTCTGTATTTATGTGTTCTGTTGTAGGAACAACCTGAAGAAAAAGATTAAGAACAGTTAGAAGCAGTGAGTTAGTTTGTTGCCAAGCTACATAAAATTTTTCTTGATCTTTTAAATCCCACAATTGCTACTTTTGGAGTCAAAAAAGCTTTTAGGCTTAAAACATTCTAAGAAAACAAGTTAAAATTAAACCCAAAGTTTCCAAGAGGAAACATCAATCAAAGCAAAAACCAAGAGTGGAAAATTCTGAATAAACTTCCCTCTGGGTATAGGCTCAGTAGCATTTCAGCTGCAAACAACTCTGCTCACTCTCGATACTTGAAAACATTTCAAGATGCCTTGTGTTTAACATACAAGGGATAAAAGTTCTGGGTTATAAACAGGATTTTAATATCTCTAGCCCACTACAAACCCTGAACATGATCCTAATAAAGCCTTGCAATGGAAATCAAGTGCCTATATATTTCTATCTCATGGGCTCCATATACACACAAGACATCGTTTATTCCTATGCTGCACTTTTACTTCCAGAGTAACTCCAATGATCTACACCTAACACAATCCTAGTGGATTAATATCAATTATCTGCTTAGTAGCAAGCAATCTGTATCCAGTAAAGAGAAGGTGGGATCTTCAGTCTTACTTTAAAGTAAATAAAGACAAGGGAGAGCCTGTGAGTTTAAGTATGAGGAGTTACTGCTGCAGAAAAACAAAGCCACTGAAAGCAGACTGACCTACAGATCTGCTTAGACAAACAGGCAAGCAACAGAGAGTAAAGGTACTAGAGAATTACACATTTACTAGTTCTGTTGTGTGTGAGGAGCTCAGGGCTTCAGAGGGGCATCCAGCAAGTACGGAAGATTCCCATGTGCTTTACTCTCTGAGTAAGTTCTCCCTAAGGGACACAATGGCACCCTTTTATACAATCCTAAAATGCTTTAACACACACACACACAGAGTTACTAAAATAAGCCATGATTTGATTAGGACAACATGCTGAAAGACATGAAAAACTCAAACTATATCTTGAAGTCAAAAACCATGAAGCATGAAAGATTTTACAGAAGCCTATTATAAGGTAAATGACAGCTTAAAAAACCCCAAAACCACAAAACAGAAGTGTTTGTCTGAAAGACTAGGCAATCAGCATTTAACAAGGTGAAAATAGTTACCTTTAATGTTGCGGTATCTCCCAGCAATGTTCCTTTGTAGTCTGTTGTGTAAGTCCAATCATATGGCTTGACAACTTCCTTAGTGTGCTCAGTCTCGCTCCTGAAGAAATAAATAAGAAAACAGCATGCTTTGTAGTTATTCTTAAAAAATTACAGCCTCACATAAGATTACATATTACGATTCCCACACGCCTCAAGAAGAAAAGCATCAACATTGCCTGTGCTGCAATGACAACATCAAGACTTAATCACATAGTATTGCTTCCTTTACAATATATGTTTCCATAATTTATTAGAAAAGCGTTAGCACAGGAATTCTGGTAACACTATCTCAGTCCTGGGTAAAAAAAAAAAATTTTTAGTTCAACGTTGCTGAAAAATTCCCATTTCGAGATCATTTTTTCTTTGCAGGCAGAAAGCAATCTGCTGATAACACACAGCAATCAATAACACTGCTGTTTGCCTTAGTTTTTGTGACAGCTTTGATTTCTCTCTGTGCTTTATTTCTAGGTGCTCTGCCGCTACTTTGGTAAATACTAAGCAGTACAATTAGTTCTCGTTCATGGTAATTGTTCTGCTATTTTCCTAAGGCTAAGATTTTGAACACGTACAGCATTTTACACTTTGAAACCCCACACCATACAATCTTGTAATGCTCGAGGCCCTATGAGTTTAAATAAACAGAAAGAGCATTAAGCCATGTTAAACTTGTAGTTTATTTTAAGAAAGCCAAGATGCAACTGCAAAATACAGTTGACCCAGTTTAACAGATAGGATGATAGTGGCAAAGAAAAGCCAAGTGACTTCTGTGATCCCACACTGTATCTACAGCAGAACCAAATGTAACGTGGTCTTCAAAGTAATTAAAAGAACAGACTGAGCTCTTATGACCGTTTCACATACAACACACCAGTACTTGCCCACTGGTGATAAAATACTGTACCTGCTCTCTTGCCACTCCTCTGCACAAGCCACTTTGATCATACCTTGACAATTATTGACACATTTTAAAGCATCTGTTGCATTGAACTCAATTCCAAAACCACGATCGTGCTGTATTCTTAGGATATTGTCTCCAAACATCATCTCTGGCAGGGAAGGCATGTGTAATTCATCAGCCAATCTGTACAGAAAAATAAAAGTCCCATGAAGAGAGATCAGTCAGCTACAGTTCAGTGAAAGCAGTCTTGTTTTGGAGTAAGTAATCTTTAGACCATGGTAATTCAGAAGACATATTGTCAATATGTTCCGCAAAACACCTGTTTTCCCAGTTTACTCATTTGATATGAATTGCAGTCATTGATCCAAAATGACTTTTCCACCACAAAAGTATTCCTAAAACATTCCTTCTCCACCAGGCTTGTACAAAAGCTTCATGTGGGAGGAATCAAAACACTATCCAAACAGCATGAAATAGCAGCTTTCAACCTGTTGTAGCAAATCCCTGGATGGTCCATGAACTACTTTGCTAACTTTTAGGAACAAACACTCATTGTCAACAAGCTTAAATTCACTACACAGTGGTCCATACCTCCAAATTTAGAAGCCTACAAAAAGGGGCCAAAACAGACTGGCAGAGTACGTGAGAAGTGCAGAAGACACTACCACGCTCTACTCCTTTCCCAAGCTGGCAGAGAACACAGTGGTATTTGTAACCTTACGCATGAAAACCGCAGCCAAAGACCCAACCGGACAAAGTACTGCACGAACCAAATAAGCATGATCCCTGAGCAAATCTCAAACATTTCACATTTTGTTTTACATCAATCTTTATACTTATGTATACATATGTACACATATACATACACTACATATAAATACACACACACACGTATATAACACCACTTTATATACATACTGATTTTATTTACCAAAAGGCTTCATATCTTTCTTTTCCTCTCTACCACTACCTACTTTACTTGATCAAGATCAAAAAGAAAAATACAACATTTGGAGAGAAGAAAACTTTAGGAAACACATTATTTATAAGGAGGAGAGAAAAAAAAAGTGCCCTAAGTGTAACATTCACATTGATAGTAAGGCATTCCTGAACAAAAGTGGTAATTTCTGTAACTCTGCATACAAAAGAACATTATGCTAACGAGCCTGAAATAAAAATAGCAAATTCATACATCTGGAGAATATGATCCTATGTCTCTCCCAGAGAAGGCAGAACGTTATGAACTTTTCCATTTTAAGTGTAGGCCCCTTGACCTGCAAAGACCAACCCCAGGACAGAAAGGAGTTCTTGCATGTTTAATCCTTCACCTTTCCACAGAGGTTGCCGAGGGATTTTTGTGATAGAAGTTTGCCAGAAATAAAACTTCTACAGATACTAATTATGTTCCCCAAGCAATAAAAAAAAAGGCAAGATGCCCAAAGAAATACATTATAAAAAGAAGCCGACGAAAGGCACTGCAACTAGGCAGTTCTTGACTCTTCAAATTAAAGTGGATGACTTGTTTTGGGGATCTCACATTAGGTATCAAGACCTACAGGTCAACGGCTAATTTTGGATTTCTCTTCCCTACCTTGCAAAATCCTCTGTGTTCTTTCAAGCTCCTTTTGTGGCTCTTCCAAATTTACTTCTCAGCCTTTTTCAACACATTCTGAAAAACTGTTTGTCCCTCAAAAACATCTAAACAGACAAAGGTAGTTTCTGAATATTACAGAGGTGGCTGTTTATTTTAACATAGCTACAGTTAAAGAAACTGAATAGATCAGAAGATGAGTACAGCAGGCAATTTGGCTTCTAGACTGGCAGTTCAAGTATCTCTTGAGTTAACGTCCTCCTGATCTTAGGAATAAAGATCTTCATTTTTAAGAGGCAGCATCCTACAAAATAAGGCTTCAGAAACCTGCCATAAAAATAGGATACTCTTAAAGGTAGCCCCTCCTTCCCCTGCAGGACACAGGTACAACTTAGCTCAATGCTGAATCCTCATTACAGAAAAATTACTGAAACACAGAATTCAAGTTTTCTTAACTGTAACTGCAAAAATTAAAAGAAGCAGTTTGAGAAGATTATTTCAGGTACTGAACGTAAGATGGAGGAAGGAACGTATTTTTTACCTGTTTTAAGGCTGATATCCAGTTTTAAAAAAAACAATCAGCATTATGCTGTTATGTGAAAAAAAACCAAACTTTTACGTAGTTTACTGTGATAAAAAAAAGCATAAGATTTCAAGACATGGGGCTTCATAAAAAAAAACCACCCAGCCTCCAAAAAGTTAAAAGCACACATGAATGAAGATACATTTAACAAAAGCAACAAGACTTTCATGTATGTATTTCAGATATTGAAACTAAGAAGTATCTGTCAAATTCAACTGCCCAAGGTCAGCTACAGCGCTACACAGCTGAACTGCTCAGTTCCACATGAGCAAATCTGACTCAAGTACTTGATGCTGACACAGAAACATTTTCTCCAGTGGTTTGATAAGTGTGGGAATTAGTACAAGGAGATGGAAAATAGTATTTCTTTTATGAAAACCACTATCTTAAAATAGCCGCTATCACAGAATAGCTTATGAGAGCCTGTGGACCACATTTAAAAGAACTTTAATCACCGTTAAAAAATAATGAAGAGAAACAGACCTCTAATTAGCAGGCTTTTGTTCGTAGAGGTCTAGGTCTCCAAAACGGTTAGCAATCATTAAAAACAAAATTCTGGAAACCATCTGTGTCTCAAATCATCCCAGTTTCCCAAGCCATTAGCCTCGCAAAAAGAGAGGGCACAACACCCGCCCCTCCCCCAGCTACTGGCCCTGAACAGCTACTGAACAGCGTCCCCCGCGCCCCGAGAATGTCACGGCTTGAGCAGGGCGGCGAGGGCCCCGGCCCCACCGAGCCGCCTCCCCGCGCCCTGGGGAGGGGCGGCGAGCAGCGGCGGTACCTCCCGGGCCCCGTGTCGTCCCCCTCCTCCCCGCGGCCGGTCCCAAACCCGCCCGACCTCTCGGCCTGCGCCGACTTCATGATGTGCGTCCGGGCGGCGCTCAGCTTCCACGGCCCGAAGGTGAAGTCGCGCCGGCTGCTTTGGAAAACGGGGTGCATGGCGGAGGCGAGGGGGAAGGCCCCGCCGAGGAGGAGGCAAGACGGGCCGGAAGGGGCGGCGGCGCCTGCCCTGCCCCGCCTCGCCGCTCCGCCGCAGCCCGTGCACCCCTCACGGCAGCAACGGCGCCGCCGGAACCGCCGCCTCAGCGGACTTCCGCTTCCGGGGACACGCTCCTGCGCGCGCAGCCCGGAAGGCGTGCGGCGGCGGGAGATGACGTGTCGGGGACGGGCCGTGGGCGGGAGGCCGGAGGTGCTGGGCCCCGGAGCCGTCGTGCCGGGGGTGAGAACGCGGGCGGGAACCTCCTTCCACCCACCGCGAGAGAGCGGGCCTCCGGCCTCCTGTGCCCGGCGCCGCCGCGGGCAGCTGGGCGCGAAGGACCGGCGAGCTCACCTGAGCCCCTGTCCCCGGGGAGCCGGGCAGCGGCGGCGGCAGCAGCAGCCGGTGCAAAACGTGCGTGTCCGCTAACGCAGGGTTCTGCGGCGGTGCTACGCACGGGGAGGTGGAACAGTCATGGGGAGCTCTAAAGCTCCGTGGCCACGCTCAAATGGTGCCGAGCCATTCTCCCTGGCCATGCTTCAAGGTTCAGCAAGCATCACCCAGCCCCAACACACAGACGCCTTCTGCTGTTGCAGATATTACACACACAGGTGCATACATACGTGTGGAATCTCCTGTGCCGGTTGGGCATAGTCTTGAACGCTGTCCGGAGATGGCATTTTGAAAATGTCAGAACGTGATGGCAGGGTAAACTTAAAATCCTGTGGAAAAGCATCGGAAGAACTGGTTGAGAATAACATAATTTACACTTCCAGCCCTGATGCTTGTGTTGCTTTTCTGCACCATGGAAAGGACAGACGCTCCCCGAGAGCTTCCCCTTGTGTGGGGGCACAACGATGTGCAGCCCAGCTCGTGTTAGACCCGCCAAGCTGAGACAGCAGCTGTGGGAATGCGATGCCCGTTTCGTGAAAAACTCCCCCTCTCTTCCAAAAACCACAGCGCAACCAAAACACGGCAAAGCTCAAGTCAGAGCAGTCACCTTTGCACTCAAAGGCCTTCCAGGACACGGGGAAGCCAGGAATTAGGGATGCATAAGCGTGGCATTTAATTATCATCCACCCTGCGCTCACCGATGTCCTGTTTCGGGTGGGGGAGAACAACTTTTCCCCCCCCCCCCCCCCCCCCATCCGCTCTCTGTTACTTCCAACAGCATTTCGGGGATTAGGGAGTCTGGCGGTCGGGGTCTGCCCCTCTCTCGGCAGCTGTCTTGCACTGTGGTGCCGGGACAAGCCCCTTCACCTGATCTGTGAAAAGCGGACACCCCCCACTCCCCTCTGAACTGGTCTCCTGCGTTTCCAGCGGGGGAGAGCTGCGGGGAGCCCAGCGGTGCGGGGAGCGGCGGCTGCGCCTCGGGGCGGGCCCGCGGGGTGGATGCGGTGCCCCCCCCCAGCCGGGGCACGGCCAGGCTCTGCCCGCGGCGGCGGAGTCCCAGCCCGGGGCTGTCCTGGAGGCTCCGCGGCCCCCGCAACGCAGGCTGAGCTCGGCTGAGAGGGGCGCCCGCCGGCCTGGGGGCGGCCGCAGGGAAAATGGCGGGCGGCGGAGCCGGGGAGGGGGCGCGGCGGGCCGAGGCGGCGGGGCGGGCCGGCGGGGAGGGGGCATGGCCCTGCGGGGGGAGGGTCGGGCCGCGGCTCGAGGCCTCTCCGCCGGCGGCGGCGGCTGTGGGGGGCCCGGGGGCGGTGACCCGAACCCTCCCGCTCCGGCGGGCGGTGAGTGCGGTGCCGGCACCGGCGGCCGGGGGGGGAACAGGGGTGGCGGGACCCGGTGGTGGTGCGGAGCGGTCGGTGGGTGCCCGGGGCGGGGGACCCTGCCCTTTGTTCACTGCCGGAGGGAGCGCGGGGGCAAAATGGCGACCCCCTGTCCCTACCCACCGTGTCTGCCGCTCGCCGCCGCTGCCTTTGTGTGTGCCGGCAGGGGCGGGACGCTGCCCTGCCCTGCCCTGCCCTGCCCGGGGGGGCACCACCCCCCGCGGCCGCCCCCTCCTCTCCCCCGGGGCGCGGCAGGGCCCTGAGGGGCCGGGAAGGGGCCGCGGCCTTCGGGGGGCGCCGCCTTTCCCAGCCCTGCGCCCCTCGGCGTCCCGGCGGGGTCGCGGGTGCCGCGGGCGTGTTTGGAGATAAACTTGAGGAGAAGCGCTTTTGGAACAGCCGGCGGAGACCTTCGCTGGAGAAGCGCCAAGCGATGTGCGACAAAGCACGGCCCAGTCATACCTGCGATTATGCTTTTAGGGAAGCGCAGAGACCCATGGAGAACCCGCGGCTCTCCAGCCTGGCACCGCTGCATCAGGCCACGGCGCCGCTCCTGGGTACCGCCCGTCCGGGAGCCGCGGGTGGGCACGGCCACGGCCTTAGCTGAGGTAACTTTCCCCGAGTCCTCAGTTCCCAAGAAATGCTAATATCAGCTTTATATTAATCGGTAGACTCTAGTTTTCTGGCTTGTGTATCTGCAAGAATACGCGCAAGAATAAGTGGTGTTTTTTTCTTCAATACGTTGGCCTGCAGATGGGTGATGGATGGAATTAAGTAGATAGGAGTGCCTGTTGGAAGCAGCAGGGAGAAGGCTGCTTAAGGAATTGGGAGAAATACCAAGCTTTCAAAAAGCAAGCTTGTGAGTCAGTGGGATGGATGTTAGCCAACACTGAGAAGTCAAGGGTTAAAATTTCTCAGACATTTCTCGACAGGGGTGTCTTTTGAGCCTCAGTTCTCCCAGTCCTTTAGTTTTGGCAGTAAAATAGAATTGGTGTTCTAGCTAAGGTGATTATGGACAGGGAGAAGAGGTGGTAGGAGAGCATGTGCAGCGATCCCTGACTCTTTGAACATTACTGAGCAACTGTTAAGAAAGAGTCAGCAGGATATGACTAGCCGGGCATCTACAGATCACCAGCAAATGCTGCACAGGCAGAATACAAAGTAACAATCAGGATCAAACTGCAGATTTTTTTTTAAAGTCACTTTTTTTTAAAGTGAGAGAAACAAGGACTGATGGTGACATTCTTTCTTCACAGCGTAGATGAAGGGACTGGGTGAGATGCACAGCTGGCAAGTATGGCTTGGAAACAAGTAAGATCCTTAGAAAATTTAAAAGTAAAATGTGCTAATTTTCTTCCTTGTTTCCTCCCCTCCACCTCTTTTTGTCTTTCAGACAGTTTCTTCCCTGTTTTAGGCTTGGCACCGTTATTGACCTCTTTGGTGTACCCACAGGCAATTTCCTGCCTCTTTGCTTTCCCATCTAAAATGGTTTCCTGCATCCTACAGGTAAATTTTAATTAACACAGGCAAAAAAGCCTCCAGTCTTTGAAGAGAGTTTGAAGAAATCTTGCCTGAATGTTTTTGAGCATTGTTCTGCTTCTAGCTGCTCAGCATGTCTCAGCTGCTCAGCATGTCTCGGCTGCTCCAGCTCTGCACGCTTTGACCATGAGCAGCAATTCCTCCCTCAGCAATGTGAAGGGCCTGAGGAACCTCACCACGCAGGAAGATGGGGCGGTCAGAGTCACAGAGTCCATCGCTATCATCGTCATTGCTATTTTCATCTGTTTGGGCAACCTGGTGATTGTCATCACCCTGTACCGGAAATCTTACCTTCTCACGCTGAGCAACAAGTTTGTGTTCAGCCTGACCCTCTCCAACTTTCTACTCTCTGTACTGGTGCTACCTTTTGTTGTCACCAGCTCCATCAGGCGAGAATGGATCTTCGGAGTTGTTTGGTGCAATTTCTCAGCCCTGCTCTACATGCTGATCAGCTCAGCCAGCATGCTTACTCTTGGACTCATAGCTATAGACAGGTGAGCAGCTCTTTTCTAATGAGTCTTAACAAATTGCCTACTCATTCCATACAGTGACTTGTTGGCTGCTCATAGAATTGAGAAGCACCGCAGTGGGTAACACTGCCTACTGTTGTAGTGTTATTTTTTCTTCAGCCCCTTGTGAAATTCTGATACAGAACAGAAGAAAGCAAAGTCGTCAATATGCAAAATGAGGACATGCATCTAGATTTTTTTAAAGCTATTAGTGGTAAAATAACATACTACTTGAGAAACAATAATGACTTAAAATTCCAGATTATATCCTAAGCATGCTTTCACATATAGGGACAGTTTTAATAGTTGCACATGTGCCTTCAGCTAAGTTTTACAATCTTGACTGCAATGATACGTATTTTTATATGTAATTATTTTTATAACAAGGTCCCTGAGCCCACTTTGAGGTTTGGAGAAAAGAGAACCAATTATCAACATCATTAAAATGTGGGGTTTTTTTATTGTATGTCTTTTGTTCTATTGACACTTTTCTTGTCCACCAGGTACTACGCTGTCCTGTACCCGATGGTTTACCCGATGAAGATAACGGGCAACAGAGCAGTGGTAGCTCTTGTGTATGTGTGGCTACATTCCCTTATTGGCTGTCTCCCTCCCCTTTTTGGTTGGTCGTCTTTAGAGTTTGACCAATTCAAGTGGATGTGTGTGGTGGCCTGGCATAAAGAGGCTGGCTACACTGCCTTTTGGCAGATCTGGTGCGCACTGCTGCCTTTCATGGTCATGATGATCTGCTATGGATTCATATTCCGCGTGGCAAGGATTAAGGCCCGCAAAATCCACTGTGGTAGCATCGTCATTGTGGAGGAGGACTCCCAGAAGAATGGGAGGAAGAACTCCAGCACCTCCACATCCTCTTCTGGCAGCCGACGGAATGCTTTCCAAGGGGTTGTCTACTCAGCCAACCAGTGCAAAGCTTTCATAACCATCTTGGTTGTCATCGGTGCTTTCGTGATTACGTGGGGGCCTTACATGGTAGTAATTACATCAGAGGCGCTTTGGGGAAAAAATAGTATTTCCCCTGCCTTGGAGACATTAGCTACATGGTTGTCCTTTTCCAGTGCCATTTGCCATCCACTAATTTATGGACTGTGGAACAAGACAGTGCGCAAGGAACTACTAGGAATGTGCTTTGGGGATCGGTATTATCGTGAGTCCTTTGTTCAGCGACACAGGACATCGAGGTTATTCAGCATTTCCAATAGGATCACAGGTAAGATGCTTGGCCGTAAAAGACATGCTTCCTGAATACCAGTAAGAGCAAGATTTAATGCCCGCTTCTTCTTGGCGTGTTTCAGGGCTCTGTAAACAAAGTGGGATGTTTCTGGAAGTTTCAGCAGTCTTTTGTTCAGGTTATCATAGACCCTTGAAAGGAGAATATTTTTGTGGGAGCTAACCTCTTTCTCCTCTCTAGTAAAATTTTCTCTGCTAGAGAAGACCTAGTGATGAGGTTAACAGATCATTTATTTTTTTCTCTCTCAAGTATTTCCTTTCATATGCCTGTTGTTTTATGTTACCCAGGTTTTTACACTACTAGTTGTACGTTTGCAGCGCTTGTTCTTTGATTCCTGGCTTTGTGCTACAACTCTGAGATCCACTAAAATTACACTGGCCTTACTATATCTGTAAATTTGGTTTTTAGGCTTAATGACTGTGAAGAAAAGATCATAAACAAAGTAAAACTATGTAAAAGAGTAAAACTATTTGGTGTCTCCCTGAGCTGCAGGCTGAGAGCTTCATTGGCTCAGAGTTTGTTTTGGTGTGGTTTTGGTTCTTTTTAAGTAGAAATGCAACAAAATTCTGATTTTTATTATTTTTTTAATAATTTCCCTGGTCCTGTTCGGAAGCATCCAAAAACATCTTCATTGGGTCCCTTGGGATATTTCACGCGAAGGCAGGAACTTAAGTTATTTAATTGGGAGTGAAGATCTAAAATGCAGAAGGAAGGGGAAAGCAGCAAGGCATCTGTTGTCTTTCCTGCAACCTGGGATCGCTGGGAGAGACCCATCTAAATGAAAGAGTTCTGCAGCTGCAGCCACATGACAAACTGCAGGAGCTTTGGGAAATCTGTATCCATGAGATGCTGTGGATGAATACATTGGGAACTGCGGTGGGAGGGAAAGACAGGAAACTTCTTTCTCTTTCCATGCGATAAGAAACTGACAACTTCAAATTTATCAGGTGTCTTAGCTCGAGGCTGATAGGGAGGGGAAAAAACCCCAACCAAACCCACAACAAAATCTTGAAGTGGGATCCAAGGACAGCACTTTCCCTAGAGTCTCGTCTCTTCTTGTTTTGGAGATTTGAAAGAAGCCAGGCATTGCTGTGCCCCAGCCTCACTCACGGGCTTCCTGCCACACTAATGGGCTGTCACAGCTGCTGGTGGCTGCCAGGTTATTCTCTGTCTAGAAGGTGTCTGGCAAATATTCCCAATCTCTTGGAGTGTGTATGATCCTGTGTTCAGTCCATCTGGCACATAAAATACATGCAATTGCAGAAAGAGTGGGAGGGAGATGGTGCAGGTAGAAAGGAGTCTTGCCATATGGGAAGACTCCAAGGATATTTGAAAGCTGCTGACTGGATTTCAAAGATGGGAAGTCTAGATGCTGTGCAGTCTGGATCAGCAAGGTAAGTTTTATATGTAGAATAATAAAAACAGTAGAGTGGGTGTTACCCAAAGAGGTTTTTACTATAGCAGACCCTTTAAACATTCATTTTGTAACAAGAACAACACTTTTGCAGATTTGGGACTATCTCCTCATCTCACTGCCCTCATGGCAGGTGGGCGACCATTAGGAAACAGCAGCAGCACAGGAGAGACAGGTTTCAGCTGCTCACAGGATTCAGGTAACTAAAAGTCTCTTGCTCTCTCTTTTTGGGCAGAAGATTGCACTTGTAACTTGGCGGAAATCTCTGGGATATTTTGTATTTACACACACAGATGTCTCTTGGTGGATGGATGACATTAAGTATCAGTTCCAGCTGTTACAACAAAACTGCTGCAGTTGCTTTTTCCTTCCTTGCTGTCAATATATTTACTTGCAAAATACTGTTTGCTCTAAGGAATGATGACCCTCCCTTAATAATGTGTCCTGGGAACAGGACTCGCAGCTTTTGTGCCCTTCTCCTGTAGTTTCTGTCATTCTTCAGGGAGTTTACATGTATCCACAAGGAACAGAGCAACGAAGTTCTGTGGAGAATGTGCTTGTGTGTTTCCTAGTTTGTCTTGCTCATCCTGCAGTCTAAACATAAACACTTAGGGTGGTTTCAGCTTATGATTTTGTCACTACTTGAGATCTCTCAATTGAAGATGATTTGGAAAAGGGCAAAAGAGTTTCGCTAGTAATTTTCTGTGCAGAACTGTAGCTAGATTTTTTTTTTTTTTTGGCATTTAATTCAGCTACCACTCCTTAACTGCACTGCAGTTACTTTAAAGAATATTTCTGCTCTAGAGTCACCAGAGGGTGATCTTCTAACATTTCCTTGGTGTTAGATGTTTGTTTCTTTCTTTTGTAAAGGAAGTCTGTGGAGCTAGGATTTATTTTGGTAGTTGTTTTAGGCTGGTAGTTTTATGACTGTTATGGGTATTCTGCAGCTGCATGTGATGAAGGAGAATAGCATCCTGGTAAACCTGCCTGTTGTGGTTTAACCCCAGCCAAGCACCACACAGCTGCTCGCTCACTCCCCCAGCAGTGGGATGGGGGAGAGAACTGGAAAAGTGAGAAAACTCATGGGTTGAGATAAAGACAGTTTAATAGGTAAAGCAAAAGCCACACACACAAGCAAAGCAAGGAATTAATTCACTAGTTCCCATGGGCAGGCAGGTGTTCAGTCATCTGCAGGAAAGCCAGGCTCCATCACGCGTGACGGTTACTTGGGAAGACAAATGCCATAACACCCAGTGTCCCCCCCTTTCCTTTCCCCAGCTAATATACTCGGCATGATGTCATGTGGTATGGAATACCCCTTTGGCTAGTTTGAGTCAGCTGTCCTGGCTGTGTCCCCTCCCAATTTTTCGTGCCCCTCCAGCCCTGTCACTGGCAGGGCCTAAGGAACCGGAAAGTCCTTCATTTATTATAAACATCACCCAGCAACAACTAAAACCATCAGGGTGCTATCAACATTGTTCTCACACCAAATCTAAGACACAGCACTGCACCAGCTACTAAGAAGAAAACTCTATCCCAGCTGAAACCAGGATACTGCCTCTGCTAAGAGGATATTGTGAGTTTTTTTTTTTTCTTTCATTTCACCTTTTGATGAATGGTATTGATCAGTTTAAACAAATGAACAAACTAAATGCATACCAAATGCTGTTAGAAGTGCCACTGTTTGTTATGGAGGGTCCATAGCCTGGGAATGGATACACAAGGACCCACTTTGAAATACTGTTTCACTGGATGCCTTTACTGTGAGGAACTAAAGAGCAGAAAGAAGTCTTAGTCAGTCTTCAATGCTGCCTGGATTGATGTATGTGATCCTGTGGCCTGGTAAACAGAAGCTGGGCTCTTCATGTGAAAAACAGATGAAGTAGCAGGAAAGGACAATAATCCAAGTGGTGTCAGCTGCCACAAAATATGGAGACCTCAGTCCCAATTGCTAGAAATACTGCCTTAAGATCAGTTATTCCAAGGACAAAGATCCAGCCTGTAAGAATAAAGGGCTAGTCTCTTCACTAACCCCATTTGAAAAAACACACTGAACTCGTGCATTTGAAAAAAACCCACTAAAATTCTGCTCCATGGAAGAAAGTATCTTTTTCTTCCTAGTGCCACCCTTCCATTGCACACTGTTTCTGAGGAGGCTGTGATACCCTTGCAGATCAGTAATAGTGGACTGTTTTCAGTAGACAGCCTCAAACCCAGCTAATTCACAGAATAGCACAGAAGTTGTTTGCTTACTTGGAACTGTGTATTAGGGCAGCAAGTCGTTCTCTTTTTTGTGCGCTGCAGGGAGATGTAAGACATAACATGCAAGTTTCACCTTAAAAATCTATATCATAATGAATTGTCAGCAAAGACTAGAGCTGTGGAGCAGCTAGTGTGTTGTCTAGAGGTATACCCCCAGTGATGTCTTTCACTTCTGTAAAATGGGTGCTGGAACACCTCTTTTTTGCACAGAATATATTCGGGATTAAAAGCAGTCAAGTGGGTGAAGATGTGAAGCCACCATCCGGAGGAGTTATGAAACCTGTGAAGGCTCTTTGTCCTAGGCCTGTTGTCACATCACAGGAGTAAATGGACTGATAGTAAAGTGTCACACATCGAATGTGTGCAAGTTGTGTCTTCCTGTAGCAGCTTACCTGAGGACAGCTTACTCAGCACTGTTCTAGTGTCTCCCCTAAATGCTTGCTCTGCTTTTCCCTTACACAGCAGAGACCAGCATTGCAAGGGAGGTCTAGGCTGCAGTTTTGCCCTTTGTGTGAAAACAAAAGATGTGGCAGAGATGCCAAGATGAATTTGCTTGTGCTCGTAAACTCTGTTTTATATTGTAAAGGTGCAAAGCAAATGCAGGGAGGTAAAAAAACCCCAAAAACTAAAGTCCTAAACTGGAAAAAAGACTCACCGGACAAAAATCATTCCCAACCAGCAAGGGATTTTTCCCCATTAAAATACATTTCAAGAAAGTCAAAATAGATTAGAAACAAACTAAATTGAACAGAAAAATTCTCCAGTTCAGATTTCCATCCAGGTCTGATTACAAGCATGATATTTAGCAGCTATGGTCGTCTGCCTCTCAGGTAGCCACTGCTAGCCTCTTCTCTTAATCAGGAAATGGGGAAAGTTGCCCTCAACTTTACCCTTTATTTACTAAAGGTAAGGTTTCACCTATGTCTGCTGTCCTGTTGAGAGCTCTGCAGCTGAGCATTTCAGAGCTTCTTGAGGTTTTTAGATGGCTAATGAGAAAAGATTTCTAAATCTTCTGAATGAATACTCTGACTTCATTCTTTTTCTGTGCACTGTTCTAATTCAGGCTGAAATTTACTCAGAGAAGCTGGGTTTAGACAGTCTTTGAAGGAACTGCTATGGACCAAAAGAGTTTTTGCCACCACTTAAATATTTTATCATATTGTTTCTCTGTTTTGCTTGAGAACTCTTGCTTTGTTTCAGGAACAGATGCAATGCTTCTTGAAGATTATAGCTCAGATGGTCCTCATGCCCCACACTGCATTTGTCCTCCTCGAAGGAGGAGTTCAGTGACGTTTGAAGATGAAATAGAGCAAATTAAAGGTGGGTTTAGGGATAAATGTGGAAAAACTCAGAATTACCTATATTGCCTGCTCAGGAAGCCTCCCATGTCTTTCAGAATTGTTTTAAAACATCTCTGACCACTGTTCACCTTGACAGACCTGACTATTCAAGCAGGCACAACAGAAAGTAAGATCAGGTCTTTCTTGCAGTTCTCAAATAACAACAGGCAGGGAAAAGAGTTAGAAACTGGGGTTCCCTGCATACATATTATTTATGTTGCACAGCAGTATCCTCTCTGTAACTCTACTCACCTGGTGGCTGTTGCAGTCTTTTTTGTGTTTCTCAGGGAATACATTTTCCTGCCCTCATACATTGATTCCATTATCCCAACGTTTCTCATTTGCTGCCTGCTCTTAACTTTGTCATTCACAGACTTGAAATTCTTCCATTTACAGACTTTAATGGTCTGAATAGAATTTCATTGTGTTTCACTTACTTTTTTTAACTTAACTTTTACTTCACTTACTGAGTATGTTTCTCAGCAGATAGAGGAAAACAGATGAACCACATGCACTTTTTTCAGTCAACTCTGATTCTGTGCTAGCAAAGTGTTGCTGTGTGCTGTGATCGTCTGTAAAACATGGCAAAGTTAGTTTAAGCTGATAGTTATGGACTAGTAGACTTGGTAATAACTGGATTTATTAAACACAAATGTTTGTGGACACTACAAAAATGAGTAGAATGTTTTTAAGAGTCAAGTAATAATAAAACCTGACTGATTTTTTTATGATTCTGAAATGAGAAGACTCTTCCTGTGAACCTTTCTTTTCAAACATCTTGGCAAAATGCACTCTTGCCCTCTTCCCAGCGTGAGCTGATTATTTCCTTTTATGATATTTTTGCATTATCGTACGTTTCCCATTATCTTTCTGGTGATTATGTAGGGGCAGACATCTGATTTTTTGTGCAGTGCAGTGAAAGGAGGAGGCCTTAGTGCAAAAGTTCCCCACAGGTTTAGCAGTTCTTTCTGGTATGTCTCAGGTTTTTCAGAATCTCTGAGACTTTAACTTATTTCAGGTGCCTCACTGAAGAATTGTGTTTAGGATGAACACCTGTGTTGCTCAATGTGTTGGTGGTTATATAGATGCTACAAAAACAACTACATCAACACTGAAGAGCAGGTGTATTCAAGGTAATAAAAGGTTGGGAAGAAGTATACTACTGCCTGCAGCTGCAGTTTTCAACCTGTCCTGGCATGGCGAGCTCTGTGGCTTCCCCACTGGAAGTGGCTCCCACAGTGCGGCTGGAACAAATTTAAGCCTAAGAACAGCAGACTGCTGATTTTAATCACTGCTTGGAAGAAGCACTTGAAATTTGGTTGCCGTTAATCCATAAACACAGCATCTGGTGTTTGGGTTTAAAACATAGTATAAAATAGCTCCTAGACTGCACTGCTCATGTCAGTGAAGTGTGAGATCTTAGTTCAAATGCACTGAGAATTGCTGTAAGGCTGTAAGTCATGCTTACAGCAGGGCAAGTACAAATTGAGAAATTTGTTTCTGTCATCTGCAGGATGTCTTGCCTGATGCCAGACAATTCCTGTTGTCCCTGATCCTGGACTCGAGATAGTAAGCAGAAATCAGGCTGTTGACTTCATTTGAATTAAGACCAAAAAAATCCAGCGTGCACAGGTTCAGATTCAGAAAATCATTCAACATAAACTTAATTCATTAAGTTAAACGTGTATAAGCACTTTGTTTCATCAGATCTTTTTTTTTTTTTTTTCACTTGGAGGCAGTCTTTCTCTGCTTGACCTATCGAGGTCACTCTGAACCTTTATGTTCTATGAACCATTTGGTTATCCTGGCTATTGCTAGTACGTGCGCTCTGTAGGTTAGTTACTTTGCAGAAGGCATGATTATACCTTTACAAAAGGATCAGTGTTAGTCTTCAAGCATTTGTGCAGCCATACTGATCAACTGTTACTTTTCTGATGTGTTGGTGTTTTGGGTTTTGGTCTTTTTTTTTCCAGAAGCTGCAAAGAATTCTGTTCTTCATGTAAAAGCCGAAGTCCATAAATCTCTGGACAGTTACGCATCCAGTTTAGCAAGAGCTATTGAAGCTGATGTGAAAATCAGCTTGTTTGGGGAAGATGCTTTACCAGGAGCTCTGTTCCCTGTGCGGACTCTGCCAGGAAGCAGTATGAACACACGGCGTGGTATCAGACCCCATGCTAGCCAAAGACTTAAGTTGCAGAGCATCGATGAAGGGAATATTTGACAGGAGCACTGGAGTAAGAAAACTGAATGAAACCACTAAGCAGGACCTACTACAGCTGTTAGTGTTACAACAGAACCAGGATACCTTTTTGGGATGCTGTCGGTGTTTTTTCAGCACTTGAAAACCAGCTGAATTCTGGTACTTAAATCAACATTTTACAGCAGTGTTTGTTTACTCTTTAGGGTGCTAATGACTCTTGTGCCATGTCTTAAATCTGTCACACAGTGCATAGGAATGCAGGGTTTGGTTTCATCAACCAGATCATTAGTCTGTTGAGTCTTGGGTCCATTACTGGCCAAAGCCGATACAGGAATGAAAATGGAGAAGTATATGCAGTGTTTATTTCAATGTTGCATTGATCCTTTTCTGACCGCCAGGATAATCAGTTTATACTCAATAGCTGGAGTGCTCTGATAGGTCGTGCATTGGATACCACATGCAGCTTTTCTGTCAGAGACTCCCAAATGAGGAACATGGACTTCACTAAGGGCAAAACTTGAACTTTTCGGAGAGCTTATGTAGAGTATCGTCATACTTACCCTTGCTAGTGGGTGTTTCTGGCTGTTCAGCAGTCACATTACTAGATCTGAAATTGGATTGTGCAGTGCTTCTGTGTTGTAAGACACCAGCTTCTCTAGATGTAATAGGTAGGAGCAGATCTGTGCTGGAAACATCACAGAGACTATATTTGAGGGAATCATCAGTGCAGAGTTCTTAGTTTCTCTGAGAACTTCAATTCACTTCCCCAGTTTTGCTTTTACTAAAATGGTACTCTACAGCTGTGGTAAGCTTGACAGAATATAAATAAGGTGTTACCACTTCAGGATTCATCTTTTCTAGAAAGACAATTTCTATCAGTTGTTTTTTTTTAATCAGGAGGGAATGTAGTATTTAAGCTATAGTTACCTCGGTGCATCTATTTCTTGGAGTATTAATTCATTAATCTCTAAAATGAGAACATTTGGCACTTACATTGCACTTTGCATGTTCTTAAGCACTGTACAGACATTACCATGTTAGGCCTTTGTGGGAGGTTTCATCAGCCCTGCTTGCCAAAGAAGGGAACTCGGCCACAGTCAAGCTGCTGGCAATGAAACAAGCTGCAAGGTAGAAAAGTTTGTTACGGAAAGAGGGATGAGGTATATCATACAAGCATGTGGGCTTGAGGAACCTTTCTGTGCCTTCCTGGGCTGGTCCCTTCCTTACCTTGTGGGGGTTACAGCCCTGCCTTACTGCTTATTTCAAAGAGAGGGAGACCTAAGTGCATAGGGTGATATCTTGGGGGTGGGTGTCGGTAGCAAACGGACTTAAGGACCAAGGATTTGCGTTTGTTTACTCTGTGTCTGCTCGCCCTAGCCTTCACTTTTCCCCAGAAGTGATTTATATGAGTTTTTTGCTGCAGATTGTTTGGACATCAGGGGCAGGATGTTTCCATTTGGGCAAAAACTGGGTGTACACTTGTGAAATTATGGCTGTGTGCAACTCATTTGCAAGCACAGAAGCAAACTGTGGCAGAGCCTCAGTCCAGTACTGTATTTAGACATCCTGTTTGTCTGTGTTCCCAACTCAGAATTGTATTCCACATGAGCTTATGTCCATCTCTGGACAAAGCAGCTTGACTTTGTGAGCTAGCCTGAATCCCATTACACTCCCATGTAAGATATAACTGCATGCTTAAAATTCAGTACATGGTTTACTGATTAAGAACAGGTTGTTAAAGCAAGAACACTTAAGCACCAGTAAGGTGGTTCTTTGCATAATGCAGGAATGAAATGACTAATAATAGCGAGGGCCTCACTCCGGTATTTTTTGCTTCTAGTACGTTAGATAAATTGGCACTTGTGGGCACTCAGTCAAAAAAGAAAAATCCCAGTATTTGCCAGGAAATGTCTTGCGCTGAGGTCATCATTGCTATCACAGTTGCTTGTAGTACTCTGCGCTCCGTAAAGTATACACTTGCCCTGGGTGGCTTGAAGCATTCTATCTGTGTCCCTTTTATTTCATATTCCTGCTTCCAAACAAGTTGAGCAAAGTTGTGGCTGTGAAAAGGGCACACGTGGGCGCGTATGTGTTGTGGTGCTAGCCTAAACCGGTGTATATTTAGGAGGAAAAATACCAAGGCACGTGTGAAAGCACAAAATTGTTACTCGTGTGTAAAAGTCACGTTTTTCACGCAGGTACTCAGCCAAATTCAGCCTTCAGGCAAGTCAGTGGGGTTGCATCTGTTTACACCATGACTGAATTTGGCTGTCGATGTTAATTTTGCTAATCTGTTATTTAGTGTAAATGTTGTTAATCCTTTTGTACACACATTATAACCTTTCCATAATTCTCTTACTACCAGAGTCATTATCTCAGTTGAATTGTCATTAACAAAAGCAGTCAGGAACAAATGCACGCATTTTATAAAATTGTAATCCCCATTTTAAATACAGAAGAAAAAAGAAACGTTTCCAGCTTCCAATAGTCAGTGCTGCGTGTTTATACTTCTGCTACTACAACTTAAGTTTATTTCGGAGTACTTCACTTTTCACGGGCGAGCCTGGCAGCGGAGGCCGTTCCCGCAGCACCAGGCAGGCCGGGGTGAGCGCTGGTCTCACCGTCGGGCTGGTGCCACCACCGCGGAGCAGCGCCCTGTCATCGCGTACCGCCCGAAACGCGGGGGAGCGGAGGCCACGCCCCCTGCCTCTGGCCACGCCCCATCGGGCTGCCCTCTCGCCAATGGCAGCGCGCCTTCCTCTTCCCGCCCTTTCCCCGGCGTTATGAATCGGAACCTGCGGGGGTGCGGGAGCGACGAGGAGCAGTGAATTCAGGGCGCGGCTGCGATTGGCTCCGCCGCTCTGGTTGGGCGGTCTGATTGGCTGGGTTCAGGAAGGGGCGTGGCAGCTGCCGCCCGGCGGTGGGCTCGGTGCGGTGCTGGGGGGAGCCTGTGCGTGCGGAGAGCCGGGCCGGAGGCAAAGCGCTTAAAAACCTGCGGGGGTAAAGGAACAAAGGATGTATCGGTCGGAATAATGGAGAAACGAAACCGATGCCTGAAGAAGAGGCGATTTCCCCCTCAGCCGGCGTTCCGCGCGCTGCCTTGGGGCCGGAGCGGGGGCAGTGCCCGGGACAGCCCGCTGGTGGAGCCTCTGGCAGTGACAGTGATGAAGCAGGGTTTTGTTTATTCCTCATCCGATAAAAGTAAACCTGAGAAATCAGTTAAGAGTTTGCGCTTAAGAGAGATTCCATCGGGAAAATGAGGAAGGAGCATGCAGTGGGCATCACTGATGGGAGCTGCAGCATCGCATGGTGTGGAAGGACCCCAGGACACTACAGCTCTTCGCAACCATCGTGTAGTCCAGCTGAAGCAGAAGGTCACTTACTGCACCCATTATTCCCTTTTTTTTTTTTTTGGTTTGGTGTCCAGGGGGACTTCTCTTACTCATGACAGGTATCAGAATATGGTATCCCCTCACAGCAGAAATGCAAAATATTTCGATGGTTTAGGAAAACGGTCCAAGGCAGGGAATTCAGCCTAGGCACAGGCTAGTTGCTTTAAGCCACATATGAGCCAATCACCCCTAAGGTAATACAACCTTCTGCATTTGGGGATGCTCAGTTTTTACCTGCCTGAGATTGTGCCTGTCTTTTACCCAGAAAGTAATTTGCCTAAGATGGAACAGTGCACAACCAGCTTGACCTTTTTAAATAACATGGCTATTTCTGGTGGTCTCTCTTGGCCTTGTGGAGTGAGAGTGATCTAGCCATGAAAGTTCATTTACAATGAAATAAACTGCCTGTTTGTTTTTTTTAATAATTGCCAACAACTGTGTTTCATAGTTTTTATTCTCAAAATCCCTGTTTGCCTAGAGCTCAGAATAGCATCTCAAAATAGTCAGAACTGTTGTCCCTGCTAGCGTAGAAAGAAACGTGCAAATAGGTTGAATGTTGGGTGCTTTGAGAGATGTCAGGATTGTCCAAATCACTTGACTACCTGTTCCATAAAAAGAGAGGCTCTGTGTCCTTGCATCTTTCCTAAACTACAATAATGGCTAGCTTATTTTCTGCTAAAAACCTATTTAATCACACTGGATGGCATTTAAATGCTTTTGGAGATTGCAGAACAGTATCAAAATACAAATTACTATGGCGTAAGATTAGTGTTTTAAAACTTCTGACTTGCTTGCTTTCTGTTGGCAGAGAGTTTGGCTTGGTAAGCACCCTCAGGTTTTGGATTCTATTTTGTTCTTGCAGAGTGCATTGGTTACAGTGAACATTCAGCTGCTACCAGATAAAGGGGGATGGTTATTAAAGCAAGTGCAGGATTCGGAAGCTGCACTTGGTGCTCTTAACATTTAGACAGCAGATACTACTGAAACAGGTAGGGCTAAATGTTTTTGCCCCAGAACTCTGCAAAACAGTTTCTGTTACTATAGTTGTTAATATTGAGGAAACATAGGAATGATTATAACCTGAAAGAGGGTGGGTTTAGTTTGGACATCAGGAAGAAACTTTTTATGATGAGGGTGATACGACACTGGGACAGGTTTCCCAGAGAAGTTGCGTATGGCCTATTGTTGGAAGTGTTCAAGGTCAGGTTGGACAGGGCAACCTGATCAAAGGAACCTGATCTAGTGAAAGATACTCCCTTCCGTGGGGGTGGGGGGCGGGTTGGGCTAGATGATCTTTGAAGGTTGCATCCAACACAAACCATTCTGTGATTCCATGCTAAACCTGGGGGAAAATAATAACAGCAACTGCAAGGGTAGGACCAAGGAGGGAACAGGGTACAACTGATGCATCTTGGAGCAATTTCCCAGTATCTAATGGTAACTCAATGCTTAAAAGGGACACAGGCAAATGGCAGTGTGATTTATTCTCTTTGGGAGTAGTTGTGGGGGGAAGCAAAGCTACAGCATCCCCCCCCCAGTTTGATTTGAATGGTGGAATATTGAATGTAAGTATATGTGACATGACAGGGAGTCAGTATTTGAGTGATTTAGATATTAAACAGGATGTTTACAGTCTTGCTTTCACTAAACCTGACTCAGAGATATTTACTTCAGCAATTCAACCCAGACTGTTAAGCTGGAGCACTTCTTCATCTTAACGGGGTCATGATAACACTTCTGGGAGCTGCCCAGGCAAAAGTTGTCGGTGATGTAATTGTCACATGAGGGCAGTTAGGAGAATACAAGCGGAAAGGGAAGAGAGGATATTACACTGTGTGGAAAACTGCAAAAGAAAAAAGTTACCTGAAAGGATATGTTTGTAGCTGTATTGTTGTCTGGAGTCCCAAAAGGACAGAACTGATGGGAAAACTAACCTTTATGGGAAAAATATAAGCAATTGCAAGGAAAAAAGAGATCACAAAAGGATGTTAGAACAATAGATAGACCAACTACACCTTCCACTCCCCTCCTCCACCTTCAGTGAAGAGAGGGAGAGTACACCAGGACCAAGTAATAATCTGATCTTGCCTCCGTGGCTCACTGGAAAAACATACAAAACTCATATTGACCAACTAGATGTGGTTTCTTCTTAGATGTTGCACCTTCAAGATGCAACAGGTTTTTGGGACCCCCACAGAGAGATAACAGCCCTTGTATTCCCCTGAAAATACATTGGAGCCATCATAACCAGCAGTGGGTGTTAGCTGTAATGGACAGAGGGTCTAAGGTCACTTTAACTTCTGGAGACCCATCCCAATATCCAAATGATAGATTCAAGGAAATTTATGTCTTTGGGGGCAGAAGAACCTGTTCGTGAAATCTCTTTGATATTACAATTAGATTCCTACCCACCTTTTATAGCAAAAAATGTGGGTAGCTAAAGTATTGCAATATATTATTTGTTGGAAGGTAAAACTTTCATGATGTTGGCAGAACTACTTTTTTGTGTTTCATACTATGATTCTGGAAAAGGTGTTTGTGGCTGCCATTGTTCTGGACTCCCGGAACACCCCCCTCTGACTGGTTGCATCCAAGCAGTACAAAGATTGCCCAGATAATTGGACAGTTAGCAGAGGCTGGTGTTGTTCCCTGGTGGGTCCTGGAGAGAGTTGATTGCTGATTCTTAAATCAGGCTGCCCCACACTTGCAGCCCTCATGCCTGACATGGTCACGCTCCCTGAGCTAAGTGAAACCAAAGCTGGGCCATGGCACCCTGTGCTAGATCCAGCTAATGCTTTGTTTAGCATTCCAACAGCTAAGGAATCACAGGAGCAACTGGCATTCTCATGGGAGCATCAGCAGCATGCCTTCACAGTTGTGGCCCAGGGGTATCTACAGAGCCCTGTGATTTGTCATGGGCTGGTAGCCCAGCATTTGGAAGTCTGCAGTATTTCCCCACGTCATAAATGGTGGGGGAAATCCACTCTGTGGATGACATTATTATCACTGGTCCCTGCTGAGATCCTGGCCCAAGGGTCAGGGGTTCAAAATCCTTAATATTAGAACATTGTGCTAATATTCCTAAATATGTTCTGCAAAATTTGATTCAGAAGAAATGGTGAATTCAGTTTGTTTTGCAGAATGTGGCTATTGATATCTTACTGGGCAAGTGTCACAGTTGCACTAGCTCAAAGCAATGTCTGTCAATGATCTGTACAATTACTCGGAAGTTTGGAGCCCTGCCTATCCAGCATATGATGGACTCTCTTTAGGGCCCACCAGTGTTGTCTGTCTGCCTAGATTCTTCTAAGTGTCCTCTGGGGGGCCATTCAGCATCCTTATGATGCCTCTCTCTGTGGGATCTGGGGGCTCCAAGTGCTTTGCAGGGCGCTCCAGTGTTTTCTGAGTATGTTTGGTGCTAGCAGAGTATTGTGTTTTTCTGTGCATCCCAGGGTCCCCCTGAATCTCTTTTGCTGTAACACCAATTTCCTTTCTGTGCTATGGTCAGCTAAATGTCCTCTGGGGCAGCTCTGTACCCTCCAAGTGCCTTTCTGTGTGCTCCCAGGGCCTCTTTGTGCTTGTTGGTACCAACCGTGCGGCTGAGTGCAATGCAGGGCCCCCCGCGTTCCTTTCAGTGTAGCCTCTGGCCTCCGTGAGTGCCTTTCTCTCCAGTTCAAGTTCCCTGGGACCGTTTGGGAGCAGTCTAGGATCCAATGGTACCCTGCAGTCTCCGGAGTGCATTTCAGTGGTGTCAACAGGCCATCAGTTACTTTCTGGGTGTCGTTCTGTGCTGCCTGTACTCCTCCTAGTGCCTTCGTGTTCTACCCAGACTCCTCTCAGTGGCTTCTGGGTCTGTTTGGTGTCCTCCAGATGCCTTCTTCTGAGAGCTGGGGAACATGCCAGTGCTTTTTGGTGGTGTTCAAGGGCCACTGAGTGCCATCACATGCTGTCTGGGGTATTCAGATTGTCCCCCAGGATGGTTCAGCTTCCTCTGTGTACCTGTCAGTGGGACATTTGAGTGCCTACAGTACTCACCAGAGTGCTCCTGGTGATACTTGTTGCTGTGACTGGGAAAAGTAACAGCCCAGGAGAGATCAAGCGCCCTCTCAGAGAAGGCAGAACATCCAAGTACCTTTCAGGGCATTCCAGCTTCCCTGGGGCCATTCAGCAAAGCATTGTCTTGAGAGCATTTCACTGATGCTGAGCGACCGCTCTACAATCCACTGTTACCTGCATCATCTGACTGCCTTTCTTTTTCCCCCGAGGACCTCAGTGTATCCTTCTGTTCTCCAGCTGACTCAATGCTCATCTCTAAACCTTACCACTCACCCAACCCAAACCAGTAACCCACATCCAGTGCTCCATGATGGCCATCTGATGTGCACCACGTGGTTTAACTCAGCTGGCAACTAAGTACCGTGCAGCTGCCTGCTCATTCCCCAACTCCCCTGGTGGGGTGGGGAGGAGATTCGAGAAAAAGGGTAAAACTCATGGGTGGGGATAAAGACAATTCAATAATTAAAATAAAATGTAATAATAGTAACAACAACAACAATTGTAATGCGAAGGAGGGAGAGAAGAATAAAATCCCAAAGGGGGACACCCAACCCCCCAAAACCCAAACAAGTGATGCACAATACGAACAATACAGTTGCGCACCACCTGCTGACCGATGCCCAGCCAGTCCCTGAGCAGCAATCAGTGGCCCCCAACCAACTCCCCCCAGTTTCTATACTGGGTGTGATGTTCTATGCTATAGAGTACCATGGCAGATGGTAGGGCTGTGTTTCCACCCGTGGGGCAGCCGATTCCAGGTGTAGTGCACGCCCCTCCAAGTGAAAGCAAATTGTGGCCGGCACTCTGCTGCCAAAGGGAGTGAGAAAAACACGTTTGCAATATCAATGGTGGCATAGCACTTGGCTGCCTTTGATTCCAGTTTGTATTGAAGTTCTAGCATGTCTGGCTTGACGACATGACTTCATTCAGGCCATGATAGTCCACTGTTAGTCTCCACTCTCCGTTAGTCTTTTGCACTGGCTACATAAGGCTGTGCCAAGGATGCACGGAGCCTCTGGGCCAGTCACAGTGGGATGCCTTTGCCACTCATTCCCAGTCAGGCTTATTTCAACCTCCAATTCAGTTAGCTGTTGGGATCCCCCTTCACTCCAGAAACACAAGTGGGTTCTGCTCCTGTATAGCTTGATGCATTAGGGTACACTGTGCACTGGTATCTGCTAGGGCTTTATGTGTGCCTGATGTGCCAGGCCATCTGATCCACACAGTCCACTAAACCCAGCTGTCCCTCTCCTCCATGTGGCTGGAGGCAGGGCCCCTCTAGTCCTGGTTGTAGGATTCTCCACCAGGGCGGCAACCCATTCAGAATGGCTGTAGCATGGAGTAGTTCTGCCCACTCACATCTTGCAAAAATGTATTAGAATTCCTTTTCATAGGATCGAGAGTAAAAGCAGCCCTATCATTCTGTCACTGGAGACTGGAGTAGTGGCCTTCCTGGAAGAATCTCTATTTGTAATTTTTTTTCCTTGCAATTCACGTACTCATGCCTTCAGGGTTGAAGTGGGTTTTCCATCCCACCTCCTCATGTTCTCCCACGGTCGCACAGTAAAACCGCAGGGTACCCTGTGCTGTGTACCTCCTGTATTCCTCCTCTTGAGCAGAATGGTGCTTACCTGTTCATAGCTGAGATGCGGGTCTGTACAGGTGAGGAGTAAAGTCTATCATTGTTGAGTTGCTGGACCATTTTCTCCACAGCCAAGATAAGGGAGGCAGAGGTGTTACCTTCAGTATTCCCAGAGTTGGCGAGCCCCTTCATCCAGTGTCGGTGACGCTTTGTCTCCCCAGCTCATTTCTGCCAATGAGCTGGCATGTGACAGGGGTGCACTCCATACAAATTCCTGCCACGTGGGTCACGTGCATGGGACTTTGTTGGGGTCTGTGGGTAACTGCATGCTATTCAGGCCATAATAAGTCATCTCTTTCAGAGCTAATTCCCTGGATACCTCTCTGTATTGCAGTCCACTTGCCTGGGTGACATGTAATATCCTCCTTGAAGGGATGGCCTTCCTTCATGCTTGACAGGAGTGGCCTCCAGAGGCTGAGGATGTGTCCCTCTTCCAATTGCCTTGTCAGTGCCCCCTCCTCTAGAAAGCGATCCCAGCTGCTTGGCTTCCCTACCCTTTAATTCCAAGCTATTAGCTGCATTATCCCAGCATTGAAGCAGCCAGGTGATAACGTGGTCACTGGGATGATGGCTAGAATGTTTTTTTGGTATATCCCACAGCTCATTCAGGGATAGGGGTTGAGCGATTACCTTTTGTTCTGACTCTTCCTCCTGTTCCTGTGGTGGCCCTGCTTCGTCCACCTTTACTGAACAAGCTGTCTTTGATGTCCATTTCTTTTCATGTATAGGGATGACTGATACTGGCATGGGTTCTTCCTCTGCATCACTCCTTGCAGGGGTTGGAGTAGCTGAGTGCCAGAGGACCCACAGGACTTGCTGGAGGGGTTGGAATACTAGTTGCCTAATTCTCAACGAGGTCCAAAAGGTCAAAAGCACATTCAGCATTCCTAGCAATAGGATCAGGGCCAGCACTATGCTTGTTCCAGCATCCCAACGATATTAAAATATTTCAAAAGTCTTAAATGCTTTTGTAATTATCTCAGGGGAGAAGGGGGATGCTGTAGGTCCCTACCCATAGATCGTCTCTGAAAATGAGAAGCTGAAGGTGCAATTGTTAGTGTTCCCCACCAGATGACTCCCGAAGTGCAGCGGTGACTGCAACGCTGAGCACACAGGCTGGATTAATGTCACGACCAGCGAGTCTATCGTGTCGGAAGCCAGTGCTGCATAGTAAAACACAATGATAACTTTAGCCCAGGCTCCACGGGCAATAAACAGCACAACAGGGAACACATACTGCAAGTAAAGTACATAATGCAACCCTGAGATCATGGGCAGCGACTCTGAGAGCAAAGAAACCAGCACTGTGGCCGGTGATTACTAAACCAATACAATAAGTACTTACAACAGTTTTGTTTTAACACACTCTAGTCAGATCTGTTGTTATCTCAAGCCTTTGTGCCAAACATTGGGCACCAAAAAAGACTGTCATGGTTTAACCCCAGCTGGCAACTTAGTACTATGCAGCTGCTCACTCACTCTCTCCCACCAGAGGGATGTGGAGGAGATTTGGGAAAGCAGGTAAAACTCATAAATGGAGATAAGGACAATTTAAATCAGTATAAAATAAAATATAAATTTAAAATAAAATAAAATGTAATGATAATAATATTAATAATAATAACAACAATAATTGCAATGAGAAGGGGAGAGAGACGGAGAGAGGAATAAAATCCAAAAGGGGAAAACAAAAGCAAAAGCAAACCCAAAAACCGAGTGATGCACAATCGCATTGCTCACCATGCACTGACAAATGCCCAGCCAGTCCCTGAGCAGCGATCAGCAGCCCCCGACAAACTCCCCCAGTTTATATACTGAGTGTGATGCTCTATGCTGTGGAATATCCCTTTGGCCCGTTTGGGTCAGCTGTCCTGGCTGGGTCCCAATTCCCCGTGCCCCTCCAGCCTTCGCGCTGGCAGGGCCTGAGAAACTGAAAAGTCCTTGACTGAGTGTAAACATTCCCTAGCAACAGCTAAAGACATCAGTGTGTTACCAACATTATTCTCATACTAAACCCAAAACAGCACTGCATCAGCTACTGAGAAGAAAACGAACTCTACGCCAGCTGAAACCAGGACATCTTCCAGGTGTCTTTCGGTGTGTTCAGGCAAAACCCTGAGAAATCTAAAGGGCAGGATGGGCATCCGTGTATATTTTGCTGCTGTGCAAGGGTGGAAAAAAGGGCTTTCAACTGTGCTCCAGGTGCCTTTGGGGAATGCAGGCACCTCAGTGCCAATCCATAACACTGTCCTTGAGTGGGGTAGATGAGGGTAAAAGTCAGGTGGTAGAGCAAACAGGGAGTCCCAGTGTTGGTACAGATGTCAAGGAAAATTGAGAGTAAGGAAAAGCTTTCAGTTCTGCCTGCTCCTGCGCTGGGAAGCCTCGATGGAGGTGGGCTCTGTTGGACCCGGGCTCTGGCTAGGGCAAGGCAGCAGTAGGTGAGGGACATCATCAGGTGTCACACAAGCAGAGAGCACGGCTGTTGATGTGACTGTAAGGAGTTGCCAGAGGGAGGTGAGAGTTTCAGCCATGGCTGCTTCTGCACAGGAACCTTCTCCGCTCACCGTTTGCTCGCTGGGCTGTGGCAAAGCTAGAGCATGGGTGGTGGTGGTGCTCTGAAGGGGCTGCCAAGAGAAGGTGAAGGCCAGCAAGAGCTTTCAGTCCTGGCCCCTCTCTCAGGGAGCCTTCGCTAGAGGCTTTTGCTGGTTGGATTAGGGTTCTGGCTAAAGTGAGGAAGGAGGAGAGGGAAATCTTCAGGTCTCAGAACAAGCACAGGGCACCACTGTTAGTGAGGCCGTAAATGAGCTGCAAAGGGCAGCTGAAGCCTGGCAGCAGCTTTCAGCCCCAGCCACTTCTGTGTGGGTGACCTGGCTGGCCACTGCCATTTTTCTTGCTGGGCTTTGAGGACGGTGATCATTAGGTGTTAGCAGAAAGAGAGCGCCCTGGTTTTAATGGCTCTGTGAAATAGCCTGCCGTTCCCCTGTGCTGATGGGGCCGTGAGTGGGCTGCCAAGGAAAGGTGAAGGCCAGCAACTGCTCTCACTCCTGGCCACATCTCTGCGGGAGCCCTAGCTGGCTGCCGTCCGCTGCCTTGCTGGGCTCTGGCTCTGGTTATGATTAGTATTAGAGCAAAGACAGAGCTGTGGTTTTGGTGGGGCTCTGAAGGGGGTGCCAAGGGAAGTTGAAGGCAAGGAGCAGCTTTCAATCCAGGCCAATTCTGTGTGGCAGACTAGCTGGTAGCTATACATTTTGTTACTGTGCACTGGAGAGCGTGGTGGTGGTGTGGTTTAACCCCAGCCGGCAACCAAGCACCACACAGCTGCTTGCTCACTGCCCCCCACCCAGAGGGATGTGGAGCAGAATCGGAAAGGAATGTAAAACTCAGGGGTTGAGACAAGAACAATGTTAATAGGTAAAGCAAAAGCCGCACATGCAAGCAAAGCAAGACACGGAATTCATTCGCTACTTTCCAGCGGCAGGCAGGTGTTCAGCCATCCCCAGGAAAGCCGGGCTCCATCACACGTAACGGTTAGTCAAGAAGACAAACACCATAAACCCAAATGTCCCCCCCTCCCTTCTTCTTCCCCCAGTTTATATACTCAGCATGGTGTCACATGGTATGGAATACCCCTTTGGCTAGTTCGGGTCACCTGTCCTGGCTGTGTCCCCTCCTAATTTCCCATGCCCCTCCAGCCTTCTCACTGGCAGGGCCTAAGGAACCAGAAAGTCCTTGATTTATTATAAACATCACCCAGCAACAACTAAGAACATCAGGGTGCTATCAACATTGCTCTCACACCAAATCCAAACCACAGCACGGCACCAGCTACTAAGAAGAAAATGAACCCTGTCCCAGCTGTAACCAGCACAGGTGGTTAGCCAGTGGAGCGAGTGCAGAGCCTCAGTGCTAGTGGGGCTGAGAGATATGGTGTGTGTACAATAGTGTGTGATCACAACAGGGTGTGTGTACGGGGAGTGTGTTCAGTTCTCTTTGTGGGTGTGCACGTGGGATGTGTCTACGAAACTCTGAGTGCACAGGAGTACGTGTGTCTGTACGCCATGGTGCGTCACCAACAGCGTGCCTGTGCAGTGATGCGTGTGCATACACATCCACGTGTGTTTGTGTGTGTCCGTCCATTTGTCCATGTCCCCTCCTACACCCCCAAACAGGATTTCTCTGAAACTGTTTTCCTCTCGCTGGCCTGCTGCATCAGGGAGTGATTTGCAACAGGTCCAGGGCCTGGGATTGAGATTCATTTATCTGGGAGCCAGGAACCCCAGAGATGTCAGGTAACAGGCAGTGGAAGGATAGGGGTAGAGGGTTGTCATCACGGGGAATGGCCTTACTAGGGACAGGGTGGAAGAGAATCTGCCTAGCTCTGAATGGCCAGATATGATGCCCAGGGGAGAGGGGGTCTCATTTCTGGCACTCTGGGGCACGATGTGCACCCTGCAGGTAGAGGGGGCCGGAGTGTACTGAGTGCTTCAATGCTGAGGTCCTCTTCCTTTCTACAGGGAGATTCCAGGACTTAGTGGAATAGAGGTGAAGGAATGGGGAAGCAGCCCAGGTGCCCAAACTGTTCTGGAGGGATTCAAGCTCCATGTGTGAGGAATTAAAGGTCTTGGTTTTGTGATAATTGTGCTTGCCTTATTAGTGGGGAAGGTATTTTGCTGATCTCCAAAGATGTCCCCTGGGGCAGAGCCCCCTGGTCATGCATCTGTCATACCACGGACAGTAGTGATTAACCACCAGGAATGAAATTTCTGTACCTGAAAGCTGAGAACAGGACCCAGCATCTGGGTTCTCAGTATCTCCTTCCCTTTGGGTATCACTGTGGTTGTCTGCTCCAAGCCCAGAGCCAGAAGGAATCCAGAGTTGGAGCTGCTGTTCCTTTTATGCCCAGCCCCATACTTTTTTTCCCAACGGAGAGGTGATGCACCTGGTTTGAGTCGGAGTGCAGATAACCTTCCCATTCCATGTGCCATCTTATTCCACCATCTTCTTCCTTGTCATCATCTGCCACCTTCTTCTGCCAGCTTCCTCTGCAGTCTTTTCTGACCCCTTCTTTTACAGGTCTTTCAATGCCATCTTCCACTGTGTTCTGCTACCTCTTTCACCGCCTCTGCATCTTCCGCTGCCTTCCACTGCTGCCTTCTGCTCCACTGTTGCCTCCTCCTTCTTCTCTCCTTCTGCCTCCTCTCTTGCCTCCTGCTCTCCTCCTGCCTCCTTTCTTTCTTTCTTCTTTATTTCCACCTCCAGTGTCACTTCATTCTTCTCTTTCGACATCCTGTCTCCCTGACCTCTTATCTCCTTCTGCATCCTCTCTCCCATACCTCTTCTGTTCCTCCACCTCCAATGTCGCCTCCTTCTTCTCTCCTTCCACCTCCACTATCACCTCCTTCATCTCTCCTTCCACCTTCTCTCTCGCTTCTCTTTTTGCCTCCTCTCTCACCTCCTTTTGCTCTTTCTGCCTCCTCTATTGCCTCCCTCTGTTTTTCCATCTCTGCTCCCACCTCTTTCTTCTGTCCTTCCACCTCCTCTCTTGCCTCCTTCTTCTCTATTTCTGTCTTTACTATTGCCTCCGTTTCTGTCCTGACTCCACTCATGCCTCCTTCTTCTCTCCTTCCACATCCACGCTGGAGTCCTTTTTCTTTTCCTTTGCCTACTCCCTCGGCTCCTTCTCTTCTCCTTCTGCCTTCTATCTCACATCCTTCTTCTGTATTTCCACCTCCACTGTTTCCTCCTTCTGTCCTTCTGCCTTCACTGTTGCCTCCTTCTGCTCTCCACATCCACTGTCACCTCCTTCTTCTATTCCTTTGCCTCCACCATCATCTTCTTCTTCTATCCTTCCTCTTCCTCCCTCACCTCCTTCTTCACTCCTTCTACCTCTTCTTTCATCTCCTTCTCTCCTGCCACCTCCTGTCTCGCATCCTTCTCCTCTTCCTGTTTTTGCCTCCTTCCTTCCTCCACTCCCTCTCTCGCTTCCTCTTCCTCTGTCACCTTCTTCTGCTCTCCTTCTGCCTCCTTTCTCTCCTCCTTCTGTCCTCCGCATCCGTGTTGCCTACGTCCTCTCTTCCTTCACCTCCACTTTCACGTCATTCTTCTCTCATTCCTCCTCTTCTCTTGCTGCCTCCTTTGCTCCTGCTGCCTCCTCTTCCCCCCTTTTTCTTTCCTACTACCTCCTCTCTCGCCTCCTTCTTCTCTCTTTTGGCCTGTTCTCTCACTTCTTTCTTCTCTATTTCCACCTCCACTGTTTTCTCCTTCTCTCCTACCACCTCCTCCATATTAACTTTTTTCCTCAGAGAAACAGTGAAATGTGTCACAGCCACACAATCTCATGGTCTCACACACTGACCTTGTGCAGGCACGCACACGCACCCACGGAGGCAGACCCCGCACTCTTACATATACAATGCCTTCTGGCCTATGTGGAGTGCCTAGCACATCAGGCAAGGCCCCTGCTCAGATCAGGTTGTTCACTGTGGCTGGAGAGGAGCAGCACAGTGCAGTCACCTGGCCAGTGTTCCAGTTCCCGTCAGCCCTGCTCAGAGCGAGCCATGAAAGGGAAACTCTTGGCCCTGCGTCTCCGCTTCCTCCTCTTCCTCCTTCTCCTCCTCCTCATGCTCTGCTCAGAGGGCACATCTCCAGTGTGGTAAGGGAACGTGGAAGCCCCTGTGAGTAACGGCGTGAACATGATCAGGTTTGTGTCCCATCCTGCGCCCAGTAGATCGAGTCACAGCCCCTAGTCCTTTCCTACTACCTACCCGGCACCGAGGCGAGAACACAGGTGTCCTGGCTCCCAGTCCTATCCCAGCTCCCTCTTCTGTTCTCCCCTCCTTGGAGGGTCACCACTGTCTGTCTTTCATCTGCAGGGAGGAGGCTGAGAAGCTGTTGGTTCCGCTGATTCTGCTGTGAGAGGCACCACAAGGGCTGCAGGCTCCACAGTGCAAAGGGAGCTGTTCCCAAACGTCCACTGCAGCTCCCACCTGACCCAGCCTCTGCCTCAGTCACGGTCCCTTCACTGAGAATCAGGGCAGTGGAGTTCGTCCACTGGGAAACAGGGAATCACAAAAGTTTATTAATAATCACAATAAAACCAGAGTTCTTAGTGTCCTCCCAGCAGGGTGAGTTTTTGGCTGGCTCTAATCACTCACTGCTGCTGTCACGGGGAGGGACAGAATGCCTGGGTTCTCTCTCCATGTGGGTTTCGGGACCTGGATACCTCAATTCTTACTGCAGTTTCAAAAGGAGTGACAGAGCCTGAGGCTTAGGGGACAGAACAGGGTGGGAGTCAGTGCTGTCACACTTGCCCTGGCCCCGTGCCTCACTGCCTGTGGGACTGCAGCTCTGGGATGGGGCAGGCACCCCCATGGAATAGGAAGCCCCTCATGCACCATGGTTCGTGCCTTGTTTGGGGTTGCAGCAGCTCTGTCCATGCCTGGCAGGGGCTGAATCATGGCAAACACTACGAGGTGCTACACCTTGTACTTTAGGGATCCTGCTCTGGTCTCAGTTTTCCCATGTCCACAAGTTGGAACAGAGGAATTCCCACTAGAACACAGAGTCAAATCCTCCCCTGGAGGACCCGTAGGGGGACAGCGGGAAGAGACTCACTTACAAGCCACAAACTGGGGACTGTGGCAGTTCACTGACAGCGTTGAAGCCTCAGACAAAATCTTGCCTCTCTGAGAAACCAGCGAATGTGTATGAGGAGAAAACAGGGTTGAGGCAAAAGGGAGCGGTAGAGAGAGTGGTAACCCGTGGGAGAGACTGGTGGTACCCAGCGACCTGGTGGGGTACATCAGCCCTTGGCTCAGGCAGGGCTGAGGTGGCAGGATCTGGCTGTTCCATATAAATCCAGTTTCAGGCTCAGTGTAGAGGAATTATAGAGGAATGAAGGCAGTTAATTAACATTGATAACATACAGCTGTGGGCTGGCTTCAGGGGCGGTGGGTTGGCTGACGTGGATAATGTGCAGCTGTGGCTGGTTCCTGCTAAGTAGTTAAATAGCTGTAAGGGCTGTATGAAGTGGAGTACTGGATGAAGAGAGAGAACCAGAAGAGGCAGAGGGAGGAGAGAGGGAGCATGCCCTGGATGTAGGAGAAACAAGGAGAAATCCAGGAAGAAGAAGGGGGCTTGGATGAGGAGAGGCTGGCTGGAAGAGGAGCCTGGAGAAGGAAAAATCTGGATGCAGCAGAGGCGAGAAGCAGGGTGGACTGGATCAGGGGCTGCACCGGGGCAAGGTGTGGGAACTACTTATTGAAGTTGATCTCGTATGTGATGCTAAAAGCCTTGTTGTACCTGGCTGGCTTTGATAGTGCTGTGGCAGCTCAGTATCCTGCAGAGCCCCAGCCTGAAGGGCACAGATACCCCAGAGCTGGGAAAAGCGGTGGAGAGGTATACTGGTGTTATGTTCCTGACTGTCTCCTGGTGCTGGGGTGCATCATGGCAACTCGTCTGGTAAGATGAGGCCTTCCCTAGGTAACGTGGTGCCTGGGAACAGGCAGGGAAAGGGGAAGTGAGGCTTAGATTGGAGGCAGGGGTGTCTGTCTCACACAAATGTCTAAGTAGTGGGGTTTGGGTTTTCAGGAAGACTCAGCCAAGGACTCAGTCAAATTTTCAGAACGCTGGCAGCATCAAAACAGCAAATACAGTGACAGACTCAGTGGTGAGTAGTGGTGGAATCCATGTGGAAATGACCTCCAAAACCTATGGCTTGAAGGGAAATGAGGCCCTTGAAAAAATGGGAGGCAACAGCTTTCAGGAAAGGGAAGGTATAGGGCTATGATGGGACCACTGGATGGGGCTGCCATAGGTAGAGGCAGATGTCACAGCTCCACAGCAATGAGGGTGATAAGCAGAAAACATTCCAAAAGACATCAAAAACTATTTTAAGAAACTCTGATATCAGGACAAAGGTTTATGGGGAGACTGGAGCTCTCTGGGGAAAGGTCAAGATCTTCCATGCCCTAGGAAAGCACTGAGCATGAGGTAGGTCCATCCAGTGCGCTGGTATTCCTGGGAGCAGGGAATTGCAGATCTCCCATGCCTGGTTATATTTTTTTCTGGAGATTTTAGTTCACCTCCTCCAACCCTGTACTTCCCTCCCCAGCAGACTATTGGTAGCTTTGATTGGAGCTTGGAGGATCTGGCAGTTTCTACAGCAGTAGGGTAAATTGAAGTGGAGTTTCTGGCTGGGATAATATTAGCCAGGATCAGTGTCCCCACAAACAGAACAAAGCCCAGGGGTGCCCAAGCAATGGGAAAGAATGCAAGATAGCTGGATCAAGTCAAGTCAGCTCCAAAATGCTATGGGAATGAAGCCATGGGACTAGGGAACTGGAAACTTGAAAGACATGATACTTGAGGTCTGGGGACCCTATGGACACAGGACCTGAGACGTGGGCCTTGTGGAGAGGGGACCCAGGAACACTTGAATCCTGAGATCATGGAATCCAGGGATATATTACCTGGGAATATGAAATCCATGGGCAGGACTATGCCATTTCCAACAGAGTGGCCTAATAAGAGCCCCATGATTTTTTCATTCCTTCTGTCCCATGGCCTCAGGACCATAACACGTTTCTGTCACCTAGAATGGCAATGGAGAAGCCCAGACTTCTGTGAACATTAGAGACCATTTGTCCCTCCTTTTGGTTTCAGCTAGCTCCATCCCACCTGGAGTGGGCAGGGGACCCCGCTTCCAAAACTGAGGAAGAGCTGGGCAGTCAGAAGTGCAGCTGGGAAGGGACCCTTGGAAGGTCCCAGCGGTGTCTCTGTATTTTTTTTCAACCTTGTTCCTTGGTATCTAATTTTTGCCTGCTGCCTTTTACTCTATCACTTAGAATAACTGCTTTGGTGTTTCTTGAGTTGACCCTAGCCCTTCTTGGACCCTCTGGGCTATGATGGCCCACCACAGCTCCTTCCAGTCTCCCTATAGAGTGTGTTTAACCACCCCAAAGCCCTCTCTCTCCTTCCCTCTGCCCCACCCCCAGCTTTCCAGTCCCTTCTCCACCGAAGCTGGATGCTGTATCTTAGGTGCCACAGCCTCCCTTGGCCACACACCTCTAGATGCCTGGGTTCTGTGCTTTGGACAAGAAAGAAAGAGAAAAGCAGGAAAAAAGCACCTATCAAGACAGCTGGAGAATTTCCAGGACTTGGGGAGACTTTGCTCAAAGGCTAGAGAAGGAAACGTGCATCACAATCAGTGGCTCTCTGGATCAGATGTAAAGATTGATTCAAGCAATACAGGAAGCAGGTACAGTAGAAGGAAGACAGAGGAAATCTCTACCTGGGGTCTTTCTGAGAGATCCTAGTCCCTGGACACAACAGGAGTCACCTGGAAAGAGATGCTCTGGGGAGTCTTTATGTTGGCCTGGGAAAGCTAGGTATTTTACTCCCCAGTCAAGCCCCTTGAGTTCCCATGCTTTGAGCCTCATCCCCACTTCCCATCTCAGCCTGAACAGGAACAACACAGCAGCACTGTCACAGAACCCCACCTTCTAACACACATCTGTCAGGCCAGCCCTGACCTGACCCTCCTATCCTGCTCGAAAGGGGCTGAGCTGCTCCCAGGACCCTCTCTATGCGCCAGCAACTGAAGGAATAAGTTTGGGTAACTCTCCAAACTCTCTTGCAGGACTTTGGCAGCCCTGACTGTCTTTCTCTGGGTTGTGGGACACACCCTGGCACATGGGTGAGTCCAGAGGGTTCCACACTTCTCTCTGGTCTCTTACTAGGATATAGCAGCAGGGACTGTCCAACAGCAGGTGGTTCCTGGGAATGAGGGAGGTCAGATGGGGGGGACTTCCAACCTCATAGCTATCAATGGATTTTTCTTCCATAAATGTGTTCCCTCATTTTTGAGGCTGTATAAACCTTTTGCATCCATAAAAACTTGTGGAAAGAGATTCGCAGCTTTCCTAATAGAGAAGGAATTGTTCTTTGCTTGTTTTGGACCTGCCAAACCCCCTGCAATCCATCCTTCCCCAGGCCACTTGTAGTTTTACACACCTCTGTCACGTTCTACCTCCTCTGTCTGTCTAGGAGACTAAGAGTCCAAGTCTCTGATGCAGGTGGAAATAGAAGAAAAGCAGAATGCTGTGCCACTGGGGAAGAGAAACGTGGGCAGAGAGGACAAGGCAAGTGGCTGTGACAGAAGGTTTCCTTGCGTGTGGTGAGCTGGAGGATCAGAAGCTTTGGAGAATGTGCCAGCGGCTCCCAAGGCAGGAGAGACTTGGGAGGAGAGAATCAATGGTCCCTCCACCACCAAGCTCTGTGAGGCATACAAGGACCAGCCTCAAAACCTCCTCCACTTTTACTCCTGTGAAGCTTTATCTCTGTCAGCCCCAGATTTTCCTTTCCCAGGATCTTGCATCAGCCTGGACAAATTTATTTACTTTATCTGAGTCCAGTGATGATACAGCTGACAGAAATATTTGAACTAGGAACATGGATTTCTAGAAAAGCCAGCTGCCATTGCTTGTCTAGTGATAACACCTAACACAGCTGCTCTCTGTTCACAATCCTCCTCCTTCCTACACCTCCGGAGCCCCCAGTGTTCTGCTGCAGCATCACTGCCTTAAAGGAGAGACTTTTTTGCAGTGGGAGGGGTACCTGCCAGAGTGTATTTTTTGAAAAACACTGGGGGGGGGGGTAATTGCAGTGGGTCTGTGGAATGTTCAGCAGCATTGACCAGAGAGGGTATTTACATTTCAGGTAGGGATTCATCAGCTTAAAGGAAGGAGAGGCAGCAGGAGCTGTTCCAGTTTCAACCTGAATGTAAAGGAGTCTCCATCCTTCACAGCTCTACTGGAAGGCCTGAAGGGTTGTTCTGGAGCAGTCTGTCTGCTGGGTGACCTCTGAGTTGTGCATCACAAGCACCCCGTTTGCCTTCACTTGAGATCAGTTTGCTCCGTGACCTGCTCTGCTGGCACGCACCCCGGAGTTCAGGGATTCACGGCAGCCTGTGGAAGGGCCCCTGAGAGGCAGCTAGGAGGATGGGAGGGATGTGGGTGAGGAATGTTCGCTAGATGTCTGCCATCAAGGACTTGGGAACACAAGAACCACAGGTGCTGTGACGCAGGGCTTTTGCTGTGAACTCTGGCAGTAGCGTGGGAAGGGGGTCAGTAGTGTCCCCTTGTTGAATTAAGCAAGTAGCACAGAAAGTCTCCGAGAGACCTTTTTCTTCAAGGAGATTGCCAGCCTTTCCTGCTGTTAAGAATAACTGATCAGAGTAGATTTAATAAGTAACAAGAAAAAAACAATCAAAAAAAACCAAACCCACGATAGGTGCAGGTATGGTTGAGCTTCCCAGTTCAGATGCTGAATTACTGGATTTTCCTGAAATTTGGGTTGATACTAAACCAAATATTAAACCTTGTGAAAAGAAGGAAAAGGAAGCTGTCTAGCAAATTGACTGTATTGGTCCACTGCCACGAATGCACCAAGCCAAGCACTACGTACTCACCATGGTGGAAGCAACTACTGGTTGCTACACTAATAGCCTAAGTGTTAAACAACAGGTTATTAGAGATACATCTCAGGAAAAATATTGTTTAAAAATATCTAATGACAGCCTGTCTCGATGCCGATGGCATGTTTTGGACACAGACAATATAGATCCACAGGGAGATCAAATTATACACTATTGTGCATTAGGAATTGTTCTCGTTCTGCCTAGTTGTGATGGCGTCAGACAGCTTTGGTAATTTTTGCTATGCTTAGTCCTATTATGGCTCTTTCCCTCTTCCGCAAGAAGCTTTTAATTGTTATTTGTTTCTCAGGATAAAACATGTTTGTAGGAAAACTGCACTGACAACCAGTTTAAAGCCCAAGACAAGTCATGCAGCTCCTTGGAGGAGTCCCTGGCCTTGCAACTGTAATTTAACATGAAGGAAAATTTCCTTCTGGGAAGTGCCACTGTGTGTACCAGTCCTCCAGGGCTTTCAAAAAATTGGTCAAGAAATGAAGTAGAAAGGTTATTCCTATTTAGTCTCTCATGCCATTTCAGCAAATCAAAGCATATGAATTGTGTTTACAGTCATTTAAGGTTATCCCATGTCTTTCAGGAGCTAACATGATGAAGGTGGCAGGTGCTTGGAAAATGATTATTCATCACATTATTAAGTTTTAGCAAACTCTGCTTCATGGCAGAAATAATGACTCTTTTAGGGGATTTCAGAAGATCTCATTATGTGTAGTCACGGTATTTTTTTTCATATACATTACATCCATAAACATGAATGTTATACTGAAATTTTTCTATGGCAAAAATTAGTCCTTATAGAACACCGCAAAGCTAAATGAACTGGTTCAGTGCATAGGCTGATATTTTCATATAGGTTAGATGAGAGAAATGCTTTCAAAGAGACGTGGTGCGCATTACCACATTTGGAGAATTTAACTTGACGGGGGGAGCACAGAATAGGATTTTTGTACTGACTTATTGAAATTACTTTTTAATGATTTTGTTTGGGAAACACTGCGTTCTTTTGTGACAAAACCACACGCACTTACTCAAGAAAAGGAATTTGCTAAAATAACAACATTGAGACATTTTGGTTTTGCATGAGGGTTTTTTTTCCAAATAAATGTATAGTATCTTACAGTCCATTATCTACAATATTCAGCTTCCAGTAAAATATATGTATTTTTAAGAATGGCACCATCAGCACAGAGGAATCTCAAAGAGGTTTGAGGGTTGCTTTCAACAGGTGCTGCATGTAAGCATGAGACAGACAAAGAGCTACACATCTTCCAAAGCCCAAATGTATTTTTAAATTGAAGGTTGCTCTCTGAAATAATTTAAAATAGCTCTCTGTCTTAGGAAACGTTTATGATTAACTGATGTGTTATTTGTACTTTCTACTAATGGCTGTTAATGCCCGCATTTGGATCTTCAAATTTTCCACTGTGTACTTTTTGTCTGGAAAAAACCTTGGACTAGAGATAAGGCCATTTCAAAAAACGTATTTCTAGCAGCTCCCACCTCCAGTCCACCAGTCTGAGCTCGAGGCTGGGTCAAGATCATGAAGTACATACTGTTTGTCACCTTTGTTGGTGTGGCTGGTAAGTATATTTTTTACTTCTATTTTTGTAATTTATAAGGAAGCTCATTTTCTAGGCAAATTTGCAAGGTAGTCTGTTGTGGGAAGGTGAAGTCCAGTTGCAATTTGCAAAAGTTTTAAGGCAGAGTGTTGCACCTTCTTTAGACTTCTGTCTGTTCATAATCGCTTGTGTCAAAAAATGGGGAAAGAATGTATCACAAAATGGGGAAGCAATGCCTTCATAGGTGTTCTTGACCCCAGAATACTGAAATATGTCCATGGCTTCAAAGATGACCATCTCTCTTTTAAATACTATGAAGTACAAAGATAATGGCTCAGGAAGTCCTAAAGCTGCTGCAAATTTTTGGACTATGGGTGAGTGCTCCAAGGAAATACCACTGCAGACTCGTTCTGTACTTACAGTTAGTCTACTGTTGACCATTACTGCAGACAGGATCCTAGGACAGACCCTCTTTTGATCTGATCTGACACATTTCTGTGTTCCTATATTCACCCTGGGACCAGCAGCCGGTGCTTTACATACAGATATGTGAGATGCCAGTCTAAGTCTCATCGCGTGATTTTAGGGAGCAGCAACTGAATGTTGAGACTTGCCCACTGGTGCTACTGTGAGTTTTTATAGAAGTAGAGCCTACAAGTGAGATGCTTCCATCAGTCACAGGGTCACCATATTCCTTATGCCAGATGTTGACGTATATCACTTCTTATCTCGCAGTTGCCTTCCCCAGCATCGCTGATGACGATGATGATGACAAGATTGTGGGAGGCTACACCTGTGCGGCAAACTCTGTCCCCTATCAGGTGTCCCTGAATTCTGGGTATCACTTTTGTGGAGGTTCCCTCATCAGCAGCCAGTGGGTCCTGTCAGCTGCTCACTGCTACAAGTCGTGAGTAGAAAAATTATGTTCTTCCGTAACCTACTGCTTTCTTCCAGTTCACTTCTAGCAGGAATTATGAGCTGTGAGATTCAGATATGTAAGTGACTCCGTTCTGAGAGAAGACAGGCAAGGAATGTGTGGCTCATTCAGGAAGCTGGGCTGAGGCATCATAAGGGGTATTTCACTTCTGCAGATTTTTCTGTGAGTGCAGAGCACTTTCTGAAATGACAGTGCGATAATCTAGCAACGAGCCACGGGCTGTGATTTCTTAAAAATTGCATTAATCTTGCTAAAAAACAGTTACTGGAAAACAGAAAGAGGAATGAGATCAGCATGATAGCAGTTTGCCTTTTTTCAAAATGTTTGTATAAAGCACTGTTACGTATTCAACTTGTCTCTGCTCAATGAAGTAAACCTGCAGAAATTCATCACTGTCCTGGGAGTGGGTAGGATCTCGGTGTGGATCCCCAGGACTTATTGCAGGACAAGAAAGACAACCTGCATGAAAACAGCTACTACGAGAATGATGGTTGAAGCCGGTGCAGACGGTGATGGGGAGGTTCCTCATAACCTGTCAGCAGCAGTGAAGTATTTGCCATTCCTTCTCTTTTCTAGTCGCATCCAGGTACAGCTTGGGAAACATAACCTGGCACTCACAGAATCGACGCAGCAGTTCATCAATTCAGCTAAAGTCATCCGCCACCCTGGCTTCAGTGCCTCCACGCTGGACAATGACATTATGCTCATCAAGCTTTCCAAACCAGCCCAGCTCAACCGAGCCGTCCAGACCATTCCTCTGCCCACCAGCTGTGTGGCCACGGGCACCACATGCCTCATCTCTGGCTGGGGCGACACGATGAGCAGTACCAGTGAGTACTCCGTGGGCACGTGCAGCACCGTGAGGGCCCAGGAGACCCTCTGAGACCTCACAATTAACTCTCAGCAGTAGAGGGTGAAGCACAGAGAAGTGCTGTGGGACAAGCCTATTCTGAGCAATCAGTTTGTGTAGGACAGTAACCATTTCACTGCTTTAAAGGCAAGCCTTTATAAGGTCCTTCTTCTTGTTCTGTGTTAGGAACATGGAATCACTTAAGTCATCCATGTGCCTTTCACTAGCATGTTCACACAGCCATGAATTTTGTGGCCTGGCACCACCAGCCGTGCAGTGCCAAGCATGAGCAATTTAACTCATGCCAATAGAGCTGTCAAGTTCTCAGAGAGCAAGATCAACATCTGCGATTGTGCATCTGAAATTATGACAAGGGAGCTCCATTCCCTTACACCAACAGTCAGAGGTGTGCATGGTGACTGGTGGCTAATCCGCTGGTGACAACTAAACCTGCACCAGAGGAGAGGATGGTTTTCCTGAGGCCCAGGTTTCCCCCCGCATACACGCTCCAAGAGCAGCTCTTAGCTCCACATTTGCCACTTGATGATTTCCTGAGCAAAAGGAATCGGTGCTGCAATTACTGCTTGGAGGAAGAGTGATGATAGCTAAAACAGGTTGTTCAGTGATTCCTTTTCTGCTCAGAAAGATCTCTGGGTTCTGAAATGAACTTGGAGATGTCATCAACCATGTCCCTATTTTCTTGCAGATCCCTACCCAGACACCTTGCAGTGCCTGAAGGCTCCTGTACTCTCCTCAAGCGTGTGCACCAAAGCCTACCCTGGGAAAATTACCAAGAACATGATATGTGTAGGATTCATGGAGGGAGGCAAAGACTCCTGCCAGGTAATACATCTGCTTTTCCTTTCCCATATGTTTCTCTCCTGCCTTTTGCCAGTAGTAGAGGCCTTCACATGAGAGAATCTGCTATACTCACTGCACTGGCATGTTTGCGTGTTGTTTTTTGAACAGCAGAGGCTTAGGGCGAAAGTTGCTTATTGAGTGAGACTAGGTGTTTTACCACTCAGTCAGTCATTGTCCCTTTTTTGCAATAGCAAATACCTCTTCCCTAAATCTCCACAAGCAGACTATGCCACCTCCTGCACCTTAGGCTATTGGAAACGGAGGAGTGCTGCACCAGAGGGTCAATAGTCATCACAGTGACTTTAGAGCTCAGGACACAAATGTTTTGGACTCACTGAAAACAGAAAAGCTGGTATGCCAAGACCCAGGTTGTCTGGAAAATGAACACACCTGACAATTGCTCTGCATTTGACATGTGCCTAGCTCCATGAAATATTTGGCAGAATAATGTTTAAGACACACACATCCTAAAAGTCTGCCAAGGACTGCATCCATCAAAACTAGGCAGGTTACTCATCCTTGGCTGTGGTGCCCTTGGAGCTGAAGTAAGGCACAGTAGCATCAGGTGCAGAGTGGTAACCAGAAATGACCTTTGTGGAACTTCTGTGTAGAAAAACTCAGTGGTGCTCCCTCCACTGTCAGTGATTTCTGGCATCTCTGGCTCATCACTTAACACTGATATCACTTACTGAGTATCTGTATCCTTTATGTGCACAGGGGGATTCCGGCGGTCCAGTGGTCTGCAACAGGCAGCTCCAGGGCATTGTTTCCTGGGGTATCGGATGTGCACAGAAAGGCTATCCCGGGGTTTACACTAAGGTCTGCAATTATGTCTCCTGGATTAGATCAACTATGTCTTCCAACTGAGACACTCCTTGTTCTATGTAACCTGTTTCTCCTCAAAATTTTCTTCTGTTTTGGCTCTGGACATACAAAAAATATCAAAAAATAAAGACTTTCAGGCACCTTTTCTTTGTGCAACTGTGTGCCTTCCATAGGTTATGATATGGAGGAAAGAGGCAGGGAATATCACTTTGGGGACATTCTAGATTATTATTTGTAGTGCCTCTCAACTAGCAGGGTCTTGGAACGCTTTGCAGACTCATCTTCAGGAGCCTTTCAGTCAGTTACATGCAGCCAGTTCTGGAGCAGACCATCCTTTCTGTTTATCATGTTTATCATTTCACATACTCAGGTGCTACAAAACTGCCTAAAACAGCTGAAAGTGTGCTGAATCACACAGCAGCGTACTCCTACTGTAGAAAATAGCATGCAGCAACACGAACACTCCCCATTGCCCCTGCTCCCACCCCCAACGATATGACTGAACGTTCCTAGTGGAACCTCCCTGAGAGCTCTGCTTGGGGAACAAAACTAACCTCGTGCTAGAGCTTGTTCTTTTCACGTACCAGTGCCACTGAGGCTGCTGTCTATACCTTTCTGCTCAGTTAACTGGTTGTACTGGTCTTGCTTACTTTTCCTGGAAGAGTCAAAAGGACAGAGATGTTCCTGGGTTCTGGTTTTAGCTCCTCCTAACCCCAGCTGGCACTGGAATTTAAAGTCCATGAAAAAGCTGCCAAAGTTGCCAGTGGGCTGTGTAGCTGCCTCCTAAGAATACAGGGAAACGGAGAGTCTGAGTATAATAAAAGGATAGAAAAAGCAGAGAATAGGTGAGATGGGGAGAAATTTAAGAGAAATCTGACACTGGAGGAAAGGGAGGGAGAGGAGAAGAGCAGGGCATGAAGGAACAAGTGCCATTTGCCTGCAGAAAGTTTTGAGGCCAGCTCTCTCAGATGCTTTGTCTCTGAAATACCTGCTAGGAGAGTAATAGGTGCCTGAGTTGCTGAGATAGGCACAATATACGAACTGGATCAGAGTGTAGCTTTGTGCCCCACTGCTCTGGAAACACTTGCTGAGTTCATTCTCAGCATCTTCCTTTTTTCACAAAAAGCCCTGAGCTGCAGCCAGGCATCCTTCTCTTCAGTCTGTTTTCACCAGGAGGCAGAGCTCTTATCCGGGACCAGTTGCAAGTCACAGGTCCTATCACCACATGGCTGGAACTAATGCCTGTGGTGGACAGTGCCATGAAAAGGTCACTGACAGAGTTGTTTCCTCCTTTGTGTTCTCTAATGAGAGCAACAGACATATGCAGAGCACTGAGATGTGAGGACACTATTTTTCTTCTCTCTTTCTGCTGATATTTCCACATACTGCTTTTATCACACAGCTCTGCACAGCAGGAGTCAGAGGATTTGAGAGTTGCGAGCTCTGACTGAAGCCTGAGGGTCAACAGGACAAAGTGCCCTGTACTTTTTTCTCAGCAAAAAGTCCAGTCAGATCAGTGTGCATATGAGGGCATGAAAACCTTGCACAAATCTGACAGGACAGGAGGGAAGTAACCAAGTGGCAGCAGCACTTAAGTGAAAGGCTCCAAAGGCAAGACGGAGCTAAAACTCTTGGTCAGTCCAGCTTCTCCAAAGAGGCACAACACTTGGAAGAAGCATTAAGAATAGGACTTGGCAACAAATTGTGCTCGTTTGTGTAAAAGTCAACATGCCTCTTGGGAAAGGGTGGAGGGGAGGATCTGTGACTCAGAAATCGCACAGTTCTAGGATAAGAAGGAATAGCTCCTGACAAAATAAGTGAAGGGGGGAAGAAATTGGGAAAAATCCTCAGTTTTCAAGAAGCAGGGATTACAATCCCTTTGTTAGCCCTGCGTCACAGCTGAGATATCTGTTGTTTGATGTATTTGGAAAAGGAGGTAAAAAGATTTCCAAGGAGATCTCAAATTATCCTAGATAAATCTAAATACCACAGCAAATGAAGGGGGAGAGTTTCTGAGAGAAAATAAATAGCAGAAGAAGGGAGAAAAACATTTTAAGATAAAAAAAAAGGGGTGGGGGTGGGAACACGACAGAGAAGGAAAAAACCAGTGCACAGAGAGAAAGATAAAGTGTGCTACAGGAGCAATAAGGTCATTAGTGAACAAGCCTGTCCCCAGACAGCCAGTGTGAGCTGACTGGTGGTGTCTGAGGGCACATGTGAATCTGTTTATTCTTGAATATATGTCTGTAACTGGGAGACTTTACCCTGATAAAATAGCTGTGATAGACGTTTTCCTCCTGTCTGTCTCCAGAAAGGTGGGCATAGTTATATTCCTCTGAAAGATCACTGAAAGTTTCCTCAGTCATGTGGTGTTTAACAAAAAAAAGGAAATGGAGAAAGCATTGTTAGGTACATGTGATGTACAGGCAACACAAATTCTGTGGCTCTTCTGAGACACAGAGGCACAAAGTACGTGAACCTGGTTATTTTCCTCCAGCGAGCAGGTGAGGCGCTGGGAAGAGGCTGGGTTTCTCCACCTTCATACAAGTAACCGGCATGGGTCTCTGCCTGCACCTTTCCCTCCCTTGCACTGCGGGAAGGACCCGATCCCCTGCAGCCTGCGAAGTGTCAGTGCTGCCAAGGGACAGAGGGACAGAGGTTTGTATCATGGCCAGCGTGCTGGACTCTGCCACGCCGGTTGGGAGGCTCGGCAGTAACCAAACACCGGTGTGTTATTAACACCTTTCTTGCTAACAATACAAACCACAGCACTACGGGGGCTGCTGTGGGGAAAATTAACTCCATCTCAGCCAGACCCGATACAAAGCTACAGCTGCATCCATTCACCTACATCCTTCCCAGATTACTCTGTCCTTGGGCTGATGCCTCCCTTTTCCATAGAAGCTTTCTCGTTCTTTGTCAGACTCACATTTAGCAGCCTGGCTCAGGGCTCTGGAGGCACTGTGATATGCAGTTTTACAAGCATAGTGCTTCATGGTCCTGGTCATAGGTGAAAGGATGAGGAGGAACTTTAAAGCAGCTGTTCAAAAGCTCTGTCGCTTTTGGGTTCTCATAGGTGAAAGATACAGTGGAGAAAGATACGTGCACTGACAGACTTCTTGGCTTGCACGGAAATGTCTCCTGTGTGCAAAGTGCCATCTGGGCCAACGCACAGGATCTGTTACTGTGGGTTTTGATGCTCACGCTTGCCTGTAGCTCCCTGGGTGTCTGAAAGCAAATATGTGAGCTGGAGGAATGTACTTGTGTCACTGCTCGCTATTTTGTCTCTCCTGGGAGGACAGATGATCCATGCCGTTGTATAAACGAGGGGAGCAGGGAGGAATGGAAGAGGGGAAGAGGGTGGTGTTTTGCAAGGAGGTCAGAAGAGGGCAAGGCATTGAAACAGACTTTGGATCTTCCATGGGGAAGACCTGGTCCCTGCCTGCAGACTGAGTAGGGCACCATGTGCTGTGCTTGCAGAGCCACTGGAGGCCTCATCATCCCAAATTCCACCTTCCTAGGGGTGGAGAGCCTGCCTGGTCTGTTTCTTTTGCTGATGTGCATACTCTGGAGAGAGCTGGTGGGCCCTGTGCTCCTCTTCAGGGTATGTCATTGACCCCAAAGTGATTTAGGAAGCTCCTCAGTGGCGTAGGAGCCTAGGGCTCAAGTCAAACATCTTCTGCTCCCAGCAAGTCACTTGGGAGAGCAAAGCCAACAACCTGCCCTGTGACAGGGGCTTCTGTTCTAGTTAGGGATTCACCCACTGAGTGTCTAAGAACTGCACCACAAAGGGTGTCTGGCATTACTGCTTGCCCTTGGAGTCCCCAGAGAGGGGATCCAAGGAGCCATCACGCTCAATACAGGAACACCAAGTCCTAGGGACAGTAAAATCCCAGTTCCCCACCCGCTAGTTCCCCAGAAGAATCTCCCTGTCCCAGATTGTGCCCATCACCTTTCAGTCCTTTCCTGGGCGCCTCCAAGAAGAGTCTGTCTCTAACCCATCCTCAGCTGCCTCTGGGGCATGAAAGGCTGCAAATGATGTTCCCCCACCTTCTTGTCTTCTGGCCAAACCCAGAATGCATAATCTCTCCCCACCTGCCAGTGGGGTTCCAGTGCTCACCATCTCCAAGACCCTGATAGATATCTCCCTTGTCCTGGGGATGCAGGGTGGTTCCAGTCCATAGCTGTGGCCTCCCCAGTGTGGAGCAGGGTGGGGGAATGATCCTGCTGCTGTCTTTGACAGCTCTATTGTGGGTAGAAGAGCCAAAGGTATCATGGATTATTGCCACAGAGCACCTTGCAGCATGGGGCTCCTCACCTGCAGGACCATGCTCCATCCCCACATACCATTGAGACCTGGGCTACACATACATCAAGAGTGTTGAGGTTACAGGGTAGCAGCGTGACTTGGAGACCCATTCCCTGGAGACTGGTGGAGCCAAAAGACCAGGACACACACAGAAGTGCTCAGTGGTGTGGTCCAGTCAGTGTTCTGGAACTTGGAGTCCCTCATGTGTGGCAGCGTGCTGAGCTCCAGGTTACCAGTGAGGCACCTGTACCCCCTGAAACCACAGTGTGAGCAGTCCCAGGAGACCCTCAAATCTCATAGACACATGAGAACACGCAGGAGTGCTCAGTTCTGGGATCTCTTGCTAGGTTCAATTCCAGGTTGGCCTTGGCTTTCCAGCTGGTGGAGAAGGAATGGGCTGTGTGAACTATTCCACATCCTGCTTACCCATGAGTTAGTGTTACAGGATGAAAGGGAGAAGAAATGGAAGAGGATGTAGGAAACAGAGGGGGACAGGTGTGAGAGAGGACAGAGAAGAAAGGGGAAGGGGACAGAGAGAAAGAGTGGAGGAGGAAAGTGGGAGGCAGTCTATGGATGGCAGAGGAATAAGGCAAGGCAATGAGACAAGAAGAAAGGAGAGTCAAAAGGTGATTCAGATATGGGAAAGAATAAGGAAGGAATTAGAGACTGGGAGAAGACAGGCAGTTGATACCACCACTTTCCTTAAAGCAGACAGAGCTGGTGGGCAAGAGGAGAAAACAGGGTACTGTCACGTACAGGGCTGTGTGTGCACTGGGGATAGATCCCTGTCTGCATGGAAAGGTTCGTGCTATGCTGCTCCAGCTTTTGTGTCACTGTGTCTTGCTCCGCAAAGAAACATGTGCCTGAGTGATTGAGTAGGACATGATATATCTCCACAGAGAAGCACTTGCCCTTTGTCCCACTACTCAGCAAGTGGTTTCTGAATTCCTTCTCTGAGTGTACAACAAGCTGCAGAGTGGTGTCCTTCCCCATGGGCAGCTTGTACCAGTACACAGTCAAGAGTGCATTCCTCTTTTGGGAACAGTTCAGAGACACAGGGTCTCCCACTTGGACAACAATGTCTGGCAGCTGCTGAAGAACCTGGCCTGGAAAGAGAAGGGAAGAGATGGGAGGAGATGAAATGTGTTGAAGGGGACACAAAAACATATCCCTGAAGTATGACATGGGATGGGGTGGCAAGGGGGATGTCAGCAAGCTATGGGGCAGTGTCCTGTTTCTCTGAGAGAGGCACATAGGAGGGAAAAAAAACCACAACCAAACCACAAATCAGCTTCAATCACAATAGCAAATTTGTTATGAAAAATAATTACTTCAGTACTCCATTAAAATGGAACAGAAAAAAATAATTTATAGATCTGGAGAGTTTTCTGAGTGAAGAGGTTTGAGGAAAAGCTGACCTCACTCATTGCCCACCCTCCCCCTAGAAGCCTTGGGTGATGGAGCACTGCCAACAGCTGGATGCACAGCTGGACACACAGCTGAGGCAGCAGCAGGTGGCTCCAGCGCAGCTGTTCAAGCAGAAGGAAGCTCACTTACCCACAGGGGCCGGGATGGTCACTGGGAACCAGTGGTGAACCATGGAGAAAGGCCACCTCCTTCCAGCAACCTGCCCATGGTGGCAGCACAGGCATGGAGATGTGTGAAGAGGGAAGGCTGAGGGAGGAAGAGGCCCATCTCTTTGTAGGTGGGCAGGGCAGTGAGAGAGAACCTGAAACTGGGAAGGCTGGCTGGGACAGTGGGGATAACACCTGCATGCAGGCATGAGGTGCATGTCCCCTGCTCCACTGGTGACCTGCTGTGTGTATGTGTGCGTATGCGTAGGTGGGAGGGGGGCTGTGCGTGGCAGCCTGAGCGTGTGCACATCCGTTGGGATGCACCAAATGAAAGGAAGAGGAAGAGAGCTCAGGAATGCTGAGGGAGAGCTCAAGAGCTTCTTACGCAAACATCTTTCTGTTCCACAGTGAGAATCATGAGCAGGGTTGGTTGGAGTGCGATGAGAGGAAGTCTGTGGAGCGCAGATTTAAAAGAGCCAGAAGAAGGTGGGGAGAGAAAGGGAGACAGAGAGGGGAAGAAGGGTTGACAGGAGTGAATGTAACGTAAATGAGAGTTAAATGAAGAGGGAGGCAAGGAGGAGTGGGATGGCAAGGAGAGAAAGTAGGACAAATAAACTCACAGAGTCTGAGAAGAGGAGGAAGGGAGGGCTAGGAAGCAGGGGAGGTAATGAGTGAAAGGGATCATGCTGCCTTGTTCATCACCGACAAGGAGGAAAGCACGTCCCTTTTGTGCAGGGGAAGGTTTGTGCTGAGCTCCTGCAGCAGCCTAGCCACTGTGTTTCATCCTCAACACAGTAACAGTGCCAGAGTCGTTGAGAAAGGCATGCTCTATCAAGAGGGCCATCCTGTCTCCTTGTATCTCACTGCTCTTGAAATGGCTTTGGAGAGCCTCCTCAACATTTGTTTTACCACCTTCTAAGGCAGAAGCCACTAGGACCAGCCGGGAGTCCTTCTCCAAAGGCAGCTTGTACCAGCACGCAGCTGTGCTGGAGGACGACTTCTTGGAACAGCTCAGACTCACGGACTGGTCTTGTCATATCGCTGTATCTGGGGACTGTTCCAGAGCCAATGCTGGAAAGGAAAAAGAAGAGCATTAAGGAGGAGGAAAAAGTGGAAAAACATGAACTAGGGACCATGGTAGAGAAGAAAGTAAGAAAGAGCAGGCCAGGCTAAGGAACAGCGGGAGGGATGGGACAGCTCTTCAGATTCAGGTGAGTTTCCCATCTCTCTCCGACAGGCAAGATGCATTCCTGTGCAGTTTGTGTGCAAGAAAGGAACCATTTGGGGACTGTGCACAGCAGAAAAGATAGACAGCCATTGCAGGAGATCCAGGGATTCCTGCCCACCTCATTCATTGCCCATCCTCAGTATAGGAAGCTTTGGGGAATGGAGTGCTGCCAGCAGCTGGGCACTCAGCTGAGGCAGCAGCAGTGGAATTGACGTGTGTGCTCAGGGGTGAGTCGAGTTCACTTACACATAGGGGCCAGTATGGCCACAAAGAACAAGCAGGCAACCATGGGGAGAAAGCCCCTGTCCCTTCAGGGACCTGCCCAGAGATGTGTGAAGAGGAAATACTGAATAGGGGTGAGATATATTTGGATTGGGCAGGACATGAAATGTGAGAAAGGATTGTCTGGCTGGGAACACTGGGGAATGACATGCACAATCACGGGGAAGTGTAAACCCCGCAGAGATGCAGGGGGTGGGTGGGGAAGGGAGAAGGGGGCTGCATGGACAGAACTATGCTGAGATTGCTTGAGAGTCTGAGTGCATGCTAGGCAGAGGAATGCTGAAAATTCCCCTTCTCCTTCTGAAGTCCTTGAAAGCTGGAGGAATGAGGTATGAATCATAGGTTGGAAAAGATCCTTAAGATCACAGAGTCCAGCCACTAACCCAGGACTGCCAAGTCCACCATTAAACCATACCTCTAAGCATCACATCTACACATTTTTCAAACAGTTCCAGGGGTGGTGATTCCAGCACCTCCCTGGGCAGCCTGTTCCAATGCTTGACCACCTTTTCAGTGAATAATTTTTTCCTAATATCCAATCTAAACCTCCCCTGGTGTACCTTGAGGCTTTTTCCTCTTGTCCTTTAACGTGTTACCTGGGAGAAGAGACCTGCACCCACCTGCCTACATCCTCCTTTCAGGTTACTGTAGAAAGCAATAGAATCCTCCCTGACCCTCCTTTTCTCCAGACCAAACAACCCCAGTTCCCTCAGCCGCTCCTCATAGGACTTGTGCTCCAGACCCTTCACCAGCTTTGTTGCCCTTCTCTGGACACGCTCCAACACCTCAATGTGTTTCTTGTAGTGAGAGGTGCAAAACTGAGCACAGTATTCAAGGTGCAGCCTCCCCAGTTGTCTTGCTGACTGGCTGGATACCAACCAAAAATGGACTCCAAAACAAATACAAAAATAAATGTAGTTTATTATATTACAATATAATAAAGGACAACAACATGCAGTATGATAAAAGGAAACAGTACTAGTTATTATGCACAATATGATAAAAAAGCAATAGGAGCAATGCATCAAATCTTTACTGCAAAGCATTACAGTGATCAAGAAAATGATACATCACCAATTACCACCTTAATAACATCATCCAGGCCCACGCTTCGCCTGGGAAGCCCCATTGCAGCTGGCGCCAGGAGTCTCTCGGTAACTGGGAAGTTCCTACATGGTGTGTCCACCTGTAGGTAAGGCTTCTGGCCCAGTCCTGGAGCTTGTCCGCCTTTATACTCAGCAAAAACAAAAGTGGGTTTTTTTTAGGTACACAATACCTAGTGTATGCAAACTTTTAAATTTGTGCCAAGCACAGGCATACACTGTCTCACAATCTGTAAGGTCCACATATGCCAGGGATGTTGGCCAGTTGTCCAGACGTGGTAGAGTTACCGTCATGACACAGCTGCATGCAATATTTATTGTCCGGATGGTCCTGCTCACAGCCTGCCCATTCAGGGGGCCCAGAATAAACACCATCTGTTGCATGCATTAAGTGTGATTTATATTTGTCCTTGATCTCCTTGATCTCACTGTCCAAGTTAAACAATTCCTAATTAAATACATGATCAAAAACTCTTTCATAAGCAGTAATCAATCATTATTTAATAAACTTCCACCACACCAGTGATGAATACAGGAGGACAATCACTGCCCTGGTCCTGCTGGCCACACTGTTTCTAATACAAGCCAGGATGCTGTTGGTTTTCTTGGCCACCTGGGCATGGTGCTGGCCCATGTTCAGCCAGCTGTCAACCAGCACCCCCAGGTCCTTTTCTGTCGGGCAGTTTCCAGCCACTCTGCTCCAGCCTGTAGCATTGTGTGGGGTTGTTGTGACCCGAGTGCAGGACCTGGCACTGAGCCTTGTTGAGCCTCATACAATTAATTGGTCTCTGCCCATTGATCCAGCCTGTCCAGATCCCTCTGCAGAGCCTTCTGCCCCTCCAGCAGATCAACACTCCCCTCTGCTAACTTGGTGTTGTGTGCAAACTTACTGAGGGTGCGCTCGATCCCCTCATCCAGGTTGTTGATAAAGGTATTAAACAGGACTGGCCCCAGTACTGAGCCCTGGGGAACAGCACCTGTGACCGGCCACCAGCTGGAGGTAGCTCCATTCTCCACCACTCTTTGGGCCCGGCCAGCTTTTTACCCAGCGAACAGTACGTCCATCCGAGCCATGAGTGTCTCCAGGAGATGCTGTGGGAGATGGTGTCAAAGGCTTTACCAAGGCCCAGGCAGACAACATCCACAGCTTTTCCCTCACCCACTAGGGAGGTCACCTTACTGCAGAAGAGATCAGGTTAGTAAGGACACAGGTTATGGACACACATAGGTCTCTTGCACCTTCCCATGCATTTTCCCTTTCTTCCCCAGCCATGGCTGGTTCATGTTTGAATTTACACACACACACAGAGGCTGAGTGAGGGCTCTTGTTCCTTGTGCAGCACTGTGAGCACAGCAGTTCACACCAGCGAGGGGCAGGACGAGGAAAGACACCACAACAGCCCAAGCCTTCTGCCTGCTGAGGGCTCTCATGGGCTTTGCAATGAAGCTCTTCCCTCATGCCTTTAGCTGAAGAGCAAAACAGTGCCCGCAGCTTCCAGCTGCTCTCCTGCAGGGGGCTGTGAACCCCACTGCAGTTCGTTTATTTTAACTCTCTGCAACAGGGTTGGGAATGTTTCTGACCATCACAAAGGAAAGAGTGGGAAGAGGATCTCAGGTCCCCCACGCTTCCCCTACCCATAACAGCTCTCATCCTGGGACTAGGAGGGGCAGGAAACAAAGCAGGCCACGACTGCCTGTCCTGGCTGCTTTCTCCAGCCATCTTTTCCCCACGGAGCGAGTGCAGGGGCAGGAGGTGCTCAGCACCCTGAGCCTTTGCCCACTCCAGCCAGGCTGGTCGCACACAGGGCTGAATATTGGAAGTGCTCTAGGCTGGTGCAGCGATCGCTGTGATGGGAGTGTGAGGGGTCAGTGTGTGTGTGCATGCATGTGTGTGCAACCCCGGCCCAGCGGTTGGTGAGGGGGGTAGGAGGGGAAGGTAGATGCCTGTGAAGAGCCAGGGACAGTAAATGCACTGGAGTAGGAAGGAAAAAAGAATCAAGTGTGGCCCAAAGTGGGATGCATGAAGGAGAGGAGGTGCTGAGGGCTGGGGGCAGGGTGGCCTCTCCCTCCACCTTCCTTGATGACAGGCAGCAGCCCAAGTTCCTCCAGAGATGGTTTCTACCTGGGACCTGGGCCCCAGATGGGGAGCCTGGGAATCTCAGCCTGGCTCTGCCTCTGGGACAAGGGCTTCTGGCAGCCCGGCTTCAGGAGCACATTTGTCTGGCAAATTCAAGGAGTGCTCAGGGACCGAGACCATCTGGGTCATTGCCCCCTCTGCCCTGTGGATCAACCTGTCCAAGGTGGTTTCCATTTCTGGCAGGGCTGAGCTTGTCCTCCAGAGGGGTGTAGAAGGTGCCACTGGGATGCGGCCAGTGAGACCACTAGCAGCTGTACAGTGAGATTTCATTCACTTATGCTCTACCAGTGACACTTCTCTGATGCTCTACTCACAGGCTTACAAGATTCAGGCCACTGGCATCCTCTCCACAGCACCTTCAGGTGTTTCTGCTTGGAAGGACATCTACATGGCCTCTCCTGAATAGGACAAACTCAGTGTAGGCTAGCTGGAGAACCACACGAGCACAGGGATGCACAACTGTGAGAGTGGCAAGGGTGAAAGGAACACAGGCAACAAATGACAGAGGTCTTCATGCTGAGCAATGTGGGCACCACCTTTCTGTCCTCATGGGAAATGTTGGGCCCTGTGCCTGGGGCTGTACCTGATGACAGGGAAGAAGAAATAAGTGGAAATGGGCAAGGATCCCTGGTGGTACTTCTGCCTCATGATACCAGTAAGGAGGAAGTTAGTGGGGTGTCACCCAACTCACTGTTTTTCTGAGGAAGAAAGATAATGAGGTGGAAGGAGAGAAGAAGGAGGCGAAAGAGAAGGTGGAAAGAGAGCAGAAAGAGGTGAAAGAGCAGGTGGGACAAGAGGAGAAGGAGGTGAGAGAGGAGGCAGAGGAAGAGAAGAATGAGTTGGCAGTGGAGGCAGAAGGTGGTGACGCTGCAGGTGGAAGAGCAAAAGGATAAGAGAGAGGAGGCAGAAAAAAGGCAAAAGGATGTGACAGAGGAGGCAGCAGGAGAGTAAAAGGAGGTGAGAGGAGGTGGAAGGAGAGAGGAAGGCAGCAAGAGATGGGGCAGAAGAGGAGAAGGAGGCAACAGAGAAAGGAGATGAAGAGAAGAATGATGCAACAAGAGGAGGCAACAGAAGAAGCTGAGGAAGAAAAGAGCACAATGGAGGAGGTGGAAGGAGAGAAGAAGGAGGAGACAAAGGAGACGAGATAAAAAGGAGGTGACAGTGGAAGCAGAAGAGAAAGAGGTGGTGAGAGCAGAGGCTGTAGAGGATAAGGATGTGAGAGAGGAGGCAGAAGGGGAGAAGAAGAAGGTGATGGAGGATGTGAAAGGAGAGAAGAAGGTGTGAGAGGAGGTGGAAGAAGAGCAGAGGAAGGCAACAGGGGAGCCTAGAGAGGAGGCAGAAGGAAGAAGGAGGCAAGAGGGGAGGTGAAAGAAGAGAAGAAGTAGGGGAGAGAAAAGGCAGAAGGAGAGTAGAAGGAGGTGACAGAGGAGGTGGAGGGAGAGCAGAGTGAGGCAAGGAGGTG